>NC_138379.1:15229133-15263463 GCF_054177405.1 Leptonychotes weddellii
GTGTCTCCCTCTGTCAAATAAATAAATAAAATCTTTAAAAAAAAAAAGATTTTATTTATTTATTTGACAGAGAGAGACACAGCGAGAGAGGGAACACAAGCAGGGAGAGTGGGAGAGGGAGAAGCAGGCTTCCCGCGGAGCAAGGAACCCGACGTTCGGGCTTTTAGGACAGGGATCGAGCAGTGGCTCAATCCCAGGACCCCGGGATCATGACCTGAGCCGAAGGCAGACGCTTAACAACTGAGCCCCCCAGGCGCCCCTGTACTTGGAATTTTGAATTTGAATCCCTGGGCCAGGGATATGTGGGAGGATCCTGTCTCATGATGCCGGGCACTGGTAGTGAGCTGCAACTCCCACTCAGCCCCACAATCACGAAGGTCAACAACCATCTTACAACTATCCCAGACCCAGACACCCTTCTGTTTTTCACCTTCAGTACAGTATTCAATAATTTACAGGAGATATTCAACACTTCATTATAAAGTAGACTGTTAGAGGATTTTGCCCAGGTGTAGGTTCATGTGAGTGTTCTAAGCATATTTAAGGTAGGTTAGGCTAAACTAAGATGTTCATTAGTTTAGGTGTATTAATTAAATGCATTCTCAACTTGTAATGGGTTTATCATTACATAACCCCCTCATAAGTCAAGAGGGATCTATACTTGGATCGCATAGAGGGGTAGTTAAGGGTCAAGAGAGATTCCTGTGGTTTTGCCTTTCAAAAAGTGGTGCCTATCATCTCTGTTGGTCCTGGGGAGTGCTGGTGGGAAGGGTCACCATGGTGGACAAGATCTCTTTTCAATGGGCAAGAAGTTATCGATGGGGGGGGGTGGTCTGCTTTCTTCCAGAGCTGGGTTCTCACATATTAAAGGTCTTGTCTTGTCTTAAGTGTCAACTTAATAACAAAATCAAAGATGTCACAGCTCCATAGTATCCACTAGACCAGCACATGGCCCCAGAATTTAAGCAGTAATTAGGAGCACTACTGGACTCCTTGCCCTGGAAGTCCTTGATGTTACCAAAGTTCCACGATTCTGCCCCATCTACCCAGCTCTCAGCCAGGGACTCTAGGACCAAAGAAAATAGCAATCAGGATCACGTAGGGAAACCGGAGGCCAGTGCGGCCCAACAAGCCATTGGAGGAGAAAGGCTGCTTACAGCAGATAGAATGAGGACCTCTCAGACAGGCTTATGGAACAACAAATAGGTGCCAAGGCAAGTACCTGAAAGAAGTGTATTTTCTTGGCAGAATGTATTTTCTAATAAGGAAGGAAGTATGTGTTGGGGCGCCTGGGGGGCTCAGTCTGCCTGAGTTAAGCGTCTGCCTTTGGCTCAGGTCATGATCCCAGGGTCCTGGGATTGAGCCCCGCATCGGGCTCCCTGCTCGGCGGGAAGCCTGCTTCCCCCTCTCCCACTCCCCCTACTTGTGTTCCCTCTCTCGCTGTGTCTCTCTCTGTCAAATAAATAAATAAAATCTTTAAAAAAAAAAAAAAAAAAGGAAGTATGTGGCAAGGCCAGGAGGAAACCTGGCAGTTAGGCCTCTGCCAAGACTTGTCTTTGCTATAGGAAAAGTCTATTGTGAAAGACGCTGGCCCACAAAGGCAATAATGTCCCTAAATTGTACTGGGGTATACCAACCCTTTCCTCAAGTCCTCTTGTACGTACCTTTGGTTTCAGTATTCCCCAGCTTCCAACCATCTACCTGTTAAGTCACACTCAGGGACCTTCTAGAACAGCTAGAAGCAGTGTCTCAGAGCCAGCTCAGCAGACAGCAATAGCCCTCTGAAAAGGCTGACAAATAGTAGAAGCTGAGAAGGAGTGAACACAGGAAATGAGCTGGGAACAAGCTGGTCTCCTGTTTGTTTGCAATGCCAGCACATGGGTATACCCTTTACAGCAGGAAATTTTTTATGTCAATTTTCCTAGTACCCTACAAGCTCTTCTAGCTCTGTCTTGCCCTCCAACCTTCCCTCCCTCTGCCATGTACCAGCCTCCCCTGGTGTCCCAGTCCTCTGACCTAATTCAGATATTTCCTTCTTATGATGGTAAGTAGGATAAGGATTGCAGAGTCTCCTCTATGTGCTTGGGAAGCAAGGTGTTGGGAAGAGAGACCCCTCAACACAAGTTGCAAAACTGAAATCTCAGGTAAAAGCAGGCTTGAAGAGCTTAGGTTTTATTTTAGAGTTCCTACTCACCAATTGTAGCACGTTGCAAGAATTATCTTCCCTGTCTGGGCATCAGTTTCTCCATATGTTAGATAAGAAGATGCCTCAATTCAAGGTGAGAAAACTGAAGATTAATGAAGATGAGTCACTTCCATGGTCCCACAGGAGAGCCAGGATTTTAAACCTCAGACCTCCCACTTGAGTCCAGAACTTCTGGGAACGAGCGTAAGTTGGCTGAAAACCAGTCCTTGAATGGACAGCAGCTGGGCTTCATGTCACAATGCCCAGGAGATCTCAATTTCTGGAGTTGGATTAACTTCATCCAACAACTTTGTCCTCCTCTATTGTTCGTGACTCAAATTCCCCGGGCAGAAGCTAATAAATACTCTGGATGTGGTTACCTTAGACTTGCATTTCTCAGAGGATCACTTTTCAAATACAGTGTCCAAAACACAAAATCCAAACACATGAACAAAGAGCATGAGGTAAGACCAGTGCAGACAACAGAAAGACTAACTAGACTGCAGCTACTAATGGTAGACTGTAAAATAATCACTTTTCTGTTCAAGGAGATAAAAACCCAAGTCTGAAAATTGACAGATTGGAAATTGTTTTCTTTCAAATCTGTCCTTTTGATAATCCATTCTAGAGGGTAAAATGCAATGACCAAAAGTGAAAATCCTCACTGGAAGGGTTTATTCTCATATTAGATAAACGTAAAGAGAAAATTAGTGACCCAGAAGAAGAGGCTGAAGAAACTTTCTAGAATGTGACATGAAGACACAAAAGAAAGTTAAGAGAAGATATGAGAAAATCTAAAATATACATATACATATTCATCTGAAGTCCCAAAGGAAGAGAAAAATGGAGCAGAATCAATCTGAATAAGATGTTTTATCAGTGCCAAATAATCAGACACCAAAGCATGGATTCAAGAAGCCCAACAAATGCAAATTAGAATAAAGAAATCTACATATATACATACATATATATGTACATACATATATATTTAGGATAATACATGTATATATATATCATCTACAAAAAGCAAACATCTCAAAAGCAGCCAAGAAAAAAAAGTTACCCTTAAAGGAATAATAGACCAGAAGCTGACTTCAGCCAACAGGGGAAACCTGAAACAATGAAATGTTATTTTCAATATACAGAAAGAAAATAGCTCCCAACCTAGAAACCTGTAGCCATCAAAGCATCAATACTTCATTAGGCAGTACCAATTCCTCCCCATAGAGGAACTGGATTTGTGTGGAGAATACTACTAATCTGCACAAGTAGGTTTGCCTTTAAAAACTTCAAAGACAACTGAGTGAAAGAAACCAGACACAGTACATATTGTACAGTTCTACTTATAGAACTAGCAAAAGTAATCAAGAGTGATAAAAATCAGAACAGTGGTTGCCCGGGGAGAGAGTTGGGAAACTGACTATAATGGGGTGCAGGGAACTTTCTGGGGAGATGACGTGATCTAGAACTTAATGAGGTGGTGGTTACATGGCCATAACCATTTGTCATAGTTCAAACTGTACACTTAGGAATTTTACTATATTTAGGAACTGGGTTTTTTAAATGCAGCTGTAGCTAATTTAAAACTGTTAGGATATGAATAGCAAAGTGAAGCTTGTTTCCAATGCTAGCCCATCGAGTGGGAAGACCAATACGGGGGCAGGTGCCAAGTACACAGGAGCATATTTACAGAATTATCTATAGTAGAAAAAAAACGAAGAGCCAATTCACACACACACACACACAAAAAGGCACATATAGAAAATGTTTAAGTCTGGATGAAATTGACAATTTAGCTTAAAAATGTAGTTTATTAATCCTAATTCCAGATGAGAAAGTCGAAACAGTTTACATAGAAGTTATCAAAGAACTGATTCCCTAAAAAAGTACCGGTCCCAGACAGTCTCATCAGAAACTCTACATTATTGCAGTGCTATTTAAATTATTCTAGAGAAAAGGAAATATACCCACATTTTATAATTAAACAATAACGGATTTGATAAAGTTCATAGTTTATAGTTAATAGATCCTAGTGGGATAAAAATCACTTGATCTATAGACACTAAAAAGACATCTGACAAAATCAGACACCCATTCTTGACTTAGACAATAGGATGAATGGATACCTCTTTTTTTTTTTTTAAGATTTTATTTATTTATTTGACAGAGAGAGACACAGCGAGAGAGGGAACACAAGCAGGGGGAGTGGGAGAGGGAGAAGCAGGCTTCCTGCCAAGCAGGGAGCCCGATGCGGGGCTCGATCCCAGGACCCTGGGATCATGACCTGAGCCGAAGGCAGACGCTTAACCGACTGAGCCACCCAGGCGCCCCGAATGGATACCTCTTTAACATTAGACACATCTCAGCCAAAAAGCCAGCCTCCTATTCAATCGGCAAACTCTGAAAGGTTGGAAATCCTGAACAAAAGAAAAGGCTACCCACTGTCACTGTTAAATATCTAACATGGTACCAGGGGTCTCAGCTGAGAATATTAGGCAAGGAAAGAAACTAGAGTTAGAACAAGGGAATTTGGAGGTCTGCTATCTACAGATTACTACTCTCTGCCTGGAAGACACTAGAGAATTGGCAGGTGATCTACAAGAGAATTTAGTGTAGTTATAGAATGGAGGCCCAACTCATGTTTCTGTAAATACAGTTTTATGGGAACACAGCCACACCTCTGTTGCACATATATGCCAACCAGACTTTGGTAGTAAACACTAGACCGGTACTTTCAACCCCGGGTCACTTACCTAGTGAGTGCGCCTAACAACTGCCCAGCAGCCCCAGCCCCAGCCCCATGCAGCATTTAATCCTAACTGCTAGGAAGTAAGAATTAGTCCCAGCCTTCAGAAGGACCAACTAAGGGCATAATTTATTACAGTCCATTGAATTTAATAAGGCCCCCCAATATATCCAGAATAGGTATGAATGGTGTAAGCTGTTTGGGGGGACACAGGACCCTCCAAAACTCCAATATGATCAATGACAGCTAACACTGCTTGAGCACTGCCTTGAACCAGGCTCTGGTCTGGGTGATTTAATCCTCAAAACGACTGTTAGGAGAGTACCGCCATTAGGCTCACTTTACAGATGAGAAAACAGAGGCCCCAAAGAAGGAGATGACTCACACAAGTAGGATGGGAAAGGGGAGCTTCAACCCCAAGTCTGCTAACCCCAGGCTCCAACTGCCCTCTTAACCATCCCTCCTCAAGGCCTCTTCCTGGAAAGCTGCACATACCTTCAAAGTTTGGCGTTCACTTGTGGGAATCCAGAAGCCCCCTACCCCACCAGGGGGCTCAGGAGCCCCAGCTGAAGCCCCAAAGCCCCTCTCCCGCTCCACATGCCGCGGCCCCCCTGTCCCCACTACCCCACATTTACCTTTGTCTCTATTTCCACTCATCTCTTCTCCAGTCTAAAATCCCTATTGTGCCTGATGAAACTATCCTTGACCATCAGTGCTCAGAGACCTCTCCACCACCCTCCTCCTCTCACTAAGCTTGCTTACGGCTTTGGGCACCCATGCTCTGCTTTTAAGTACAAGGTGGGTTCAAGGGCAATAATAAGATCCACCTTTTCCTTCCCAAGGGGATCTCCCCAGGCATTCTCTATTACCTAAAATGGCCTTTCTTTGCGTCTACAGAGAAAGGCTCAGCGACACCCAAACATGGAAGAGCCATCCATTGGAGCCAAGGTTCTCAAACTTTGGAGGCATTGGCACCACCTGGAGAGCTTCTAAAGAGCAAGAGGCTCTAGGCTCTGCCTGGGCCCATGTAATAGCTCAAGGCTGCCAGGTGATTCAAATACTACCAGCATTTGAGAACCACTGGAGCAATCAAATCTCATTTAAAGAGCAAATGAGCTACTAGCTTTCCCCACTTCTGGAGAGGCCATGATTGAGAACAAGGTGAAGTGGGTTAACCTAGGGCAGGAAGGACAACTTGACAAGGACACTCTGGAATGAGTGCCAGAAAGATTGGTCCCAATCCCCCCAGCCTTACCTGACTGCATCTTCTTGCCAGGTCTTGCTGGTCTCCAGTGATTCCCTGGTTAAAGGGGGAGGTCATGAAACCTACCTCATGGAGGGTGGTGGGAAGGCTAAATGGGAGGATGGTAGGGCAGGTAGAACTACCACATAACTCTTTGTGTGGGCTTATCGCTTTCATCCTGGGCAGCTCTGTCCCACTTTCCCTGAGGGTCAATAAACAGAAACAAGGCCAAAAGCAGCCTGTGGTCTGAAAATGCCCTGCCTTGTGACTCTTCTCCAACTTCAGTGGGTGTTTGTCTAATGCACAGATGCCTGGGCTCCACCAAGGGATTTCAACTCGGTAGGTCTGTAATTGGGCATAGTAGCCTACATTCTAAAACAAAAATGGCAGGTGATGATGGACTACTCTTGGAGAGACGTTGCCCTAGCGGACTCCACGTGAGAGGAAGTTTGAGCTGTGGGTGGGCACCTTACCCCAGAGGGTTAGGACCTCATGTATCCCCCAGCCTGGTCTGTACTGACGGCCCATCCCTTCTGTCACTTATCTGTTCACTCCCCATTCATTAAAGCACAAAACTAGAACCAATTCACCGGGTACTTATTATGTACCCATACTACATGTGTTAGACCCTGTGTTAGACTGTGTTAGGCCCCGAGACTCTCAGAATGAAAGAGAAGGTCCCTGGCCTCAAGGAGCCCCAGAACACCTCCCAGTGGAAAAGTCTGATCACATCTTTCCTGTGCTCAAGATCCTCCCATGGCTCCCCTTCACCCTACAGAGGTTATAAAGTCAAATATCTTCAGGGACACAACAGTAACAAACGCGCAAAGCTGGCTTAAGGCAAAGGGTAGATTGGGGAGGACATTGACTAAATGCAGCCGGCATAACCTCCCTACGTGCATCAAATTAAAAAAAAAAAAGTAAGCACTGTGAGCATGGTTTGACCAGATTCTGTCAGAGCCCCAGCCATCAGTCTGCAACATCACAATCCAAACTCATTCATGTGGCATATCAGACTCTAGAATCATCAATCACAGATTACCTCCCTAATCTCATTCTTTGCACACCCCTCCCACTCCCACTGCCTGCGACAAGCCCAAACACTGACCCTCCTTAACTCTCCCAGAACACCATGACCTCTCATTCCTCCTTTGTACCTACTGTTCCCTGCAATCAGAAAGCCCTTTCACAGACTCACCTGGTCGGCAGACCTCGGCTTCTCCTTCAGGTCTACACGTGCGTGTCACCTCCTCCAAGGAATCTTCCCTCCCTGACTCCCCAGGTAGGTTGAGGAGCCCACGCCCTATATCCCCATGCATTTTGCCCAAACAGAGGGTAAAAAGCACATAAGCCAGGCAGCGTGCCTCAGGGCCTTTGCTCCAGCTGGGCCTGCACTGCCCTGCCCCTAAAAACCTGTTGGCTCACTCTCTCACCTCCTTGTCCCTGCTCAGATGTCACCTTCTCTCAGCGGCCTAGTATGACCACCAACTTCATTTCACAAGCCGCGTCCACCCTTACCACACCGTGGTGCCTCCTCCCCCATTCTACCTGCCATTTTTTACAGCACTTTTCCCCTCCAAACGTACCATATACGCCATTATTCATTATATGCATTATTTCTTTTCAGTCCCCCTTCTAAAACATAAACTCCGTGAAGGCAAAGGTCTTCAGTTGTTTTGTTTACTGATGTTTCTCAAATGCAAAGAACCATGCTTGGCCCTTAGGGAAGCTCAGTAACATTTGTGGGTGAATGAATGGATGGATGGGTGGATGGATGGATGGATGGATGGATGGATGGATGGATGGATAAATGAGTGGATGGATGGATGAGTACCATAATGCAATTGTCTAAGGTCTGGCTCCCCCTCTGCACTTAGGCTTCTCAGGTTCTGCCATAGTTCCAAGGCACGGGGGTCGGGGGGAGGCTGGTTCTTGGTTGTTCAATGTTCTTGGCAACTTATCAGTAATTGAGGCGGGATTGAGGGAATCAATTAACTGTAGGCACCAGGTGAATGTTGACGGTGGACTGAAGACTTGCCCAGAGGAAAACCCTCATTGCCCACAACTTGGACATTGTAGGGCATCGCCCATAACTTGCCACAGCTGGAGCCCCTCTCCTGTGCCCTCCTCCTCCGACCACAGCAGCTGTAACCAGGACTCGCCAAGAGGGGGCGCTAAGCCCTTATTTTCCTTCCTGGCACGGAAAACAGGGCCACCACCTCCACAGCAGCAGCGAAGCTGGGGTGAGAGGACAAGGAAAGGTGGGCTATGGGCCGTGCCCTCCGAGAGCAGCCAGGCCCCGTGCACATAGTGTGCGCCCGTGAAGCCTGGGTACCGAGCCAGGGGCGGGCCACACAACCCATTCGAACCCACCGCAGCTCTGTGCTCCGAGGCTCGCCTGGGGTCTCCAGCTTGCAGACAGGAACCCCGGGCTCAGAGAGGTGGGGTGCCTTGGCCAATGTCACACAACTAGAAAACATCAGTGGTAGGATTAGAATCCAGATGTGGGGAGCCCTGTTTTTTCCTCCCTCCACTCCTCCTCCTCCCCAGCTCCTTTTGGCATCTGTTCCAGAAGCAAAGGCAAGATTCCAAGTCCAGTGTCTGGCTTGGCCTAACTTAGAGGGCCCTGGGGTTCTTTTTCCAGGTTGGGAAAGCAAGGAGGAAGGCAGTGGAAGGTGGGGGAAAGGCAGAGCTCCTCCCCCAAGCACCGGACCCAGCTGCCCTGACCCCCACCACCTCTGGGCTGGGATCACTCTTGTTCCCTTGATTTCAGTCCCCCCAAGCTCCCAAGGAGCCACTTGGCCACATGCAGATCCAGTTCAGAGAGAGGAGCCTGGCTGGCACAAAGAGGAGGGCAGGAGGGGGAGGAGACTGCAAATGGTCCCCGGACCCCAGACAGTGATGAAACACAGTCTCAGAAGGTTTGAGAAGACTTTGGCCTATGCACCCTTGTGGCCAGAACCCGGGAGTCTGCAATGAGAGGCTCTCTTTGCTGACATGGCCCAGAGGCCCACGTTCCGGGCTTCCCAACAATCCAGGGAGGAAAGTGTCCTTGGCCTCACCTTAAAAATGGGGAAACTCAGGGGCGCCTGGGTGGCTCAGTTGGTTAAGCGACTGCCTTCGGCTCAGGTCATGATCCTGGAGTCCCGGGATCGAGTCCCGCATCGGGCTCCCTGCTCAGCGGGGAGTCTGCTTCTCCCTCTGACCCTCCTCCCTCTCATGCTCTCTGTATCTCATTCTCTCTGTCTCAAATAAATAAATAAAAATCTTTAAAAAAAAAAAAAATGGGGAAACTGAGGCCCAGCAAGGTTTCCTCAACTTTGTCCAAGTTCATGCCGCTTGAATTGGCCTGACTCCAGGGATGTCTGAATCTAGGCCTAGTGTGTTCTCTTCCCAGATTCCTGGGCCACAGCACCTGGACCCTAACCGTCCTGGGAGGTTCGGCCCAATCTCCAGGTCGTATGAGGTCACCTGGAGTAGGGAAACTGAGGAGGAGGAATGCCATGATGTTGGGGGCCGGTGGCTCTGGCCCACTCACCCCATCTTCTTCTGGCAGGACCTGAGGCCAGTTCCCACATGGTTGCCTCCTGGGTCCTGTTCCCCAAAGGGCACACCTCCACAAAGCCCCGCTGACCGCTCCAGCTCCTCGGGGCAACAACGCCTGTCCGAGGTCCCAAGCAGTGGCTCACCTAGGTGTTCTGACCTTAGCACTCCCCCCTGACTGCTTCATAAAGACCTCGAAGAGAGAGGTATACCTCCAAAGAGAGGTCTTTGCGTATACCTCCCTTTAGCCCATGGGGGCTGAGCATACAGTAGGTGTCAAGTAACTGCTTTGTGTTTACTTGCTTACTGTTTACATGGGAAAATACATCCAAACAGCAGCTCTCTGTTTCTGAGGAGTTTTTGAGGAACCTGGAAAACGACATTTGTGTCCTGTTGGACAACAGGGAGGAGCAAATTCACATTATTCATTCATTCAACAAATATTTATTGGGCACCTGCCAGGTGCTAGCCACTCTTCTAGGTGCTGGTAACACAGAAGGCAACAGAACAGATACGCCCCCCTGTGATTTACCTTCTCAAGCAGGTGACAGAAAATGAACAATATATGTAAATAAATCTAATTGGGTAAGTGCTGTGAAGAAGACCCAAGTTGGGGAGGGGATCCAGAGCAAGAGGGAATGCTATTTAGAGAGGGTAATTAGGCAAAGACCCACAGGGAGTGAGGGATCAATCCATGTGGATCTCTGGGGGAACAGCGTGCAAAGGGACATGAGCTTCCAGGCAAAGGGAATGGCAAGTGCAAAGGCCCTGAGGTGGGAGCACATATTTGCTGTATTTAAGGGAAGGACCTCATAAGGTTTTGTGAACCTTGTTAAGATCCTTAGGTTTTAATCTGAGCATGATGGGAAGACAGTAGAGCTCTTCCAGAGCTGGTATCTGAGTCACTAACTGCCTTGTAGAGCTGGTTGGGGGATCCCAAACCAGGAAGGGGACCTCCGGCTGTCTGAGGTTCGTTCCTGGCTTGGATTCACTTGTTCTCATTGCTAGCTTAGAACACCTTTGCTCCTTGAAAGCCCAAGGTCTTCATCCGGGGTTCCTGAAGCCCCCGGACCACATTCTCAACCAGGGGCTATGTTGTCAGAATCACCCAGGAAGCTTTTCCCCAAACCAGTGCCGAGTTCCACCTCTGCCTTTGCTGACCCAGAGTCTCCGGGGTGGGCCTGGGGATGAATGCCACTCATTAGGAACCGCTGTCTACGAGGGGCTGTGGATGGGCCTCAGGGGGCCTCTCCTCCCACCCCACACTTTATCTCCACATACCTTTGGTGGGAAAGGGATGATCAAGATCACAGCTTTCATCAGACTCCCCCAAAGATTGAGATTCACATTCCAAGGCAAACAAAGCAGGTCTGCCAGGGAAAAACACAATGATAGCCCACAGCATGCTGGCTGCCCCCTTGGCCCTACTGCTCCTTCCCTCCCCACCCACCCCCTCCTGCCAATGCCTTCCCCTCCGGCTCCTCGGGTTCCTTACTTTGCCTAGATTTCTTTGGATGGCAGCACCCCCCTTCCTTCTAGCACTTAGTACGCCGCCAGCATTCAATACCTCTTCAAACACAAATACGCTGTCCTCCCTGCCATAGCTGTGGCTCAGTGAAGTCGGCCTCTTCTGGGCCCTTTCTGTTTGCTTTTCCCCAAGGTCTTCCCGCTCTGGTCATCAAAGAGGAGTTTGTCCCAGTCACCCTTTTCTCCCCCTCCCTGGGGCTCAGTATCCCGCCTCAGGCACAAAGAAAAGGGTTTTGTTTCATGCTCCAGTGTCACCCACACTTCAAAGTGGAAGGGGCCCCCTTTGAGAGCCCAGGTCCTGGGAGGGAGACAGAGTGACCTTGGTCCTGGGTGTGCTGGCGGACAGCAGTGGGGTGACCGGGTGGCCTGGCTCCCTGGCGGGGGTGGGGGGGTGCGGTGCAGTCTGGCCTCGGCAGGCACTGAGCTCATCTGCCTGTTCTCTGGCCCCGTTTGCTGTGATGCCCTGAGAGGTCCCTTTCTCTGGATGAGGTATGGTGGGGTGTGATCTATACGGAGCTATTGTCAGGGGTCTGGGGTTCAAGTCCCAGCTCAGCCACCTCCACCCTGTGTGGCTGTAAGTTATTAAGCATCTCTGGGCATCAGTTGCTCATCTGTGAAGACAGAAGGGAAGGCGGTTGAGGGGATTACAGGAAATAACGAATATAAGTTTGAGCCTCCCCCCCGCTTCCAAATTCTGTCCAGCTATCCACCAGACCATTCTTCCGCCCGATTATTTAAACTTCCATTCTTTCAATCCATGGCTATTAAGACCCACTGCACGATCGCCAGTCTCCTGAGACTGAAGTATTTACAAGGAATATTCCAGAGGGAGCCGACTCCTCCCAGCATACCTGGGAGTCGACGAGCTGAGCTTCCACAGAACTCTTCCTTCCAGTCACACCACATGTGTGATATCCTTCCCACTGGGAAACTTCTAGGCAGGAAGTCCTCTTGTCCCCTGAGAGGCCTGCCCTGACTTGCTGAGCTTCTGTTGACCTGGGTCTCCCTCCATACCCAGACTCCCTGAAGCTGGTCCCTACACCTCCCTTCTTCCTAGGAATTCTTGGACAGGTACAAGGCTCTGGCATCCTTCATCCCACCAGCCCACTCTGCTAAGTTCCCCTCAGGGGCAGAGAGGGCTCCTTCCACCCCCTGAGCCCCTCAGAGAGCAGTTTCATCCTGCTCCAGCCACTGGTTTTTGGGCACATGTTTGAGGCACTTAGCAACATTATCACTCCCCGCCCGCCCCCGCCCCCCCCGCCCCCCTCCCGCACACACACAGCCCTGGGCAGCCGGTAACACTGGTGGCCTCGATGAATGCCCCTGTGTAGTCCCCTCCTGTGCCAACTCTGGGCTTGGCCATGCCATGTGCTCTGGCTATTGGGACATTAGGCAGCATGATATAAGCAGGGGCATGACAAGTGCCCAGGCCCTGGGGCTCGTCCTCTTGGAAGGCTTGCCCTTAGAAGCCACACCATGCTGTAAGGAAGCTCAGGCTAGCCTATGGAGTCAGGAGAGGCTATGCGGAGAGACAGCCTGGGCGGTGAGAGGCACCTTGCTTGTTCCAGTCCTAGCCAGGAGCGCCTCTCTGATTTCAGCCCCATGAGTAATCTTGGCAATAATGTATGAAGCTGAAGAAACTACCCAACTGAGCCCCGTTAACCCACAGAATCATGAGAAATAATAAATCATCGTTTTAAGCCAAAAATGCCAGGGATGATTTGTTACACAACGGTAGAAAACTGAAACAAACCCCAAGACCTGTATACTATTATTATTACCCCCATTTCACAGATGCTGAGGCTGAGCTTCAGGGAGCCTGGGTGTGTTTCCCAAGGTTTCGCAGCGATAAGCGAGCGTGGTGGCTGTGGGAAGGACCCCTTATCTCCTGTTGGGGGGCTTACTGGACTGACAGCCCCAGCTCCTGTCCGCCTGGACCAGTGCATTCCCCCTGTGGCCCATTTCTGCTCCCCCCAGGCTGCCCCCAGTCCATGGAGTACCAGGGAACCGGCCGGGGTCATTCCCGGGAGACGTGGGGGTTCCTCCATCAGTCTGCTTTGGCTCAAGGACTCCCCATCGGCCTGGCTGAGCCTTTCTTGGAATTGTGTTGCAATGCAAGACTCTTCTTGCCCCACAACTCCTCTTCGTTCTCTCTTCTTTACCAGGATGGCACCACCTGAAGACTCTCCCCCCTGCTTCCGCTCCCTCCCCCTTATGCTTCACAGGTGTTTCCTCCAACGAATACGTTGTATCTTGAATCCCACTGTGGCGTCTGCTTCTCAGAAGACGTGGACTCACACAGGGACGAGTCTGAGACTCAAACCCTGGAACCTCGGCCGACACTTCCCTTTCTTTCTTTCCCTACTCTTTTCCTCTCTTCAAAAAGAGGCATCTTCAAAGGGCACGACTGTCCAGGCCTCAGATTTTCTAAGGCCACTGAAAAGGACAACTCCCAGGACAAGAAAAACAAGGTGCAGGAACCTCCTCAGACACGCCTGGGGAGCCTGACAGACACCCGGCTCTTCAGGAACTGACGTGACCTGGGAGCGTCCCCAGAAGGAAAGATGCTAACATTCATTTTCTTCTCTGCCCCAGTCTCTTTACACAGCATCTCACTGGATCCTCCCAAATGCCCATTAGGCCAGCTTATGATCCCTACTTTACAGGTGAGGACGCAAGGCTCAGAGACGTGAAGCCGCTTGCCTCAAGTCACATAGCTACCAGGCGGCAGGGCTGAGATTTAAACCCGGGAAGCTGAGCAATCAGGTGCTTTCTAAACCCTGGGGGTAAATCTCTGCGCTTTCACATGTTCCTGGAAGACCTTGGGCAAGTTCCTTGACTTCTTTGAGTCTCCACTGCCCCCCATATAAAACCTAGACACTAGCTGTCCCTTCTTCCTAGGGAGCTTATAGGCATAGAAAATAGGATCTGGTGCTAGAGGGTGTTCAGGACATACTAGCTCTGCTCTGCGCGGCCACCCCTGCCTCATTATACCTCCTCGCTCCATTCCACTGAAGACACAAATAAGGTAAGAAGCTTTTTTTAAAACCCCAAACCCAGGCTGATCACAACTGCACAAGACATCCAGGCCTGATTCATAATCTGGTGCTGCTTTCATTCCTATAAAAACAAACCATATCAACAACTGAAACCCTGATAAATTAGCAAGGAATGCACAAAAATTGAAGGCTTCAAGCCAGGACACCCCCCCACAAAAAAAAAAAAAAATCCGGATTCTTTCCCCATGAGGGGAGGTTTTCCACAGGGACACAGTCCCATGCTTTGGCTCAGGGACCACGCTGCTCTCTCCTTGAGAAAGCTCCTGGGGTAAAAATAGCCAAGCAGCAGCCAGTCCCTTCTGGGGCCCAGAGAAGAAAAGGAAGGGACAGGATGGGGGGGTCCTGGCTCCTGGACACCTGCCCATGTTCTTGAGAAACAGGGGGAGCGGGGCTCTGCAATTTGGGGTCTGAGCAGGAAAGAGGAGGGAGGAATGTTAGATCAGGACTCCACAAATTCGTCAAGCCAGAGAATCCTAAGGAAATACTGCTCAGGGAGTGAGAAGAGGAAGTATTGGGGGCTAGACTCTGATAAACCAGAAGGGGAGAGGCAGGCCGCAGGGCCTCCACGCAAGAAAGACAGGAGGAGCCCCTGAGTACATTAAAGACAAAACAAAACCACACCAAGGCCCAGGCGGCCCTGACTTAAGTGTCTGAAAGGAACCCAGGCCCATGGAGCTGCTTCCAAGAGACCCATGTTTTGCAGTTGTCCTCTTGCCCTTACAGTCCCCACCCAAGGGACCCCGATTTAGACCCCATCCCTCTCCTTCCTAAGCAACACCTTGGCCAGCCCAAGGTCCAACACTCCTCTGGAGGGCCACCTCCCTGAGCCATCAGGCCAGCTAGTAAGCAGAACAGGGGGCCCTAAGGCGCTGAGGGCCACAGACTCTTTCCAACTATAAGGAATCTTCAAAACTGGGCAGTTCTTTATTTAGGCCTCATAGTGCAGATGGGGCATCTGCAGTCCAAAGAGGGCAAGCAGTGTGTCCAAACCACATAGCAAGTCTCCCGAGCTGCCAGTGATCTCATCTGCCCAGAATGTCATTCATCCAGCAAGAATGACTGAGCACCAGCTATGCCCCAGACACTGTCCCTGGGAAGTTGGCATACAAGGGCAGGAGCTGACCATTTTGTCAGGTGTACACAGAAAGCCTCTCTGTTAAGGTGACATTTGAGCAGAGACCTGCAGGCAGTAGGGGTGAGCCAAGAGGCTGACTGGCAGGGAATCATAAGTGAAAAGGCCCCGAGGCTTAATGTGTTCCAGGACCAGCAAGAGGCTCTATGGCTGGAGTAGAGGATTTGGAGATGAGGTCAGAGGGAACAGGAGGGCTCTGTCAGCCACTGGGAGGACGTGGGCTTCCCCCATGGGGCAGGAAGCCTTTTGCAGGGTTTTGAGCAAGACCTGATCCGATGTAGCATTGGAAAGGATCTCTCTGATTATAGTGGGAAAGATGCTATTGTAGAGGGTCAAGGTGGGACCAGAAAGGAGATATTGCATTACCCCCAGGGTGAGGTGGTGGTAATGTGGCTCTGGGTGGTCCTGTGAGGATGATACGAAGTGGCCGATTCTGGGTAGAGGTCAAGCCCACAGGGACAGGGGTGGGCTGGGAGGGGAAGAAAGGCCTCAAGGAGGACCCGTGAAAAGATCAAGTTGCCATTTACTGAGGTGGGGAGACCGTGGAACAAGTGTGTGGATCCAGCCTGAGGTCAGAACCCATTCCCTGACGGCCTCTCATCGGATCACCTGGTGCCTTGAGCCTGAACAGCCCACATGTGAGTTCAGCCCCCTGCTGTGTGGCCAAGAGCACAAGCCTAGGTCCAGGCTGTATGACAGGTCAGATTCCACGACCCCCAATTCACTCACACTGCATCCCCATACTCAGCCCAGCCAGACCACACTGGTTCCAAGAAACTCAGCTACTCTGAAAATAGTTTTAGACAATTTTTTCCATTTCTCTACTATTTAATGATGTATAAAACATTCTTTCCTGTGTTAGTCACATGACCCTCATCACAAGCCAACGTGATATACGGGGCAGGATTTATTAGTCCTATTTTACACATGAGGAAACTGAGGCATGGAAAGGCTAAGTCCCTTGGGCAAGACTGCATAAGCACACAGCCCAGGGTTAGGGGCAGAACCCTTGTCTGCTGTCTCCTGGGCGCAGGCTCCACGTACCACGACTCTAGGCTCAGCGAAGCTGGCAGACCTGTGGAGCCGCTGAGCTGCACTTGATCTCTCCATTAGAGCAGCCACTAGTCACACGTGGCTGTCTGAATTCGAATTTAAAAGTATTAAAAATAAATACCACGTAAAAATGTAATTCTTCAGTCATCCTAGCCGTATTTCAAGTATTTGATGTGGTCGGTGGCTACCATATTGGATAGCACAGAGAGAAGAAAGTTTCCATTATTGCACATAATCCTGCTGGACGGTGCCATTTGGACAACCCTTCCTGCCCTCCCCCACCCTAACTCCCAATGTCAGAGTGGAGGGCTTCTGGGTAGAATGTGGTATCATGCCAACTTCCAACATGCTCAAATTTGCCCTGACAGCATACCACCTAGACCATACACCACCTATACCATATCTTACTTAATAATTGTTCTTAGTTTTTATTTTTTTAAAGATTTTATTTACTTATTTATTTATTTATTTATTTATTTAGAGAAAGAGAGCATGTGTGCATGCAAGCGGGGGAAGGGGGCGGAGGGAGAGGGAGAGAGAGAATCTCAAGAAGACTCTGCACTGAGTGTGGAGCCCAACACGGGGCTCGATATCAGGACCCTGAGATCATGACCTGAGCCAAAATCAAGAGCTGGATGCCTAACCGACTGAGCCACCTAGGCACCCTGTAGATTTATGCCTTGTCCTAAACATAAAGGCATGGATTGGGTATACAAATTATATACACACAAATATGCAATTAAAGCTGTTAAGTGATTATCCATATAGTACTTCAAATCATCTTGTGATGGAGAAACGCTGGTATGGTAGAAGCACGAGAAACAGAAAAGAAGTCACCATTTGACCAGCTATGTGCCCTTGGGCACATTTCTTCACCTTTCTGAGCCCCAGCCTTTTTATCCATAAAGTAAATGTTCCAGTAAAAAATCAACTGAGTTTGGGGGCGCCTGGGTGGATCGGTTGGTTAAGTGACCAACTCTTGGGTTCAGCTCAGGTCGTGATCTCAGGGTCATGAGATCAAGCGCTGTGTTGGGCTCCACGCTCAGCGCAGAGTCTGCTTGAGATTCTCTCTCTCCCTCTCCCTCCGCCCCTCCCCCCTCCCCTCTCCCCCTTTCTCTCTCTCACTCGCAAATAAATAAATAAATCTTTTTTAAAAATAAGCTGAGTTCTTATAAGAATCAGGTAGAGAGGTTCATGGTGAGAGCACTAACACTAGGCCTAGCACATAGTAAGTGCTCATCAAATGTTAGCTCCTTTTCCCTCCTCTTTTTTGCTCTCCCAGCCCCACTCAGGGCCAAAAACTTAAAAGTAGACACAAGAATGAAACGTCCATGGAGGGTTGTGAAAAGTGCCGATATATTCCTGGGAATCTAGAATTCCATATACACGCAGAAGGCTGTGAGCACACCCAGGAAAGATCTAAGAAGGCCTTAACCTCTCTCCTCTGGCTGACACTGAGCCTCCACACAAGGAAATGAAGGCTAAAGGCCAAGTTGTAAACTGTCTACCAGCACACTGAACACATGCCCCAACACACACATGCAGAGCCCCTTGTCAAAGTCTGAGAGACTTACCTGATCTGGCATTTAAGGAAATCTCTGTCCAACCATTAGCTGACCCATAGCCTAACAAGCAGACACTTTAGGGGCCATACATGATAAAGATTGCAGACTTCACAGAATTGGTCCAGCAAATAGCAACAATAACAACCCCTAGTGATGGGACAGACTCTGATTTTCAGAGTTCCTACATTGTATTATTGAAAATGCCTACGGTTCAACAACAACAACAACAAAATTACAAGACACACTAAGTCTGGCCCATACCCAGAAAAAAAAAAGCAGTCAATCAAAAATATCCCCAAAGATGGGCGCCTGGGTGGCTCAGTCGTTAAGCGTCTGCCTTCGGCTCAGGTCATGATCCCAGGGTCCTGGGATCGAGTCCCACATCGGGCTCCCTGCTTGGCGGGAAGCCTGCTTCTCCCTCTCCCACTCCCCCTGCTTGTGTTTCTGCTCTCGCTATCTCTCTGTCAAATAAATAAATAAAATCTTTAAAAAAAAAAAATATCCCCAAGGAAGCCCAGATATTGAATTTAACCCCCTTTCAACAAGGATATATGATAACTGGACAGGTGATCAGCAATGAGATAGAAAATTTGAACAACACTATAAACCAACTAGATCTAACATATTTAAAGAACTCTCCACCCAAAAAAGCAGAAAACACATTCCTCCTATGTCCACAAGGAACATTCTCCAGGACAGACCATACTTTAGGCCATAAAACAAGTAAATTTGAAAGGATTGAAGTAATACAAAGTATGGTCTCTGAACACAATGGAATAAAATCAGAAATCAATTAACAGAAGAAAATATATGGAAATTAAACAACACACTCTTAACCCATGAAATAAAGAAAAAAATACAAGTAAAATTGGAAATGCTTTGAAATGAGTAAAAATGAAACACAATGTACCAAGCTTATGAGATGCAGTTAAAGCAGTGCTTAGAAGGAAATTTACAGCTATAAGCATCTATATTTAAAAAGAACTAAGATCTCAGATAAATAACCTAATTTTCCACCTTGAAAAGTTAAGAAATGTGTGAAGTTGGTGTGAAGGGGGTCAAAAAGTAAAAGGTTCCAGTTATAAAATAAGTCATAGAATGTAATGTACAACCTGGTGACTATAGTTACTGATACCGTATTATATATTTGAAAGTTGCTGGGAGGGCAGATCTTAAAAGTTCCCATCACAAGAAAAACATTTGTGACTATGTATGATGATGGATATTAACTAGACTTATTGTGGTGATCATTTCACAATATATACATATGTAAAATCATTATAATGTTCATCTGAAACTGATATAATGTTACATATCAATTATATCCCAATCAAAAAATAAAGAAATAATAAAGAGAAGAACGAACTAAGCCCAAAGCAAGCAGGAGGAAATAAACAATAAAAACTAAAGCAAAATAAAAAATAAATAAATAAAATAAAGCAAAATAAATGAAATAGAGAATGGAAAAACAATACAGAAAATCAACAAAACCAAAAGTTGATTCTTTGAAAAGATAACACAATTGACAAGCTTCTTAATATAACACTGTATGTTAACTATACCAGAATTAAAATTTTTTTAAAAAGGAAAAAATGTAAAAAGAAAGGAAGAAAGAAAGAGAATAATGCCTGACACAGAGTAGGTCTCAATAAATATTTACTGAATAAAAAAAAAAATTGACAAACCTTTAGCTAGACTGACCAAGAAAAATAAAATAAAATATTTAAATTACTAAAATAAAAAATGAAAGAGAGGACATAGTACCAAGAACACTAACCTTACAGAAATAAAAGGATTATACGGGAATACTACCAACCACTGTATACCAACAAATTAGATAATTTAAACTAAATGGACAAATTCCTAGAAAGACACAAACTATCAAAATTGACTTAAGAAGGGCGGCTGGGTGGCTCAGTTGTTAAGTGTCTGCCTTCGGCTCAGGTCATGATCCCAGGGTCCTGGGATCGAGTCCCACATTGGGCTCCCTGCTCAGCGGGAAGCTTGCTTCTCCCTCTCCCACTACCCCTGCTTGTGTTCCTGCTCTCGCTGTCTCTCTCTGTCAAATAAATAAATAAAATCTTTAAAAAAAAAAAATTGACTTAAGAAGAAATAGAAAATCTGAATAGACCTATGATAAGTAAAGAGAAAGAATTAGTAGTCAAAATCTTCCCACAAAGAAAAGTCCAGACCCAGATGGCTCCACTGGTGAATTATATTAAACATTTAAAGAAGAATCAATCCAAACTCTTCCAAAAAATAAAAAAGGGGGGGCACTTCCTAATTCATTTTGTGAGGCCAGTATTACCCTGATATCAAAACCAAACAAAATTAGCACAAGAAAAAAACCCCACAAAGATATCCATTATAAATATAGACACAAAAACTTTAAACAAAATACTAGCAAACTGAATCCAGCAATACATAAAACGGATTATACACCATGACCAGGTGGGACTTATCCCAGAAATGCAAGGTTGCATTAACAACCAAAAATCAGTCAAGGTACCATATTAATAGAATTATGACAAAAACCATATGATCATTTTAATACAATCAGAAAAAGCATTTGACAGAATCCAACACCCTTCCATGATAAAAGCACTCAATAGGAATAGAAGGGAACTTCTTCAACCTGATAAACGATATCTATGAAAAATCTACAGTTAACATCCTTTTTTTTTTTTTTTTTTTAGTAATCTCTATACCCAATGTGGGGCTTAAACTCACAACCCCAAGATCAAGAGTCACATGCTCTTCCGTCTGAGCCAGCCAGGCGCCCCACAGTTACCATCATTCTTAATGGTGACAGACTGAAAGCCTCTCCCCTAAGATCAGGAACAAGAAAAGAATGTCTGCTTTTACTATTCCTATTAAGTATTGTACTGGAGGTTCTAGCCAGGACAATTAAGCAAGAAAAATTAAAAAAAATAAAATAAAAGGCATCCAGATTGCAAAAAAGAAGGAGGAGGAGGAGGAGGAAACTATTTGCAGATGACATAATCTTATATATAGAAAATTCTAAGGAAACACATGTGCACAAGTGCGTGCAAACACACACACACACACACAATTAGAGCTAATGAATGAATTCAGCAAGGTTGCAGGATACAAGATCAAAATCTAGAAATCAGTTGTATTTCTACCCTCTAGCAATGAACAATTCAAAAATGAAATTGAGAAAACAAATACTTAGGAATAAATTTAACAAAAGCGTAAGATTTGTACATTTAAAGCTACAAAACATCACTCAAAGAAACTAAAGAAGATCTAAATAAATGGAAAGACATCTCATGTTTATGGATGAAAGGCAAATTGTTAAGATGGTAATAATCCCCAAATGGAACTACAGATTCAATAAAAATCCTTATCAAAATCCCAGCTGCCTTTTTTGCAGACAGACATTGACAAGCTGATATGAAAATTCATTTCGGACCTACATAGCCAAAACAGTTTTGGAAAAGAAAATTTCTTGAAAAAGAAAACAAAGCTGGAGAACTCATACTTCCCAATTTCAAAATTTACTACAAAGTTGCAGTAATCGAGACAGTGTGGTACTGGAAAAAAAGGCAAACATAAAAATCGGTGGAATAGAATTGAGAGCCTAGCAATAAACCCTTGCATTTATGGTCAATTTATTTTCCGCAAGTGTCAAGACAATTAAATGGGGGCAAGCATAGCCTTCAACAAATGATAAGGAACAACTGGATATCCACCTGCAAAAGGGGGAAATTGGACCCCCGCCATATTTAAAATAACTCATAATGGGTCAGAGACCAACATGTAACAGCTGAAACTATAAAACTCTTAGAAAAAAACAGAAGTAAATCTTCCTGAGTTTGGGTAAGGTAACGGTTTCTACAGATAGGGCACCAAACATTCGAGTAACAAAAGAAAAAAAAATTTATTGGACCTTATCAAAATTAAAAACTTTTATGTTTCCAAGGACACTATCAAGAAAGTAAAAGAAGCATCTTCAGAGTGTGAGAAAATGTTTGCAAATCATCCATCTGGTAAGAATCTAATATTTAGAATATATAAAAAATGCTTACAACCTAATAATAGCAAGAAAAATTACCCAATTTGTTAAATGGGCAAATGATTTGAATAGACATTTCTCCAAAAAAATATATATAAATGGCCAGTAAGCCCTTGGAACAATGTTCAATATCATTAGTCTTGAGGGAAATGCAAATCAAAATCACCATGAGATACCACTGCACACTCACTAGGATGGACAGACCTAAAAAACCAATAACAAGTGTTGGGGAGGTTGTAGAGAAATCATAACTCTCATACGCTGCTGGTTAGACTATAAAGTGATGCAGCCACTTTGGGAGATAGTTTGGCAGTTCCTCAAAAGTTAAACTTAGCGTTACCATAGGACCCAACAATTCCACCACCAGGTATATACCCAAGAGAACTTAAAACACAGGTGAGGACAAAAACTTATACAAAAATGTTCATAACAGTACAGTATAATATATATAATATAGTTTTTGGCTATTATACTATATTATATATATTATAAAATGTATAAAATCTAGAGACAATCCAGTTCACCAACTGAAGAATGGGTAAACAAAATGTGGTATATCCATGCAATGGAATATTATTCAACCATAAAAAGGAATAACAGTACCAGTATATGCTACAATATGCATGAACACTGACAACATTACCCTAAGTGAAAGACACTGGCCATAAAAGACTGTTTATATGATTCCATTCATGTGAAACACCCAGAATAGTCAAATTTATAAAGACAGAAAGGAGATTAGTGGTTGCCAGGGGCTGGGAGGAAGCAAGAATGGAAAGTGACTATTAATTGGGTTCAAGTTTCTTTGATAAAAAGTTTCTGGGATTAGATAGTGGGGATTGATGGTCACACAACTTTGTGAATATACTTAAAACCACTGAATTTGATACTTGTAAAGGATGAATTGTAAGATCTGCGAATTATATCTCAATAAAGCTCTTTTATTAAAAAACAAGCAGTTATTATTTTTTTTAAATCATTATTATGCTGGCCCTGAGCCTGGAAACCCTTCTGGAATGGAGGGGCTGGTGTCCTCACCGAGCGAAGGCCATTCATCTTCTGTCTGCTGAGCCTGGGCTGAGGCCAAGCCTTTGGGAGAAGCTTCTGTCCTGACTGTCCGCAGATTCCTGGGTCCAGAAGGCAAACCTGCATGGAAGTGGGGCGAGTCGGGCCCTCCTGCTGCTCAGGCCTGTGTCTGCAGAGCTGGTGTAAGCAGAAGGAAGCTGAGACTGACCCCACTGCTGGGAGTTCACAGCAGTCTGGCGGAGTGCTCTGTCTGGAGTCATGATGCTCCCTGGAAAGCTCAGCTTCTCCCAGATATGCCCGCATCTCCTTGGCCGGGCCTGGGCTGGGCAGCACCCAGGGTGGCCAAGAAGTCTAGCGACTACGAGATCCTTCCCCCAGTAGAGTGACAGACACACAGAGGCCCAGTTGCAGGGAGTGGCCCAGCATCCCTGTGCGGCAAGTCAAAGAACTCCAATCTCCTGGGGCCCTGGCTCCAATGTGCTGCACAAAACATTTTTTTCCTAAAACAGTTCTCCCACAAGGCCCTGCGAGTGCCCTGGGAGCCATTTAAAGGTTTATGGTAAAATTACTGCTATTTGGCTATGGCTCTTGCCCAGCCCAGTCACCAGCTCCTTGCCCTACCCCCCCCAAACACACACAACCCTCCCCAGCACCCAGGAGCTTCCAGGAAACCATCCACCCATTCTCTCTCTCTGTCCCCAAGTCAGTCATCATAACATGTGTCATTTCTCAAGCCCAGGACTAGCACTTCACATACATGATCTGCTTTCACCTCCTCCACAGCCGGTAGAGAGGAACCCTTATGATGCCCACTTTCAGGAAGAAACCAAGGCCTGGAGAGTTTACGCCACTTGCTGAGGATATGACAAAGCAATGGAAGGAGCATCTGAATCCGATCTCTTTGAACTTTTTCATGAACATTTGGAGCCTTGTTCAGGAAGGAGCAGAGCTTGTGCCCCAAGGCCGAGAGAACTGTACCACCTCAGGCCAGGGGGGCAAATGGGCACTCCAGGGGCTATGCTTCCCCACTCCAGCAGC
Organism: Leptonychotes weddellii; assembly: GCF_054177405.1. NCBI lineage: Eukaryota > Metazoa > Chordata > Mammalia > Carnivora > Phocidae > Leptonychotes > Leptonychotes weddellii. Next base: position 15,253,290 of record NC_138379.1, read on the forward strand.
CCTGGGAGACGGCTACCCCACATTTTTCCAGGGCTTTCACATAAAGCCAGGGAGATTATACACAGGGGGTGCTAGTCCCATGGACTGCAATGAAAAGGGTGCCTCCTGGAGTTGTGCAGTGCACATCCCACACAACTGTATATGTGAGCCCTGACTTTTCACCAAGTGTTGCACAGACACCCTACTCCCTTCTCCTAAAGTGATGAATTCTTCCCATCTTCCAAAGCCTGCCTCAAATTGCACCTCCTCCAGAAAGTCTTTGTGGACCACCCTCCACCACCTTGATCTCCTTTCCTCTGGTCCCCTATAATAGGCACTGTCCACGGGATATAGGGTAGCTACTTCTGTGTGTGTGCGTGTGCCTGTATATATCTGAGTGTCCTTGATGAGCTCCAGGAGGACAGAGGCTGACTCTGAAACAACTTGTTTCTCCCACCTCACCTGACAAGGTGCCAAATGTTCCATAAATCTTGTGTACTGGCAGATCTCCAGATTACCAGGGATGAGACAAAAACCCCAGAAATGAACCAGAGGTTTTCAGAGCTGGAAGGGTCTGGGAAGGAGCATGGTCTCCCTATTTTATAGGTAGGGAAACGGAGGCTCAGAGAGGGAAGTGGTTTGCCTGCAGTCACAAGGTCATTCAGAGCTCAGACTTACTATCTGGTGTCCTTCCACTAACCACTCTGGGTCTTGGCTCTTGGCCCTGCTTCTCCCCCAGCAATGCTGCAGCAGATTTGTCTGTGAGCCCCCACTCTTATCTACTTGATCAAGAGGAAAGTCCCAAATCATGGAGCCCTGTCCTTTGAGGACTGGAAATGACCTTCAAGGCCTGGTCTGACCACCTTTCAGTTCCTGAGAGCCACCCAACCTCCCCATCTGAGTGGATACTATCTTTTTCTGGTTCTATTAAGTCAACCATTTGAGAGTGAGCCAACTACAGGGGCCTGGTTTTCAGACCAAAACTTCAGACCAGAGTAGCTAGGAGAGAATTTGGAATCTTTTCCAGTCCCATTGCAGACTAGATGAGTGTCTCTAGAATGTCTGCTCTCCCTCCCACGCCCCCTCCCCCAGCTCAGCCAGGACAGAAGCAGCTGCTCCCCAAGGGATCTCAGTTGCTGGAATCCAACCACCTCCTAGGCCTGCCCCCGGTGACGAAGCTGGCCAGCAATACTCAGCAGCCGCCGCCCAGCAACCTGGGGTTTTTCCACTCCAGAAAAACTGCAGGAACTTCCCCCAACCTGACCCACTAAAGGGGCACTTGGTTGAAATTAAGCCAGCTATATCAAGGCTCCCTTTTTTGGGGGGCTTCAGGTCTGGTTTTATCAAGGTGCAGAAGAGAAAGCCCCCATCAGGGCTGTGGAAGTTTTCACTGATTGGGAGAAGTGTTTGGGGATGTTAGGGTCACACAGGGGGAAAAAAACCCTAGCAGGCTAGACTGAGGGCCCCTTTTTTAACACAAATAAGAATATTTTTATTGGAGGGAAAGTTGGAGCTTCTGCAATATGATCTAAAAGGACTAAAGGCAACAAAGAAACAAATATGATTTGGTACTTACCACATACCAGGTATTTTCACTGCTTATGTTTCATTTAATCCTAACAACTAAGGAACTAGCGTGATTGTCCCCATTTAGCAGGTATGGAAGCTGAGGCTCAGAAAGGTTAAATATTTGCCCAAAGACTTAACACAGATCTCCGTCTTGCCATAGCTCAGGCTCTTTCTAGCATGCTACCTTCTGGACATTAGCTCCACCCTTGAAAATGAACCAGTCTCATGCTTGTTGCCGAAGTACTTTGGAGGGGCTGGTATGAGGACTGGGCTTCCAGACAGAAGTAAAAGACCACCGGTCTGGCTCTTAGGAGGCTTTGGGTCTGGGCTCTGCCTCCTACTCAAGGAGGGAAGTTGCTTCTGGTCTTGGGACTGCACCTTCTCCAGCTCTTTAGTGAGGAGTGGAGGACCTAGAGGCCTGTGAGGTGACTTTTAGACCCCAGAGTCATACCCTCCCTTTTAAGGGGCCCTGATTCCCACTGGAGGAGAGTGGGTGGGAGGCAGAGGCAAGAACAGAGGCCCTGGAGCCATCCTGATCTGGACGTAAGTCCTGTGGGGCTTTGGGCAATGCGCTGAACCTTCCCTGCCTCAGTTTCCCACCCGTAAAACAGGGCTACTATTATTACCAACCTTATAGTGCGTGTTGCGGGCAAACAATGATGTAATGCATGAACTGTAGGCCTAGCAAAGGACCCGGCAGCAGTAAACATTCAATACATGTGTTTAGAAAAGGGGCCATTAACCTGTCACCAAGTGTTTATGTAGCATGTATCACATGGCCAACTTGGTGAGATCATTTGTCCCGAGCAGCTCACTCATGCCTGTGATTATGGTGCTGACGGTGCCCACTGGCTCCCAGGTACCCCCCCCCCATTTGTATCACCACATCCCTGAGAGGAGGGAAGGCTAAGGCAGTCAAGTCCCCACTGGCCCTGGATGGACCACACTGAGACCCAGAGGACACAATGACTTGCCTGTGATGTCTTAGGGTTGGAGCAGAAGCCCACGCAGGGAAGTGCTCTGGAGGCCCAGACCCCTTCATCCCCCGAGGTGTCTGTCCCCACTGCACCCCAGCTCCCCTCCAGGTGGGTCCTCTTACCGCTCCTGCCCCAGGGGCCACCCAGAGATAGAGCCGGGCTTTCAGAGTAAGACTCTGCCAGGAGCTGCCCTGTGGCCACCAGCCTCCAAGATGTCCCCCAATCATCCCACTTGCTGGGACTCACGCCCTCGGGTAGCCTCCTCCCACACTGTACTGGGTGACTGGAAGTGACAGCATGTCACTTCTGAGATGGGGTCATAAAACACCGTGCTTCTGTCTTGGGTTCTCTCTCTAAGAGCCACCTAGGGACTGAGGCCTGCCCACACTCACAGGGTGAGGGGAAGCGGATCCTCCCCTTTCAGAGGCCAGCAGGCCTGGCCCACAGGCTGACAGCAACTTCACAAGGAACCACTGTTCGTCAGCAGCTGTGAGATAATAAATGTTTGCTGTCTTGAGATGCTATCTGGGGATATTTTGTTTCCCAGCACTAGGTACCTAATACACGGCCCCTTCCCACCAGTTACCGTGGTGTCAAAGCCAAAAGGACACTTTTCTGCTGCCTGCCCCTCAGTGAGGCTCTGTAATTCTTCAGGCCTCAGTTTCCTCAACAGTAAAAATGGTGGCAGGCCTTCTCAGGGTTGATATGAAGACCAGCGGAGACGAGCTCCGAGCCAGAAGGGGTTGATGGGGAAGGGAGCACCGCTGTGGGCTGGAAAAACCCACATCCAGCTTCCCCAACCCAGAAGTTCGGTCCACTTCCTACATCCAAGTCTTGTGGCAACTGAGGTAGACCAGGACGTCCTGATGGTTTGGTTTCGGTTTTCTAATGAAGCTGGGTTTGGTGGTGGTGGCTATTCTAGAATCACTATATGCTCATGATATAAAATTAAAACAGCTCAAAAACCCTATGAAATGCAAAGCCAAGGTTTTCCCTTGTTCCCCGCTCCGAACTCACCATTAAGACTTAATTATGTTCTTTTGCACACATTTGCTATCCATAGACAGGCACAGACTCTTCCCTGTCTTCCTCTGTGTATACTCTCCAGGGAATACTCTCTTAACCTCTCAAACACACACACACACACACACACACACACACACACACACAGAGTGAAAGGGGCCCTACCCCCCACATGTAACCTCTGAACAGGCCAAAATGCCCTTCCAAAGGGAAAGTCTTGAAATATTTCCTCAGCATTTGTTTGGTGGGGGAGAAGGAAAGCTGATTTCATGTGTGTAAAAAATTATTTCTCTCTCTTTTATGTTTAAAGACAGCTTTATTCACTTATCTGTTTGTTGAGCAAATATTTGTTGACAAATATTTATTGAGCACCCACCACGGCTCAGGATCAGCAGAGAGAGAGGGTTGGTGTCAGGGTAGAGCTAACTTATATGGGTACATTTACAAAGTCTTGGTCAAAACGTGTTTCAAACTCCTTCCGAGCTTCGTGCTAAGTGCAGGGGACGGAAGGATGAGCACAAGCAGCCATAGCCCCTGCACTCGAGGGGGTGATAGGGCAGTGGGGGAGGCAGGCATCACTTCCACAAGCTCCCTCATCAACACACAGTTAGGACCACAGTAAGTGCTGTGAAGAAGGGTCCGTGTCAGAGCTGGCGGTGGGGATGGAGTTTGGCCTAATTGATGGGTTGGCTGTGCCAGCTGAGAAGATGCCCGGGCACGCGGCGACGGCAGCATGGACCAAATATGGAGCGGCGGAGGTGGGGAGACGTGAACAGATCTGAGATCCTTAGGAAGTAAAATCACAGTGGGACGAGGAGAGGAACGTGTAGGGGGTCTTCTCCAGAGGGTGGGAATATTGGGAGAGCCCCAGATTGCAGGCCCTGAATGCAACACAATATTTTAACTTATTTGGACTTCTTTTTTTAAAATTCCTTTTTTTTTTTCTTAAGTAGGCTCCACACCCAGCATAGAGCCCAATGTGGGGCTTGAACTCACGACCCTGAGATCAAGATCTGAGCCGAGATCAAGAGTTGGACGCTTAACTGACTGAGCCACCCTGGCGCCCCCTATTTGGACTTTCCATTCCCAACTTCTCCATCATACCATTTGCCTGACTTGAGTCACCCCCACTGACTAAGGAGAGAGGTAACTTACACGGCTGTGTTTACAAATTCTTGTTAAAATTTTGGTGCAAGCTCCTCAATCCTGGCTTCCCCGGGAGCGAAACCTCATTGAGTGATCTGACTTCTTGTGCCTTCTTCCATTTTTCCCATTTTCTATTGCTGTTTTCCAGCCCTGATGACTTCTCAGGAGACCGAGGAAAGGGTTCTGTGTGCAGATAACCAAGTTCATTGGTTGCTCCGAGCTACTTGGCGCCGTACCGTGTGGGGTTCTGACTCGGTTTTGACTACCTAGGATCCACGGCCTGAGGGCGCCATCTGCATGTTGCTCTGTGACCTACCCGCGAGTACTACCCGGGGACACAGCAGAACCACTCTGCAGGGGAGCTCAAGAGAGGAGGGGAGACTTTGCCTCTTACGTTATCTGCTTGGACATAAGAGGGGTTGATTCCAGTGTTGCCAGTCATGTAACAAGTGCGCTCTGAAGACCGGAGTCAACTTGGACCATTTTCCCACTTGATTTCCAGCTCCCAGAGCAGTGCCTGCACATATGAGGTGCTCAGTATTTGTTGAATGAATGAATGAATGAATGAGAGGTTGTTTTGTTATCTCTCGTGTATATATCACTCCCCTTACTCTAGTTTTTCCATCACCAAAGAGTCGTTTGGAGCAGGCAGCTCTGGCCTCACATTTAGCAGCACTTGGTAAGAGAGAAGACGATTATGACCAGGGAGGATAGAGCGAAGAGAGAACTGAGGACTGCTGAGCGTGACTTGTCTGTTCAGAGTAACAAAGACACCAATTTTTTTTTTTTTTTTAAAGAGAGGGACTGGGGAAGGGGCAGAGGGAGAGGGGGAGAGACTCTAGAGCAGGCTCTACATCCAGTGCAGAGCCCGATGAGGGGCTCGATGCAGGGGCCGATCTCACAACCCTGAGAACATATGGTTCTCAGGCACCAAAAATCAGCAGCTCCCTTACCTTCCCCCTAGGCATTCAGAGCTTCCCTGAGGCCCAGATGGAGCACCAAATGTAACCCTGCTGGTGGCGGGACCCACATGGCTCAGTCTCTAAGTGGTGTTGGATTCAAATAGTACAACCAACAGTCGGTTAAATAGATTTGTTTTTAACTCACCTATCTTTTTTTTTTTTTTAAAGATTTTATTTATTTATTTGACAGAGAGAGAGAGAGAACAAGTAGGCAGAGAGGCAGGCAGAGGGAGAGGGAGAAGCAGGCTCCCTGCCGAGCAGGGAGCCCGATGCAGGGCTCGATCCCAGGACCCTGGGACCATGACCTGAACCGAAGGCAGCAGCTTAACCGACTGAGCCACCCATGTGCCCCTTTAACTCACCTATCTTAAAGGGTGCTTAAGAGACCAGTTCATAAGCTCTGAGTCACATTTTTTTATGTTCAGTTTTTTTCTTCTCCCAATTTTGTTTCCCACCCTCAATTCTCTGGCGCTCTCCTCCAGCTCTCCTGGTCCTTCTCCTCCAAGTCCTGGCTGTGGCCATGGGCCGCACTGTGCTTGGAGACCCTCCTGGCTGGGTGGGGGAGGGGAGAAACATCGGAATCCTCTCTAGCAGCTGGGGGAAGCACGGGCCTGGGCACACTGAGACCCCCTCACCCTTGTCCTGTTCAATAGCAATAGCAGGGCGCGTTTATGGAACACCAGGCATTGTGGTCAATTTTAATCATACAACCACAATAACAGTAGAAGCTAACATGTATTTATTACGAATGTGGGCTCTGGAGCCAAACCCTTTGGCTCTGACACTGACTAGCTCTGCGCACTTGGACCTCAGTTTCCTCATCTGGAAACAGGACGAGCACTGGCATCTGCTTCCGAGGGGTGTGAGGAAGATGGAACTCGCCGATGCAGGTGGCCAGGTTACCAGGTGCCTCGGGCCACTCAAAGAAGCAAACCTAGGAGATAGGTTCTATCACCACTGGCATTCTACAATGGGGGAAAAGAGGCCCCCAAAGGCTAAATAACGTGCCTAGGTGGCCCCAGGTCACATGTGGGAGGCCGACTCTACAAACTCAGGCAGGTGGCCCCAAGCCCACCTTCTAAACCACTGAGCCCACAGTCTCAACAAACCCTGCTTTTACAGATAAAGAAACCCACAGCGACAGACTAGGATGGCTGATCAGTTCCCCCGACACTGCTCTCTGCCCTGACAGCTCCGGGACGGCCCTGACAGCTCCGGGACGGCCCTGACAGGTGACCAGACCGCAAACAGATCCCTACAGTCCAGGTAGCCAGCCCTGGGCCATGGGCTGCTGGGTCACCTCTCGTAGCTTTCCGCAATCTGGTTGCATCCCCGGAAGGAAGTGTCTAAACTCACAGTGGTCGGGGTCCCTACCACCACCCCCAAAAGCAGTCACTGAGCATCTGTTTATGGCCCGGAGAGAGGGGCAACCACACACGATGACATCCTGGGGTTGGGGAAGCATTTGGGAGATGTCCTTTGAGTACTGAAGTATTGGCATGGTTGATGGGAGTGATGAGACAGAAGCCTGGAAATTGGCTGGAGGATCAGCAGCGATGCCCCGCTCCAGGCCAGACCAAGGCTCTGTCTACATAAGTGTTGGGTGGATGCTGTCTCGTGCAAGAGCCTTCTTCTACCCTCAAGGGCCTGACCCACCTTCAGGGACAGCTGAACACTGTGTGCTGCTTCCAGAAGCTGGAACAAATGTCACTGTACCACCCAAACTCCTACCCACGTCATGTGAGCAGAGGAATAAAGATGAGAGCATGTGCAGAGCTCCTACTGTGTGCCAGACCTGGGCTTGTTCCTTCCGTCCTTCATTGTATCATTTAATCCCTACCACAAACCTGTAAGACACGCATTATCATCCTCATTGACCAGACGATAAGCCTGAGGCACAGAGAGGTTAAGTGTCTAGGCCAAGGTCACATAGCTCCTGCATGTCAGAGGCAAGGTTCAAGAGCTGCCTTTCCCCCTTAAACTTAGGTGCCTTTTCTTGGTCGGACTCCAAGGCCTTGTCTCTGTGAGGCAACAGGGACATGGTTTGAGGGACCAGCTTCCTTCTAGGACAAAGAGGACCTAAGTGACCCATTACTGAACAAACACCTAGAAGTCTATTCCTAGTGGGATTTTTCTTTTTAAGATCTTATTTATTAGAGAGAGAGAGAGCTGGGGGAGGAGCAGAGGGAGAGGGACAAGCAGACTCCCCACTGAGTGCGGAGCCCAACACGGGGCTTGATCCCACAACCCTGAGATCATGACCTGAGCTGAAATCAAGAGCCAGACGTTAACTAACTGAGCCGCCCAGGCGCCCCTAGGAGGGATCTTGAAGCCCCCAGCTTTTGCCCAGACACTCCCCAGCAGTGGTGGCTCCAAATTCCAGGTCCAAGAGAGGCATCTGGGAAATCTTGGACCTCGGGGCCTCTTTCCTACCAGGGCTCTGGCATGTCTGGTGGGGAGTAGGGCCTGGAGCCGGGGGCCTCTTCTCTTAAACTGATTTCAAATAAAACTCAGCCCCCAGAGAGTCATCCATCTGAAGGAGAAAGAGCCTGTGACATTCTTGGGGCAGCCCCAGGCAGATCTGGCAGAAGCCAGAGCAGGCCTGAGGCAGTCTGCCCTGCAGCTCCCTGCCCCAAGGGGCTGCCAGGTGGCACCAACTATGGCCTTGTACGGGCAAAATCATCCTGCAAAGCTTGCTTTGGAGTCAGCTTTATCTCTATTTTAGGCCTCAAGGGTAGTGTCAGTCTCTCCCCATCAGCTCTCCTTGGCTAGAACATCAGCCAGGCCTGCCAGGACCCTTGAGGCAGCCAGGGGATGGGGGAATTAGCTTGAGTCCCCACCCTCAGGGAGGAGGAGATCACTAAAAATAATAACAAAAAGAACAGCAACAACTAGCTGTTATTTCCACTAGGCACCATTGTAAGAGCTTTTCATGCATCGTCTAAGACCTCAAAGAGGTGGGCAACAACATCATTATCCTCTCTTTACCAAGCGCCTTCGAGAAGTAGGTAATTTGCTCAAGGTCACGCAGGCACCGAGGGGCTGCAACCAGGCACACTGGCTCTCAGCCCCTCGAACGAGCTGTATCCAGCTGGCACCCAGAGCTGGAAGGGGCCTCGGCCTGCATCCAAGCCAAGCCCTCCACCGCACAGGGGAGCCTGGGCCTCCCATGCTGCTCTTCGGTGGCAGATCCAGGCCTACCTCATCCGGGCGCCCTGCCCTGGGCACCCTGCCCCCCAAGAGTCTAGCCAGGTCCTGGCTGTAGACAGCCCACCCGTCCTGAGCCAGGTCCAGCTCTGGGATCCAGGAGAAAACAGTCTGAACAGAGAAAGGCTGGAAGCCCTGTGGGCAGCTGGGGGAGGGTTCGGTGGGGATCTTGGGCCTTGGCCAGGGTTCAGAGAAAAGACGGGGCTCGGGGGCACACCCTGCAAACCTGGGCCCACCCACCAGCTCTCCCCTGCACTGTGGCATTCAGGCAGATTCCTTGCGCCATACACCTTGAGGATCAGATAGACCTGGGTCCAAATCTAGCTTCTGCTACTTAGCAGCTGTTTGGCTGTGGGCAAAATTCTCAAGCCCTTTGAGCTCTGGTTTCTCCCTCTGTAAAATGGGGCCAATGGGTCTCCTGGCTCTTCCAGCTGTAGAGAGAATTAGATGTAGCATGACCACCTGTCCATGTTTGTCTGGGACTCTGGCTGGGGGGGGGGGGGGGCGGTATTAGGGACGTGTTAAAACTAGGAATGTCCGGGGAAACCAGGATGAATTGTCACCCTGTGAGATCCAGTATGCAAAGCACAGAGCCTGGCCCAGAACACACTCAATGCACAAAAACTGCATTTGCATTAACTAGCCCACTCCTCAGCCTCGGCGCCTTCCATCAGCCCTGCCTCGCTGCAGGGGATTGGCTACAGGAGCCCCTGAGCCAAGGAGCAGAACAAAGCCCGGTGCTGCCTTCAGGGGCCCCCTCCTTGCAGAGGAACCCCTTTGTCCTCAAAACCCTTCCCTCCCCATCCCGGCAGGCAGCGTGCCAGCAGTAATTACAGAATCACTTATTCACAGAAGCCTGCACGTGTGGGCCCCCCCCCCCCATCAGCGGTAATTAGGCATCTAAGGGAGTTTGAAAGCCCATCAGCCAGTGCTGCGAGGGGGTGCTGAATGGGACAATCAGCCTCACCAGGCGGGGTTGCTGAGGGGAGGGAAAGATTGGGAGTCTCGGGGAGGCAGCCGTTGAAGCAGCTACCCCCACCCCCTCTACAGCTGTCGTGTAAATGAAAGGGTGAGGGTGCGCTCGCTGGAATCCAAAAGCACCAAGCAGGCTGGGGGGGGAGGGGAAGCAGCGGGGGGAGGAGGTGGAGTGGGTAGGGCGGGGTCTCTGAAGACAAGACCACCCTCATCACCACAGCATGCCCCCATAAAAGAGACCTTCTGGAAGTGTCTGAATGTCCTTCATTAGGGGTCCACCCTTTCGAAGTAGGCAGCCCCTCCCTGTGGGCAAGCTGCCTCATCTAAACAGGAAAG
>NC_138379.1:15263963-15277718 GCF_054177405.1 Leptonychotes weddellii
CCCCCCGTGAAAATCACTACCAGGCAAGGTGACTATCCCCACTCTGCCAGGGAGGAGTCTGAGGCTCAGAGAGGTTAAGTATCTTGCCTGACACCACACAGCAGTCAGACCCCTAGAAGGCAGATTCCCTAACTGCTCCTTTCCAGATGTCAACTGGGGCTTGGGAGGGCCCTTCCCACCCCGAGGAAGGGAGTGGTGGCCCTCGGGAAGTGATAGCCTGACCACAATCTTCAGGGTCACTCGAAGTTCCCAAGGCGCAGTCTGTTGGGGCCGGGGTGGGTGGTGGCTATAAAACCCTAAGTGGGCCACAGGGACGAGTTTGGCCCTCCTTTGTCAGGACCAGTTGCAAACAGAAGCCAGAGGAGACATATTTGCTAACTGCCAGAGACCTTCGTATCATAAGCTTGCTCCGAAAACCACCTGGAGTGCAACTTCTTCCAAAGAGTGGGCTACTCCTGGGGGTCCTTTGTACCCCCCACCCTGGGAGCCCCTTGGCCAGCTCAAGGGCAGGGAGGGCTGGAAGGACTCAGGAAAGGTCAGACTCCAACAAGCCCAGAGCAATGTGGGGAGGCTCAGTCCCAAACCCTGCCCCCCACCAGAATGCACCCCCCAGATGGTCTGGGGTCACAGAGCACGGGAGGGAGGAGAGCCTGTGTCACCTGGCCCAGAAGCAGGGACAAATGCTTTCTCTACCTCCTTGCTTGCAGATGAAAAAAAAAAAAAAAAAAAAAGACAAAACAAAGGCTGTAATTGCAAACCCATTTCCTTCTCCCTGATGGCCTGCCACCAGGGCCCCCTCCCTGAGCCATTAATACTGGGAACAAGCCGTTCTGGCTCTGAGAGGACCTGTTACTCAGGGTGCAGGGGGGTGAGGGGTGCCAGGGAAAAAGGGACTCTGAGCCTCCAGGGCGGGCGGGAGAAGGAGCCTGTGGGGAAGCAGGGCTGAGCCTCCTTCTTACACATGCACATGTGGGCTGACCCCATCAGCCCCACTCCGGCACCCCCTCCCCGCCAGCCTCCTAAGGCAGAGGCCCAGCCTCCTTTTCGAGAGTTCCTCCTGTCCACTGGAAGTGTGTATTTATAACTCCGCCGCGAAGGCGGTGCGCAGGATCTCTCTCATAGTTTCTTGAATGAACGCAGGAACGCGTGAATGACTCTCCATTGAACAGATGGGCAAACTGAGGCTAGACTCTGCCACCGGCAAGTCAGAAGAGGCACCGACTTCCATTCCATTCCTTTCCACACAGTCTTACCCCCAAATCTTACAAAATTTCCCAATTTTCATAATTCTGAAATTTCTCCTTTTTTTTTTTTTTTTAAACCTTGGATACCTGTTGCAGCTGTCTGCCAGCAAAAGCCTGAACAGAACAGCCAGAAAAGCCCCGTGGGGGAAAGTTGGAAGCAAGCCACCACCCAAAGCTGGGCAGCTTGCTTTGCTCCTGAATGCAAGCACAATTCTCCGTTGTGATTTCATTTTGCATACAAATAGAGTATTATTCATCGATTTTTCTGCTGGTAAATTGTTCCTGGTTTCCACATTGCCTGGTATTATGTGTCTGTTTATGTTTCTGTCTCCCCTACAAGACTGGGAGCTCCTTGAGGGTAGAGACTGTGTCTTAGTGCATCTCTGTGACCCCTTTGCCCAGAACAGGACTTGGCACAAAACAGGTGCTTAGTTAATGTTTGAGTCCTAACAATCACGGCTACCATATCGCAGGGAAAGAGCTTAGTGTCAAGGTTAGAAGGATGAGCTCCGGAATCACACTGCCTGCGTTTGAATTTAGGCTCAATTTTCTTAACCTCTCTGTGCCTCAGCCTCCTCATCTGTGAAATGGGCTCACAGTATTTATTTCACAGGGTCAAATACAGGGAATTCACCTGATTTGCACTGCAGAATCCCCCAGACAATCAGGATACATGGACGCAGGAGCTGGGGCTGGGGGAGGGGGGGGTGAGGCTAGAGGTGAATTAAGGGGAATGGATGAAAGATTTTAGAACAGCAGTTAGAGTCCCAGATCCCCTTTTTCATTCCTTGCAGTGGGGCAACCCCTCCCAACCTGGCCCTCCTGCCCAACGCCACCCTAACAGAGGAGAGGAGGAAACTGGAAGAATCTTCTTGGGAACTCTAAAAGCCCAAAAGACACTGACACCAGGGGTTCCAAAAACAGTTCAGCTGGACCACCCCACGGTGGAGCGGCCACATGGCGCTCTCTGTTCAGCTAAAAAAGAAAAAACAAACATTGATACCTGTGTCCCTCCCCAAGAGATCCCAGTTTACTTGGTCTGGGATATGGCCCGGGCATTGGGATCTTAAAACCTCCCCACTTGAGCATAATGTGAAGCCAAGGCTGAGAACCTCTACTGGGGCCATGAGTTACCCCCAGAGGCCCATCAACGCTGCCCCGAGTCCCCAAAGCAAAGGCTCCTGGAAACATCTGGAATGAGGGTCCACACTTTATCTCCAGTCCAAATTTCCTGAGGGACAGAATCTGTAGCTCTAAAAGCACCTCAAATTCAGACACAAAGTCATGATCTTTCCCCTCAGACCTGGCCCAGGTGTCTTCATCTCAGGGACTGGCACTATCATGCTCTCCTTAGCAGAAGCCAGCATGCTAGGACCCATCCTGGGCATGCCCTGTCAGCTCTACCTTCAGCCCCTCTCCCACGCCTGTCCACTCTGGCCCGTCTCCATCTGCCTCAGCCACACCACACGGCCATCACCTGTCTCCAGAACGTCGCCGTCTTCTCCCCACAGCCGCTTCTGGGCCTCTGTCCATTCTCTACACCACGCCAACCAAGACCATCTCAAAACACCGAATCTAGTCGTGTCGTTCCTCGCTAAAAGCTCTCCACAGTGCTTCAGTTTCCCGGGGCTGCTGTGACAAAGCCCCACAGACTGGGAGGCTCAGACAACAGAAACGCATCGTCGCACAGTTCTGGAGGCCAGAACCTGAGAGCGAGGTGTGGGCAGCGTGGGCTCCTTCCGAGGGCTGGGATGGAGAACCTGCTCCGTGCCTCTCCTCCGGCTCCTGGTAGCCTCAGGCATTCCTGGGCCTGTAGACAGCTCTCTGCGCGTCTTCGCGTGGTCTTCCTTCTGTGTGTGTCTGTCCCCGAGTCCGTGTTTTCCCTTTACATAAGGATATTGGTCCTATTGCATTAGGGGCCACCCTCATGATCTCATCTTAACTTGACCATATGCAAAGACCCGATGTCCAAATAACGTCATGTTCACAGGTACTGGGGGTAAGGACTTCCACATCTTTTGGGGGGAGGGTGCGGGGAGGGGCACATTCAACCATGACACCGGGCTTCCTATTGCTTTGAGGATAAAAACCAAACTCTTCCCATGTCCATCCTGGTCCTGGGGGGTCTGGCCTGGCCACCTCTCCTGCTTTACTCTCTCTTTTGCTCTCCAGGCTCCAAACGCACCAGGCTCCTTCCTCTTAAATGCCCTGGCTTCCTCACGGCTGGACACGAGCATATTGGACAGTTCCGGCCACGGTCTCCTTGGGCACAGGCCTCTCCTTCCTGCTTCCCAACCGCCTCCACCGGCCCCAGCCCGGCCCTCCTGCGCTCACTCCGGCGTCGGGTCCTGTCTCCTAGCACACGCTCTCCCTGTCCTCTACACCTTGTGAGAACACCTATGTTGCTACGAGCTCTCTGGGCTCTGTCTTCTCCACCAGAACGTAGGCTCCGGGCAGAGAGACACTAAATCAGTTCCGTTGCCAGCCGTCGTACGCAGTGCCTCGCGCACATCCTCGTCCCCTGTGGGTATTCAGCTGCTTGGTGAGAAGAGCGGTCACTGAAAATACCCTCTTTCAACGTAGAGGTAAGCGGCCTTCTGTAGCATCCCCGTGCCACCACTTGACAGCTGTGCACCTATCGGGCAGGGCACCAGCCTTCCTGAGCTGCAAAATGGGCCTAATGAGACCCTCTCCGGTCTCCGGGAACAGCCGGCACGGGGCCCAGCACACGGCAGGCTCTCGGGGCGGTGCGCTCTCCTCCGCCAGGAAACAGCGTGGAGCCAGGAGTCAGGGCAGGGGCAGGGGCTCCCTGTGCCTCCAAGCCCAAGTCACCCCCCAGTCCGGGGCCTGTTTTACTCTGTCCAGTGTGGGAGCTGGACCAAAGCAGTGGTCTCAACTCTAACAGATGCAATGCCCCCTTTCTATAATGAATATTTACTAACACCCCCTTTACCTCCCAAGATGAAATTCTTAGAAACAAAAAAATGACCCACTCACTAAACTGAAACACACACACACACACACACACACACACACACACGGCTCTAACTCCAATGTAAGGCAGAAATAAAAGGGAAGTATTTTGCGCTAAAATCATGGGCATTTTAAAACTATTTGAACAATGATCTGAGTACACCAAAGGCCTGAAGAAGCAGCGGGAGACTGGCAGGCATGGCGAGGGCGCCACAAACTCCGTGTGAGGTGTTGCGGCAATGAATGCAGACCACGACAGTGTCAAATCGGCCACTTGGCCACTTCCAGTGGCATTGCCAAGGGAAACTATTTCCTGAGATGGTGAAAAACTCCTGGTGAAGTTCCCAAAAGGACAAAAGAGATTAATCTCTAGAGCAGTTGCAATCCAGAGAATTTTCATGAATATAAGAAGCGCAAAAAACTGCGTGTGTTTTGGGTGCCTGGGTGGCTCAGTTGGTTAAGCGACTGCCTTCGGCTCAGGTCATGATCCTGGAGTCCCAGGATCGAGTCCCGCATCGGGCTCCCTGCTCGGCGGGGAGTCTGCTTCTCCCTCCGACCCTCCCCCCTTTCATGCTCTCTCTCTCTCAGTCTCTCTCTCTCAAATAAATAAATAAAATCTTAAAAAAAAAAAAAACTGCGTGTGTTTAGACGTAAAACAGAATCATATCCTCCGCTCAAATGCTTCAAAACAGATTTCCCCCTATGACAACTGTCCTCGAAGTGTGGTCCCTGGGTATCACCTGGGAACTGTTAGAAACACACATTCTTTGGCCCGCTGCAGACCTGATGAATCGGGGACTGCGAGGGGGGGGCCGGCCATCTGAGCTTTCAGGCCCTGCACTGTCAAGTCTGGGAAGCTCCGCCCTCCAGGAGTACACAGCCGCCCCTGGGGACGCTCTGCGGGACGCAGGACGGTTCTTGATGCCCCCAGAGATATGTAGCCTCCCTAGCCGTGTGCCCGCCCCCCTGCCACTGCAGCCAGACAAAATGCCCCCATGAAGTTCCAAACATCCCCACTGAGGACCACTGGGCTCCGTGGTCAGTAAGAATCCTCCCTGCTCGGGTTTCCTGAGATTCTTGGCCTGGGAGCAGGGCTGGCTGAGAAAGGCGGCCAGCCTTACAGTGGACGGGAGGCAGGGCAGGAAGTTGAGCAGCCGGCCGGGCTGCCAAGCTGTCCTAGCTGAGCGATGCTGCTCACCCCGGCAAGGGTGGGCCAGGGGGCTGGTTTCTGCTCCCGACGGCTGGAAGTTTCAAGGGGAAAGGAGGCTTGGCTTTCAAAGAGCCTTTCAAACTGCAGCCGAGTGCACTTGGCCATAGAAATAGGCCTGGTCTCCACTACTGGATGGTGCTGGGGCTGCAGATAAGCATCTGGGACCATCTGAAAGATCAGTAAGACATTACTCAGGACGCAGCCCAGCCTACTCTTGACAAAGGGAGAAGAGCAGCCTGTCCGGGGTCTGGACTCCTTCAGAGGAAGAAAACCCTGTCCCAGAATGCTGACAGAGCCCTCAGGCCCCCAAGAAGAGTGCCTGACCTAGAGCCACCCACCCTCCAACCCCACGTGGGCTTCCCTAAGCCCTGCCACCCCCATCCTGACCTGTGGTCAGCCTCCATCTCTGTTGGCCCAACAGGCCAGGAGGCTGTCACCCATGCACTGCCCACGCTGTGTGAGTCGCACACGGCATGGGCAACGTGGGGCAGCCAGGCCGGCGGCCCAGTCCCCTTCACTGTGGTCCGGGGGTCTGCCCGACCGTGTCCGCACACACACGGGAGCCAGGAAAAACCGAGTCAGACTGGGGGCTGTATTGGCAGAGATGGTCAGTGATCACCCAAATCCGGGGCACACGGCTGGACTCCATCTCCCACCTGCCCCGCTCCCAGGAGTTCCGGGCGCCGGGACGTGAGCAGAAGCACCCTGTACCCCGTACCAATTCCGAGCCGAGGCTTTTCAGAGCAGCTGTACCTCCTCCACATTCTTTCTCTGTCTGCCCGTTGGATGCCCATGACAACGAGGACCTAAACAATGGTGGAGCCACAGGACGGATGGAGCCCGCACCCCCAGATCGCTGTGTGCAGGAAAGCCGCGTGCAGAGCAGCAGCATTCGTCTCAGACTTAAATGAGTGAGAAATCAACACCTACTACGTTTGCCCCATTATCCGCTGTGGGGTCCGTTTCTTGCTATAGCCTACGCCCGCTAACACGCTCCATGACACTAGCACGTGGGGCCCCTCGGGTCCTATCTGCTAGAGCTGGCCGTGGGGATGGCATTGGCCCAGGCCTTTCCCTTCCAGGGGAGCGTGAATCTCTAGCATCGATCCCCCCAGAGATGGCTCAGCGTCCTCACACGTGCAGCCGCCAAATCCCATAATATGCCAGGCCCGTGCTAGGCGCTGGGGGCGCAAGGCGAATGTGCGGCATTCCTGCCCAGGGGCCGAGGGGACAGCCTGTGGCCACACGGTAATGATACACCCTGGGAAGGAATGAACTAGAGGCAGGAACACCTGGGACGAATTGCCCAGACCCGGGATGGGAGGCTGGAGAGACTGTATTTCCTTAGCAGTGATATGTAACCGGGGCTGCCTTGAAAACATGAGGAGGGGGGTGTAAAGGCAAGGGGAGGGGGCGAGAAACTCCAAGAAAGGAGAACAGTGTGGGCAAAGGGAAGGGGTGTGAACGGCCCCTGGGACACCGGGGCTGGCCCGAGGAGTGGAGCGAGGAGCGCAGAGACTTAGAGACGGGGCTCGTGGGGGTGGGGGAGGCAGCTCCTGGAACTGGATCACCAGAGCCTTGAATGCCTGAGGCCAGCACGAAACTTGGAAGGTTATGAGGAGTGGCATGACACCACCCTCCCCGTCCTTCCTCCGGAGCTAGCACTCAGACAACATTTCACACGCCGTGTGTGAGCTGTTTGCTCAACACACAAAATACGTACGTAATCCTCACGGCGGGCCCAGGTTCTCCATGATCCCATTCTGTAGCTCACACAATGATGGAGGCTCCACGAGGATCGGAACTTGCCCACGGCCACCCAGTAGTAGGGCTGGGCCTGGAGCCCACTGGAAAATACGCTTCCTCCTTTGTTTAGGGCACTCAGGGCACCTGGCTCTCAGAACACGGCTGAGCGCATGGTAGGCGCCCAAGTATTGTTGAGGGAATGAAGGAATCTACCGGATTCCAAAACCCTGCAACACAAATCAGACTTGTGACTTAGAAAGATGCCCCCGGCTGTAGCGGGGAGGAGAACAGAGGGGGTGAAGCCAGTGAGCGGAAGGAGAGGTTGAACGAGGACAGCCGTAGAGGAGATAAAACCCATGCAAAAGAATTGGAGGGGGCAGACTCTGTGGACCAACTAGAGAAGAAGAGCTACACTGAGCAATGACTGTGTGCCAGGCACTGTCCTAGGCTCTCTACCAGTATCAACTCATTATCACTTCCCCACGGGCCCATGGAGTAAGTACCCTCCTTAGCTCCATTTCACAGATGAGCAAATTGAGGTATGGAGAGGTGAAAGGTGACAGATCTAATAAGTGAGGGAGGAGGGACTCAAAGCCAGGCAGAGAGGGTCAGAGCTCTGTGCTGAGAGGAGGAGGCAGGGAGAGGAGGCAAGGGTGACTCCCACTGTTTCCAGCGTGGCGACAGAGGGATGTGGGGCCTCGGCTTCCCCTGCTGGCCAGGAATCTTGAACCACCAGGCCCCAGGCCAGGGAGCTGCCTAACTTCCGGGCTGGCCAGCATTCTGGGTGGCCATGTCCCTCTGTAGGACCCCGAGGTGGCTGTGAGGGAAGCAGTGTGTGGAATACAGATGACGCCACCTAACCCTCAATCCCGGCAGCGACAACGGGGTGCTGGCAGCCTCTGCGGACCAGGCTCTGCCCAAGGGGAGCCTGGGCTGGCAGGGGCTGGGCCAGGGCAACAAGGGGCCGGCTCTAGCTCCCCACGTGCGGGATACTGTAGGCAAGCAATCAGCCCTGCCCCCAAGCCCCTTCGGGCCCCTGACCTCTGCCCCTCCAGGTAGGGGCTGTGTGTCTGCGCTGGGAGCCAGGATGTGGGGGGTCACAGGGCCCAGGCCATGAGGAAGGGAAGGGCTAGGAGTGAGGGGCAGAGGAAGGATAAGGCCAGCTCTGAGCCTATGCTGTGAGCAGAGACCCGCAGTCACCACATGGCCCCAGGCAGGAAAGGAAACAGGAGGATTCTCAAAATAGACTGGGAGCTTGCAGCTCGGCTGCATTTCCCAGGTCCCACCATCTGGCCAAGCCTGGGCCGGAAGCGAGGAGGGGGAGGGGAGAGCCAGAGTGCGGATGGGCTGGCAGCCCTGAGC
Organism: Leptonychotes weddellii; assembly: GCF_054177405.1. NCBI lineage: Eukaryota > Metazoa > Chordata > Mammalia > Carnivora > Phocidae > Leptonychotes > Leptonychotes weddellii. The sequence goes on from NC_138379.1 coordinate 15,272,499, forward strand.
CCGGCGGGCGCCCACCGTTCACCCAGCACCTCTCTCTGCCAGGTTTTCTGTTCGTCCTCTGAGGACTCTTACGGCACAGTGGCAAGGCAAGCACTGTTGTCACGAGAACTATCAGGAAGCTGAGGCTCAGAGAGGTAAAGTGACTTGTCCAAGGCCACACAGCGGGCGAGCGGCAGAGCTGAGGAGGCCTGCGTCCAGTGTGGAGCTGTCCTCACAGCCATGAGGCTGGACAGCAAGGCCTGCCATCTGCTCGGGAACTTGCTATTAGCCTCCTGTCTTTGGGCTAAACCTAAGGTTAGACCAGCTCCCCTTGAAAGCCAAGTCTGTGACTCGCCGATGATAGCCCAGGAAGGACGAGTCTGCGGCAGGCCTGCCCTGTGGCTGCCCAGTGAGCCCCCCCAGCGACAGGAAGCTTGGGCACTCTGGGCAGGCCCTGCCCGGGTGCTGCCTGGGAGGAAGGAAGGGGACTCCACACAAACCTGGTAGATGCCCCAGGCCCATCTCCTACCTCCTGAGCTGGGACCTGGCCCGGCCCTCTCCCACCTGCCACCACCACCACCACCCGCACCCCTGCCGGCAGGAGCACTCCAGCTGCAGGCCCTACGGCACCTGGTCCTCTCAGCTGCCTCGAGGGGGTGGGTGAGGGCAGAGTGATCCCTCCCTATTTTACCCAAGAGGATCGGGAGGCTCAGAGAGGTGGAGGGATGCATCCGAGGGGAGGCAGGGAGCCAGGACTGCAGTCTGCAGCTGTCATTCAGTCACTCCACAAATACGGGTGGGGCGCCCGCTGTGCCTGGGGACATAGATGGGGGCCGTGCATGTGTGGAATTCAGGCTCCAGACTCCTACTCCAGTGCACTTTCCTCTTCCCCTGGCTTCCTTCCTGCACCTGTCTCGGAAGTGCGGCTTCATCCCCACCGGGAGTCTTGGCTCCAGTGCTGGCCCAACAGGGGTCGGGGCGAGCTGGAGCTGGGTGTCACCCCCAACCCTCCCGCAGGGACACTCAGCCCAGGAGGAACAGCAGCAGCCCCAGGCTGGGGTTGCCCCAGGCATCCCTGTGAGCAGAACTCGCGCCCTTCTGGACACCCAGAAGGAGGTGAGCTGGGGCAGCAGGGGCCTCAAGTCCTTCACAGACAAGGTAGGAGTAAGGGGAAGGAAGTAAAGGGGGAGACGGAAAGAAGAAGGGAAAGAGGCATGAAAGAAAAAGAAGGAAGAAACAGAGGGAGCAGGTACGATAAATGGGCAAGTCTGTCTGAGACGAAGTGGAACTGGGAGCTCCAACTGGCAGTCCTGGTCTTTATCTCGTCTTCTCCCCAGGGCAGGACGCAGGGTGTGTGGCCACCTAGAGCCTGGAGCCTGAGCAGCGGAAGCCGTACCTGTGGGTGCTGCTCATCAGGGTGGGCTTCCTGGAGGAGGAGGGCCGGGACCCAGAGGATGGAGATGGGCCGGAAGGCTGTGGCTCTGGCCCCTGCCAGCCACTGCAGGCACACACCTGCTGTGGCTACAGCTCTGCTGTGTCTCTGCGGGGTTTCCCTTTCAACACAAAGTCATGACCACCTTACTGGCTTCGGGGGTCCCAGAGGGTGTGGAAATGGGAGCGCCCCCGGGGCTCAGGGCCAGCTCCCAAAGTAACAGGCACCATTTTCTGAAGACCTACAGCATGCCAGGCCTGTGCTTGAGCCTGGGGGGTCCTCTGGTGAGCCAGGTGGATCCTGGTCTGGAGGAGCACCGTCTGGTGGGGGAGGCGGACAAGCAAAGCAAGACTGAACACTATGGGTTGAGTGATCTGAAGGACGCCATCATGAGAAGGGCAGAAGGGGGACCTCCGGCACATGGGGGCTGAGAGCCAACCCCAAATGAGGCTCCCTGCTCTCCAGCCGAGGCTGGGCTCCCCGGAGCCTCTCCCAGCCCGCCATGAAGCTGGGCATCCCAGGGGCCGCTGTGCCTTTCACCAGTCAGGTGGGAGCCGAGAGAGGGTAGGAAGGAAAAGCCCATCAACTGACCTCTCCTCGGTCCTCTCTCAAGTCACTGATTGTGATTTGGGGGCTTCCTGGAAGAAACCATCACTCCCACCCATTCATGGTAGCCTTGGAACATGCCTAAAATTCCACCATTAGAGCCACATGTTGGCGGGTTAAGTGTTAGCTTATAAAAGAGGAACTTTAGAGAGAGCCTATTTAATCTTGGTTCAAACTTATCTAGCTTGTTGGGTAAGCGTGTGTATTCTGGAGCCAGATTGTCTTGATTTGAACCCGGCTCCACCACTGTTAGATTCTGGGTAAGTTATTTACCCTCCTTGAGCCTTGGTTTCCCCCCTCTGTAAAATGGGATAATAGTACCTACCACGAAGTGAGATAAGGTAATATACATAAAGCCGTTACCAGACTGTGCAGCGTTTAGAAAACATTCAGTGTTTGTTAGCTATTATTGACATGGGAAACAAAGGCAAAAGGAAAAATTAAACTTCCTTACTGCCTACAGCCCACTGACAAGTCTTTGAAAGAGGCAGAGTGACCTCCTCTGGGAGCTCAGCTGTCTCAGTGTTAATACTTTGCTAAGGGCAAAAGGCAATCGCAGCTTAACATTATCCCAACGCCCCAGGATCCTGTGAGTCTACTTTAACATATAAAAATTCCTTTGGAAACCTCCTTTATCTCTACCCCCCATCAAGATACATGTTGGCAATCATCCTCCAAACATATGGCTCACTGATCTACATCTGAAGGGTCTCATGACCGAGTCTGTACTAAACAGTAATAAATGACCTTTTCCTAACAATAGCTAGTCCCTCAAGGTCCTGGAAACCTTGCTTCTAAAATTCCTTGGAGACTTATGTTATCCCTAACCCCCTCCCAACTTGAAAGTATATAACCAGTCACGCGTCACAAACCCAGGGCAGCTCTCTCCGCCCACGGGTCCTGTCCCTGTGCCTTCATAAGACCACCTTTTTGCACAAAAGACATCTCAAGAATTCTTTCTTGGCCATCGGCTCCAAACCCCAACATTTCTACATCATTAGTATTTATGATCCAATATTGCTGTCATCTTTATTATTATTGACACACTTTCATTCCAGAACTACGATTACAAAGAAGAGTAAAACAGAGCCCATGCTGCAGGAATTCATAATCAAGTGCACAGAGCAGGTGAAAGCCAGCAGGGATGAACTAGTTTAATAAACTATCGTCCTTGAAAGGGGGCAGGGGGCTTTCTAGGGAGATGACCATGTCTGTAGGAGAAAGGGTTTCACACCAAGGAAAGCTTTTGCCTGAGGCTAGAGCATCAAGGGAATTCATCCATCCTGTTTTGCTTTGTTGGAATTAGAATGGGGATGCAGATCTGACCCCCGGGACAGAAACCAGGGAAACCAGTTTCCATGCAGATTCTTCCTGGGGCTGCTGGTCTTTGGCCCAAGGAAATTCCCTGCAGGAGGTGCAGGAAGAAGTATCCGCTTGAAGTGCCTGAAAGGAAAAATCTTCTCTGCCTGCCAAATGCACATTATTGTTCCCGCCACAGCCCCAGCCTCCAACCGACTTCTGCTGGGACTTCTGCCCTGCCTTGGCCTTGAACTTCAGAATGCTGGATTATCTTGATTCTGTTCACTTGGGAAGAGACGTGAGCCTATTTTGGGAAGTTGGCTAGGCTTTCTGTTCTGTGGCCCCCCCGCCCTTCCAAAGATCGGGATGTTTCTGCACGAGAGGAGAGCTGGGCAGGCGGTCTCCATGGCTGGGCCCGTGAGGGAGCTCGGCTCACAGGGAGGCAGAGCGGGCCTGGGAACGTGGGCGGGGGAGGCTCGGTGGGCTGGTGACCCAGATCTCACTTCCTGTCCCGCTTCCCTTCATTCCCAGACACTAGCTAAGGCTGGACACTTGGAGCACAGGCCCGCAGGAAACCGACTGTCTCCCTGCTGTGAGTGAGGCTGAGACTCTGGCTCACTCCAGCTAGAGTCAGGCATCCCACAGCCCACATGGTCACCCTGGGCCATGTCCCCAGCCCTTTCTAACGGAGCCAGGGACTTAGCCCGTGAGGTCCAGCCCTTACCTTCCTTTGGACAGAGGAACAAACGAAGCCCCAGAACCAGGAAGAGCCCCAACCAAAGCTACACGATGGGTTGGTGGCAGAGGTCACATCTAAGCCCAGGACTTGTGAATCCAGGTTCTCAGGATGTTGGGAATAAATGCACGAATGAAAATCCTGATGCCTGTGCCCCAATAGTGGTGACAGGGGGTATAAAGGATCCATTAAACAGCTCTTCTTAAAGACAGATTTAGGAGACCAGCACACCAGAGAGAGGGAGTAAGGCCCTGATTCCTGCAGTACCCACACACCATGCCGCTCGTTGGAGTGGGGGGCGTCGCTAGAACTCGCCCGAGTCCTGGATCCACACTTTCTCTTGCTCTAAGAAGCTGCTGCTTTCGCCTCTTCTGGGATGGAGGCCATGAGGGAACACATTCCTTCACCTACTTAAGTTTATTGGGGGCACATCACGCGGACCATGGAATGTGCACTGCAAACCATCCAGACAAGGTCCCTGCACTTGCAGGGGAGACAACTAACCAACAGGCAAAGGAATGAATGAGAGATGACCAACTGCAACACCCACGTGACAGACGCGAGCGGGGTTGGGATGCGCTTGGTAGAGAAAAGGGCTGGGAGGGGTCCATACTGCTTCTCCGAAGAGGTGGCATTTAGGCTGAGCCCGCAGAATGAGAAGGAACCAGCCCAGTGAAGGTCTACGGAAAGGGCTTTTGCAGGCCGTGGAAGCAGCAGGTCAAAGGCCCTCAGGTGAGCAAGATCTCAGCATCTCGGCACCGAAAGGCCGCAATGGGGGGAGGTCCGTGAGGTTCGGGGGGTGGCCCCATAGAAGGCCTGTGAGGCTGGTCAGGGCCAGGTCACGCAGGGTTTCGTGACCAGGGTGTGGAGCTCGGGGCTTATTCTGAAGGCGCTAGGAAGCCAGGAAAAGGCTATATGCCAGAGGGTGGATGGAATCCAGTTTACGTTTTAAGACCATATGTTGCTCTGGGGGCGCCTGGGTGGCTCAGTTGGTTAAGCGACTGCCTTCGGCTCAGGTCATGATCCTGGAGTCCCGGGATCGAGTCCCGCATCGGGCTCCCTGCTCGGCAGGGAGCCTGCTTCTCCCTCTGACCCTCCCCCCTCTCATGTGCTCTCTCTCATTCTCTCTCTCTCAAATAAATAAATAAAATCTTTAAAAAAAAAAAAA
>NC_138379.1:15277818-15297858 GCF_054177405.1 Leptonychotes weddellii
AAGACCATATGTTGCTCTGAATAAGGCGGGGGGGGGACGGGGCAGGATTGGAGAGAGAGGCAAGGAGACTGGTTAGGGGGCTGATCAGGCAGCGGTCACGATGGGAGGTGATGCCTCTTGCCTGGGGGCAGTGTCCCCGCACACTGCTTGAAGAGAGCTTTAGGTGGCAGAAAGGATAGGGCCCGCTGATGAGGCCATGACCGTGAGGCCAGGGAGGAATCATGATGGCTCCCAGGGGGAACTAGAAAGACCAGGGAGGGGCAAAGGAAATGCTCAGCTTCGGACGAGTTAAGGTAGAGAAGCCATTAGACGTCTGAGGGGAGATGCTAAGGAGGCATCTGGATATTCAGAGCAATGACAAGAATCGTGGTGATCAAATTTAGAGTCGTGTTTCTATTGTCCTGTGTGCCGTGGGCCTCCCGCCCCAGACCGGGCCCCTCGGGGGCAGGGGCTGAGCCTGGTGTTTCTCCTAACCCAGTTCTCAGCCTTGAATCCATTGCTGCACTAGAACCTGGCCGGCGGGGTCGTGGGGGCTCAATAAACATCTGTCAGATAAACAACTGAATGGACAGAAGCCACTGGGTGTGCGGACGGAGCTGGAAACTGAGGCACCAGCGACAGACCCTGCCTAAGCCTACGGTCCTGACTGGCCCCCTGGGAACCTCAGGCCTGGGCCTCCCGTTTTCCCTTCCCCTCCCTCTGGTCTCCCCTCATGCCAGGAAACGCACCCCCCAGGCATTAAGTCATTAACTACAATCACCTCTTGCATGGGCGCTGTTCTGCGGTCCTCAAAACACTTTGCCTTCCATTATCTTGAATGATCCATGAAAGTAGCCTGGGAGGGGGGCCCAGGGGACGCCTGCCGAACCGCCTTAGCTGAGACAGGAGGTGAGGGAAGAAGCCTTCAGCATGGTGCTGGCAGAACTGGACCTCTGCCTCCCTCCCTTCCCCGAGAGCCTGCGAGCGTTGTGTTCCCCAAGGACATTGCCCTTAGAATAGCAGAGAAGCCCCTAAAAAGAGGGAGAGTTAATGGTGGCCCAAAGGTCTTGTGACATCCGGCCAAGGAGAGTGCAGGGCTGGGGAAAGTCTTGGGCACACGGGACCTCTCTACATACAGCCCCTCTGCGCCTTTGAATAGGATTCCGTGGGAAAGCCAGCCTCCCTCTACCTTGTTCCACAATGTTCCTTGATCCAGGTTCACCCTCCACCTAACAATAACTCCCACTAGCTCTGGCAGAGGGTTCTGTGGAGGATGCTGGAAAGAACTTGCTGTGCTGCCTTGGCCAACTCCCTTTCTCTCCCTGCACCTCAGTTCCCCCCCCGACAAATGGGGCGTAGGAAGTCATTGCACAGGTCCCTTCCTGCCTTACAGTTCCCTGAGTCTCTCTAGTTTGAAAGTCCCTGCACCCCAGCTCTAAGCCTTCCCCCAGGAGGTTCTAAAGGCTGCGGATCTGAAGGCCCACCCCCCAACCCTCTGGTGGCGACAGGAGGCCTTGGTCATTTCCTCAAAGCCACTTCGCACAGTCCGGCAGACACACACCACCTGCTCTTCACATCCAAGCCCTGTGGCCCCAGGCTTGGAGAAATTTCCCTCTGTTGGGCAAGGCTGTGACAGGAAAGGGACAAGACCTGACCTCTGCTTGGAAAACCAGTTGTGCAACACAGTCCTGTGAAGGGGAGGCACGTGGCCGACGGGAAAGGCCGCCTGAAGGAGCCAGGGCCTTCTTTGAAATGAATATCTTGGCAAGACGCACAGAGAAATGTCCTTTTGGACACACTAACTCTGGGCCACTGCTAATGAACTCCGAGACTGGCTGCAGTGTCTCTGTCCCGGCAGCACCCCTAAATACACAGCCTTGCTGGGTCATGGTCAAGGATGCTGGAGTTGCAGGGGCAGGGGCTTCCCTTGTGGCTTCTGCACTCCCAAACCTTTTGTTTGTACTTAGAGGAGGTCTAAGCTGCAGCACCTTCAACTGGGCACCTCTCCCAAGGCAAACAAGTAACATTTTCAGTCACAAGGAAGAAGTCCTTTTGTATCAAGTCTAATAAATAAAGCAGGTACCGTCATTTGGGGCTACTAGGGCCAGAGGCGGAGAAGAAATTTTAATGGCAACGCTCTATGTCTATGGAGCATTTTTTTTTTTCTTCTACTGTTACGTGGTTCTGAAGGTGATGAAGTCTTCGCACTGTTGCTTGGAATAGTGCATAATAACGGTCGTGTATGTTAGATACCTATCACGTGCCAGAAAGAGGGCTGGGACTTTTACACGTGTTCCGTCTCTTTCTCACAGCATCTTGGCAAGGCAGATTTTTTTTTTAAATGTCTTTAATTGCTTTCAGGCTGTTAAGGTGTTCTATCTCGAAACTTCTTGAAAGACAATTTATGTCTTTCACAGGACTTTTTGTATCTAAAATTTCAGTTGTACTGGCATAAAGTTGTTCATAATACCCCCTCCCTCATTTCTTTCTGTAGGGTCTCTAGTTATGTCCACTCCTCCAGTCCTGATATCGGTGATTTGTGTTCTCTCTTCTCATCAGTCCCGAGGAGGAGGAAATGGAGGTCCCACGGGATTACAGAACCAGCAAAGCCACTGTTCCTGGTGCAGGGGCTGCAGTCCCCCCAGGTCTGTCTGACTCTACCTGCCCCCCCACCAACCCCCAAGATTATTTTGAAGAACAACAACATTTAAGGTGTGACTCATGGAAGTGACCCTGGCAGAATATCTCCATCTCTCAGTGCGTTCTCTCAAAAGTTACTCATGCCCCTTCATGACCTCAGTCAACAGCATTCTATGTGCCTTCCCTCACCCCACCCCCACCCAGCACATGCTCTTCCCTCCCTGCACTGGGGCCTCCTCATAAAGACCTCCCTGCCCCACGCCCCACTGTCTGAAAGAGCTCCCCAGCCCGTTCTGCTCCTCTGTGCTTCCCAGTTCCCTTCCTCAGAGCGGTGATCAATACCTAAAGGGATCCTCTATATTTGGTGGTCATCTGTCTCCCCATTAGAAGGTACATGAATGAAGGCAAAGACTAAGTCCCTCATACCGGGCACATAGTAGGTACTCAATGGGTATTTATGGAAGAATGAATAAATGAAAGCAATGAAATTCTTTTTTTCTTAAGAATATTCCTAACTCAGACTTGGCCTATTTCTCTTTATCTAATTCCAAGCAACTGAGTTTTGCTGGGAGTACCTTTATTTAATACCCTTTAATCAAATCTCTTCTCCTATTTGCCTTCTCAAGTCCCTTGAGAGCTTGGGGGAGAGGAGATACGATCACCCGCGTTGAGGGTTGGGTGGGATGGAGTGCAAGAGGTTGTAGGTGGAGGCTCAGAGCCCGCTCTGAGCTTCTCAACGCCACAGGCCTGATCCCCACCCTCAGCGGTCGGCCTCCTTTGGGGAGTGCCTCGGCTGAAGAGAGCCTCCTCCCAGCCTCCTGCCCCTTCCTGGGTGCCTGCACCTGAGGGCCGACTGACTAAGGAGATAAAGGCCTGCCCTGTGGCCGCCACTTGGAACAGCACTGCAAGGCCACCCCCTCCTTGGACTCACCTGGGTGAGAGGTCGGCTGTGCCGCAGCCCACAGTCCCTTCCTCCCCTCCTGCAGCATGAGTCCCCCAGGTGCTCTTTAATTATGGGCCCCGCACACATAGCTCCTTCTCAGAGTTGGTTCCGGGGCACCTAACCCACGACAGGAGGAAGTACGTCCAGGCCCCCCCACTAGAGGACTGGGTGCCCAGGTCCCAGTCTGAGTGCTAGGGGTGGTAAGCTTAGAGCATGCATCCCTACTTCCTCCCCTGTGTGATAGTCTCTCTCTCTCTCTCTCTCTCTCACACACACACACACACACACACACAGAAAGCTGACAGTTTAAAGTGGCGGTAAGTTGTATAAAGAAAAGTTTAGAAATGAGCAGAAGTGGTCAAGAGGGTCTTGGGGTGGGGAGGCAGGTTAGACTGGGGGCCCTAGGAAGGCCTCTGGGAGGGAGACGAAGGGGAAGGATGGGGTGAGCGGAGGGTCCAGCCCAGCCCACAGCCTCTGACTCCAGTCCTGCTGGGGCAGCTCAGGCCCTGCCACCCTGTGAGCTAGGAAGGGGGTGGCTGGCATACCCCTCAGCACCCCCCAGGCTCCCCCATGCTCCAGTGAGCTCACTATGTCACCAAAGCCTTCTCAGCAAATGGATTCTGGTTACTCCACACGCTTAAAGTCACAAACTGAACCCCAACACCTGTCACTCTCCTTGCAGGTCCTCCCAGAGGATGTTTTGAATGGCATTGGAAGAGAGAACTGTGAAGATGCCTCCCCCCAGGGAGAGGGGAGCAGAAGAAGGGGCTGGGGCAGAGGGAAGCCAGGCTGGCCTCCTCAGAATCCTACCCCACACTGATAGCACCAGGCCACATGCTTCCCCATCCAGGCACTCTGCCAAGGCATCTTGGAGGAGGCTCGGGATCAAAGGGTCCCTAGAGTTTAGCTTCTGGGTTGGCTTCTTGGAGCTTAGAAGGCAAACTACTCAGAGTAAGAGCAAGAAAGATGAATTCCTTCCTATGAAACACCCATGGATGGTGGGATGGTAGGAAGGAGTAGTTGGCTAAAGTTGGGAGGGGCATAGATAGTGTTGCATTGGGAGAAAGGGATTTCCTTTAATGTATAAGCATTAATCAGAAATGCTCCTATAAACAGGATTATTTTAAGTGATGAAAGCTCATAAAATACTAAATGCACCATAAGGTGAGGATATAAAACTATTAATATGAAGGAAGAACAAAAAGTACAAAAAGATTAACAGGGATGGAACACTGGTGACTTTCTTTTCGTGTTCTTTCTACTTTTTTTTTTATTTCGTATTTCTCCTATTTTCTACAACAAGCAAATATTTCTTGTATAATTAGAAACAAAGCATGTGAATTTAAAAAAGATGACAGTAAGGGGGGGTGGTCTCAACGTGCCATGCCAGAGGCTTCCTTCTCGGGGTAATGTGAGAACATTCTGAAAATCGGCCTCTTTATACCAACCAATATGCAGAATGTAGCTCAAACACGGGACACACGGGTTGGGTTGAAAGCTTCTCTAAGTGGCTGCAGCTTTTTTCCCCTTGTGATAAAGGGCCAGGACTGCCACATCCAGGACCTCTGCCCAGCCCCCCATGAGATGCCACTATGTCTCATCAAGCTTTGGTCTGGAGTAGGCTTGACTGCAATAGAAACCATGAGCGTTTGACTTCGGCCAGCTCTAAACCACCCAGAACCTGTGCCTGAGGGCTCTTCCTTGGTCCTTTACCCAGACTTAAGGGAAAGCAATTGGAAACATCCCTTACCTGGAAATCATAACAACAACAATAATTAGTACCAAGGGCTTTCCTAATGAAACCCCAAGTCAAAATCTCTCCCACTCAGGGTTAAAGTGGGGCCAGATAGTTAAAAGAATGAAAACTCCTTACCAGACCAGTTGACCTTCAAGAACAGGACAGGCTCAGAGCTGGGGGAAGAGCAGTCCTTCCTTTTATTGGTGAAAACTTCACCTTATCCACCAGGAAGTTGCTTTTATTTTATTTTATTTATTTTATTTTTTATTGTTTTATTTTATTTATTTATTTTGTTTGTTTATTTATTTATTTATTTATTTAGGCACCAAGTAGGTGAGGAGTTTCATCAACCCCAGTGAGTACTGTCTCAAGCAGAAAGAGAAAAACAAGCCTCCCCACCTCAAAATGATGATGGGATGGTGAGAGATACGGTGCCTCCTTGCCCAGGTGGGAACAAAATCCACCTGGAGGTGTGGCCAAAGGTACTTTGGCAGCGGGGAGGCTGAGGAGGGAGCTTCTGGGCCCCTGTCCCCACCACCCTGCCAGGACCTCAGAAGAGCCTCCATTACTCATGCAGCTATGTGTATGAACTTGTAGTGTTAATTTGAGATTTTTCTTGTAACCCTATTTCATGAGTGCCTTACAAAAACACTTGACAAAATGGCAAGTCAAGGAAGGACCGCGATTGTCTTGGGCTGGAGCTTCCCAGAGGCAAGTAAAGGAGAGATTCTTCCCATCCAGTGACATGTGTATCCCTTATTATTGCCCATTATGATAGAGCATATCCTCCATATTATACGAAAATGATGTCATTTATTACCCACAACAACCCTAAAAGCATTTAGCTCCCCACCTTACAGATAAGGAAAATGAGGCTCAGAGACATGAAGTGACTTGCTCAAGATCACACAGCTGGTGAGTGGTGAGGTCAAGATTCACACCCAGTCAATTCAACCGGGGACCACTGTTAAATTGAGAGACAGATGTCTACAAACAATCTTGGTGGGGTCCTTAGGCAGGATACCTAGTATATTCGTTCCCAATTGTTGCTGCAACAAATCACACAAATTTAGGGGCTTAAAACAACACAAATGTATTATTCTAGAATTCAGAAGGAAGTCAGAAGTTTACAATAGGTTTCACTGGGCTAAACTCAAGGTGCTGGCAGAGCTGTCTTCCCTTCTGGAGGCTTAGGGGAAAATCCATTTCCTTGTCCTTTCCACCTTCCAGAGGCTGCCAGCATTCCTTGGCTGGTGGTCTCCCCCAGCATCTTCAAAGACAGCAAAGACTATAGCATCTTTCTCACGATGCCAGCTCCTTGGTTCTCACTCTTCTGCCCCGCTCATCCCCAGGTCAAGATCCTGTCATTACACTGGTAATCCAGGAGAATCTCTTCAAAGTCATCTGATTTGCAACCTTACTTCCATCTGCAGCCTTAATTCCCCTCTGCCATGTAACAGAGCTTATTATTTACAGGTTCTGGGGATTAGGTCCCAGACATGTGGTTGAGGGAGGTGCATTATTCTGCCTACAGCGACTTCAAGGAGCCACCAAACTCAGGGTCTGGTTTTCACTCATATATGGCATTTGAGAAACTGACTCATCCTGACCAAAATGCCCAAAGAGACTGATTCCAAGGCCAGGAATATCAGTGATCCATCACAGTTGGAAGCACGCCTATCTGGTCCTGATAGGGTCAGAAAGACCAGAGCGTAAGGATTATTTAGCCAAATCTATTCATGGTGACTTCACAAAAGTAGTACCTGCTCAGGCAAAATATTGAAACATTACAGAAGTGTGTGTCTGTGAGGCACCATAATGCGTTCATGGGAACCTGCCTCCCACTCTCCGTGGGACACACAGCTGGCCCTCCCTTCCCAGCGTTCCCTCTAGTCCTCTGTGGCCACGTGATATGCTCTGGCCCAGGGGGACAAGCAGAAGTGAAGGGCACCACGTGCAGGCCTGGCCCCAGGAAGCCTCTTAGAGGCCGTCCTCCCGGGATACCCCGTACGGAAAATGGCAGCTCAGGATGGATCTGGAACATTGCATCACTGCTTGAGAGAGACATGTGCACTGGTCAAGACACCTGCTCTTGACTTCATGAGCCAGAGAAGAAGTTCTACTGCATACACCAGGCCGCTTTGGCAGTGGGTCACACCAGCTCTCGTTACCTTAATAAATACCTTGACATGTAGGTTTTGTTAAATCTTTCAGAATGACTCATACCAGACAAATACATAGCATATACCTATAGGACAAATATAGAAATTGTACCTTGATATAAATGCTATTTTGCAACTTGTTCTTTTCACTTAGCAGCAGACCAAGGGCATCTTCTGGTACTTGTAGATGGACTTGGCTGTTTTTGGATCAGCTTAATTAAGGTAAAATCAGTCTACAAAGCACCGCACATATTTAATGGGTATATTTGATGCTTATACATAGAAACCATGAGCGTTTGACTTCGGCCAGCTCTAAACCACCCAGAACCTGTGCCTGAGTTTGGAGATCTGCAAACACCCGTGGAACAATCAAGGTGATAGACATCCCCAGCACCTCCCAGACTTTCCTTTGTTGTTGTTGTTGTTGTTGTGCATGTGTGTGTACCTGACATGAGATCTGCCCTGTTAACAGATTGTGTAGTGGACAAAGCTATATTGTTAACTCCAGACACTACTGCTTCTCACACTTTTGGCTAAGAGTAAGTGTATCTGCTTAGTTTTGTTACTAGCTTCACATTTCTTGGTACAGGCGGCCCTGTAATTTACCTTGCCAGTCTTCCCTCATGGATGTTCCAAAGGAGTACAGTTTTTTGATAGCATGAATAGTGCACTCTGGGCTTCCCTGTACATACAGCTCTGCATAGCCTTGTGTGGCTTCCTGGAGGCCAAGTTCCTACAAGAAGAACTGCTAGGATCAAAGACCGACTCGGTCTACCCGTTGTGAAGGGCTGTCATCAGTTTGCCGCCCCCTAACTTTGTACCAGTGTCAACTCTAATGAATAGTGAATGGAAGTGCCTGTTTTCCCAAACCCTTGCCAATACTGTGTGCCATCGAGCTGTTTCATCTCTGCCAACTTGTTAGATAAGAAATGGCAGCTTATTTCTCTTGGCATGCCTTAATATGCCTCATTTTTAAATAAGATGTATTGGTGGTTTGTGTTTTCTGCTTTCATCCTGAAGTCTTTCGGTGAGCACAGTATCACAGTATAGGGAACAGGTGGTCCTGAGGGACATCCATGCCGTGAAACACCCAAAGGACGATCCCTAACACAGGATGGAGCCCACATCTGGTGGCGACACATTCATGGAGGCCTAAGCAGGGTAAAGAACCACCTCCTCCCTTTGGGCTTGTGACATCATGGAACAAATAAGTTTTAAATGCCTACTATGGGGGCGCCTGGGTGGCTCAGTTGGTTAAGCGACTGCCTTCGGCTCAGGTCATGATCCTGGAGTCCCTGGATCGAGTCCCGCATCGGGCTCCCTGCTCGGCAGGGAGTCTGCTTCTCCCTCTCCCGCTCCCCCCTCTTGTGCTCTCTCTCTCTCACTCTCTCTCTCAAATAAATAAATAAAATCTTAAAAAAAAAATACTTAAATGCCTACTATGTACCAAGCACTGGCTATGCGGTGGGGATACAGAGGAGACTAAGAGACAGCCAGTCTTTCATTCCTTCCCTTCCAAAACACGGTGATTTTGTTCACCCTTCCGGCAGCACTGTGCTGGGTCCCTCTGCATCCCAAAGAGGGCGGGTTGTTGACGGGTCTGAGTATTCAGCATCATCCCATTCCCTGAGCCACATGACTAGCTGGGGTAGGTGCGTGTGATGTAATTCTGGCCAGTGACATGATTGGGGCTATCTGATAGGGGGTTTCCGAGGAGGTTTTCTTTGTGCCTAAAAGACACACACACATGGCGTGTTTCTGCCTGGAGCTGCTGCAAACACCTTGGCACCATGAGGGGAGCGAGGCCAAAAGGATGAGCCGATTGCCTGACGATGGTGGAGGAGAAAGACAGAGGTTTTTTGGATCTTAGACGCCATCAATCCTAAACTTCTTCTGATGAGACAATAAACAGTTCTTCCTAATTAGCAGCTGTGATTTGAGTCTTCTGTTTCTTGCAATTGAAAACATGCTTTATATCAGTTAACCCTCATGCAGTGAGGCAAGGAATCAAATGGCCGACTTGGACTTTGAAGGACGAGTAGGAGTCAGCCCCGAGAAGAGTGTTCCAGGCAGACAGAGTTGCAGGCGCCTGCGCATGCCATGTTTCCATGCTTAGAAGAGGCCGAATCCAGCTGCAAGAGGACCGCTAAGAGATAACAGCGGAGACAGGATGGGGCTGGCAGGAAGGGCTGTGTGAGCCGTCAGAAGGAGCTTGAACTTTCTCTGGAGGATCCTAGGGAGCCACCGAAGGCTCTGAGAACGGACTGACATGGTCACCTTTGCATCAGCTACAGCGCGCAGGGCTAAGGGAGGAGGCAGAGGGACCGGCCGGAAAGCTGCTCCCACCGGCTTGGCCTGGGATTCCCCCTGGCTTCCTTCTCCAAGTGGTGGCGGCCTCTCTCACCTTCTGTGCTCACGTTGCTGGAGAGTGCCTCTCCAACCTAGAAAGACTGCTGTGCCCTCCCGTGTGCCAGGCTGTGCCAGGAGACCTGACCCTGCTCCTCCAGACACTCAAAGACCCACAGGTGCAGCCCCAGTGTCCACCGACAGACGAAGGGCTACACAAAATGTGGGGTACACCTACAGTGGGAAAGGGAGGGCGCTCTGGCACCTGCCCGCACGGGTAAATCCTCAAGGCATGATGCTAAGTGAAAGAAGCCCGTCACAAGAGGACAGATACTATGAGAATCCTCTTACATCAGGTTCCTAGAGCAGCCAAACGTCTGGAAGTAGAATGGTGGCTGCCAGGGGCTCATGGGAGAGGACGGGGTGGGGAGTCAGTGTTTAGTAGGTACAGAGTCCCAATTTGGGAAGAGGAAAATATTATGGAGATGGCCGGTTGTAGTGAATGCACAGTGTGAATGTATGTAATGCCATTGGATGGTATGCTTAAGATGGTCAGAAGGGTAACTTTCATGTTATGTATATTTTACCAGAATACCAATTATTTTTAAGGCCAACAGAGTGGGCTGAGCCTAGCACTGACAGCTACCACATGAATGACGACAGAAGAAAGGAAAGTTTCCAGTGAGAAAAGTGCCAACAAGGAAAAGGGAAGAGTGGCCAGTAAGTGTGGATTTTGAGAGAAGTCAAGAGAGGGTTCGACAGATGTGGGGAAGGTGAACTCATGTTCAACTACACACCAGGCTCTGGGCTGTTTTCACATCCTGGGTGTTATTCTCTGGACTCCTCACCAAGACATTTCAGGCTTATTTTATTTCACAGATGAGGACACAGAGGCTCAGAGACTCCAAGTGGTTTTCCCAAGATCCCCCTGTGAATGGACAGTGGACTTGGCATTGGAATTCTGGAGGCATTGGAATTCTGGGGAGCCAGCGGTCCGGCCTGGTGAGAGCGCAGAGCTGAGGTAGGAAGTAGGAACGAGAAGGCTGGAAAGGCAGGGTAGGAGGCTTGAATGCCAGGCTGGGTGTCTGTACTGAATTCTTAGGAACTTAGGAACAACTTAGGAACGACTGAAGGTTTGGATCTGGAAAGCTGTGCTGAATTAATTAGGACTTACGTCTTTAGGTTAAGTACTGATCCTCCCTATTAAATGCAGATGCTGGCTGAAAAGCTAAGCTTCTTAAGAACTGGCACCCACCGACCTGCTGCTAAAGATGCATGTATCTACAAGGCTCCTTGAGGGGCTTAGCCAGTGGCTGCTTTATGTTTTATCTGCAGCTTTGGTTCTCTTCCTCTCCAATACCACCCTTGTGCCTCCTCCCAGCACTCCTTGTTTCCCTTGGCAGGCAAAACAAGTCCAGTGAAGCAAAAGTCTATGGCCCAGGTAAGGCTTGGCCTCAGAGGCCCTCGAACTGCAGGGTGATGCTAAAAGGGAGGAGGAAGCTGACAGAAGGTTTGGGATCCAGTTCAGCTTAATGCACTGACGCCTGACCTGGGTTAGGACAGGTCAGAACAACCTTTGAGTTGACAGTCCCTGCCCTCCACCAAAGCCTGCTTAGACAAGTTAGGTGCGAATAAGGGACTTCTCAATACCACCCCTTAGCTTCAGCTCAGGAGGAACTGACACAAGCAAAAGACATCTGAGTGCTGTCCTTGCAATTCATGCTGCCTTCCCACCCAGACACACACCTGCCTTACTCGACAGCAGCCACTGGCTTGAGAATGACTCACTGGAGATAGAACACCCTTCCCTTTGGAGGTGACCCAAGGAGAGCCACAGGATCAGTAACCTGAGCCAGAGATGACACCAAAAACTACCCGTGAGCTGGAAGTGCATCTCGGCATTATGGGGCCAACTGGATCATTTGCCGCCTTTAAAAAAATTACTTCTTACTCTTAATTTTGAATCATTTCAAAGATATAGAAAATGTGAAAACCAGCATCCTCTATACCACATCACCCGGATTAAACAGATTTAACATTTTATCATAGGAAGACAGCAGGTGAAAGTGTGGGTGAGCAGAAACTCACCCACACTTTCACCTCTCCCACCTTCATCTGAGGTAACCACCATGACACATACACATAAGTAAAGTCTTCCGCTCCCAGTATACATACACCCACTAATACATAGCATCTTCTATGATTCTGAGTATCTGAGTTTGCTGTAAGTATCCATTTGTAGGGGTGCCTGGGTGGTGCAGTCAGGTAAATGTTCTTGATTTCAGCTCAGGTCATGATCTCAGGGTCATGAGATCAAGTCCCAAGTTGGGCTCTGCGCTCAGATTGAGATTCTCTCTCCCTCTCTCCCTCTGCCCCTCCTGCTCATGCGCTCTCTCTCTCTAAAATAAATAAATAAATCTTTAAAGAAAACATCCATTTGTAATTTGCCTTAAGTTCTCAATATAATGTATTTATAGTTTCTCCATGTAGAAACACACAGCTCTAGTTCATTCATTTTTAACTACTGATTAGCTTTTTGTTCTATGATTATGATGATACAGTTATGTTATATGATCACAAAGGTCTGATCCACTGAGGGATAATAGGGTTGTCTTCATCTTGTTTTGTTTTCTTTCATTTTGTTGCTTCTATGCATGCAATTAACGTCCTTGTCCGTGTTTGTTTATGCACCGATGAGAAAGTTTCTCCACAGACACCTAGAAGTAGAATCCTTAGGTCACAGTGCAATGAATATTTTCAACTTTAGTAGGTATTACAAAATTCTCTCTAAGGTGGTTGTACCCATTTACACACCCACCTGCAAATATTATTAAATTAGATCATTATTGCTAAATTGATGGATGTGAAATTTTATTGTTTTTATAATTTGTATGTTTTGATTTCTAGTGAGGTCGAGCATCTTTTCAGTAAAGTTGCCAGATGAAACACAGGAAGCCCAGGACATATGTGGTGCATCTTTTAACTTGATATATGATGTATCTTTTGTCATATACAGGATTGGGTTTTTAAAAATTTCAGTATAGTCATAAAGACGTAAAGACATTTCTTCTGTGCTCTGCTAAAAAAAAAAAGTCTTAAATTTGTCTGAAATTTATAACTACATGTGGTGTGAGTTAGTAACTTAGCTTTATGTTTTTCCATATGGATAGCTATTTTCCCCAACAGAATATATTAAATTGTCCATACTTGCCTCACTAATCTGCAATGTCTTTCTACTGAGTCTATACTCCCATACTCATGTGGGTCTGTTTCTAGGTTCTCAGTTCCATTCCACTGTCTTTGTCTACCCCTCCCCCTAAAACATAGTGCTTAGTAATTATTTTTAAGAAGATTCATTTATTTATTTGAGAGAGAGGGGGAGAGAGCAAGTGCGTGCATGTCTGCGAGTATGGGCAGGAGCAGAAGGAGAGAGTCCTTCAAGCAGAATCCCCGCTCAGCCAGGAGCCCGCCATGGGGCTCAATCCCACAGCCCATGAGATCACGACCTGAGCTGAAATCAAGAGCCGGACACCTAACCAACTGAGCCACCCAGGTGCCCTAAGTATTATTGCTTTAGTAAATACTAGTATCTTATAGGATGATTTTTCCAATTTTCTCAAAAATTATCTTTGCTCTTGTAAACGAAATGGGCTTCAACATGAATTTTCCCCCAATCTGATAGCAAAAATTTATTTACAGATATAAAAGTATTATCAGTACATACACAAAGCCTCTTTCTATTGTTTCCAGAGTGTTGTGATGACTGCGAAGTGGTCTTAGCTCAGAAACTAGACTACATGTCTCACTTCCCAGCTCTGTCCTTTTCTAGTGCTCTGACTTTGAACTTCACGTGTTGATGCCCTGTTTCCACATCTTCAAATGGGGATAAAAAAATAGAACCTACATCATAGGGTCATTATCAAGGTTAAATAAGTTAACATGTATAAAGAGCTTTACTTATTATTAGGTAATCAGAAAACAAAGAATTAAATGTGACTGAAGGCTTATGCTTTGATGTCAGGCTGCCTAGAATAGAATCACCCTCATCATCCATTCATCAACAAAACCAAAACAAGCTCTTTTATGAAATGCAGAAGAGGACATAAAGCAAAGTTCTATTATATCCTATGCACAACAATGATAAAGTAAACACCCATATGATCACTGTCCAGCAAAGAAACTGACCATCGTTGGCAACTGTTAAATCCGCCGGACTGGTCCATACTGCAGCCCCTCGCACTCCCTCACCCCAGAGATGAGCCCTGCGCACACTCTTAACTGTAATCAAGATGTTGATCCTTCTTTAACAACCATCTTTATCTCTATTGGTCTCTATTTTTTTGTTGTTGTTTTAAAACCTACTTTCTCTAACGTTCATATAACTATACCTATTATTTTTTTAACTGTTTAGTTTTTACATGGGATTATTTCTTTATTCTTTTGTTTTCAATGTGTCTTTATGCTTTCGATTCATCTCTTGGAAATGGCATAGAGTTCAATGTTTCAATCGCCCAGTGTCCTTATTTTCTAACCAAAGTAATTAGTCTATTAACTTGTAATAAATTTACAAGTATGTATATTTATTTGGGTTATTTGGGTTTATTTATTTGGATGTATTTAGGTTTAAAATCTACCGCCTTATTTTGTTCTTTCTATTTAGCCCAACCTACTGTGTTTCTTTTTCGTTTTTCTTCTTGTTTGCCTTTGGATGGATTGAGCAATTGCTTTCATTCCATTTTCCTTCCCCACAGTTAGCATCAGACAATATGCAATCCTCACATTCCTTACGTTGTTATCCTAGAAATTGTAACGTGCATCCCAAACTTGCCAGAGCCCAGTGCAACTCAATATCTAATCCTCTTTCTAAACCGTGCAAAAACCTTAGGTCTCTTTGACTCCATTTGTTCAACTCCTAAATGACATGCTATTTTTGGAGTGTGTGTTTTCACTTCATAATTTTAAGTGCACATCGGGCACTGTTAGTATTGTCTTCTACAACTGATGCACATTTTGATTTACCTCTTCTTTACCATTTTCTTTCTCCTCTACTCCTGCATTTCTAACCTTGCAGCTATCATGATCTCCCCTCTGCCTGAAACTCCTTCAGAATTTCCTTGACTAGAGCGATTCTTGTCTGAAAGATCTTTACATTGACTTTATTCCTTTTAAACTCTTTATTGTGAAAACTTTAGGCATAAACTAGCATAGGCAAAAGAAAAGAAACTGGTACAGTGAACCCCACTGGCCCATCGTAAGCTTCAGCAACTCCCAACTCACAGACAATCCTGTTTCCCTGGCTTCCCACCCATGTCTATTTACCCTGAATTACTTAGTGACAAACATCATACCGGTTTACCTATAAATATGTATATCTTAAGAAGGGGGACTCCCTTAAAAAAAAACCACCACACTGTCCACCAAAAAAAATCAGCGATGGATATTAACTAAGCTTATGGAGGTAATCATTTTGCAATATGTACATATATCGAATTGTTATGTTGTATACCTTAAACTAATACGATGTGATATGTCAATCATATCACAGTAAGACTAAAAAAAATACCAGTCGGGGGAGAAACTATCAGCAATAATTCCTTTATATCATCATGGATCTTGATGTTCACATTTCTCCAATTGTCCCACTAGTTTCTGTTCCTACTGTTTATTTGTTTAAGCTGGATGCAAATGAGTTATTTATATTGTTATTAGTTAACTTGCCACTTCCATTTCTTCGGCTCTATAGATGTTCCCCTCCATCTCTTCTTTTTCTTGCATTTTTTGTTGCTGTTGTTATTGCAGAAACAGTCTGGATTTTGCAAACTGCATCCCTTTATTGTCATGTAACACATTCCTCTGTTCCCTGTTTTTCCTGTGCATTCATAATTGGATCTGGAGACATAATAAAATTCAGGCTCAATTATTTCGCAAGACTACTTCATAGGTGGGGTTGTGTTATTCCATCAAGAAGCATGTAGTGTCTGGTTGTTTCCCTTTGGGGAATA
The DNA here is from genome assembly GCF_054177405.1 of Leptonychotes weddellii. NCBI lineage: Eukaryota > Metazoa > Chordata > Mammalia > Carnivora > Phocidae > Leptonychotes > Leptonychotes weddellii. The sequence goes on from NC_138379.1 coordinate 15,293,629, forward strand.
TAAATAGGAAGGATGATCACTGCCTAGATCCACGAATTCATCAGAGGTGGGATATGGCGATGCTCTAACTCTAGCAGTCCTTCTCCATTCATCGGCTGGAATACTCATGTGAAGGGAAACTCCCTCATCAATCATTTGGTAATTGTGAAGTACAGTTTACATAGGAAAGGCAGAATAACTGATTCTTTCCCTATCGTTAACATTTCCAGAATGAGTTGTTCATTGGTATCTCCCAAAGGTGATTAATGAGATCATTATCACTATAGAAATTATGCAATTAAACATATTTGATGTGTTTCAATCCATTACAGTTATTATCCTTATTGATGCTCCAATTGTTTCCATCAATGGTCAGTGGGAGCTTATTCAAGTTGGCTCCTGAGTCCTTTTGACTGACTCCAGTAGCCTTTAACAGATTCTTTGATTTTTGGTGAGAAAAATATTCCAGGCTCACCCTGTATATTTTTCCAAAGATCCATGGTAATTTTTGGTGGCAAGTGGTATTTAAAGACCATAATCTGGGCACCAGGGGTACTTTTCACTACTGGGCTAGTCATTGTTTCTGGACTTTTCCATGGACAGAACTAGGAAATGTGTTCTTATTTTTATTTTTTATTATTATTTTTTTTAAAGATTTTATTTTTTTTATTTATTCATGAGAGACAGAGAGAGAGACAGAGGCAGAGGGAGAAGCAGGCTCCCCGCGGAGCAGGGAGCCCGATGCAGGACTCGATCCCAGGACCCTGGGATCATGACCTGAGCCAAAGGCAGACGCTTAACCAACTGAGCCACCCAGGCGTCCCGTTCTTATTTTTAAAGTAAAATATATCGCAAGAAGAAAAACATTATGAATTGATACTGATACTTCCAATTCAAATTTAGCAGTACAGGGTGTTTACTTACCCTCATTTATCACTCGCACACCAAAAATCGTGGTCCTCAATGACACCAGCCTATTTATCCATTGGCTTTAGCCTGCACAGGCCCACGACCAGGGTGAGGCAAGTGAGGCCCGTACAGTGCGGAAGTTCAGGAGCCACCACTCTCTGGCTAGTGCAGGTGCATGAGAACCTCCTCACCCATGCTGGACCCCACATATCCACTGCAGGAAAACTGAGATAAAAAGTTCTGGGTTGGGAGGTTGCATTAAGTAAATGAAGAAATACAGAATGCTGTGGCATTACCTACCTCGAGGGACAGACGGGGAGTGAACTGTCCCCAAGCCCTTCTTCTTTAACTGAGGATTCCAGGGCAGCCCCCTCAACACTTCCTGCAGCTACTGCAGTGTTCCTCCACCTCTTCTCCTTCATTAGATGTTTCTCCTTTCTTTCCTGATCTAGGAGCTCCCTTGTATATCAACTGCAATCAAATTATCCTACCCTAGCCCACCACAGGGGCTGAAGGCAGACCAAAGCAATTTTTTCAGACAATTAAGAACATGGGGATGGTATTTGATTAAGCATTATGACCTTGCAAACTATTATTACACATACTGAGGTTTCTTTTCCCCACGGATATCGAAACTAACCAAAGAACAGGGCATCTACATTTTAAAAAAAAAAAAAACGAAAAAAACTCCATGATGTAGATGCATGTAGAATGCATAAAATGAAACAGTCACACATTAGAACTACCACTTAGAATCATTTAGTGTGCAGGACATATTATGCAATAATTTCTTAGCTGTTTGGGATAAATAGTGTCGGATTATCTCACAAAGTTTGCATCCCCACCCATATATTTGGTACTGGAGGGTTCTCGTGCCAGGTCACATCATGTAGTCTTTTCTTGATGACACTGGGCTTCAAAGACCAGTGTAGGGGGCCCTGGCTGGCTCAGTCGTTAAGTGTCTGCCTTCGGCTCAGGTCATGATCCCAGGGTCCTGGGATAGAGCCCCACATCGGGCTCCCTGCTAGGCGGGAGGCCTGCTTCTCCCTCTCCCACTCCCCCTGCTTGTGTTTCCTCTCTTGCTGTCTCTCTCTGTCAAATAAATGAATAAAATCTTTAAAAAAAAAAACAAAGACCAGTGTAAACCAGCATCCCTTTGGGTAATGGATGCTTATGAAAGAGAAAAATGCTTCTTAGAGATCATGATTTAGCATTATTGGGATAGAGCCCAAGTGTCTGCATGAACCAGCTCACTCAGTGATTCTGCTACAGAGAAACCCCACTCGTGGGTGTTCTCTTCCTGGTCCTGGCTCATGGCTTGGGTTTTGAGTGACTTTTTTCTTTGAATTGATATTCACCCTTTACTTGGCCCTATTGGTAAACCAGATACAGAAACTCCTTTCTTGTGCCTGTCAGTGAGAGCAAATCACCTTTGCCCTAGGGTATGTCTCCTAATCTGGGTTTAGTCCTGATACCTGCTATTACCAGGGGGGTCTGGACTTCATGGGAGAAAGGTCTTTTCTGGCCACCTTCCGGACTGCACAGCCAAGCATAGCTGTCAATTTTAGATAGGTTTTAAGGCCACTCCTGGTACCAGTCTGACTCACCAGAAACACTTCAATTATATAAATTTCAAAACCAAGTATTAGGAATATAAATAACTTCATTTTCCTGAGAACTAATTATTACCCAGAGTTCCTCTGCATGAGTTTCCAGAAGCCCAGAGCTACTTCCACGGGGCTGGGATCTGGACACCGAGGTAAAGGGCATTGGGGGACACAAGTCACAAAGGTGCAATGGGCCTGGTTCTAGCTCTGCACCTTGCCTGGTGTGGGCTTTGGGCAACAGGCCCTTTCTTTCTCGGAACCACCAGGGTGCCTTCATTCTCTATAGCTGAGGACGCTGTCTTGCAGGACTCTGGGGAAAAGTCAGGGAAAGAGTAGATGAGAGAGTGAAGAGCTGTAGTCATCCACACCTTCCACAAGTATTTACTGGGCGCCTGCTATCTGTCTGATTGGCTCAGGAGATACAATGACAATCAAAGCAGACATGATGTCTGTTTTCAGGGAGCTTAGAGTCCGTTGGGGTAGGCAGACAGACACTGAACCAATCAAATAAATACCTGAAGCTGTGACAGGGGTCGGCGCTCAGAAGCAGAGGGTCAGTGGTCAAAGCCACGGACGCATAGGCCGGGAGCTCACCGTCGAGGAGCACAGGGTGGGCTATGAGCCAGAGCTGCTCCCGCCGAGCGAAGGCAGCAGCAACAAGACTGATGGGAGGCAGCACGGAGCCAGAAGGGTGAGGCTAGAGGGTCACAAGATGCCGCCCAGGGAGCCGGCTGGGAAGGACACCTCGGGGTCTGGACCTTCATACCTTGCGCCCTGCCATGGGTATGATAGCTCTCATGCTGCGACCCCCCCCCGCCCCCCCCGTTGTGTACTCATCGGTGTATCTGTCTCGCTCTCAGGACAGGTGTGAGGGGGCAATGCGGCCCAGTGGTCAGAACACAGGCTCTGCAGCAAACAGACTGGGTGTTACTCTTGGAGCCACCACATACGCCCGTGTGACCTCGGGCAGCCTTGGTTTCCTCTGCTGCGGAACAAGGAAACAGTATTGCTTACCTCCCAAGATCAACATAATGAGTTAATACGTGTGGATGTTTGTCGAATAGGACCTGACACATAGGAAGTGGGGAACAAACACGAGCTATTCGTATTAATGGTGCGCTAAGCACTTTGTATTGTAATGGCTCGACTTACTTCTTGCAAAAACCCTATGATAGTTACTGTAATTACTGATACTTTACAGATAAGGGTTCTACCATTCATTAAAAAAAAAATGTTAGGTTTAAGGGCACCTGAGTGGCTCAGTCGTTAAGCGTCTGCCTTCGGCTCAGGTCATGATCCCAGGATCCTGGGATCGAGTCCCGCATCGGGGTCCCTGCTCTGCGGGGAGCCTGCTTCTCCCTCTCCCACTCCCCCTGCTTGTGTTTCCTCTCTGGCTGTGTCTCTGTCTGTCAAATAAATAAATAAAATCTTTAAAAAAAATATGTTAGCCTTAAATTGCACTACTGGGTATTTACCCCAAAGATACAAATGTAGGGATCTGAAGGGGTACGTGCACCCCAATGTTTATAGCAGCAATATCCACAATAGCCAAACTGTGGAAAGAGCCAAGATGTCCACTGACAGATGAATGGATAAAGAAGATGTGGTATATATATTCAATGGAATATTATGCAGCCATCAAAAGGAATGAAATCTTGCCATTTGCAATGACGTGGATGGAACTGGAGGGTATTATGTTGAGCGAAATAAGTCAAACAGAGAAAGACATGTATCA
>NC_138379.1:15298358-15332462 GCF_054177405.1 Leptonychotes weddellii
GCTGGAGTTGGGGGGTGGGGTGGGAGGGATGGGGTGGCTGGCGGATAGACATTGGGGAGGGTATGTGCTATGGTGAGCGCTGTGAATTGTATAAGACTGTGGAATCACAGACCTGTACCTCTGAAACAAATAATACATTATATGTTAAAAAAAAAAGAAGAAGAAGATAGCAGGAAGGGAAGGATGAAGAGGGGGAAATCGGAGGGGGAGACGAACCATGAGAGACTATGGACTCTGAGAAACAAACTGAGGGTTCTAGAGGGGAGGGGGGTGTGGGGATGGGTTAGCCCGGTGATGGGTATTAAAGAGGGCACGTTCTGCATGGAGCACTGGGTGTTATGCACAAACAATGAATCATGGAACACTACATCTAAAACTAATGATGTAATGTATCGTGATTAACATAACATAATAAAAAAATATGTTAGGCTTAGAGAACAAATAGACAGTTACAGGGAGGGGGATGGGTGAAACAGGTGAAGGGGATGGAGAGTTCACTATCACAATGAGCACTGAGTGATCTCCGGAAGTGTGGAATCAGTACATTGTGCCCCTGAAACTAAGATAACACTGTATGTGAACTGTACTGGAATTAAAAGGAAAGAAAAAGTAAAAAAGTGTTAGGTGCTGTGCTAGGAGCTAGGATTGGCAATGAGCAGAAGAAACACAGGCCCTGCTCTTAGATGCAGGAAGAACAGTTAAAATGCTCCTGGGCCCCCACTGACCGAGCCTGGGACAGTTTGAGCCTCCACATAGACAATGATAGTAAAAATGATAAGGTGTTGAATAAAACAGAAATTCACGAGTCCAACCTGATATAAACAAATGAGCACACAGATAAAGGTGCGGGGGAGGACTCTGTTGTGTTAGAATGCCGACTAATGAATGCAGAGGAAATGGTGGAGTTTTGAAAAACTGCCAGTTGACAAACATCATAGTAGAAACTGATTCAGGCAAGAATTGTTATTAGGGGCACCTGGGTGGCGCAGTCGGTTAAGCGGCCGACTCATGATTTCCGCTCAGGTCGTGATCTCATGGGTGGTGAGATCGAGCCCCGCATCAGGCCCCGAGCTCAGAGTGGGATCTGCTTGAGTTTCTCTCTCTCTCTCCCTCTGTTCCTCCCCGCCATGCGTGATCTCTCTCTTCTAAATAAATAAGTACAGGGCGCCTGGGTGGCTCAGTTGGTTAAGCGACTGCCTTCGGCTCAGGTCATGATCCTGGAGTCCCTGGATCGAGTCCCGCATCGGGCTCCCTGCTTGGCAGGGAGTCTGCTTCTCCCTCTGACCCTCCCCCCTCTCATGTGCTCTCTCTCATTCTCTCTCTCTCAAAAAAAAAAAAAAAAATCTTAAAAAATAAAAAAATAAATAAGTACATCTTTTTTAAAAAAAGAATCGTTAACTGATGCTAAAACCACAGGGTGAAGTTGACAAGGAATGGGATATTTACCTGCTCTCAAAATACTTCTTAATTACAATGAGGAAAACCCTTTTTTTTCCTAAGTTAACCGAAACTCTATTTTTTTTAGAGTTTTAATTTAAATTCCAGTTAGTACATACAGTGTAATGTTAGTTTCAGGTGTACAATGTAGGTGATTCAACACTTCCATACATCACCCGGTGCTCATCACGACAGGTGCTCTCCTTAACCTCCATCACCTATTTCACCCATCCCTTCCCTCCCCCACCACCTCCCCTCTGGTAACCATCAGTGTGTTCTCTGTAATTAAGAGTCTGTTTCTTGGTTTGCCTCTCTCTTTTTTCCTCCTTATGCTCAGTTATTTTAAAATCCTGTCTCTATAGTAGAAAATCCTGGCAGATACCACCTTAACCAAGGGATGAAAGTGAACATCACCAGTGAGGGACAATGACACCATGTGCCTCCTGATCCGATGTGCTGAGAAGGTCACGATATCGCTCTGTGGTATTCGCGTCAAATATTCATAACCGTGAATTTAATCATGAAGAAACTGCAGACGAACTCAGATTTAGGGACGTTCTACAAAAGAATTGGTTTATACTCTTCAAAGATGTTAAGATCATGAAAGACAAGGGCAGACTGGGGGGGACTATTCCAGATAAGAAACTTGACAACTAAGTGTAACGTGTGATCCCGGATCCAGGACAAGAAAAAAAAGAGAGTTTTCTTTTTTGCTATAAAGGACATTATTGGGACAATTGGAAAAATATGAATGTCTATAGATTATGTCATAGTATTACATTTATATTAACTTCCTGAATTTGAGAACAGCACTGTAGGTATGAAAGACACTGTCCTTGTTTTTAGGAACACACACTAAGAGGTACTAAAGGGTAAAGGAACTTCATATTTGCATCTCTCGCATGGTCCAGAAAATAAAAAAAAAAAATAATAATAGTAATGTATGTGTGTATATATGTATATATATAGATCGGATAAACCAATAGATAAAATGATAAAGCAAATGATGTAAAATGTGAACTCTTGGGGGACCTGGGTTAAGGATATACAAAAGTTCTCTCTACTATTTTTGCACCTTTTTTCCCCTAAATATGAGATTATTAGAAATTAAAAGCTATCAAAAAATCAAAGAAGCTTTACCCCTGCCCCCATGCCTGTCTGGGGGAGAGGTGGGGGCAGCGGCGAGGAGGGGGAGATGTGACCCCAGGTCTGCAGAACACACAAACCTGCCCAGGTGGCTGTGCCTCTCTGCAGACAGAGCAGTTTCCGGCTGGCTGGGGAAGGGTGCTGACAAGAAACAGTATTCCTGGCCCTTTTCCAGTGCGGGAGGAAACAGTGAGAGGAAACAGTGAAAGCTCTGCAGGGCTGAGGAGCCAGCACCAGAAGCAGAGGCGTGGGCAGGAGGTGGGGTCCTGGCAGTGTCTGTGGCCAGCAGGGCTTGCTGGGGACCAGAGATTTGCTGCCCTGAGGCCCTCTCCCACAAGGAAAGGGGAAGGAGGGACTGGAAGGGACTGGGAAAAAGAGAAAGGGAGTGACTAACGCTCACGAGCCACCCACCATCTGCCAAGCACTGTTCTGGGTGGTTTACGTTTATTACCTCACTAATCCTCACAGAAGGTTCTGAGAGGTGATAGAGGTTCTGCTATGATTCCCATTTTAGAGATGAGGAAGTAGAGGCTCAGAGAGGTAAGGACAGAGATTCTGTGTAGGGGCAGGACAGTGGAATAGAGATGCTCGCTGATTTTTATGCTGAAAGCCACAACAACAAAGCTGGTTAAAATAAGAACTTAAAAAAATTAATGAAGGATCTGGCAAGAAAGTATAAAACATTCAGAAGTCAAAATCTAGGTGAAATTAGGAGCCCAGAGAGGTGGGCAGGGCAGGAGGTTGCCGTTCACCTTGAGGGCATTTGTCAGATCATGTGACCTTGGCTTTGGTTCTCACAGGCCAATAAAGATGAGAAACAAGGGTCAACCCAAGGTGGGAGACTAATGTAAGACACCAGCCCCCCACAAAGCTGATCTCCATCAGATTAGGGGGAAACTAGGAGTACATCCCCCCCGCCACCGCCCGCCCCACTCACCATCCCCACTAAAACCTACAAAGAGATCTTAGCACTGAATTGAGGAAGCAAGCATTTTCCCTGAGAATTCATAACCTCAAATGTGCTGTCGGTGGTTTTGAAGCCGGAATTCATATTCCCTGGTTCAACTAAAACATCTAAGCTGAAGTTTTAGATTGAAGTATCCCCCCAGAGATTTTGGTACGAACGCTGAAGCAGGAAGAAGCAAATTCCCTCTTCCTTCCTGGACGTTCAGAAAGTGAAAAGGTAAACAGAAAAAATAATGCAGACTCCATTACAGAAACCACAGATTCAAAAATACATAAAGACTGGCAGAAACAAAGATTTCACACAAAAGCCATGAAGGTGGAGAGGTGAAGAACAAGCCAGCCCAGGAGTGGCCAACTTCAAAGAACTCAGGCCAAAATACTTCACCTTTAACAAAAGGCCTACTCTGACGATGAGTTTCTCAACCTCAGGCACATAATTTTTTGTTGTCGGGGCTGATACACTGTAGGATGTTTAGAAGCATCCCTTGGGTTCTACCCACCAGATGCCAGTAGCATCAATCCCCAGTCTAGACTGTGGCAAACAAAAATGTCTCCAGACATTGCTAAATATCCCCTAAGGGGTAAACTGCCCCTGGTTGAGAACGACCAACCTAAACTAATGAACCTAGATGATAATAATAATGAACACAGGCTACAGATCTGAGAAGCAAGAGTAGAGATGGAAAAGCCTCATTGCAGGTGAGGCTTTTTTTTTTTAAGGGGTGCTGAGGGGCTGCTCCCCTTTTATTATTGACAGGAGGTTTCTCTAACGGGAGTGTGACACCCCTCCCCTGTGGGGCCATTGTCCGACCTGTGCATTGTCCCTTCAAGTACCCTCTCAGAAGAAGAGCCCCCGCATCCACCTGCCAATGCCTTGTCAATCATAGAGGACGTTGAACTTGTTCACGAACTGGTTCATGGTGTTGCAGGTTGGGGTGACGCAGCTAATGTGCGGAGAAAATAGTACAATAACCCAGTGGCAGCAAATCTCAGAAAGAGCCAGCAAAATTACACTCCCTGAAAGAAACTTCTACAAATATCTGGGGCATGAAAATCCAACTCATTTTATGGCACATAATTTTTTAAATTGAGTTAGCACAGAATCAATACAAAGATGCTAAAAAAGGGGTGGGGGGGGGAGGCTGGGAAAAATCCACAAAGCCTGCCAGATAAAGAACAATGGCCAGGAAAAAAAAATGTTCTCACGGAATAGATGAAAAAATCTGACTAAACATCGTTCTATGAATGCACAAATCTTACTAAAACAATTGCCTCTGTGAGAGAAGACCACAAAGCAGAAATAGGACAACAGATCTTAGGGGATCACTACCAATCTACAGCCACCAAACACCTGAGTGTGCTCATTCTCCCATGAGTAGGACACACTCAACCCTCCTCCTTGAGGGAGACACCAAAGTTACTGTACTCCAGATCTTTGAGTGATGCACAGACCTCTCTACCAGGTTCAGATGTGGTTCCCTGTGGTCTGATGACCTGCAGGCTACAAGACAATTCATTTGTCCCACCCACCTGACCAACAGGCAATGGTGAAGCAGAGAAAACAAGACTGAAATAGGTACCAGCTACAGAAGACAGAACATGGGCAACGCACACTAGTCCTGGGCAGGGACTGTGAGGACTCCTGCCCTGGGAGTGGATGGTCAGTCCTCTGGAAGACTCCCCCTTGTCTTCTGTCCTCATCTGAAGTGGATGACAGAAAATATGTCTTCCTTTAGGGCTGTGTTGGGGCCTAAACACTTATGGGCTTTTGCGGTTTCTTTGGATAAACAATTCCCTGGATGATTTATTAGGGATCCATGTTTGTTTGCTTCCTGTCCTGGTCCTGAGCCGCTGCCATCCTTTGGGGTGGGAAGCTGATGTCCCCACCCCAGTCAGGAGAATGGGACATTCTTCTGATGTGGGAAAATCTGCTCTGGGTCAGATGGGTGGTGAACAGCCTCTGGCCCTGCTGCAGATGAAGGCAAAGGCCTAGCTCATACAAAGAGATCCAGAGGGAATGCAATGGTTTAGGGAAGACAGGAGCTCATTTCTCTCTCAGCTAATGGCCCATCTTGAGTCCTCATTCCACCTCCACAGGCAGCTCAATGTCATGAGGTCCCCAGGCTTTGCCCTCATGCTGGGTCAAAGACAGACTGCAGGCAGGCCTACATTCTTCTGGGAAGAACAAGAGGGACATGCCCACAGTCTTAAAGCCTCAGTCCAGCATGGCATGCACTGCTTGCTTGCTGAGTCCAGAAAACTCTGGCACATGGCCATGCTCACTGCAAAAGAGGCCCGAGGGATTCAGTCTAACCCCGTGCAGAGAAAGATGCAGAAAATGGATTTCAGTGGACCATGGGCAGTCTCAACTCTGCTCTGTCCAACTGGCTACCAGATATGGGTGAGATCTCCCCACCACAGAACACACTCACCCCCTCTCCGAGCACGTCAATCCCAAATTCCATCTGGCTACACTCCAAGCCAAAGTACAGTTTATCTGGGAGAAAGGAAGTCCTCTCTAGAGCCACATATGGTTCCTCATGGCCCAGTGACATGTAAACTTCAAGATAGCTCCTCTGTCCCCACCCCCCCCACCCCCAGCAGCCTCCTCCCCGCACACCCAAGTACAGTGCTAGACAGGAATGGGGAAACCACAGTCAAACTCCCATGTGGAAAAGGGAAGAAGAGAAACACTCAAAAGTCACCAGTACACGCATGCAAAGATTTTCAGCATCACTCATTATCAGGGAAATGCAAGTCAAAATCACAATGAGATACCACCTCACACAGGTCGGGATGGCTAAAATAATAATTAAAAAACACACACACGCACACACACAAGAAACAAGTGTTGGCGAGGCTGTGGAGAAAAAGGAACCCTCGTGCACTGTTAGTGGGAATGCAAACCGGGGCAGCCACTGTGGAAACCAGCATGGAGGTTCCTCAAAAAGTTAAAAATAGAACTACCCTACGATCCAGTAATTGCTCTACTGGGGATTTACTCAAAAAACACAAAAACACTAATTCAAAGGGATACATGCACCCCTGTGTTTATAGCAGCATTATTTACAGTAGCCAAGATATGGAAGCAGCCCAAGTGTCCATCTGTGTAAAGAAGTGGTAGATATATACAATGGATTATTACTTGGTCATCAAAAAGAAACCTTGCCATTTGCAATAACATGGATGGAGCTAGAGGATATCAGGCTAAGTGAAGTAAGTCAGTCAGAGAAAGACAAATGCGATTTGATTTCACTCATATGTAGAATTTAAGAAACAAAACAAATGAGCAAAGGGGGAAAAAAGAGAGAGAAAAAAAAACCAAACAAGAAACAGACTCTGAACTATAGAGAACAAACCGATGGTTACCAGAGGGGAGGGTTGTGGGGGGATGGGTGAAATAGGAGACGGGGTTAAGGAGTGCACTTGTCGTGATAAGCATGGGGTGATGTCTAGAATTGCTTAATCACTATATTGTATGCCTAAAGCCAATATAACACTGTATGTGAACTATAGTGGAATTAAAATTAAAAAAAAAAAGTCACTGGTGCATAAGAAATTATACTGGCAACTGGTGAGGACTTGCTCTGGCAGATGAGGCTAATCTGGCCAACCCAGTTCTGGAAAATTCTTCCTTCCCCATCATCCTCTGTGGCCGCTTCTGAAGTAGGTATTAAAAGGTCTGACCTCCTTGGGGCTCAAACAATTGTAATCACCGGTCAATTCCTACTTTTCTTGGCAATCCCCTCAAAAGGCTTCTGGTCTAGGTGCTTCTAGCTAGTTCCAGGTGCCAATAACCACACCCAAAGATGTTTTCTCAGCAGAGTTCTGAAGCCTGTTTTATTACTTTGTTTCCTGCTCTGGCCCATCTAACTTTCATTCCAGCCACCCGGGGGGAATTCTGAAACAATAAGTCTGAGTGGGAAGACAATACCCTTAACCTAACCTCACTCCAGGGCTGGATCCTGTGCTGGGCCTCCTGGGTGGTCTTCCAGAAAGGCTCTAAGCCACAATAGCTGATTTCCTTCTACGTGGATGACAAAGAAGGGTGGGTGGCTTTCACCTCTCAGGCGCTATGTTTCTAGATATTCTCTATTCCTTTCCATCTCTCAGGTCTTTTTTTTAATAATCTGCTGAAAGCCACAAAGAACAGCAACCAGTATACACTGATATTCCAGCTCTTTCCAGCCACTTCTCCTAGAGCTGCGAACTCAGCCAGTACATGACCGGCCTTCCAAAGCGTCATAAAAATGGTTTTATCAGCTGTTTTTCCAAGGTATAACAAGAGTCTCCAACTTTCCAGCCTGCAATGTCTGCACCCTTCCCACCTGCAGAAAACCACTAAGTCAATGCCTCATATTGTAGGGGTTTTGCTAAAACAGCAAATAATAAACTGCCAGTATTGTTCTTTGTTTATTTAGGGTCAGGAAAGGCTGCTATAAGAATGAGAGCCCATAATGATTTGGTGGCTCAACGAAGAGGGAAATGTGTTTCTTTCACATGTAATAGTCTATGAGGACCATTCCAGATTGGCAGGCTGTTGGGTTCCACAAAGTCATCCAGGAGCCTGGGGGCCTTCCGTCCTGTTGCCCTGCCATCCTCTAGGCCATTGGCCTTGGCAGCTTGATCACCGCTGGGTTGGAGGCGCATCCAGGTTCCCACTTGTGGGAAGGGGAAAGAAAGCATGGGGGTGGTGGGAGGGTACACCTGAAAGCCGAGGCCTGGGAGAATCACGCTTCCCTTGCCGGTATATGCCATTGGCAAAAAACTTAATCACATTGAGAGACCTCCATGCAGGAGCATCTGGGACCTAGAGTCTGGCTGTGTGCCCTGGAGGAAGGGGAAAATGAGTGTTGGTGGGCAATTAGCAGTCTCTGCCCTATGCCTGGGAGCTGAATGGGCAGGTGGTCCTCCTGAGTCATATGGCCTTGAGCATAAGTCGAGAGGACGTTTGTCTCTGTGGGAGGCCCTGGTCCTCTCACCCCACACACGTGCTTATTGCCCATCCAGAATGCGGGGCCAGCAGACCACGATGACACACGTTTGCTTGGCCAACTTTGCCGGATCTAAAATGTACTCTACAGTACTCTCTAAAATGATGCCCAGCCTCCTCCCCTGTGCAGGTGGGTGCCCGAGAGAGACACATGGCGGCCCCAGGAACCTGCTGGGGGATGGAAGGGTGTGCTAGCCTGGAGTCTCCAAGAAGCAGACGCCAAGAGAGGATTAAGTGTGCAAGGATGTCATTAGGAGACATGCATGTGGGAAATGAACTAGAAGGAGCCAGTGAAGGCCTGGGGGACTCAGCAGGGCAGGCCTCAATGCAAGAATGACCCCAAGAGAAGGAGATAGGGAGAGGTGACCGTGGCAGTCTAAGAAAGCTTCAGCAGACCCACTGGGAAATTCTCGAGCCAAAGTCGACCAAGAAAAAAATCGGCGTCTCCTGGGAATGGTTCTGTCCTCGTGTCCCCAGCTGTGCACATGGTCATTGGTGGGGAGCAGCTTGTGGGGGCATGGGATGGATGTCAAAGCCAGGGCTGCTCTGATAAGTATCTCCCCTGTCCCGAGAGGTCTGCAAGGCCCATTCTCACGGCTGCCATGGGAGGTTACGGTGGGAACTGGGGTTCATACTCTAGACAGAGGCTTTGAAAATTTTGAAATAATAAAAAAAAAAAATTAGACTGGGTTGCCACCCTGCTCACCACAGACAAGCTGGGTGGCATTGGGTGAGAAAACGAATCCCTCTGATCCTTATTGGCTTCTTCATCTGTAAAATGCCTGGGAAATGTAATCAGGATCAAAGTCAAGTTCCCGCATGAGGTGCTTGCTAAATGGTGCCCTTTATCCCCTCCCCATTTTGCCAGAGCTCAGTGGGTCTAGGGGCTATTCCACACGTGCTCCCTGAGGAAGGAATCCCAAGTCCACGGCTGATTCCAGTTCCCTGGGACAGCAGCTAGCCCCTTCCTCTCAGCCCCACAGCAAGTGGGCCCAGAATCAGTCCGGAGTGGGCTGCAGAAGCTAAGCTGGCTTGTAAACCAGTCTGAGAAGCACCCTGATAAATCTCTCTCCCAGAGCCAAAGAGCAATACTTAGAAGAGACTGCCCCGTCCAGGCCTGGGAGGGCCACTTGTTACCTCCTCTGGGCTCCAGCTTGTTTGAAAACTCATCACCCAAGCTAGGACTGTGGGCTGAGGCCCAGGTGGGGAAGGGAAGGAAGGAGGCGTCTCCTTGGACAAGCCTGTAAATCCCAGCGGCAGACGGCAGACGGCTGGGCAGGCTTCCACCCACCCCAGGCACACGTCGGCTCTACAGCTCCTGAGAGGCGCTGTCTCTGGTTTCTCTCTCCCTGTGCCCGTTCTGCAGAGCACTTTCTCGGCCGCCTTCCCTCCCTCCTACTCTCTGTGGGCCCCTCCCCCCACCCACCTTTCTTCTCTCTCTCCAATGGTGGCCCTGATTCTTCTCCATCTCCTGACACCTCCCGGGGCTCCTGGAGTCTGAGTGTGTAGCTCTCTGTACTTCCCCATCTCTGGAGGTCTCCGAGTCTCCCTGTCTCCCTCAGGGGCCTCATTCCTCTCTGTCTTGCTGGTTCTCATGCTCTCTTGCTCCCTCGGAACCATCTCTCTCCCTCTGGTTCCTCCTCTTCCACCATTTGACCTCCCAGCCCAGCCGCCTCCTTGGAGCTGTATGCTGCCTTGGACCGCCTTCAAGCCACAAGGAGCAGCCGAGCCCCAAAAGTTCCATAGGGACCTTGGAGGAGCACCCCAATGCCCCATCCGCCCTCCTTCTTCCTCTGTGCACGGCAGACCTGTTCAGAACCAGAGGGCCATGCACCCCACACCCAGCCTACTCCCTCTAATAATACAGCCTCCCAACCTCCGCCCCCTCCCCCAACCCCTCTTGGGGTCACTGCCTCTTCTAAACTTCTTTCGGTATCCAACCCTTAGAGCTCATGGCTAGTTACAGGCGATACTAAGAAACTGGGACAAATAGGACATCGTTTTTATACCAAAGAGAGGGGAACTGGCTTAATTAAATGTGCAGTATCTATTCAACAGAATTTTATAAAAACCATGATGTAGAGCCATACGTACGGGTGTTAAATACAAATCCAGGTAAGCCAAAAGCAGATTAAAAATAGTATTTAGAGCATAAACCCATTTTGTAAAAGAAAAGAAATATGCATAACATCATAATTTACTTCAGGGTGGTGGGAGTATGGGTAACTTGTTTTTTATTGTGATGAACAAATAAAGCCAACCAGGACATAGGCCAGATAGGTACTGATCTTCTTCACTGCCCCTTTATTGATTTTAACCCAACAAACATTTCTGAAGCTCCAACTGGGTGCTCAGCCCTCCCAGCAGCCAAACAGGAACTGGAGTGATCAGATATGCAACAGATCCTATGACAACCCCTGGAGACTGGCCAGGGTGACCCAAGGAGACCCTTCAGGTAGGTCTTCAGCTGGGGTTGGTGCTGAAGGTGAATAGAAGAGGCTCGGGGGCAAAGGGTACTGGCAGGGGAGGGGTACCCAGAGGGGAGCTGGGTAACTAGGATCTCAAATGTGAAGGGTGTGTACCCCACCCCCCCAGGAAGGCTTGGGGCACCCACCAATTAAACAGCAGAAACAGGACCCACTGCTCAAGACATGCGGTAAGACAGGGGAGGAGGATGAGGG
Organism: Leptonychotes weddellii; assembly: GCF_054177405.1. Taxonomy (NCBI): domain Eukaryota; kingdom Metazoa; phylum Chordata; class Mammalia; order Carnivora; family Phocidae; genus Leptonychotes; species Leptonychotes weddellii. The sequence continues at coordinate 15,309,582 of NC_138379.1, forward strand.
ACTAGAATGGGGGGGGGTTCTCAAACCAGCCTAGCCATGCAGCAGCAGAGACTGGAATCAAAGCCTGAACTCACCGCTGCCTGGCCAGGCTGTGGCCCTTGAAGTTAAGGGCCTTCTGTCAGGAACCCTCACCACAATGAAACTGTGGCCGTGGACTGCAGGGGCCAGTGTGTTCCTAAGGGCTAGGCAGCGCCAAAGACCCCAGCCCCCAAGGCCCTGGGCCTGGCCTCCTCTGTTGGAGCCAGATGGGAGGACATTCTTTCAGGCCCTGTGGGTTCTATTTTTGTTTCTTTGTTTCACTTCCTCGGCTCTCTAGTTTTCTGCAGAGTCTAGTGCTAGGAGTCCGCGCTAGGAGAGGTGCGGAGTCAAGAGGCAGTTCAGTTGTCCTGCGGGGCCGAGCTGAGCGCAGCACCAGCCCCCACCACCAGAGGGCACCCGAGCACAGAAACTGGCAATTTCGAGAGAGGGGTAGCGAAAGCACCCAAGCTCTCCGCGTATCTCTGAACTACTCAGCCTAGGGCCTGGCCACGGTGGGTCAGCTCTGGAGTAATCCTGGAGGGCTTGGCTGGGTGGGGGCCCCATGTGTGGGGACCTGCCCTCCTCGACCGAACGTGGCTTATTACATAGATCGCCACCTACTGCCAGGTGATAGTGTTACACTGCCAACCCAGAGGGTTTAGGGTGTAGGCAGGAGTGCGGGGCAGCTGCTGGAGAGCACCGGAAAGGGACCCGTGTGATGGAAGGAGCACTGGACGCGGAGTCAGGACAGCTGACTGCGCCGCCACTACGTTCCGTGTGACCTCTCCCTCTGCCCTGTTTGTTTTCTCATCTGTAAACAGAGGGGGTGGGAAGACTTGGTGGTACCCAAGCGCCCTTCAGGCTTCCAAAGATATGCCCCACCCTCCTTGAAGTGGCCTGAAGAGGGCCACGGAGGCTGGAGAAAGGGGATCGAAGAACCGAAACGGCCGCTGTCTGCTTGGGGCAGTTCAGGGGCGCCCGGCACGGCGCTGAGTCAGCACGGGAGACGCGCAGCACTCTGTCGGGTCCCACCACCCAAATATCCCCGCCCAGGTCTCCCGCTGCTGGCCCGGGCAGCGCCCCACTCGCCGCCTGTAAGGGGCGCCGAGTGAGTGGGATCTTCTGCGGTGAGTGCGGGACGATGACCCGGCCTCCCTGAGAGGTCAACGGCACCAAGAAAGGTTCTCTCCGTCCTCACGGGGCCGACCTTCGCCTCGCGGGCGGCTTCGCTCCATCCCGGACGCTGGCGATGGGGAACACAGCAGGGAGGCAGGAGCGCTCTGGGCCGGGTGTGGATCCACTTGGGGCGGCGGGTAATGGCCCCGGGCACCGCGGGCGCGACCTCGTTCCGGTGATTGAAGCTTGTGGAGTTACCTCCACCCGGGGATCCCTGGCCCCACATTCCTGCCACATCCTTCTCCCACCTCCCCCAGTCTCGGGAGCCTGGGCCCCGAAGGTTCAAGAAGTCAAGAGCCTGGAGAAATGCACTGTGCAAATATATTGACTTTATTTGTCTCCGTTCGGGAGCCTCACAGACATATCCAAGTAAAAAGATCGTTAAATAAACGCCGTCAGCCATCGCAATGCAAAAATAAATATCAGTCCTCCGGCCGCAGCAGCAGCTGCGCTGCGCCCCAAGTCCCATCGGCCGCGCCTAACAATTATAAAAGTGTTCAGCGAGAGTGTGTTGGCGTGAGTGTTAACGGGTGTGCGCTGGGGGGCACGGTGGAGCGGTGTGCAAAATCGGAGTTGCAAACCATCAGACAAGGGCGTGGAGCGGCTCTCGGGGGAGGCCCGGCGACCCAGGGCCGACTCAGCGCAGGCGCGCCTCCCGCACACACTCATGGCAGAGTCCGTACTGGGAAGAGTTAAAAAATAAACATTTACAAGGGCAAAGAAAGCGGCCCCCCTCCCCGGCACCCCCGCGCGCTCCGGCCCGGGACCAGTGCAGCGCGGGGCGCACCGAGCAGCTCGCAGCCCGGCGAGAGGTCCCGGTCCTCGCGGGTCCCCGGGGCGCGGGGCCCGGACCCTCTGGGGCTTGGTTCGCGGGTCCCCGGGCGGGCGGCGCCCCTCACAGGGCCGAGTCGGAGTCGCTGGAGTCCAGGCTGTTCCTCAGCTTGCAGCTGCTGAGCTGCTCCCTCTGCAGCGACAGGCTCTGCGTGCTGCGGCGCAGGCACTCCAGGCTCTGCAGGAACGACTTCTTGGCCTTCTCCTCCTCCATGGGGGACACCCCTTCCTCCTCCACCTCCTGGATCTCGTCGAAGGTCACCGGCTGCGTCTTGAAGCGGGACTGGCGCGGCCGCCGCAGCCGGCCCTTGCCCTTGGACAGCTTGGCGGGCCGCATGGGCTGCGGGAACTCGTCGGCCAGGCACACGAAGTGTGGCATCACCGCCTGGTAGCTGGAGCAGATGCCCATCAGCTCGCCGGGCTTGGCGGCCGCCATGGCGCTACCGGCGTCTTCGGGGCCGGGCGGCGGGGCGCCGGGGCTCTCAGGGGGCGGCCGCTGCGCCGGGGCCCCCCGGGAGGCAGCAGCCTGGGGCTCGCCGGGCGGGGGATCCAAATCTGCTGCGGGGTGGCGGCGGCCCTCGCGGGCCCGGGTCGGCGTTCCTCGGGAGGGCGGGCGGGAGGGCCCGTCGGGGGGCGCGGGGCTCGGCTGCTGGGCTGCGCTCCCGGGCGCTCGCCGCCGCGGCTGTCACCGTTTGCCCCGCGGCGGCCCGGCCCGCCGCTTATATAGCCCGCTCCTGCCCACACGGCCGCGAGCTCGGATGACAGCGAATGCCATTTAAAGCGTGCGCGCCCCGCGCCCTTCCGCCTGACGTCGCCCCGCCGCTCTGGGAAAGTAACGGCCCTTTCCCCAGCGCCGCCCGCCCGCCCGCCCGCCCCCAGCCAACCCGGCTCCGGAAGGCAGGCCCCGCCCGCGGGGTTCCGGGAGCATCCGAGGCCCCGGGAGCACGCGGCGGGGCGGGGTGGCCGGAGAGCCGGCGGCGGGGTGGGGCTCGGATCGGCCGCACTGGGGGCTGCCACTGTCCGTCCTGGGATCCCCAAGTTCGTACGGACCGTGGTGGCCGCGGCGGCGCAGGTCCCCTCCCCCTCCCTGATCCCAAATGCACACACTCAAGACGCTGGTGATTCCGCGGCGGGTTCTGCGTTGGGTGGAGGCAGCTCCCAGCCCTCCTTCAGCGGGGAGAGCCGGGGCGCCGGGAGAGCCGGGGCACCTGACTCCCCAGAACTGAGTTCGGAGAAAGGGTTGGGTTTCTTCTCTGGATCCTTGTCACCCTTCCCCAGACAAACGCAAATCCATATACACACACAAACACGCACAGACTCATGCACGAATAAAGACGCACCCCGATTATTCCATCCCGGTTCTTCCCTTCCCTAGCCGCCTTCTCTCCATTTCCTCACAACCCCACCCCCAAGTCCCTCGGGCACCAGCCCCCTATTCATTCTCAGAAGAATGACACTTGGATAGGCACTAATAACAATGATAATAACTACAAATCTGGAGAGCTTCACTGCAAGCCAGCCAGTGAGCTTCGTTTTACATATATTACCCTATTTAATCTTCCTAACAGCCCTGTGAGGTAATTGGTATTCTCCCAAATTTACATATGAGATAGTAAAGGCACAGAGAGGATAAGTAGCTAGTTCTCTAGGAATGGATGGAACCAGGTGGAGGAGACTGCACAGGGCGCTCTATTATGGTGCCGGGGCCAAAGGCTGGTACCCCCCCATGCCCCTAGGGCTTCTAAGAGCAGGTGCCCTCGTTTTCCTGACTCCCAAGAAGGAACTGTGAGCATGGCTCCAGGCAAAGGGTGGAGCTCACCCTGCCTCCACCTTCCCCACAGGCACCCAGCTAGGCTCACAGGGCCAGGGGAATGAAGGGAATCGATGGGATTTGGCCTCCATTCCTCCCACAGCCATTCAACAGATTCATTAAGGACCGCCTGTGTCCCAGCTCTGGAGTTACATTCCAGTGGGTGGGGCAGACAATAAATATGGAAACAAGACCGTGTTCTTGGGTGGTGTGAGAGGGATGCAGTTGGAGAAAGGTGCAGAAGGGGAGGCCAGGAAAGGCTTCTCAGTGCGGGTGATATTTAAGGTGACCCTGAGGGACAATAATAACACTGCTACATGCTTAATATGGGCCATGCTCTGAGTACTTTTTATACCTTAACTCCTCTCAACAGCCCTGGGAAACAAATACTTTTATTACTGTTCTTTACAGATAGAAAAACCAAGGCACAGATAAAGCTAAGCAGCTTAGTCAAGGTCACACAGCTGGTACGCAGTAGAGCTGAGTTTCAGACCCAGGTGACTTCGCTCCTAAGCCCTCACTCTAAACTTAACCCTGAAGCCCTTTGCCCTGTGCAGTACAAAGAAGGAACCAGGGTGTGATCAAATGAAGAGTGTTTCAGGCAAAGGGGACCCTAGGGCAAAGGCACCAAGGCAGGGAAGAGCTAGTGAGAAAAGCCATGTGGCTAAAGCAGAGTGGGAAGGGGGGATGAGGAGTAGGGACAGGCGCAGAAGGCCTTGACGGCCACGTTAAGGAGACAGCATTTTATTCTGAGGGCAATGGTAAGGCACTGGGGAGTTTGGGGCAGGGGAGCGACATGCTCCAATCCCTGTTTTTAAGAGCTCACTCCAGCTGCCATGTGAGGCGTGGACTGGAGAGGGAGGGGTGCGGAAGAAGCAGGGAGCCCACTTACAAGAGTGTGACATCACCGCCCCGCCCCCCGCCCAGATACAAGGCACTGAAGACAGGGACTGGGTGAAGACAGTGGAGAGGGAAGGAAAAGGTCAGATTTGGGATGTGTCCGAAGAGAGAATGAGAGCACTTGCTGATGGATTAGATGGGGCGGTGGGAGGAATCAAGATTGACTTTGATGGATTTGGCCTGAGCGAGTGGTAGACCGGGACAGGAAGGTTGGAGAGTGGCAGGGCCATTGTGGAGTCTGCTGGCTAGCCATCAAAATCCTCTACCTATGGAGGTGAGGCCTGGAGTGCTCATATCGGAACTATATTATGCGAGTGAAAAGTTTACTTATACAATCTTAAGGCCATCTTATTTGGGATTTTCTTTTAACAGCAGCTTAGCAGTACTCTAATACAGAAAGTGGTACCAGGAATGCAAAGCTGCCATGTATAAAAACCCTAAAATCTGTGGCACTGGCTTCGCCAACAGGTGGTAATACAGAAACCAGGAGTGGAGGATGGAAAGCTGGTGACCCTTGTTATGCTGTGACAAAACATTTATTAAAACCGTTACCTGTGATCATTCGGAAGACGGACCACATGCCTACTGAGCCTGTAATTCTTGAAAAACGGCTGGAAAGAGCTAAAAACAGTTGCACGTGTTGGCTGCTCAATGATGCTTTTAGCCAGATACCCCAGCAAAGAGATTGGCTAGTTTGCAAGAAGTGATGAGCAGAAGGGGAGATAATACAGAGACCCACTATCATCAGGGCTGGAAAGCCCAGTTGGTTTTGTCCAAGGAGCAGAAGAAGATCAGACTGTCATGGCTTGTTGTGGCAGACCGCCTCTCCCCAGTACCCTCTCCAAGCTTGTCTGTGAGGCCATGCCGAGGGACCACCCCTGTAGCAAAGTATTATATTAGCACTGTTGCCTTGTCATTCAAGTCTATTATTTTAGATGCCTTTAGGATAACTTTCATTTAAAATGAGAGAGAGAGGAGTTGGGCAAGGCAAACAGACTTAATAACTCTGACAAGAAAGGAGCTCTGGGTGTGGTTGCTGGCACATGGAACTGACTAGAGGCAGACCAAGTTTTTGAAGGAATTATTATTATCAACAAAATTGCAAGGCTGGACTTCAAAAGCCCATGATCCTTCCAGCCCAAATACATGTTCAAAGAAGACAGACTTTCAATACCCTGTAGGGTGGTAGTGAAGAGTAATAAACAAGAAGGAATTTGCCAAGGGCAAAGTCAAGGGCCAGGGAGACACAGGGCCAGAACCTCCTCCACCACCAGAGCAGGGAAGTCCTCATGGTTCTAGAAGGGGGACTGTGGCGGAGACTGCTAGCTGTCCATCAGCTGGGTCACATTTCCCAGCTTCCCTTGCAGCTAAGACTGGGCCATGTGTCAAAAGAGTCATCTGTGCAATGTGAGCAGAAGTCAACGGTTCGACTTCTGCCCCACTTGCGTATGAGGAAATTCCCACCCTAAGCTTCCATGTTTTTCCCCATACCGACTGGAAGAGTGATTACCAGACCCTGGATCCTTCATGTTAGTCTGGATCCCTACATGACCCCGTGGGGCAGAGCTATCTACCAACCTGAAACACTTCCCTTGGAGCTATTACAAGAGAAGGCAGTCAACTGAATATTTTTAAACTACTCTGATTTCAGGTCTCTATTATATCGACTCAGCATTGTCCTAACCAAGAGAGCCATTAGACATCTAAGGTCAAGCAGGACACTGGCAGAACTCAGACGAGAGGTGAGGGATGGAGTAGCACTTTGGGAATCTTCAGGGTACAGATGGGTAGTGGTTGAAAGCCCGCCTTCTAGAGAAAGAAGGGCTGCGAGCAGCCAACACTGGGGGGCCAGATGAGCCAGTCAAGGACTCAGAGAAGCAATGTCCAACAGGGTTAAGAGGGAAACCAGGAGAACATGTCAGAATGCATGAGAAGAATGTTTCTAGAAGGAGGAAGATGATTAGAATGGCAGTCCAGAGACAGGTCCTAGCCTGGCTCTACCTGAACCTCCTGTGGGGCCTGGGGCAAGCCACTAATCTCTCTGCACTGTGGCGGTCTCAGCTCAAATGGTGCCCCATAAGAGCAGCCTTCCCTGGCCACCCTATTCCAAGTGGTCCCTCAGTCACTCTATACCACTAACTAAATGGCCTTCTTACCTGTTTGTTCCCCTCAACAGTGTTGTCTGCCTTCCCCACCGGCCTGCCAGCCTCCGTCTCTCCCCAGTACCTGGGCCAGCTCTGGCACGCAGCAGGAGCTCCGGGTTCCTCGCGAGTGGACCGCCACCCTGCTCCTCGGCTCCCCGTGACCTCTGCTCCCATAGCTCCTGCCAACACCATCTCCATCAGGGCTTCCTTCCCAACATGCACAGCTCCTCCGGACCCCAAGGGACTGGGGTGCCCTAGGTGGCTCCTCTCAGCTTCCCTTGACAGAAGACTCCCCATACCCGGCCCCAGGGAGGTGAAAGTAGGAAAAGAGGCCCTTGGCTCACAGCAACGGTCCCAGGTTAGCAACCAGCTCGGCCCCCTTCACTTCCACTCCACTGCCTGTCTGGTCCTGCTCACAGGGGGCTTCTAGGAAGAGGAGAGGGAGGGTAGAGAGATGGTCCTCCCCTCAAGGACGGCATCTGAGCTCCCACATGACCTAGAATCCTCTGTTCAACCACTGACACCCCCCCCCCCACCCCCCGGCCCCAATCCACAGCTCTCCACCTCTCAGGCTACCTCCAGGACCAACCCCAGCCCTAGGTGGCCTTTTCAAATGTGCTGTGCCCTCCAGCTCTGCAGGAGTCAGCCAAGGGCCACTGTTGGGTCAGGAGAACACGGAGCTAGATCCCAACCCCTCTGCCCCGAGCTCATCCTGTGACCTTGAGCAGGTCCTACTCTCTGAGACTCCTTTTTTGCACCTCAATGCATAAGTAACGCTGCTGAGAGTCCATGATGAGTATATGGAAAGCAGCTAGCTGAATGCCCAGCATGTTGGAAGCATGAGAATCAAGTTCCTTTTGTGTTCATTATCTCATGCTCAAACCTACCCAGCCCCCTAACATGGTAGAGAAGATGGACAGGGACCAAGAGACTCCTGCTCCAGGGGGCATTTGAGGGTTTGGGTGACTTATGCTCTCTGCCTGACTCACAAGGTAGAGGAAAAAGCCAGACACAGCAAGGTCAAGCTCTAAGTGACTAAGTAACGTCTCCATTGGATGGTGTTACTGCTGGTGCCCAGAGGTGGTCCTGGGGGGTAGCAGGGGATATTGGCCTCCTTCAACAGAACCCCCAGCCCATATCTACCTTCCTCCAAAGGTGCATGGGTGGTATGGGGTGAGAGCTGCATGTGTTGAGGAGGGGTGGGCAGACCTGGGGGTTCTGGGAGGGGGGTCTGCCCAGGCGTCAGGGCCTGGGTTATGTTGCCCTCTGGGCCTTGCCCAGTTTGCTGGGTCAGTGTGGGCTTTGCCAGGACAGGCTAAGTTGCCTCCCTGGGCCCAGTGGGGCAGAGGATAGCCATGAAAGGGGATGAGGATGGTCTCTTTTCTTAGTAGGCTTGTAGCCCTGGGATTACAGAAGTGGGACATAGAAATGTCATCTGTTGAATATTTACTATGCGCCTGGCCTTCTGCCAATGGTGCTTTGCATGGACCTCACCTAAAATCATCCTCACAGCGTCCTTTGAGGGGGAGCCTCGCTATCACCCCCATTTTGCAGATGAGGACTCTGGGGGCTTTGTAGCTCACCAAGGTCACTCTCAGTGCTACGTGCAGCGCTGGAAGCCAGGGAGGTGTGCCTGACCCAGAAAGCAGTGCTCCTCGCCTGTACCACCCCATCTCCCTGCCCCTCCGACAGGATGGGGACAGCACCGGCCACATCAGACGCGCGGGATGCCATATCTGCTCCATCACCCATGTACTCTGTGGCCTTGAACCAGTTGCTTCCCACCTCTGAGCCTCAGTTTCCCTATCTGTGATGCGAGGAGGCCAAACTCACTTACTGGGGGCCCACCAGGCTCTAAGATTTTAGAATCCTCAGGAGGATCAGGGATGAGGTGACCTGTTCCCCAACAGGAGAGGCTTCCTCTTGAGCCCAAGAGTGGCAAACAGCCCAAGCTAAGGCTGCGGGGGAAGGCCGGCTTCCATGGAGGGGGTTGCTGGGGGAGCAGATGGGGCAGGAAGATGGTAGCAGCCCGGGGAGGGCTTATGCTACCACCTCCTCCACCATCCCCACCCACACTTTGGCTTTTGGGCAGAGCCCAGGTTTAAAAAAAGCAACCACCAGTTCTTCAGCTATTAACAGGGTTTTGTTTCCAAGGGAGCCTGCAGTACACTAGCCCAGGTCGGATGGGAGCAGGGATGCCAAGTCCGTCCCAGGATGCAGAGACGCATTGAGCCGGGGAGGCCACAGAACAAAGCAGAAAGAATGGGGTTGGGGCAGTTCTGCTCCCAGATGCTCCCCTGCTTCCTGGGGGTAGAGGGGACAGGCAGGAGGGTCAGGCCGCTTCCGGTGACTGCTTTGCCACCCTGGCATATGGACCGATTGCCAGCTAGAAGCCTTGGTCAGCTGGCTTTCCCCCTACACTCACCCAGAAGTCTCCCCAGAGTTGATCTCATGCCTCCAAGGGCTGAGTGAGGTGATGGTTATTCCAGATGTTGCTGTTTGGGTCAGTCTGCACTATGGGTGTATTTGGCCCAGCCACTGTGTGTGTGTGTGTGTGTGTGTGTACGCACACTGTGTGCATGCATCTGGGTGTGTGTAGGTGGAATGCAAATGTGAATGTGGCATAAGGGGTGAGGAGGGGTCAGCAACAAACACAACCCCTGTGGTGGGGCCTTTCTTGCCTCCTGACCACCACCCTCACTTCCTTCTGGTGCCACTCTGCCCCCCAGCGAGCCTTCCATACAAAGCCTGTGACTTCAGCATCCCACCAACTGCTTCTGCCTCAATCAGAATTAGCACTTCGTCTGGTACGAGTGTGAGCATAAAAGTGTTTTGATAATTTTGCTGGAGGGTTGCCATGACAATCCCCGGCAAGCTCCAAGAGGGGGTGTCGGTGTGCACGGGAGGGAGCGAGAGAGGGAGAGACAGAAAGAGAGCCCAAGAGACACAGAGAGGGAGAGACAGAGAGAGGCAGGGAGAGGAGCCAGGGAGACCCCCCATGATATCCCCAACTCACACCTTCAGCCTGAATTCAACGCCAGCAGCCCCAGTGGCCCCATTCATGCCGCAGTGTGCTCACTCTCTAGTCTGGGCCTCCCTGTAGACGGTGCAGTGGGATACCAGCTGTGGGTAGGCAGGCCGCCAGAACTGGCAGGGCAGAGCTGGTCCCACCAGGGGAGGCACCCTGGCACCCTCCACTCTCAGGATGAGCCCCAGGGAGTGTCAGGCTGGAGTGGCGGCAGGGAGACTTTTAGGGACTCAGAAGGAGCCAGAGCCCAGGGAGGCTCCCACGATTCGTGCCCAGCCTCTGCTGCTATGGCTCATGGCAGCACATCTCCCTGCGGGGGTCCCGCCTCCCGGCACAGCTGGGGCCGTCCAGAGGCTGTACTGCTGTTTTTCTTATACGCTTTCTTGCAGCTCTGAGTGTCCCTCTCCAGGGACCACTGGTCTGAGAATCACTACAGGGATAAGGATGGAATCCCACATCATCTGTGGCCCTTGAGCTTCGCAGAGCGGGTCTCTCCCTCTCTGTGGCTAAAGCAGGGATATCTCTGCTATCTTCTGAGATGAGGTCAAAGAGACCCAGAAAGGGGCAGGAACTAGAACAAGTTCCCACACCAAGTAGCAATGCGGAGACAGAGTCGGGATGGAACCCAGTCCTGGACCTTACTCCCGCCTCACTGTCCTCAGGGAAGACAGGTTCTCTGGAACGGGCCCATCTGGCATTACCCCCTTCACATATGGACAGGGAAACTGAGGCCCACAGACATTTCCCCAGCTAATAAGCATAAAGCCAGGGTTTGCAGCCTCAGATCCGGAGAAGCTGTCACTGCCTTCACCGAACCACCAGCCAGCCTCAGGTGCTCCCTAAAGCGAGCCTCGGGGACTTATTTCTGTTCCCGGGTTAAAGTGCCAGCCTTGGAAGGAGAGTCTTTGGGTTATTACCAAAACAGACCAGAGGGCAGCTGGAGCTGGCCAGGAACACAGAGGCAAGGAGGTCAGTGGGGTGCCTGGGCACTGCCGAGTCCCGGCTGCATAAGGAAGTCTGCACAGGGTCTCCCGGCCTCTGCTATGGGAGCCGTGTGGCCTTGGGCTGTGGGAGCCCCAGTTTCTGCAGCTGTCGAGAGCCAGTGTGCCCAGGAGCCCCCCCTCAGAGGAACTGCTTTCCAAGCTCTGGGAAGCAGCCGCCCTGGAAGCGCAGAGTCGGAGGACAGAGGTATCCTCGCGCCTGTCTCCAGCTTGGCTTACATCTACCTTTCAATTATTCACCAGCATGGCAGGAGGGGGTGGGCACCAACAGGAAAGTGCTGTGGGCTCTGGAGACAGCCTGAAGAGATGACTTTCCTGCAGCCTTAGTAATAGGCAACAGCACGAGAATAAGCAAACAGCAACTCAAGACTGCTTGCTTGGATACCCTGGTTCTGGTGTTTGCTAGTAGGTTCTCACTACTCTGTGATTGTGGAAGCCTCGTGTCTGCCCCATCCTCCTGGACCAAACTAGATGATTTATTAAAACATACTGAGGTAAAACTGGCTCTGTAGGAGGGTGGATTTTTAAACAGATTCCAAGAAATTAGTGTTGAAAAGATGCCCTTTCACGTAATGTGTTCTGAGTCTGGCCTTGGGACAGGGCACACTGTCAGTCTTGTAAAAAGCTACTGGCCCACTCTGGAGGCCCAGAGTCTGTTCTCCTCAAGCCCTGCCTATCTTCCTCCTCAGACACGGCCTCGGGCTGCCTAGTGGACATGAGATGCTTGCTGTGCCCCAGTCTCTTTGCATGTTGTGGACATGGTGCGGTGTGTGTGTGTTGGGGGGGGCAGTTACTCCCAGGGTACCCAACTTCAGGCAGCCTCTCTCTGACATTGCCCCGCCTGTCACCGGCCATGGAAGGCATCTCCTCTGTCTTTCTTCATGGCACCAGCTACCATTTCTTCAGCTGTTCTCTCTCGGACACCCAAGGGGTGGGATGTAAAGGAATGAGTTTTTCCTGAGCAGCTCCCTCATGCCAGTCACAAACACAAAGCACTCTAAACCTATCGTTGCACCCTTAAGCTTAGCCTCTGAGGTAAGTGTTATCATCTCCAAGCTTTGGTTGAGGCAACAGGCTCAGAGATGTTTGGGAACTTTCCCAAGGTCACAGAGCCCCCCAGAGATAGAGCGGGGATTTGCTCCCAGGTCCACCAGTCGCCAAAGCTCTTCTCGTCCGTCAGTCATTCCCATGGCAGTGGCTCCTGAACCTGACCAGGGAGGGGTTCAGTGGGAGGAAGGACAGGATGAAGAGGGCTGGGCCCGGGGAAGAGTCTGGAACTCTAACTGGGAGCCAGGCTCCACTCCCCAGCAGCTCTTCCAGAAAGAAGACTGGTGTCCTGTGGGCCAAGCAGTAGAGCTGGGTGGGGTAGGGAGAGGAGTGTGGATGACATCCAAGCCCACTCGTTTCCCGTGGAGACGGAGGAGAAGGCCTGGGCGCCCCTCCTCACTCACGATGCCCCCAGGATGCAAGACAGAGCGGGCAGCCCGCGGCCAGATGGCGGATGAACCAGGGCCTCACACCGTGAGCTCGGGTGGGAGGCCGCTCAGAGCAGCGCACTCCAACACCTCCAGTCCAAGAGTCTCTGGCACCTGAGGCTGGAAACCACTGTTTGCAGATACAGAGAAGAAAACCACAAAGGCTTGGCTGATGGGGGTCGTGAGGCCAGAGTAAATGGAACAGAACTGCAGGCTGCCAGAAGAGAAAGGAATCTTCCAGATGAGCTGGGGCAGTGTTTTCAGACCAACAGGCGGGACTCATTAGTGGGCCATACCAACGGTTAGGGGGCCATGGCCAGCATTTTTTAATGATACACAACAGTACAGAAAACAGGAGAGTAAACACATGTAACAAAGTTCTGTTTCATGAAGCTTTGGTTTTAAACAGGGTGTGTGTGTGTGTAAACTTTTTTTTTTTTTTTTTTTTTTTTTTTACCATGGGTTCTAGTCAAAAATGCTCCAGAAAACACTAAGTTGGTTCAACCCCTGTATTCTGCAGATGCGGACCTGGGGCCAAGGGCAGGAAAAGGCTTGGCCCAGAGTCCAGACACAGGACAAGAACCGTCTCCTGATGCTGCCTTTCAGAGGCCTGACTTCTTGCTCATCTTTCAACCTTAGACACTCTCAGCCTTGGCCACTCTTATCCTATGTTGTTCCCAGGCTAGAGTAGGAAGAATTTGGGGCTTCACGTGGGGGTGTTCTGACAGAACGTCCACAGGCCCTTCTTTCTCTAGGCTGTTCCTACTCGGGCTCTTTCCCTGCCTCCTTTCCTCCCCGCCAACTCCCTCTCTATGGGAACAGCCCAAAACCAGGGCCCTTTTTGCCCTCCCTCCCACCTGCCTCCACAAACCCCTGTGCAGCCACCTCCCTGGTCTCTCCCGACCATGCTGGCCCCTCTCTCCCCTAAGGCCTGTCCTAGACCCGACTACTGGCAATGAGACCTGCCCAAGGCCCAGTGCAAGCCTGGCCCGCCCCTGCCCCCAGGCCCCAGGACTCTCCTTCACATCTACACACTACTGATAACAGCTGCCCTAGATACACACATCACACTCCATTCTTAAAACAACCCTGTTTTAAAGGTGGAAACACTCAGCCTAAGGAATTTGCCAAAGACCACGCAGCCGTCAGCGGAGCACCTTGTTCTAGAGGCAGGTCTATATGAACCCGACATGTATGCCTCGGCACTACCCTGCCTGGCTGATTCCTGGCAGACGTTCCCCCAAAGCATCCTGGGCTGGGCGGGAAGACGACAGCAAGGGGATGGGAGCGAGCACCTCCCACTTCACCCTGCAACGAGGAAAGGACTGCCCCACTCTGAGGAGGGCAGAACACTGGAAAGGTAGCAGCCACCCTTCTCCTGAGCCCCGTTCTTTCCCCAAGAGAGCAGCACAGACTTCTCTGACAGGGAAGCTTGGGACGAGGAACTGGGTTGGGGGAATCTCTTTCCTTGCAGGCTCAGGGGGGGTTGGCAACTGGTAGAGACAGGGCTGGCTGTGCTGTTTCCCAAACAGGGTGCCCCTAGACTCGGTGAAGGAGTAGTGAGAAGTCTTGACTGTGATCACGGCTCTAAGTCAAGGTCTCCCATCCCGCTTATCAGTAAGAACACTGGTGTTTTGACCTCATAGCTGAGTCCTGTGTCTGGTTTTCTTTTGCTTCAGCACTCACAGCGAGAAAGGGTGATATCAGCACCAAAAAACCCAACATCTTTTCTCCTCAGCTCTCCTGGGGGTCCCCATCTCTCTGCTTGGGCTCCTGCCCCGTGGGTCCTCCCACCTGCTGCCCCACCCCTCACTCCCGCCTGAAAACTGTCCCCAGCCCTCCGTGGCTCCCAGGCCTGATCCGGGCCCCTCTCCTTCCCTCACTGTCCTTCCTCCAGCTCACTGCCCCCACCCCTGGACATAAGCCACCTAGGACGCCCATGGTCATTTCTCAGCCCTCCCCGTTCTCCCAGGGCCTCCTCCACCAGGCAGCCTTTCCTGACCACCACCCCAAATCACATCTCCTGCTCCTCCCAGCCCTGCAGCCCTCACTGTCTGGGCCCCTCGCTTCACAGTCACCTTGTCATGGAGGTGTTTCAAGTGTGTGTCTTGGTTTCTCAACAAACGACACATCCGACCTTGATGCTAATGCTGCCCAGACGTCCTGAGTGCTCGCTTGCCCCATGCGGGGCACAGACAGCTTCTCCTTCCCGGAGAGAAGCTCTGGAGAGTACTGAGCACAGGGCCTGGCTTGTTACTGGCGCTCAAAGCACAGCATGAGTTTCTCAGATATGCTCAGACACCAGTGGTAGGAGGAGAAAAGTTGGTGCTACCTTTTTGGAAAGCCATTTACACGATCGATTCAAGGCCTTAGAGCTAGGCACAGCCTTCCAAATTCAGGCAAGGACCCCACTTTTAGGAATGTATTCTAAGAAAAAGTAATAGATACGCACAAAGGTTTAGCCACAGGACGGCTGCGTAAGTGGTGGGGTGGTGCTTCCGATTCTTGAATAGTAAAATGGGGATAAAAATAGCTCCTGGGCTGCTGTGAGGGTTAATGAATCATGAGTTAATATATGTGCCTGGCACCATACCCAGGCTCTATAAAAACGTTACCTGTTCTTTTTATTTGAACTGAAGTCTGAATGAGGCTAAATCCCGGGCTCTTTGCTACGACACCACCCTGCCTCCCAGCATCCCCTCTCCTGCGTTCCCAAACCAACAGAACAGTTACTAATAATAGCAAACACCACCCCGACATCAACAACGATCTAAACATCCAACATAGTGGGACTGGTTTACTCAACACAGCAACTATATACAATACTATGCAACCATTCAGAGCCATGTTATGGGACAGCAATTAATGTCATGCACTCACGTTCTTAATAAATAGGAAAAGGCTACAAAATGATGAGTTCAGTATGAAGTTGTTTTTTTTTTAAGGATACATGTAGAAAAAATACACTGCAAAATGTGAGGAGCTGTTGTCTCTGGTTGTAAAGTTACAAGGGATTTTCCTTTTTATCTTTCTTTTTAATTTCTTGCAAAAAACACGTACTCCTTCTGTAGTTAGGAATAAGAACTAATTTTGAGAAAGAAAATGAAAGCCACGCTGGCTCCCTTCTATCTGTAACAGAAGGGATCGTGTCCTCCTTTTATATATTCCCCACTGCATCTAATACACAATCTGCAGACATAAAAGCCCTAGTCTTACACAGAATTCCACCCTGGCAATCTTGTTTAATCTTCCAGGCCAAGGTGTTCTGTACAGAATTTGGAAACTGCCAGCAAGGACAAGAAAAGAATGTGACTGGCAGGGGTGCGTCTGAGCCTGGCTGGCCCCAGGGCTGGGGAAGCTCAAACACTGCCCCGAGGGGAAAGAGGCAGTGGAATGAGGCCAGGGACAGTGCATTAGGAGACCGATCACCTGGGGAGCATGTGGCGGGGCTGCCACGAGTGAGCGGAGCCTTGACGCAAGGCCACTTTGGCATCTGGGAGCTCTCGTCAGCTTGGTCTGAAGACCTTCCCAGGAGACGCTTAAGTGCAGCTGGATCTTAATATGATCAGCCTCGCTCATGGGCAATTTTCTTTTTGCCCCTCCTCCCAAAGCTTCTGGGCCTTTCCCCTGGCGGACGGCAACCGAGATGTGGGCACCCAGGGAGCCTGCCAAGAGGAAAGGCAGGGTCACAGGGCCATGGTCAGCTGCCGAAGAATCACTCACCCAGCGGGAGGCTCAGGGCTGGGGTCAGTAGGGCGTGTGGAACGGTCCACCTACGACATGACATTACTAAGAACATCACTGTCAGGAGTGCTACACTCGCCATCTTGACCCCCGCGAGACCTCGGAGGGGTGGCTGCTCCCGTGTCCACTGCGCAGCTGAGGAAAGAGGCTTGGGGGCTGTCTGGCCCAAGGTGACTCAGCCAGAAAGGGCAGAGTGGGACTCAAGCCCCGGTCCGCGCGCTTAAGCCGAGGCTTCTTCCACAAGGGCTCTGGCAGGAATTCTGACAGATGTGGAGACTGGGCCGGGTGTGGGGTGTCACGGCTGCTCCCTAATCCCCCATCCCACCCCCGTGCCTGCAGCACTGGAGAAGGCGGCACGCCCCCTTGCAAGGCTGGACCTAGGCCACTCTTGCCTGAAGTTGTCCAGCTCCCTGCCCTCATCAGCTGGTGCAGGGCTTGGCCTGCACTATTTTTTTTTTTTTTTAAGATTTTATTTATTTGACAGAGAGAGACACAGCGAGAGAGGGAATACAAGCAGGGGGAGTGGGAGAGGGAGAAGCAGGCTTCCCGCCGAGCAGGGAGCCTGATGCGGGGCTCGATCCCAGGACCTGGAATCATGACCTGAGCCGAAGGCAGACACTTAACGACTGAGCCACCCAGGCGCCCCTTGGCCTGCACTATTTTCGGCAGGAGGAGGCCACCTCCAGCTGCAGCAGGGACTCTTGCCATGTATCGAGCCACCTGGCTGGTGCGGTGCAGACACGGTCAATACCACTCCTTGGAGGCCTGCCCCACAGGCAGTGTACTTTCTGGGCTGTCTGTGTCCATGTTCCCTCCTGTCACCAGGTGCTGCTTTAGCTAGAAATCTCAGAGGAGGTCACAGATTCCGAGTGGTGGAAAGAACAATGGCCTAGGTACTTGATACGGGTCTTCATGCTGGTTCTGCCTTACTGGCTGGGTGCCCCTGGAATGAGCACCTCTGGACCTTGGCTTCCTCCAATGGGGAGAGCAGTTCCTAACCTACACCCTCATGGTACTTTGGGAGACAAAGGGCAAGGCACACACAAGAGTTCACTGCTCTCCTCTCTGGCCCAGCTCCTCCCAGCACGAGGCAGGAGGCTGCTGGAGGAGGCAGACTAGAGGAGATGGGGGTAATGGGAAGGAAGTCAGACATTTGGACTCCCTCTTAATTTCTTACCTCTGGGCTAGCTGTCTTCCTTTCCCCTTCACTGCAGGTGAATGGAAACTAAAAGCTACTGTCAGAGAGAGGGTGCTGGGAAGAAATGAGTGGCTAATCCCTTAGACATTTTCAGAGGAAACATTCCAGAAAAGTTTTCTCTAACCAACAAGGGCATAGGATGACACTTCTCCTGAGTCCTGCTTGGGGAGGCCCCATGAGAAAACAGACTGCAGGTCTGCAGCCTGAACACGCTTGGGCCAGAGTTTGGGAAGCACCCCCACCCCTGTGGCATCTTTATGCACCCATCCCACATTCTTTAGGCAGGGAGGATACAGCCCTCAACCCGAATTGTTTTTGGAGGTGTGGATTCCCCTCCTAGAGGGCCCCACCCATGCCATTCTCCAAGTACAGACAAGAATGGCAGGGTGGGGACAAGTGGCATAGGGACAGACTCCGTCATCACAGCACCTGTAGAAGGGCCTGGAGGGTGGCTTCTTGCCCTAGTCTCTTGGACAGGGGGAGGCAGTCCTCTTGGACAGGGGGAGGCAGCCTCTTGGACAGGGGGAGGCAACCACCTGCAGCAGGAAACATTTTGGCCACATCTAGCCAGGAGGGTGCGTTCTGATGGCCTTTTCAGGGGGCATCTGGATCATCACACGTGCTGCTCAGCAGGCCCTTCCTGCAGTAGGCGGTTAACTGTAATCTGATCACACAGCCCCTCCAGAGCCCACTTCCTGTCTCCTGCCCCAGGGGAAAAGCTCCCAGGCTCCGACTGGTCTCTATGCTGCTTCCGGTGAAGGGACCAAGAAAGCAGTCCCTCCAGCCCCAGGAGACTCTGGCTGCAGCTGTCCCCCATGCCTGGGGCCAGGGCTGGGGAAAGCCCAAAGACAACACAGAAGGCCTGCTGACAAGCAGCCCCGCAGGCCTCTTCCAGCCCACCCCGGGACACCAGATCTCAGGATCTGATCATCCTCTAGGTACATGTTCCTCCACCTGATTAAAAAACAAAACACCGACCTCATTAGGGTCACTTTTAGGAAGAAATCAGATTAGGGATGTAATAGGCCCAACATGGTTGTTATTGTTTTGTTTTAAGGTTTATTTTAGAGAGAGAGCACGCTCGCGTGCACACCCAAGTGCAAGAGTCGGGGTAGGGGCAGAGGGAGAGGGAGAGAGAGAATCTCAAGCCGACTCTGCGCCGAGTGCCAAGCCCAATGCAGGGACTGATCTCATGACCCACGAGATCATGACCTGAGTGGAAACCAAGAGTTGGATGCTTAACCAAAGGAGCCACCCAGGTACCCCCAGGCCCAACACAGGCCCAACTCCCTTCTGGCTTTCACCTTTCCTTCCCATCCAGAAACCTATCATGTGTGTCCAGAGTTAAAAGCTAGTGGGGTCAGAGGCCAGGATCCTGCCTGAACATGCCCACACTTGGGGAGGCCCCATGAGAAAAGGGACTGTCCCTGGTGTTCAGGGAGTGTGTGTGTGTGGGGGTGCGTGACAGCACAGACTTAACTGTAATGACAACGCTGTCACACATACCTTGGTCAGCACAGAGTCGGCTCACCTGAGAAAGCAATCTTTTCGGTAATGCTGGCTACAAATGTCCTGCCTCACTCATCCTTGTCCTCCTATACTGCTCTCTGACACCAGGCCCCTCGCTCAGCTTTAACACGAAAAATAGCCTAGCTCAACAGGGGGCTCTGTGCACAGGCTGGGAAAGGCACTTGCAAGTTGGCGCAGCAAGACTAAGCCAGCTGGAAAAGGCACCGTTAGTCTGTGTTCCACTTTAATAAATAAACATCAACGTCATTTCCCTGTTGACCCTCAGACACAGGAATCGCCGTATCTAAGACTGGATTCCAGCAGCACAAAACTGACTGGGCCTCCCATGAGGGTTCTTTCCAAAGAGAAAATGGGAAGGGGGGCAGAGGTTGTAGACCAGGTCCTTCTGAGGAGAGCAAGTGGGTGGAACCATGTATAAGTAAAGATTTAAACAAACAGAATGCATCACCATGGAAACATTTGGCTTTTTCAAAAGCATTGTTCAGAAAAATAAAGCAATCAAGACTTCAGATTCAACACTTTACAAGTGTTTATGACCAGAAAAGGCAAAGTGGGTCTTGGACATTCTGCAGCCAAGTAAAAGCTGCCAGAATTCAAGGAAGAAGTATTCCCAGCAGGGCAGGGACCCATCATGTGTCAGGGATTTCTCTACAGTCCTCTGACTGGAGCGTTCTGCTCAGGGCAGGACCCACTTCACTCCAGTGGGGTTGCCATGACACAATTCAGGAGACCGTGCCACTCGCCCACCAGGTCCAGGCAGACCTGCCATGCACTAGGGCAAGGTCGTATCAGCCATGGAGCACGCAGAGAGTGAGTGCCACAAGGAAATGTCAGGTTTATGAGCCGTGACCCAAACCTATTAGGAGCTGTCCATTCCACCGTGGTCAGTGGTTTAGTCAACAACATGGATCATGATTTCCATATGGAGGATACAACCTGATGCTGGATGCACACTGTTCTGAGGCAAGCTGCCTGTCGTGAAGACATTTTTAGTGTACAACCCGACCCATTTCTTTGGGCTGTCTGCTGACTTCAGTAGTGCTGTTGTTAAGTATCACGAAGAAGCCTGATGCTGAGTTTGGGTGTCATTCAGAGCCCCCAGAGGTACTCACAGATAAGCATGAAGAGAGGACGGGACCAATATGCATCCACCTCAGAGAGTCTGCTGGGATACGATCAGGAAACACTGTTCTGGGTCACAGGAAGGTTGGATGAGAATTTATCTAACCTGCCAGAAACTGGATTCTCTCCCCTCAAAATGAGCTTCCTTAGTTAAATGGCCAATTATGAGTCCAGTTGGCAACACGGTTTCTGACTAGGAGCTGCTAGTGTTGATCAGGAAGAGAGGAGATACAGATGCCTGCCCTCACATACAGGAAAGCCAGAGGACAAACAAGGTGGCCTGGTAGTCAGCTCTGCCCGTGGGGTCCCAGGGTGAGCTGGGTGGCCAGCTCTGCAGGAGCAAGTGCTGAGGTTCAGGCTCTCAGGGATGCCCAGTAAACTACTTTGCCTAAATTCATCATGGCAGAGGAAAAAGCACACAGTTTAAGGATTCACCTATGGTTTGAATTCTGGTTCTGCTGCTTTGAAGTCATATTAAATCACTTAACCCTCCTTGGGGGGCTCAGCTGCCTGGTCTCTATGCAATGGGAAGAGCATCTCTTTCCTGCCAGGCTGTTAGGAAGGACACAGGATTACATAGAAAAAGCTTCCAGGACAGTTCTTGGCTGGTTATTAAAGCTCAAAAAAAGGGCAGCAAAAAACTAAAGCTGTTTTTTTTCATGCTACATTGTTGTATTTGCTGCCTCTGCTTTACAAGTAATGTTGGCAAAGTAGCTCAGCCCCTAATTCCTAGTTAAGATCTACGGCCAGTAAAACACAGCAACGGGTTGGTGCAGTCACGGAGCATCCTTTGCCAGGTTCTGAAAATTTCTGTGCAGTCCTAAACCCTGTCCTTTAACTCCATGGCAAGGACCTACTTGTCATTTCAAAAGGGAGATTATCTTAGTTGTTTTTTTTTTAAAAAAAAAGGTGTGTGTGGGGGGTAGTCCTAGCATTGGGCAGCAAGAAACAAAAGCCAAGACTGCTGCTCTAAGCTGAAGAAGTCCCGCCAGTGGCTCAGGCTGTGGGCTGGGAGCAGGAACTCATTTCCCCGACAGCCATAGCCGTGATGAGTGAAGAGATCAAATGTGCAGCTAACACAAGAGAAGGCCATGACCCTACATTAGGAGGGATGCCGTGAGACTGGGAGCCATCTGCCAGTTCTTTCGTCTGTGCGAGAGGAATTTCCCCATGTCATGCATCAAACTCACAACTGAAGCTGGCTCTACCACTCTGGCCAGGTTTTGTTTAATAGGAAAACAGCTCGGAATTAGAGGTTTTATTTGATTTTTATGGCCATTTGCATCGCCCTCATTGAAAGGCTTATTGTGATGCTCAGATTTTATAAAGCATTTAATATTTCTTACAGAAAGGAGCTATCCACATGCAAAACATTAAAAAAAAGTGTGAGGGGAACCCCAATGTAAGAAGCCAGAAAGCTTGTCAGAAGGCAGGGACCGCCAGGCCTGGTGTTGCATCTGAGTTCTGGGGAAGAGCCTGGCCAGCTTTTGGCACTTGACCACCATCACTGAGGCCATTCGTCTTCTAGCATGGAATGGAAACAAGATCAAAAGAAGGCTCTGTACGTTTTCGCAGCAGGCAGCTATGGAAACTCTAACTCTCTTGCCCTGTTTTCATCCATTTGATTCCATTTTCTCTCGAGTTTTCCCTATCTTGGTTTGGAATCAACCCAGCAGCACAGTGCTCCTAAGTCAAGAGGTCAAGAAGACACGTGATTTTATGATGCAAGAAAGGGCAGCCACTCTGTTCTGTTTTGGGAACCTTGGTGACATCATGGACTGTCGAATCTCGGGAACTTGTGTCTAAGAGAGCACTGAGTCAGAAGACAGCCTTCGTCACAGGGCTCCTGGAACTTCAGGTAAAGACAACTATTAGGTAACTGAGTCTATCCCCACAGGACTGCTCCTGCTTCTCTCTGGCTTGGGTTTAAATGACTCCAGTCATTCTCTAGGGGAAACTCATCTACGTGGGACAGCTGTCACTAGCAGGACATTTGCTGCTCTTCGGCCTAAATTTCTCATGACATCACTCAATTAACTTCTCCCTCTGAGGGGACAGTTTTCTCTCGTATTACAAGTATCCAGGCGGCTGTCTAAAGATGGCTGGGTTACAGGACACAGCCTCCACTCTTTTTTTTTTCTTTTCTTTTTTTTTTTTAAAGATTTTATTTATTTATTTGAGACAGAGAGAATGAGAGACAGAGAGCATGAGAGGGAGGAGGGTCAGAGGGAGAAGCAGACTCCCTGCCGAGCAGGGAGCCCGATGCGGGACTCGATCCCAGGACTCCAGGATCATGACCTGAGCCGAAGGCAGTCGCCTAACCAACTGAGCCACCCAGGCGCCCAAGCCTCCACTCTTTCTTCAGAGGCCTGTAACCTGTCTGGGTCTGTCCCAGGAAGGAGACTCGGTTAAATAAAGTGCTCCCAGAATATGCAGCTTTCCATTGCAAAAGCACGCAAGCCAAGATGTTGAGGAGTCAAGGCAGACTTCCACGAGGCTCTGTGAGGCCACCTCTGTTTGGGTTTCGGCAGCTGTCTGCCTGTGGAGGGCTCCAGAGTTGCTGACACATATTTATATCCTACTTCACGAAGTCACAAGGAACAAACACGTGCACGTTTACCCTGGAGGCAAAGCCCATTCACGTTGCCTCAAATGAAGCAGGGAGGGCAGGAGAGAAACTGCTTACAGACAGAATCACCCGTGAGCACAGCCACAACAGCTTTTAATTTGCCTAAAGAAGATATGTGATTTCAAGATGTGATTAGGGAGTACTGTTCCCGCAGTAAACATAGTATGAACATGAACTGCTGGCTGTCATTTAATAGGACTCCAAGGCTGGGAAGCAAATCTCATCCTTGTCTTCCAAACAGCCACCCCACGAGATCAGCTGGACCAGCCTCTGGA
>NC_138379.1:15332962-15489477 GCF_054177405.1 Leptonychotes weddellii
TTCCAAACAGCCACCCCACGAGATCAGCTGGACCAGCCTCTGGAAGTTTCTTCACAGCGGAAGCTTGGCTCAATCTTAGCACAGCTTCTCTCTAAGATTTCACATCACCAGTGCGCCCCTCCAGGGTCTGGATAAACTGTCCGAAAGGTCAGGTTTATTCTTGGTTCTCTAGAGTGGTACTCTTTGGGCACTCGATGCTAAACGGAAATATAAATAACTCTGACATAAACAAATTTATGACGACATGGACATATTTTGACTTCGTCATTCCTTAACCCCCCATGAGCATCAATAAGCTCTTTGAAGTCTTGTGGAGAAAGGTTTTCTTCTCTGAAGCAAACCCGCCCCCCAATCACTCTGATAAGCCAGCGCCCTCACAGTGAGGTGTTTTGTTTTTATCTTTTCTAATTGTTGTTCTTCCTCGCAGCTTCCTGCCATTTTCCCAAATCTCATAAGGCAACACATAAATGACTGAGACCAAAGGCAGGCATGAGATTCTGCTCCCATGCTAAGCATTCTTCCATGAACTTGCACACCTTAAAGATGACCTGGCTTTAGAAGAGCACGGCCTAAGGTGAGAAGCTGTGCCCAATAGCCAGCCACTGGCTACCTGAAGCTACTGAAATGAATTTAAATTAAATTAAAAATTCAGTCCTTCAACACACTAGCCACATCTCAGAAGATCAGTAATAGTTGCATGTGCCCAGTGGCTACTACCTGGGAACTTAAAGAGATGCAGACTATTTCCACTGTCACAGAAAGTTCTACTGGACGCACTGCTGCAGAGGTCCATTCTGACTGTCAGAATCAAAACTTGAAAATGGTTATCACTGTACCACCTCTCGCTCATGATAAAAGCAACTTGCTTTTCACCATATTTACTAGATAAATGAATAATCAGAAGCCGTCAGGGCACTGCCTCCATGTGAATCCAAATTCCTTGCATGTTCTCACCTGCCAATCAGCTTGTGTCGCTCCTTCCATGATTAACAAGGTCCCATGATCCAAGGGTATCTTCACTCTTTCCACATACGTGTAGTCTCCGTTCTCTTCCTAGAAAACAGCATTCATTGCACTACATTGTTTGCTTGTGTGATCAAGATGCAATGGAACCAGACAGTGGTCAAGAAATGCAGACCCCTCCGCAGCTAGGCTGTAGGGGTTTATCTACTGGCTCTGCCCACAGCAGCCGTCTGGCCTTAGGAAAGTTGTGTCACCATTCTCTACCTTAATTTACTCATCTGTAAAATGGAGATGACAACAGGACCTGCCACCCAGGGCTGTTGTGAGCCTCCACAGAGGCAGTCTGTGTAAGTCACTTGGAGACTGGCACATATTAAGTACAGTGTAAGTGCCAGATATTATTGTCATCAGCATCTAACATTGCAGAAGAGCCCATTCTGGCCTTGAAGAAGTGAAGTCATTTATACAAGAACTCTTTACATCTGCTTTATGCTGTGCTCTGTGTTTTGCCATAGTCAGTGTGGAAAAAATGGGCTTTTAAACAAGACATGGTGTGGTACGTTCTCATCGCCTTTTTACATTTCACGCTAATTCACTAATGGGTACCTATGTTAAAACTGATTACGACTCTTCCTATAGCTCCTCTGGTGTCTTGGAGATACATTCTTGTTTCTTTCCAGAACAGTCAACAGCAAGATTTTCTTAAAGAAGGGAGCTCTGGCTTGACCAGAACAGGGCTGCAAACTGAGACTGGCTGTTTAAGCCTTGGAGCGTAGGTCACAACTCCTGAGCACTTCAGATAGAAATGCCTTGTATTTACACTGCCCCTCTCTTCCAGAGAGCCCAAAGTCAATTCATGTCCAGTACTCTAATGAAGCTTCAGGCACGGCCTGCAAAACAGCCAATAGGTGGGGGTCACTCCTCCTTCGCAGTTGACAAAGAGCTTGTCAAGAGTTGAGACCCGAGCTTCCTGATCTTTCCTCTTCCATTCTGGGCAGATCCACCCATTCATCTACTTCACTTCTGATGCAAGGGATTGCATTTGGGTTACTGCAGGATTGATTTCCCTGCAATACTGTGTTTATGTTTATTACTGTAGGGGTGCCTCTGAGAACACAACTATTTACAATGATTTCCCTCAGGAAAATCAAAATCAAAACAATAATGAACTTGCACAAACAGTTTAAGTCCCAGGTCCCAGCCCCTGGCAGTGACTTTGTGGAGCACAGTCATAACTTTTACAGGCAGAAGATAAAAGCAATGTTTGAAATAACTTTTGGTTTCAGTGATTGATTTTAACTGTGCCTGCCACCTTTTCTTCTCCAGTAGCAAGTAAGTGCTGAAGCATTAACCTCTGACCCCTCAGCCAACCAGGGAGCGGTGGGAAGATGACCCTGTCCTCAGGTGGTCCAGCTGCATCTCAGTGAAGCAAAAGGCGGCTCTCTGAAAAAAAGGATTCCAACCAAAGGAGATGTACGTCGTACTGGAGAAAACATACCAGAAGGGAGTGCATCATCCATGAGATTAGAGGGCTCAAGGCTTCTTGATTTAAGCTGTAAAGTCAGTTACCAGATCAAGGTTCAACATAGCGAGGAGCAGGTGTTCTCCTGCCCTCTGTATACTGCATCCTCAGGGAGTGAGGTGGGACCTTCTTCTGTAACTCAACCACAGACACAAGGAGGGTCGCAAAACAAAATAGAGAGGAAAGGCGCTGAACCAGACATGAAGCCAATCCTGAGACCAAGAACTCTTCGAACGGGAAAAACATTCCTGGGAAGGAAGGGGCACCAAGGCCAGTGGAAGAGAAGGGGTGAGCACTGTAATTCTGCCTGGAAACACATGGCAGGAATAGAACCAGCAAGTGAGAGAGAATTCCATATGCAAAGGGGAAATATCAGCCCTGATGGAAAGTGATGTTCAACAGAGCCGTGTTT
This sequence comes from Leptonychotes weddellii, assembly GCF_054177405.1. Classification (NCBI taxonomy): domain Eukaryota; kingdom Metazoa; phylum Chordata; class Mammalia; order Carnivora; family Phocidae; genus Leptonychotes; species Leptonychotes weddellii. The sequence continues at coordinate 15,335,860 of NC_138379.1, forward strand.
CACTTTATGTTCCTAAGATCTGAATTTTTCAAATGAGAGAAAGCCTCAGGTTTCTTTTACACATACATCCAATATAATCTTTAGTTGTACCTAAAAGCAGAAGAGGGAGAATTTTCACTTGGGATAGAGCTACTCTTGATCAGTCCCCAAAAGAGAGCGATACCCAGGGCACCCACTATTCGAGGTGATGTCATCACTTTGCTGCTTGCTTTTTGTCCCCTCCAACATCCTTGGCTCAGAAAGTGCATTCCTAATCTGTAGGAGATAGAAAAGAGGGCAAGGGATTCTACTAAGGCAACACAGAGCTCACAAATGTGTCCTTCTGAGGACAGAGTGCCAACAGACCCCAGAGCCACCCTTTAACTTAACCAAGACACACAGAGACTTTTTCCACTTAGGAAGCAGATAAAAGGCCAGCGGAGCTCATGTGGCTGTGCATAAAGGCCCAAACTGATAAATGGATAAGCAATGCTAGAAGCAAGGGTCAGACTGTTTAGAGGAGTGCATTCACAGCTATTAAGCATGGTTAAGTTACCAAAACACAGCTCTGTGACCCTTTTGATTTACTCAGGTCTTTCTTCAAAACAAAACAAAACAGAACACACCCCTAAAAAAACATGGCTTAGGATAAAATTTTCCATCCATGATCCCAGTAAAAAGAGGCTTTTTAGGGGTGCCTCACTGGCTCAGTCAGTAGAGCATGTGACTCTTGATCTCAGGGCTGTGAATTCAAGCCCCACATAGGGCATAGAGCTTTACTTTTTAAAAAGAGGCTTTTTAGGGTCACAATCAGTCTACAGGGTGGGTTTTGTTGTTGATGATTTGGTTTTCCACATGAAATTTCACAAGTAGATGAAAAAAGCAAAAAATACATACTTTTATATTAATTCTGATCAACACTCTCCCCTCCTCCCCAAGGACAGCCAGTTCATTAAAACATACAATTATGATTCCCAAGGAGTGCTGGGCCTTCCTGAAGTTCTATACTCCCACCTCCACCTCCTGACACAAGCCTATTTGGCTTCCTTTAGAAAAATGGTTATTAGGGGAAAAAGTCTGGGTGTATTTGTCGTTCTGTCATTACTAACCATTCAACAGACAGGAAACCTAAACATGTTTGTTTTCACTGAAAAGGTAACTTCACATTTTATAAGCTCTATGTAGATTTTTCATGTAACTGCTCCTTTCTCGTCCTAAAAAGGTGTCTTAGAAATTACAACCAACAATCAGTGCTTGAAAATCATCAGCAGCAGAGTTTTTCTCTCTACAGAATAAAAGTGACACAAGTTCACTAAAGTAAATGACACATGGAAATCACTGGTTCGATGCCTGCCTTCCTTCTCTCTGTTAAACTCCATGAACAGAGGCCTATGTTGTTTTGCCCTTTTGAAATATGCTCGGTGCCCATCACACACATCAATAAATATGTGCTGAATGAGGAAGAGCACCAAGAAAACATAATCCTATCATCCAGAATTCATGCAATGCATGTACAGGGAACATTCTCTATATAGAATTATGTACTCTACATTTTGAACATTATATTGTGAGTATGTTTTTACATCTCAAATGTACGGTATTTCAGAAATGGGGTTATATAATATTCCTTTATATGAACATATCTTTCCTTCTTTAAACTCGCAAATATTTTTTGACCACCGTATATGTCAGGCACTGTGCTAATGCTAAGAATATAGCAATGAGGTACACACTGCTGGACACTGAGATTTTAATACACCCATACTGCTTAAAAAAAAGAAGAAAAGAAAAGAAGAGGAAGGAAGGAAGGAGGGAAGGAAGGAGGGAAGGAAGGAGGGAAGGAAGGAAGGAAGGAAGGAAGGAAGGAAGGAAGGAAGGAAGGAAGGAAGGAAGGGGCTACTACAAGTAGATCCCGGGCAAAACATTCCTGAGTATTTTTCTAAGGATATATTCTCAAAAATGGAATGACTGGATCCAAGGATACGAACTTTAAAGCAGTCTGACCTATAGTAGCAAACTGCTTTCTTAAGAAGGTTGTGACAATTTATAATTCCATCAGGAAAATACTACAGTACCTATCTTCTAGTCACATCACCAATACTGAACATTACCAACTGACAATGATGAAAAAAAAATTTAGTAGAAAAGTAACAATTCATTATTCAAACAGAGAGTTCTTTAACTACTAACCCGGTTCAACATTTTTTCACACGCCTATTTGCCGTTTGCATTTATTGTATTATGAATTCTGTGTTCACATTCTTTGCCCATTGTTCTATAGACGTTAGTATTTTTCTTATTGATCTGTAACCACAGATAGTGAGATATTTACCCTTTGTCATACTTTCTGCAAATACTTTTCTCATTTGCTATTTGTCCTTTAACTATGTTGATATCTAACACAGAGTAGCTCAAAAACTTTCAGAGTCAACTCTGACCTTTCTTTGGTTCTCCCTCATGGTTTTTATGCTTAGCAAGTCTTTTCTCATCCTGGGGGAAGTTAAATATACAATTGCATTTCCTTTTTGGTTAACAAAAAAAAAGGTTTACATTTTTTTAGATTTCACTCTTTAATCTACCTGGAATTTGGCTTCCACCCCCCCACCCCCACCCCAAGGCTTCTTTTTATAACATTTTCCAAATACTTAAACCAAGGCATCCTGCCAGACTTTTTGGACAGGATCAACCACAGTGTATGCTGCCCAGGTGCCAGGCGTGTTAGGAACTATAGGTACATCATTGCTCATGCTCACTACAACCCTGTAAGGGAGGTGATATTTTCCATCTTATCATAAGCAAAGGGAGCTGGAGGGAAAGCACATCTCTAAGGCAGAAGGCTGGCAGGAGGAAGGCAGGGCTAGTATTTGGACTTAGATTGCCTAGCTCTAAAGCTTATATTCTTTCCACTATATTGTGTCCTCCAAAGTGATCTCTATTCCTTCTGAAATCCCGTAACATTTCCTGTCCTAATTACATGGCACCCTGACTGACCTGTAAGGGTCACAAACACCAGCAAGTAGCATAAATGAGGAGTGCGGGCAGGATGCAATGCAGTGGGGAGTGGGGATCATGGACAACCAGAGAGCATGGGGCCTGCAGACAGGTGTAGCTCTAGCTCATTGTTCCCTCAGGGTTGTCTGATTTTCTGGGTTTTCCAGGGAAGCTGATAAATGGGATTTTTATGTGAAATCTCCTGAGTTATAAATTTTGGCAAGTAACTGAATCTCTTTATTTTTTTTATTTTTATTTATCTGAGAGAGAGAGAATGAGAGAGAGAGAGAGAGAGCACACGAGAGGGGGGAGGGTCAGAGGGAGAAGCAGACTCCCTGCCGAGCAGGGAGCCCGATGCGGGACTCGATCCCGGGACTCCAGGATCATGACCTGAGCCGAAGGCAGTCGCTTAACCAACTGAGCCACCCAGGCGCCCTAACTGAATCTCTTTAAAAACGCTAAGCAGTATAAACAAGTCTGAGAACCAGATTCACTTCAAGAGCTGCCCAACTGCTGCTGATGGACCCATCATGACTCCTCTTATGCCCACGTCTTGTCATCCTATCTGGCCCGGAAGCTCCCGATCGAGGCCAGTTGTCATCTGCTGGGGTCCTCTGATCCTGCTTTGCCATTCCACACAGTAGTGCCTGATAAAAAGCTCAGGACACATATACAATTTCAAGTATATATTCTTAATCTCAGTGACCCAACTCAAGCAGAAATGGCCATTCAAAGCAAAATATACTTCCAAATTAATGATCTCAATTTACAGTGAGACGTTTGATTTTCCAAGACATCTCTGATCCTCCTAAAAGTAGATGAGCTACTTATTTAAAACATTTCCATCATTTTATTAAGATGTTGATGAAAACAAAACACAAATGACCAGAAAGAACAAAGTAGGAGCCTGCTACCTGTTTCTCATTTCCTGAGCTCTCAGGAAGCACCTGACATGCAGTAACTATGATTGGTTTCTGCACTGGAGGCATCAGGGAAGGCTTCAAGGCTACAGGGGGTCCTTGAATGCTGGAGAGGACTTAAGTTAACGAGAAGGAGGAGAGCGAGTGTAAGGGAGGGCAGAGAGATGATCTCATGGAGTTGTGCAATCACACAGGGAACAAGACACCCAAGTAGGCTGGGCACGGATTATGTAAAGATTTGACAGTCTGACTAAGGAGCTGACATTTTATCTTTTGTTCCAGTAGGAGCAAATAAAGGCTTCTGAGTTGGAAAACAAAGTGATGAAAGCAGTGAGCTCAATCTTGGCTCTCTGCTCCTCTTTAGCTATTCTCTTGCTCTGAATGATGATGTGTGACTTCATAGCTTTCCATATTACCTACATTATTAGTTCTAACTCAATTCAACAATCAGTTATCGAAGCCACGCTGCGTGATTTAACAGTGTGCTTCAGCCACCTCGTCCATACAACAGGGATAATAGCAGTATCGACTTTGTGGGATTATTGGAGGGCTGAATATAAAGCACTTAGAACAGGGACAGGCACAGTCAGCACTACACATTTGGTATTTATCATCATCACTTTCCTGTTGTTGTTCTGACAATTCCCAAGTGATGTTTCTAGCACAAGCCTGTCATCTGAACCGCAGACCTAGATAGCCAGTGGCCTACTTCCCCCTGGAAGTCTCAGGCCTCTCCAACCTAGCATGTAGAAGGAACTCTTGATTCCATCTACAAATCCTCCTTAAACAGGACCACAGTCGAATGCAAAAATCCCTGCTCCTCCTCCATCTAAGTAAACAGCACCTCTATCCAACACCTACTCAGCCAGAAACCTGGGAGTCATTCTTGTTTCTTACCCTTGTATCTAAAATATTATTGGCAACTTCTATTGGTCACCCTCAAAAACACACCTCAAGTTCATCCACTTCTCTTCATCCTCACTGCCACCACCTTAGTCCAAACCAGCAGTCTACCACTGGGTCTCCCACCCTCTATTTAGTCTCCTACTCTTGCCTCTCCTCAAACTATTCTTCACACAGCAGCCCGAGTGATCTTTTCAAAATATAAACCAGATCATGTCATAACCTCATTTATTCCTACTGAACTCAGAATAAAATCCAAACTCAGAGCTCTAACTACAAGTTGTAATTTCTCTCTGTTCATTTGATTACTGTCTACCTCCTAAGACCTCTATGAGGGTGGGCCGCATATTTGCCATGTTCACTGCTATCTCCTCAGAGTTGAGCATAGCCCCTGATACATAGTAAGTGCTCAATTAGTGTTTGTGAGACAGAGGAGAGAGGAGACAGGGAGAGAGTGACCTGTTCCTAACAATATCTGGCATCTGGGTATCAGATAGAACTGAGAGAGGAAAGATGGGAATTAAAGACATTTTAGTATTTTAGACATGTGGTAAATAGAGCCTGGGATAAAGATGGTCACTAGGAGAGGGATGAATTCTTCAGACATTTCAAGAACAAATTAATAAGATTTGGGAACTGAAATACTTAAGAGAACAGGGAAGAACTAAAAATAAATTACATATGGGGAGCCTGGGTGGCTCAATCAGTTGAGTGTCTGACTCCTGATTTTAGCTTGGGTCATGATCTCATCTCAGGGTCATGAGATGGGGCCCTGCACTGGGCTCCATGCTCATCGGGGAGTCTGCTTGGGATTCTCTCTCTGCCCCTCCCCCACTGAAATAAATAAATAAATCTTAAAAAGAATTAAAAAATAAAAATAACTTACATGTGAACCTGACCAAGAGAACAGTGATATTGTGAATATAAATGGACTTATCAGCAGGTGGAATTGTGGAGTTTTCTGAGAGAATAATAAATCTGATTTTATAGTTTCAGGTTAGAAGTCACATGTGCTGTCATAAGTGGAAGTGTCCCTCCCCACCAAATAAATAAGTGGAAATGTCCCGTGAACACATACAAGTGATGACCTGAATTTGAGATAAAAGGCTGGAGATAAGAGATTCAGAAGTCACTCCACCTACAGACATAACAGTTGAAGCCATAAGAACAAATGAAATCATGTTTATTAGCTTATTCAACCAAAATACACACATACACACACACACAGTGCTAAATAATGGGGACATAATAAGACAGAAATGGACCTTGCCCATTTGGCATGTATAATCTATAGCCAGTTCATAATCTCCTAAAAACTAATTTAAACAAAAATAACAAAATTAAAGATAACCTGGAATGTCTATATTGTAGGGGTGAATGTAAAGGAAAAATCCTTAAAGGAGGCAGGGAAATAGCAATGAGAAAAGTATGAGAGTAGCTAAAATAACACAGTATTCCAGCCAGAAAAGGCAGCTGAGAGATGACTGAGTTTCAAGCAGAGAGGTGATGGATACAGGGACCAATATTACCAGGAAGAACAGAATGATGATTGAGAAAAGGTTCTTTCAGACAGTGGCATCTGTATATTAGCAAAGTGGTGGGGATGGATCTACAGAGCGGGTGATTCAAGAGCAGTTCAGTTGCAAGGAAAGGGAAACTGCAGACATAGAAAACTTATTCCAGAATTTGTGCCTCAAAAGCAAGCAAACAAAGAAAAAACCACCCCAGATGTAAGACTGTCTGCAGAGTCAAGCAAAGGGTTTTCTCAAGATGGTAACAGATATTAAGGGATTTCCCTAGGTCTCTGGTCCAAGGATCAGATACATGGTGAAGCTGCTGCCTGACAAGTATGCAGACTGAAATGGTCACTGAAAACCGAATGTCAACCCATGCTACAGCTATGTAACCTGCTGAGGGCCAGCTGTCCCTTTACTTGCCCTACCTCCCAAATTACGACTGCCAATAATGTCTCCCTCTCCGCTTTTTAAAAGATTTATTTGGGGGGGGGGAGAGAGAGAGCACATACACGTGCATGGGGGGAACACAGAGAGAGAATCTTCAGGCAGACTCCCCATTGAGCGTGGAGCCCAACACAAGGCCTGATCTCACGACCCTGAGATCATGACCTGAACCGAAATCAAGAGTTGGACACTTAACCGACTAAGCCACCCAGGCGACCTCCCAACTCGCTTTTTTAAAGATTTCTTTTCAGCTTGTTTTCCTGATCAGATTGTGGGGTTCCCTTGCCCTTGAGAACCTGGCTGGCTTCTAGATTGCTTCATGGATCATCTAAGCTTGTGGCTATATTTAGACTGCAAAGTTGTTCCTATAGCACCAATACAAGAACACAGCTGCACTTATTCTTTACAGTGGTAACATGTTTTTTTAATCTGACATAAACAAAATATATTAGTTATGGAAATTATGGAAAGAGAATAAAACTAGGACCCCACAATGTCATCTCTAGTTATTATTCTGCTGACTCGAACCACACTTTAAATGATGGCATCCTCAATATCGATCTTGAAATACATTACTTGAAAAAAAGAAGCAGGGGCACCTGGGTGGCTCAGTCGTTGAGCGTCTGCCTTCGGCTCAGGTCATGATCCCAGGGTTCTGGGATTGAGCCCTGATCGGGCTCCCTGCTCCATGGGAAGCCTGCTTCTCCCTCTCCCACTCCCCCTGCTTGTGTTCCCTCTCTTGCTGTGTCTCTGTCAAATAAATAAATAAAATCTTTTAAAAAATAAATAAATAGAGAAGCAGCTGTTTCTGAAATGAGATCTGCTAAAGTAAAAGGCTGGCTGGAAAAATATAGATTTGAAATCACTGAGGTTATCTGTTCAAAAGAGGTCTACACTCATTTGCCACATACAAATCTTTGAGTTTTTATCCAACTCTTTCCTGATATTTGGCACTGATTTGGCATGGAAGGTTCTGATGAGGTAAGTGAGGACAGTAAATAAGCATGAGGGACTGGCACGGGCGATTGACCATCCTATATCAGGCATGCCCAGTGATCTCAATAGTTCAGTAAGTCAGGACCTCACCAAGGTCTTCTTGCCTGGGAGGTCTGGGCAGTTGTTCAATGCAACAGAGGCTCTCTCTGTTGGCATCGAAAACTTAGCACTGGGGACCAGACTAGCATGAGAACTCCTGCCTTTCCTTCTGGACGGAAACACGTGGAAAGGCAAACAGAGAGAAATGCTGCTGACAGTGTCTATTGTTCAGACTTGTTGTCAACATAGTCCCCAGGGCAGTGTGGGAGCAAGAAGTTACTGAATTTCAGCAAAAATAAACCTGGCTTTCCCCTCACTATTACAGTCCTTCTAGCAACACCGAATGTGCTTTTGAAACCAGAAGGCTTAATGTAATAATGATTCCATTCTTGATAATATATTTCCAAGAAATGCAACTTAAAGGAACTGCTATCTCGAAAGAGCTCCCACCCAAGACTGCAGCACCAGAAACAAATGCTCTCCATGTCTGACATCCAGCTGACCCCAGCCCCCAGCAAAAGTGCAGGGTTCTCCAGTGATCCATCAAAACCACATAACTCATTCCCAAGCCATTCCTAGATGTGACCTGATCAGACATAATTCCCCCCACTCTCTCCCTCCTGTACCCTTCCATGGTGTCCTCCGGAATTCCCATTCAGTGATGAGCAAACACCCCTAGATCTCCAACCTCATGTGCTCTGAATGTTCCCTTGATTTGCGTGTCCTAATTGAAACCTTGCTATCTCCAGGATTCCAAATCCCTGAAGCTTTCTTATGTGGAAAGTGATGGTGTCTTTCACATCCAGCCAGCCAGATACTCCGCATTAACACTTTCAGACCATTATTCCCATACCTCTCTTAAAAATCCCTGCTCCTCTGAGCTCGTGTCATTGAATCTGTTCGCCTCTGTCCTTCTCTGCCTTGGTCCCAAGTATGCACGAGGTATAACAAGCTCTTAATTGGTCTCTTGGCTTCCATCCGTGCTCCTTTCTAGTCCAGGCTCCACATAGCAGCAACTGACTTTGTAAAATTATCCAAGAGATCATGTCACTCTTCTGCTTCACACATTTCAGGCTTCTTAATGTGCATAAAATCTGCTCCTTCCTGAGGCTCATGAGCCTCTGCATGATCTGGTCCCTGCCCACTCTCCCCATCTCATCACCTGCTCTGCTCCTCGACTGCTCACTCTACTCTGGTGTGGGGTCTGCTTCTCCTTCCTCAAATTCACTAAGCCCTCTTCTGCCCCAGCCAAGCAGTCATCTACCATGAAAACAGCACTTGGGAAAGAGGAGAACATCATCAGAAGGCTTAGGAATAGTTCCTTAGGAGTATGGCAAGGGGAGAAAAAATTCTACCACTGGGACACAATTTAAAAAAATCAAGTTTGGAAGCAGACCCCATTCCTAAACATGGCACATGCAAATATGATGAATCACTTTGGAAAAGGTTGTTCTTCCAAGACTGAAAGGACTGTCAGTGGTACTACAAAACTGGGCCGTCCTTGGCAAAAATTAATTCTTCCCAGTGGCAGTCAGGGCATGGATTCCAGCTGAGACAAGGCCCCAAGGCAGCAAATGATGATTCCAGCTCCCACAGGATTTCACGTCTGATGATAACTCAAGTCCTACCAGAACTACTCAGCTTTATGGGCTCAAACATGTACATTTTCATTTACCCACCCACTCACTCACATTCTCCAAACCATTAAATGGCCCTAGAGACAGGAGCTCAAAAACTCAGTAACCTTTCCTGGTCCACAGGCCACTTCACCCTCCCCGAGTCCCCCTTCTACTCCCTCAATGAATGCCATTTCACAGGCCAAAGGAATCTTGGGATTTGGGCTTCCCTGCCATTCATTTCCCTTTCCAATTTCCAAATCTGAAAAGTCACTGTGGCATCTACCATTTTTAACAGCTTAAAAATTCACTGATTAGTGCAACAACTTTGCTCCCATAAAGTAGTACCAATTATCACCCCATTTACAAAAAAAGAAGAAAGTATAAATGAGGTGGATAGGTGCTTTTTGCCAATATCAGTGACAGAAACAGGAAATAAAAACTGATTTTCTAGATTTCATTTAGGATGTATTAAAAAGACGATGGTTATCAACAATTTTTTCCGGTATTTCCTGTAACTTTTCGGAACAGACGCTGTAATCAGAAGAGGGGCTGATTAAGAGATATGGATGACTGGACCAGCAGCAGTGGGGTGCTGGCTGAGGCAGAGGTTCAGTCATTACTCCATGAAATACTGCCCCGTGTAGTTTATCCAGCTTTCAAATTTAAGCTAGTGAGTATTATAGCATTTTGGATTCTAATATCCTCATTTCTTCTAAAGTCCTGAAAAAATATCAGGATTTATGATCAAACTGACCTTTTCATACTCCACTCTTCCCAGGAGTGGACCAAAAAACCAATGAGAAAGACAGGTACTAGGAACTCTAAGTCACTGGGAGCTCTCAAAGCCTCCACCATTGGAGGTGGTTTTACAACCATCTCTTCTGGTCCTATGAACAGGGTCCACATTCTTCAGAAGGTTCTAGAGAGAAAAGTGGCTTGAGAAACACTAAATTTGCTTCAACTCACCAGAGCCTGAGGTGGACAGAAGCCCTTCACATTTTCAGGATTCAGCTGATGAAGGACAGAGCTTATCCATTGGTAATGTGCTAGAAGAACAAGGCTTCTGGCATCTAAACCTCCAGCACACCACAAACTTCCTGCTATTATCTAATATCCCCCCAAATCAGCCATCACTGTTTCCATGGTAACCGACAGAGAAATAGCAGCCTGCCAAATGGCTTTTGTAGTTCCTTTTCCAGCTTGTTTTTCAGTATAGAACTAAAGCTAGCTGGGAAAAGAACCAGACTAATCTTTATAGCAGGGACATGATGCATTTTGGAAAGTACAACTGGGTCTGGGACAAGGAGCACAGACAAACTTTAATGAGCCCAGCTTGAAAGAATAAAAAAAGGTTCTTGGTTTCTAAAAAAGTGTCCACTGAAGTATATTTGGTAAGCTTTACTTTTGTCTTGAGATAGTATATCCTGACATTGGCCAGAAGATAGATATGGTGCTATTCACTCTGTCTTTAACTGAATTAACAAAAGAAAGGATGGGGTGAATGGAACGGCAAGATCAGGCGAGTTTACTCGGCCACCAAGTACCTTATTATCATTAAAGGAAACGATAATTTATGCTACAGTCAAAATGAATGGGCAGGAGTTGACTGGCTTGGACTAGAGGATAGTGAAGAAGGATCAGCATCCTGGAGGGGTGAAACATTCATCCCAGGGACGACGCCTGCATGAAGCCAGCTGAGCCAACTGCATGAATCAGAGGGGCACTCATACTTAGGAAACAAAGACCTCCTTGCCATTTCAGCACAGGGAGAAACTGCTAGGAATGCCGTGTGTAGAACTGGGGCGGCTTTCAGAAGACCAGCAGCTACAGAGATCTGCCGAAGGTGCCAGACAGTACAACAAACAGCTACCGCAGGGGTGGAGGGGATGGCATGTAACAAAAACAGTGGCCCCAAACAGATGCTTTTCTGTCTCCAAACTGCATACCTGAATAAAGTACACCAAGTCTCATGACTCTTCTCCGTCACTTTCAGATGAGAAATTTTGACTCAAGTCAAACAGGTATTTAGCTTCTCTTCTGATAGGTTAAAACGAACCGGATTTTGAAAGAGATTCCCTCCCACCACCTCTAACATACTCTGCATGTCTTGCTGACAGACGTGAAAATTACAGCCTATAGCAGCATACTAAGTTAGGTTTCTAAGAGTTTCCTGACAGAAAGTCAGACTCCTACAAATTCCGCACAGAAGACTAACGTAATTTATACTCTTTAATTTATGCTTTTACCTTGAGTTGTATGAATCATGAGTCATGTTCTCAGAGCCCTCACCGACCGGAGTTTAGAAAGAAAAGTAGACACAGATTTTCAAAAACCATTTCCTTTCAATCCTTCAGGAAAGGGATCATTATAATAAGATAGAGAGGATGTACTCTAATATGCATTTCCAAGGCTGTCAACTCAAAGAAAGGCTTCTGTACTTCTGGTTTAGCTAGATTTGTGGAGTCCTAGATTTTGGGATCTGTTAAAGAAACCTGAATGAGTCCTTCCAAAAGTTTAAACTTGGGTCTTGTTTACCCAAGAATGGAACTTACAGGTTCTGAGGGGGGAAAAAAAGCCAGTTTTTTGTATTCAGTAATGCATGATGATAATTTCCAATATATTAAGCTTCAATTTTCCCATCTTAAACAAAAGCCAAAATTGAAGGGATATACAATTATATCAAACTCAGTCATAGTTTAGATTATGCAGGAAGCCAAGACTTACGGTACTGACACCTTTGTATTTCCTCCCAAATCCGTTTCCTCAGCCAACTTTGTTTCAAGATCTCAGGTGAATTTTCTTACTTAGGAGGTCTATATTTTTATTAAATCAGCCATCATAGGTATAGTGCAGATTCTCTGCCACTGGCAGATAATTACAGGGACGGTACCACGTTTTCTAGTATTTCATGGCCTGTGCTTTCACTGTACTCATCAAAATAAACTGTAAGAAGCCTTGAGAAGATAAAGCTTCAGTATGGGCAGTCTCCCTCTTAAACCGGGATTTTGTTCCAAATGGTTGCCTTCAAGGCTGTGTGGCAGGTGTATTACCCATCCACTCATGAACCTTTAACAGAAGTCAGGTATATTACCAAGAAACAGCTCTTGGTCGCCATGAACAATGTTTTCATATGAGAAAATGAAGACCTTCAGCTGCCTGGAGGAGACATGGAATGGGGGTATTCTGGGCACCAGAATACTGCTAATGCTTAATGGCTGGAAACTGCTTCTACAGTAAAACTACTTATCCAGAAAGCATGCTTTGGGAATCCTTAGGCTTCAAATCTATAAATAGGCCAAAAATGTTTTTAAAAGGGTGGTGGTGGTGGTGAATGGATGTTGTAAAGAAACAGTAACTGAACACTTAAATACCTGGCAACAAAGAAAGTAACCACCAAGAATGAGAAGCCAGGATTACATTAAACATTATCCTGCATGTAGCACAGCTTACGTGCCAGTCAGAGAGGAGGAAGGAAAACTCCTGCAGGAAGGCAGAGCACCAGCATGTGCCAGGTCATAAGCTCCAGGAGGGAAAAGGTGACTTCATCTCACTCAATCATTGCTACAGCCCCAGCTCCCGCGATCATGCCTGAGAAAAAGTTGGTGTTCCTTATGCCCGGCTTGAGAAGAGGATCTGACCTTAAAAATGAGACACATGGGGGCACCTGGGTGGCTCAGTCCGTTAAGCGGCTGCTTTCAGCTCAGGTCATGATCCTGGGGTCTTGGGATCGAGCACCACATCCGGCTCTCTGCTCAGTGGAGAGCCTGTTTCTCCCTCTCCATCTGCCTGTCACTCTGCCTACTTGTGCTCTCTCTCTGTCAAATAAATAAATAAAATCTTTTTTTTTTTTTAAAGATTTTATTTATTTATTTGAGAGAGAGAGACTGAGAGAGAGAGCACATGAGAGGGGGGAGGGTTGGGAGGGTCAGAGGGAGAAGCAGACTCCCTGCCGAGCAGGAAGCCCGATGCGGGACTCAATCCAGAGACTCCAGGATCATGACCTGAGCCAAAGGCAGTCGCTTAACCAACTGAGCCACCCAGGCGCCCAAAATAAATAAATAAAATCTTAAAAAAAAAAAAAAATGAGACACATGGTGTTTCTCTGCTATTCACATAACAGGAGTCTTCCCAAGGGCAGGATGAATTTTTCATATAATTTATTTAACTGGGTTTTAACTGAGTGGAAGCTGCACGTAAAAGCATAACCATACCCAAACATTGGGTTGTCTGCTTCTCAAATGGTACTCCTGGTATATGAGAAGGCTAATCACCAATGAAACTGTGAAGTCTATTCAAAGTGCTCAGGAGCGAGTTCACTCAGTAAGTCACTGGCAACTGACAATCCCCTGCTAACACATACCAAAGAAAACCTAATCAATGGAAATTATACCAACAAAAGCTGCTTAATGGCGTAAATGCAAAAATAAAACAATATGCAGGGCACCTGGGTGGCTCAGATGGTTAAGCCTCTGCCTTTGGCTCGGGTCATGATCCCGGGGTCCTGGGATCGAGCCCCGCATCGGGCTCCCTGTTCCGCGGGAATCCTGCTTCTCCCCCTCCTTCCTGCTCAAGCTCTCTCTCACTATCTCTGTCTCTCTCAAATAAATAAATAAAATATTTTAAAAAAATAAAATAAAATAAAACAATATGCTTCAAAATACCATGCTTGGAAACTGAAATACGTCTCAGGAAAATAGCCCAGTCCATTAACTATGTTCTTAGAAACAGCATATCTGATGAAGAACAGACATGAGCACTGACACACTAACTATTTGGTCTGGATTAGGTCATATTCTAAACACAGCCTTATAAGCCTTTCCACACTGACTGGATCTGCTTTAATTTATTAGCTAAATGATCAGGAACCTTGGTAAGAAAAAGACACAAAAATAATAAGATAATCTGGTTGAGGTTTGCTCTTTTGAGTTCCTACTATCCTTCTATCTATCTTAGTTCTAAGGTCCTATACTTTTTTGATTTAAGAAAATTAACAGTCTTCGTGTCCCTCAAATGTCATGTAATACAGGTAAAAGCTGGGACGGAAAACTAAAGTTATTATATAGTTTAGTCACTGCTTCTCCACTTGAACTTGGACAGACCACCACCTCTGATATTTTGGCTTGAATTTCCTCTTTCTGAAAGAATTACAGGTTCATCTGTATTTCAGAAGATGGCTCAGAAGGCAATGAAGATGCTTACAATGTTCCCTCACAGAAAAGAGGCAGAAGACTTACATACAATAAAGTCTTTTTCAGGGGCATCTTCCTCACACCATCTTCCTTTCCCATCTCGCATGTACTAGCTTGAGACTTCACTTTATAAGCCCTCCTTCACAGCATCTATCATAATTCCAATTATTTCAATAATTAGTAATATCTGTCTATCCCCTGTATCCATGAGGACAGGGATTGTGTCTGTTCGTTTCCACCCAACAGAAACAGGCCCCCGGCGCTGGGCACAAGGCAAGCAGTTTCTGTCGGGTAAGTAAATGAATGAATGAATGAACGAAGGGAGTCCAAAGTTAACCATGGGGGAGGCAATCAGTTGAAAACATTTCAACAATAAAACACGTACTCTTACTCTCTAAATCTGAAAACAGGAGCTTTTGAGAGCACTACTTTTTTCACAGACTATTAGAAGGCAAGAAAAACATAAAAAAAGAGAAAGAGAATACTCACTGGTGGTGGCTTCCTTCTCATCTCAAAACTGCGTGTGGCACCAAAACTCAGGGAAGCGATGACGGGACATCTCCCTAGGGAAGGTTCGTCATCGCTATGCCAGTCGACACTGTCCTTCTCATTTCGGTAAAGATTGCAGAGCAAGGAGTTGAAGGTACGGCCAGTGTTCTCTTCAATCTGGTCCTTCAGTGTGCGCAGCACAGGGTGCCACTGCAATTGGGAGGCCAAGAAAAGGGGCAGAGATGGTTCACATCAGACACAAGGTGGCAGCCACAGGTAAAACAGAAGGAAGCGTAAAATCAGCCATGTTCTAAACAGGGGCGTGGAATAAGCAGAACACTGGGAATGCGAGAGCCACAGGCAAGTGGAGTCGAGTCCCTCCCATTATTTCTATTTTGATGCAAGCTGACCCCCACAATTTTACTAAGGTACTAAACTTGGTCTAGCAATGTCACGAGGACCAACCCTCTCTACGCATCTCCACCTTTCCATGTAAAATACACGACCCTCGGAAGGCAGCGACTGTCATCACATTCAGTCAGTCAGTAAGGAGGTTAAGTGGAGCGGGGAGCCCGGCCTGCCGCCCCAGCCGATGAGCTGCCAGGAAGTTGGCAGGTACAGACTGAAGTCTGAGGAGTGCTGGGTGGCCCTCTATTCACTCGACTCCTATTTTATCATGAATGACAGAATTGCTTTTAAAAAAAGATATTTAGTATTTCCAGAGTGGCTAACTCCCTAAAAATAGAACCTAAGGGAAAAAACCTTCTACAGAATAGAATCACAACGTGGCCTTGATAACTACATGGGCTGTGAGCTATAGACGATTTAAACAGATACTACAGCCCTGCCTCCTGAGCTCCTGGTTCACTTACGCCATTTATATTTGGAACTCACGTCTTGCTACGTACACTACAGGAAGCTATGACCCGACCTTAGGTTGTAGTCGGTAGCTACAATCAGCATAGCTTGTATTAGTTCTTGTTAGAATTCTGTCCTTCCTCCAAGAAACCTCAAGTACTTTACAGAGCTTCCTTTTATGACAGTTGTTCTCACATCCCTATCAAAAATTGAGGACCTCAAAGAACTTCTGTTTATATGGGTTACAACTATGACGTTTATCCTATTAAAAATTAATACTTAAGTTAAACTATCAGTTAATTCACTTAAAAAAATACAAACCCATGACACGTTAACATAAATACTATTTTACAAAAAATAACTCTATTTTCCAATACAAAAAACTGGCAAGAAGATGGCACTGTTTTGCAAATCTCTTTACTGTTTGGCTTCACTGAAGAGGTGATTCTCACATCTGCTTCTGCATTTAGTCTGTTACAATATGTTGTTTTTGTTGAAGTATATGAAGAAAATTGGCTTCACATGAATATGTAGTTAGAAAAGGACAGGAGTCTTTTCCAGCCTTTCCAAATAATTGTGGATACTCTTTGCTATTACACCAAAATTCAACAAGTACTAGTTGCAGTGTGGAATCGGAAACCATATCAACAAACTTCTGTTATATTCTCTTACATTTAAATCTACTGGTCCCGCTTGCACTTTGAATGAGTCTTTTAATCTTTTATGATTCTGTAACATCAAGCATTGGTCATGTGGAAAATATTGATCCAATGAGTAATGCAGACTGACATTACTGTTGACACATTTCATTATACAATTTTAAAAAACCATATCCATTTAATATTACCACTGATCTCATCAGAAAAGACTAAGTAACAGAAAGAGGTCAGGATCAAAGGGGCGGATATGACTTTTTCCAAAATTTTAATTCTCTTGAAAACCCAACTTTTATAAGTAACAAATCCTATCCATTGTTTTCCTTGAAGGGATACTCACTTCATTCATTTATTAGAAAATGTCTACCAAATACTCAAGCCTGAATAACTACAGTTTGTCTGCTAGTTGTTCTTTCAAACAAAAATGGTCCATGATAAAAGTAGGTAGTTCAGCTATAACTTAAAGAATCACACAAGTGTTTTGCCTTGACAAACCATCACACGTGGCTTGTAGCAGGAGTGCTTTATGCATACTTTCCATTTCATCAAACTATTAAAGAGACAGGAACTCAAATATTGAAATTTAATAAAACTAATAATGTTTACTGCTTTGAGGAATGTTCTTAAATGAAACCAGCCTTTTTTTTTTTTTTTTTTTAAACTGGAAGTGCATGGTGGTGAAGAATACCATGATCACTAGCATAGTTCGGTGACAATGACCTGATTCATGCTCAGGCACCAGAAGTTTTTTTGTTTTTGTTTTTGTTTTATTTTTAACCAGAAGTTTTTTATCCACCATTATTTTTGTATCATCAGTGCAAATTCAACATAGTGAAAATGTCATACACTCCTAATATCATTATAAAAATAGTTTTGACCGGGGCGCCTGGGTGGCTCAGTTGGTTAAGCGACTGCCTTCGGCTCAGGTCATGATCCTGGAGTCCCGGGATCGAGTCCTGCATCGGGCTCCCTGCTCAGCGGGGGGTCTGCTTCTCCCTCTGACCCTCCTCCCTCTCATGCTCTCTGTCTCTCATTCTCTCTCGCAAATAAATAAATAAAATCTTTAAAAAAAAAAAATAGTTTTGACCTGTGCACTCCCCAAAAGGACTTTGTGGACCCCTCCAGGGATCCACCAATTCTACTTTAAAAACTCTACCTTAGAGAACACCTTCAAAGTCATGTTCTATGTATGGTAGTGAAGGAATACATGTTCAGCAAAGGAAAGCATAATATTATAAGTATATCCCATGCCTACTGTCAGGTAAAACTGCCAAGGAAGCATATGTGGGAATCACTCAGCTTTGCTGTGATGTAGCAATCGTGGTAAACTGGGATTCCTTATTATGGATATTAGCATTACATTCTAAGCAGAGGATTTTTTAAAATAAACAACGATAACAACAAACCAAACTTAGATCAGTAAAATAGAAATGTTACTAACCTAACCTATGTTCAAGAGAATAAATTTCAAAGTGAAATTTCATAATAATGTTAGCAGGCTGTATTTCCTATTTATTTTATGGCTTTAAGCTTATCTTCACGGAGACAAAGATCAGATGCTAGAATTATACACTTAGCAAGAAAAACAAGAATGTAACAGAGGAAGATAGCTTTTCTGCAATGTGACTGAGAAACTAATTAGCACTTCCCTGACTTGCTTAGGGACTGAGCACTGTGATAACTCCAAGTTTGCATTATGTTTCTAAGTGGGTATATATTTTTACTGGTTATTTTTGGTGGTGAAGTAAGGAGAAAAAAAGGGGATAATGAACTAGAGGATTAATTTAGACTCTCCAGCCAATACTCTATATACAGATCCCTCAGAACTGAATGTCTAAATTAAAAATTCAGCATCATCTCACTGTTCAGTGAAGATATTCTATCCTTAAAAGACATTTGAGGAAAAGAGTATGAGAAAATATGAATCACAGAAGTAAAAGGACCTATTCAGTGGCTTTCAAAAACTGTTTTGTAGAGTCTTAGGTACCACAGAGGTGTCTCTGGGATTACAGTAGGAGAAAGGAGAGGTCAAGCTGGTAGGACTCCCAGCTAGTCAAGGCACTTCTTTATTTTCATACATTGGGTCCATATAAGATTTAGTTCAAAAAAGACTAAAAGAAGTTTAATAACCTCTGACTGAATTTGCTCCTGCGCTTTAGGTTATTAAGCTTGAGGTAATAATTTTAAAATTAAACAAGTTAAAATTAAACAAGAACCCCCAACACACATATATACCTTTACAAAATCTGAGAAAAAGACATCTCTTTTGGGTTTTTTTGTTTGTTTTTTAAAGATTTTATTTATGAGAGAGAGAGAGAGCACAAGAGGGGGTAGCGGGAGAGGGAGAAGCAGACTCCCTGCTGAGCAGGGGGCCCGATGCAGGACTCGAGCCCGGGACTCCAGGATCATGACCTGAGCCGAAGGCAGTCGCCTAACCAACTGAGCCACCTAGGCGCCCATCTCTTTTGATTTTGTTCACGATGGTATATAAACAAACTAAATCTTTTATTTTTATTTATTTTTTTTTTGATTTTTTTTTTTTTTTTATTTGAGAGAGAGAGAATGAGAGACAGAGAGCACGAGCGGGAAGAGGGTCAGAGGGAGAAGCAGACCCCCCGCTGAGCAGGGAGCCCGATGCGGGACTCGATCCCGGGACTCCAGGATCACGACTTGAGCTGAAGGCAGTCGCTCAACCAACTGAGCCACCCAGGCGCCCCACAAACTAAATCTTTTAGCAATAAACACAAAGCTATGAGCCAGCCAAATTCAAATAAAAGAATTCTAATCTGACAACCTTAATATCCAACAAAAAAGCTTGCTCGAATAAATTATGGTATGTACATACAGATTATGGAATACTACATAGCTATTAAATATGATGTAAAAGAATATTTAATGATACTAAGATATGTTGATGATACAGTTAAATAAATGTAGTATACATAGTTGATATTTTTATAGAAAAATTCTCTCTGTACAATTCCCTAAAATGAAAAAAAGTGTGTGGGGGGGGGGAGGTGCACCTGGCTGGCTCAGTTGGTAGAGCACTTGACTCTGGATCTCAGAGTCATGAGTTCAAGCCCCATGTAGGGCATGGAGCCTACTTTAAAAAATAAAAAGACTGGAGCCAAACATCAGGTGGAAGAATTACCCAAAATTTTAATATTCTTCATGCTTATCTGTAGTTTCTAAAATTTTTGAAAATAAATTCACATTACATACATTGTAAGAAAAAGACTGTCATTAAAAAATTCTTTTGAAGAGTTGTCAAAATGTCTTCAAAGCATAAATGGCCACAATATTCAGCATATCTGATGTGCCTTATGTTTATTCTAAAGCAGGGGTTCTTTTTTTTTTTTTTTTAAAGATTTATTTATTTATTTATTTATTTGACAGAGAGAGAGAGAGAGGGAGACACAGCGAGAGAGGGAACACAAGCAGGGGCAGAGGGAGAGGGAGAAGCAGGCTTCCCGCGGAGCAGGGAGCCCGATGCGGGGCTCGATCCCAAGACCCTGGGATCATGACCTGAGCCGAAGGCAGATGCTTAACGACTGAGCCACCCAGGCGCCCCTAAAGCAGGGGTTCTTAGCCAAGGGCAGTTCTGCCCCCCAGCAAATGTCTGGCAATATCTGGAGTCATTTTTGGTTGTCTCAACTGGGTGAAGGGTGCTTCTGGCATCTATTGGGTACAAGTCATGGATACTGCTAAACATTCTACAATGTACAGGACAGCCCCAACAACAAAGAATTATCCAGCCCAAAAACCAATAATACCAAGGTTGAGAAATCCTGTTCTAAAAGATTAACTACAGTGATGGGAAAGAACTTCTTTCTTAGAGCCTGTTTAATCCTCAACTTCTCTGCTATGACTATTGACAAGAAGGTAAATTAATTCTGACAGAAACATGGCCAGCCATCTGTTGGATTGGTCTAATTCAATTCTCTTCATGTTTCCAAATCAACCTCAGCTATAAAGGGTCTCAGCACTTCCCTGGGTCACATTTTAAATGCAGCCCTACAAACAAAAGCATGGAGCTATCTTCTTATGTGAAAAAGCCACATCCCCACTTCCACCCCCATCAATATTTTGTCCCTGAACACTGTAGCCAAGTGGGAGTTTATTATTACAAATTACTAGAAGCTCTAAAATGTGTCATATTTCTGTTTATCCCTGTGTCATAAGAAAAACTCCATTTTCTTCAAAGTCTCATTCAATAAAGCATAGAATTATTTGCCAAAGGCAAGATTCCAGGAACTAAACAGGGAGCTGTGGACAAGTTTAATTTATATACTAGAATCTCCTTGTCTACTGTCATGGAAATTTTTAAAAACAAAAGAAACAGTAGAAATAAGCCAAAGCCACAATAAGATTTCTAAAGTCTAAAAACTGCAGCCACAGAATGAGTATAAAGTCAACAAGAAAAACACGAGACTTTTTTTTTCACAAATGGCAAAAGAGCCTGAGAAATGGAAAGAGATGTTCTGACCTCACTGGCCAGTCATAAGAATTTGGCTCCAAAGCAAATGTGTACCAGGCAGGGTGTACACAGAAGGCTACGGCCACAAAAGCTGGGGAAAGGGGAAGATTTGAAAAAATGGTTCATTTTCCTGAAATCCTTGAGCCTGGTTCCAGTTTATTCTAGCTCCAATTTTTTTCTCATCCTCAGAGTTCATCTCTAGATAAAAAAACACACCGAGAATGATAAGCACAAAGACTCAGTGTTTGAACCCAGAGAATTTTTGGAACTAGGAACCATCATGCAACTCTACAAGATAATATACTGTTATTTTACAGTACTCTACATTTATAGTACATAGTCTATAAAACCATACCAACAACAATATTCCAACATACGTGAGGATTTGGTTCCATAGTGATTCTTGAGTAAGTGTAAGGAAGTTCTCCATACCATGCTGTAAGTCTTGGTTGCTTGTAAGTTACATCTAAGAAAGAAAATACAGGGCCTTTGAAATGGTTTAATGCTATTTAAGGTGTGCCTACTGAGTGCCATGCAATGTGCAACAAACCATGAGAAATACAAAGGCAGAGTGAAGATGGACTCTGACCCAAGGTTCCATGTTCTTAGAGGACATGGGATTTCATGAGTAGAACGCGTCAGAGCTCAAAGAAAGAAGACAAGAGAAGGTGTGTTGGCAGACACCATAGCAGCAAAGGCTCTG
Source organism: Leptonychotes weddellii (assembly GCF_054177405.1). Taxonomy (NCBI): domain Eukaryota; kingdom Metazoa; phylum Chordata; class Mammalia; order Carnivora; family Phocidae; genus Leptonychotes; species Leptonychotes weddellii. The sequence continues at coordinate 15,357,640 of NC_138379.1, forward strand.
AGGTGAGACTATGTGTGACGTGTGTCAGTGAGGACATAAATAAGAGTGGAGTCACACTGCAGAACAGTTCAGATTAGGGAGGGTCTAAAAAAAGCAGGTTATGAAGTCTGAACCCTTGTAGGCAGGAATCTGTGACACCAACATCCATACAAGAAACAAGACACACTGTTCATCAACGTGCCACCTTTTGATTTTAAGAAAAAGGGGTTTTGACCAACCACAGCACGAAGCTGACTGTAGTCAGAAGTTTTTGATGTCCAATTTATCTAAAAGGGAGTTATCCATAGATCAGCTATTTCTCCCCCACAACTGGTATCAACTGCTACAGTAAGAACAATAACGATAAAGGCAACCAGCATTCACTGAAGGCTTAGTGTGTACCAGTCATTCTGCTAAGCACTTATCAGGCAGGATCTCATTTAATTATCACAACCACCTTACGAGGTAGGTATTATTATACCATTTTACAGATCAGAAAACCAAGAATCAGAAAACTACTTAACTATAACTTGCTTAAAATTAACAATTACTCTGAATGACAAAGGCAGCAGCAATCAAGGCCAACTTGGCCAACAAAAGCCCTACTGTGGAGTCAGGAGAAAAAGTGGACCCCTATTCTGATGTCTGAGTCACAAAAATGAAGCCAGTATACTTTGCCTCTTTCTTCACAGAAAATTTGAATTCACTCAAGGGTCCAGAAAGGAGATTTTATGCTAGAGCATGGACGTCCTCCAGTGGCCACCTCCGGTATAGCAGATACTGCCGGCCCCTGGATGCCCACAGAGGAGGGAGCAGGTTCCAAGTCAGGTAATCTTTACAAGCTCAGGACAGTACAGATGCTGAAACTAAAAGACACTGGACTCTTCTAGTGAAACTAAAATGAGAATAAAAAGCCGGTAATAAGGATCATAAAAGAACATATGCCAAATAGAATCAGAAAAAGGAAAGTTCTTGAAGTTTCTATGAAGAAAGAGGAAAGCTGGCACTATTTAAAGTAATAAAGGTAATGAACAAACTCAAAAAGAGAGCTATCAACCACAGTTCAGCCAAACCAAACATCCTTTGGTTCCTTGAATTGCCACCTCCATGCTCCTGCCCTGTTCGCTCTGATCTCTGAGCCTGCCACCTGCTGTTTCTTCTGCCTGGAATACTCTTCCCTGTCCCTTTTGGCTGGCAAATCCCTAATCATCCTTAGGGTCTCTGTTAGGTTTTAAATCTGTTTAATTAAGACTGGGTGTGGTGAAAGAGACAATGGTATCAGAAAACATTCTAGAAAGGGAGACCAGGCAGCAACAAGTGCGATCTCAGACAGTACTTACCATCTCTGATGCCAGTTCTCTGTTTCCAGGGAACGACCTCACAGAGCTGTTGCAATACCCAGTCGGCTTCTTTTAGGTCAATAAAGCCAGGATACAAACACACCCTTGATGCAGAAAGAACCATTATTAACTAAAGAACACAGAAAAGAGGGGCACCTGGGTGGCTCAGTGGGTTAGGCATCTGACTCTTAATTTCAGCTCAGGTCATGATCTCGGGGTCCTCAGGGGCTCCGCGCTCAGTGTGGAGTCTGCTTGAGATTCTCTCTCCTTCTCCCTTTGCCCTTCCCCCCACTCACGTGCACTCTCTCTCTCTCAAAATAAATAAAATCTTAAAAAAAAAAAAACACAGAGAAGATGGGCTAGTCTCTAAGCATTAGTGGAGGAAGTTAATCTGGATGCTTCCTCCTGGGTAGACAAAATCCTCTTACCACATGTCTCATGGCAAACAGAACCTAATTATCACCAGGTCATGATGTTCCAAATGTGAAATAAAAAACTTTCATGTTAAGACAAATGAAAGAGACAATAAAGGAAAAAGAATGCATGAGGGCTTTTAGAGACATGCTTCAAATATTGCTCTACTACCACCTGCTGTGAAACCTTGGGCAAATTACTTAACCTTTCTGAACCTTAGTTTTTCTGAAACACAAAAATGATATCTACCTCATAGGCTTACTATGAAAAGTAGAGTAATAAAATGCCTGGCCCTGTGTTATTTTAACAATTGGTTATCTTCTGAGACTAAGCCAATTGTAGGAAAAGCGATCTTTTATGAATGTATCAAAATAAACATTTCCAAATGAGGGTTCTTTCTCTCACTGAATACACACTTACTTCAATAATGCCCAGTCAGCTCAAAATCATTTTTCCTTCTTAAGAAATGTTCTCAAAGCCCTTGGAACATTCTGTTGAACTTCACTCTCTGGAGGTGTGTTTGATTTTTTGAAAGAGCCAAAGCTCACTTCCTGAAGCCATACCTGGTTGACAATGAGATGCGACCAAAATAATGCAACTGGGTTTCTCACATGATTATTAAACTTGCTTTGAAAGGGAGGTTCTGAAGCTCTTTCTAAGCAACTCATTTAGATATGTAAGTTCTGATATATTTATTTTAAATGCTTAATTATTTTATAGTGACAATTAGTATATTCTTGCATTAAGGGAATGCTTTCAAAAAAATGTTTTTTTTTAAGATTTTATGTTTCAGAGAGACAGAGAGAGCGTGTGCAAGCAGGGGAAGGAGCAGAGGGGGAGGGAGAAAGAATCTCAAGCAGACTATATGCTGAGCCCGACCTCGCGACCCTGAGACCGCAACCTGAGCCAAAACCAAGAGTTGGACACTTAACCAACTGAGCCACCCCAGGCATCCCTGAAAATGTTTTTAATAAGGATTAATGCTAGCTATACCCTAAATTGTATATGCTTTAACTTTACTAAAACTTACCTTAATGTAGATTAAGGTATTAATCCACTCATGCAGATTAAGGGTTAACATAATATGTTATAAATATATGTAGTAGTATGACTAATACAATAAATGTAATAATACATATTACGTAATGTAATAATAATAATATGTAGCACTCAGAGCAAAGAAGTGGAGGCTAGATCAACTCAAATTTTAAGTTACTATGTGGCACTTGGAAAAAGTCCTCAATCTCTTTGGCCATCTGAAAAACTACAGAAATAATAGTTACTGTACCTGAAAGAGAGGCTGTAAAAATATTCTGAAGTTAGAAATGCTATGTAAAAAGAGATAGTACTAAATTCTCACTCCCCAAGAATTTTGGAGGCAGAGGTTACCTGTTTCAAGTAAGGGAGCAGAATATTTTAACAGACTACAACTCAATAATATAGTCACTTTCTAGGGAGGATGCACTTACCTAGATACACCTGTGGGTGATACACTGATTTCATACACACCCTCTTTGCTACAGAAATTAAGAAAACAGACTCGTTAGTACCAGCCAAATAATAGCCTCCACCCAGCGGAAGAGCCGTGCTTTGCAATTCCCAAACTTCTGGTCACCAATATCATTTCAGAATGAGGATACACTATGAGGGAAGCATAACCCCACCTTGTTCCACCACTGAGATGAAGTGCAAGAGGGTGGCAGATCATTGATGTTACTGGGAATTGAATCCTGAGAGGATCAGGCTATGGAGACAAAGACTGGAATAAAATAAATTATGATTAGGGGCGCTTGGGTGGCTCAGTTGGTTAAGCGACTGCCTTCGGCTCAGGTCATGATCCTGGAGTCCCGGGATCGAGTCCCGCATCGGGCTCCCTGCTCAGCAGGGGGTCTGCTTCTCCCTCTGCCCTCTTCCCTCTCGTGCTCTCTGTCTCTCATTCTCTCTCTCTCAAATAAATAAATAAAATCTTTAAAAAAAAAAAAAATAAATAAATAAATTATGATTCTACCCCTTTATATTTCATCCATAATTTAGGCTGATATGGTCCAGAAATCTATCACACAAAGGGGTACCAAAGAGAGCATCTCTTTGGAGACTCTGGAATAGGAGCATTTACAGATAGCAAATACATCTCAGGGCTCTGAACTTCTGTTGCTTTCAGATACATGTCTAATGAGGTTCCTGCTCTGATTAAAATCCTTCAAAGGCTCCCCACCAACTTTTCAGCACTGCATTCAAGGTCCCCATGATGTAGCTCCACTTCTTGACAGCTCCCATCCACTCATGATCCTCCACTGCTGCTTGGAATCTCCTGAATTCACCATGGTATTTTTTTAAGATTTTCTTTATTTGATAGAGAAAGCAGACAAGCACTAGTAGGGGGAGGGGCAGAGGGAGAAGGAGAGGCAGACTCCCTGCTGAGCTGGGAGCCCAACAAGGGGCTCGATCCCAGGACCCCAGGATCATGACCTGAGCCGAAGGCAGATGCTTAACCCACTAAGCCACCCAGGCGCTCCACACCACAGTATTTCTTTTTTCTTTTTTTTTTTTAAAGATTTTATTTATTTATTTGACAGAGAGAGACACAGTGAGAGAGGGAACACAAGCAGGGGGAGTGGGAGAGGGAGAAGCAGGCTCCACGCAGAGCAGGGAGCCTGATGTGGGACTCGATCCCAGGACCCTGGGATCACGACCTGAGCCGAAGGCAGTTGCTTAACCAACTGAGCCACCCAGGTGCCCCACACCACAGTATTTCTAATCCTGCTTTTCTACAAACTGGAATGCCTCCCCACATCCAGCACCCCCAATCCAACCCACTCGAGCTTTGGTCTGGCAGAAAATTCTAATTCATTCCTCATAATCTCAGTTCAGCCTCACCTTCTGTAACACTTTTCTGACCTCTAATACACCCAAATAATGTTAACCATCTCATCCTCTGTCCTACCACTAGACCTTACTACAAGTCTACTGTTTTATAATATACATGACTGCAATTTATCTGATTACATGTCTATTTCATTTACTAAACTGTGGGCTACTGAGGGGCAAGGAATGGGTTACTGTTCTGTTTCCCAGGGCCTCACACATTGTAGATGGGCAGTAAAAGCTTAGAATTTAACCTAATGTGCAAAAGTACAAAACTGTTCCAGATGTGCAGGGTGGCCAGGGCCACAGTGAGAAAACTGACCCAGACTGCACAGGTTCCTATACCAAGATAACAGTGTCAGACCCTTCTCGGACAGAGGTAAGTTACAGAGAACAACATAAAGGGACAGTTTTCACATCACCCTCTGCCATGTGAGTTAGTAGTTTGTGATCTGTGAGCTGGGCTCTTAGGCAGATGTGAGAACCCCTCTGAGCAAAAATCTAGGCAGAGTTATTGTCATATACATTTATCACATCTCTAGATGAGTTGACTATAGTTTCCCAGAGTGTGAATACAATGTTTCAGTGTGATATGTTTTGGGCCATACTTAGAAATTGGCTCACTTCAAATATGGGTGACATTTTTGGCTATTAAATAAAAATCTAACAGAGCTAACTTTAGATAACCAGAATTAACCAACATTGGGGTCAAGCAGGAAGAAGTTGTCATTTTGCTCTGACTTGAATATTCACAGCTGCCCATTTTTTCAGCCTGAATGTCCCATCTGTACCTAGTAACAAGTTTCATGGTTTTGTTTATTCTCTTTATTACCAATGGAGGCAACGTCACACTGGTGTTCGTAAACAAATCCAAGACTGTCAGAGACACCAGACTCTGCCTTAAGTGGTCGTGTGGTCCAAACCTTTAATATTACAGACAAGGAAACTAAAGTCCAGAAAGATGGCCTTAATGTACCTAATGACTAGTTACATAGCTAACTAGTGGCCAAGCCACAACTATATACCTTCTTTCAAAGTATAATGACATTCGTGTTTCAAATTTTTCTAGGCTATACAAGTCAACCTGCAAACAGCCAAACAGCCTAACAGACTGTTCATGAGCAATAAACACACTAATTTGTTAAAATAAAAGGACGCTTTCTATAGGCAATTTATCTCTATCAGAAGGAAAAGAGAAATCAAAGCACCTTTTTTAAAAAAAATATTTGAGAGAGAGAGAGAGAGCGCCTCAAGCAGGGGGAGGGGCAGAAGGAGAGGGAGAGAATCTCAAGCAGGCTCCAACTCCCCGCTGAGCACAGAGCCTGATGTGGGGCTCGATCTCACCACCCTGAGATCATGACCTGAACTGAAATCAAGAGTTGGCCGCTTCACTGACTGAGCCACTCAGGCATCCCACAAAGCATCTTTCATTAATTTCAGAAAAGAATATTTTACATACAGATCAGTGTAAGAAGAATTATAAATTAAGGATGATATTTTATACACAGATCAATGTAAGAGGAATTTAAATTGCTCTGGAACAATTATATGAACATTCAAGGCCCTCTAGATTTTGAGCAGCTTTCATAAGTGTTGCTAGTAAAATAGAACCTGACTAAAGTCTTCTCAAAAAGCCATGTTTCAGGGCACCTGGGTGGCACAGTTGGTTAAACATCCAACTCTTGGTTTCAGCTCAGGTCTTGACATCAAGCCCTGTGTGGGGCTCTAAGCTCAGTGAGGAGTCTGCTAAAGTTTCTCTCTCCCTCTGCCCCTCCCTGTGTGCACTCTCTCTCCCTCTAAAATAAATAAATAAATTAAAAAAAAACCAAAATGCCACGTGGCATTAAAAAAAAACCAAAATGCCATCCCCCTCTGTCTTTACCTAGGAGATATTTTAGTTTACTATCTGCAGATTAATGAATCAGGGTCAGGAAATCCACAGCAGAGTCTCAGTTTAACAGACATGTATCTTGTTGCATTTTCCACACCATCAGCAAATTGAGAAATGCTTCCCAAAACAGCAACTTTAAAGACATCTAAGATACAACTATCCCACCCTAAAATTAAGACAGTAACTGGGCCATTATCTCTTTCAGATGGAAAACCCAATGAGGGAAAGATCTGGCCTCTCCATTTTACTGTGGGCAACAGATACAGAAAGGCAGCAAATTACTTACTCAATCACTCGTGGCTCTGGGGCTCTGCGTACTACCTGCAAGGAAACAGGCAGATTTTACTCCTGGAATGATCCCTAATCCTCAGAAAGGCTTATGTGCAGGATTACTATATCTTCTCATTTCTGATAAAAATAAGTCAAGTTTAAAACTATCCCTTTTTTTATTTCAAGCACTTACTACCCCACCAGAGACAGAGACCCTTGTCTGCTTTTCTTAGAGCCACTTCACAGTTGCTAGTGGGCAAGAAAAAATAATAAAAGTAGAATTAATCCATTTTCAGAGCAGCCAATAATTCTAGAAAAACCTTCTTTCCAGGAGAACAGAAGATATACTGGGGCACGTAGGTGGCACAGTCGGTTGAGCATCCGACTCTTGGTTTTGGCTTAGGTCATGATCTCAGGGTTGTAAGACTGAGCCCTGCACTGGGCTCCATGCTCTCTCTCCCTCTCCCTCTGCTGAGTCATGCACATGTGCTCTCTCTCTCTCTCTCTCAAATAAATAAATTAAGTTAAATCTTTTAAAAAATAAAACAGAAGATAAACTAAGAAATAAGTTTTAATCATTACTTATACAATCACTATTACAGCAAGATGCCTGATTTTTAGCTTTTTCCATGTCACTAACAACAGTGAATCTTCACTGTTTCTTACAATTTTTCCCCATGGGGGGAAAAAAAAAGCTAAAAAATCAGGCATTGTAGTAGCTGAAAATTTCAACCCAATTCCAGAGACATGTGCTACACTAGCACTAAAGACAGCATGGTTTTAGGACTGTTAGAACTCAAATAACCAATGCAAGTGCTAGTCATGGTATAACCTCCTTCCCCCGCCCAAAATGGGAATTATATATGCCCATCAGTTGGGAGCAGACTACAAAGAATCTTTAGACATACTAGGAAATTGACTCCACATTTCATTATTATTACAGGCCTTTCATGCTCCTTTTATTAGTGAATTTATTCATCACCACTGGATTGTCTACTATGTGAATATAGCTTTTACAAGCAAATCTGTTAATGTTGTAGGAGAAATAAGAATTTACCTGCTGGGGTTCTTTGAACACAAACTGTCTGTCCACAAGATGATGCTCCTTGTTCATCCATGTCTGACCAGGTCTCTGGTGGAGATGGCTCTTAGCAGTGGTAGCTGAATCAAGAGCAAGAATAGACGTGAACCAGACTCAAAAAGTCTGCTCTGGGGAGCAAGGGCCAATAAAATCTACTTGAAGATAACCAATATGACACCTAGAAATTAATTAGTAAAGTCTGTTGGAGATCCCACCTCACACACTGAAAGGTTTGAGAGCTGTGACTAAATATGAGAAATACTATACCTCAACCCTCAATAAAAGATGACCATCAAGAAAATCAAAGTACCAGCTACATTTTAAATAACTCCTAACATCAACTGAAATGCAAGCATATTCACACAAGATCCCCACGAGCTCTTGCCTGGCTGAGCAGTGGCCTGGCTCTTCGCGGGGCCAGCCCAGGCTCCCTGCACTCGGGCTCGCTGTCTTTTGTCCTCCATGTTGACCAAAAAGGCTTCTGCTCTTAGCTTTCAGATTTAATTCCTGATCAAAATCACACAATGGTATCTGTTGAAAATAAAAAAAAAGTGCTTTTAGTTAGGATTGTGAGTGTGAACTATCTAAGGGAGTCATTATAATCCTTTCAAGCTCAATGCAATTGGAGATTCTATGTAAAATTAATTTCTGTCATCATAGCATCTCAATCAAGGAGCCTAATAAATCACTTAGGACTGCTGGTTTTAATGTTTATCTTTTGCAATCTTAAGTATTTTTTTAATTTTTAAAAAATTTTTTTTGGGGGCGCCTGGGTGGCTCAGTTGGTTAAGCGACTGCCTTCGGCTCAGGTCATGATCCTGGAGTCCCGGGATCGAGTCCCGCATCGGGCTCCCTGCTCGGCAGGGAGTCTGCTTCTCCCTCTGACCCTCCCCCCTCTCATGAGCTCTCTCTCTCTCTCTCATTCTGTCTCAAATAAATAAATAAAATCTTTAAAAAATATATAAAAAAAAAATTTTTTTTTTGTTAGAGAGAGAGTGAGCGTGGGGAGTGGGGCGGACAGAGGGAGAGAGAAAATCTTAAAGAGACTTCACGCCCAGCGCAGAGCCCATGCAGGGCTCGATCTCACTACCCTGAGATCATGACCTGAGCCAAAATCGAGAGTCGGACTGAGCCACCCAGGCGCCCCAACAATCTTACAGTACTTTTGCTTCTTTCACAAGAAAGTACATGTTAAGAAATTCTAAGATCTACCACATCAGTCTTATTAGTCTGCAAGAAACTGTAATATTCCCTCACCTATACGGATATTGAGAAATAGGCTCAGACTCAGTTTCCAAGGGCAATTTCCATATTCCATTATAACTAAACTTATAATTAAACTTCCCTGAAAGCTTGTTAAAAATACCCATGGCCTGTCTCAGAAGATCTGATTTAGGATGGATACAAGTGTTTGTCTTTGTGACAAGCATTGTAGGAGATGGTTCTAAGTGGGCATGTATGAGGACCACAAGGTTAAGTGGCTCACCCAGAGTCACTCAGGAAATCAATAGGAGGTAGACTAACATTCAAACTTTATTAACTTCCAGTTTTCAGTTAATTGAAAAGAAACACCTCGTAATGGCCAGTAATACTAATTTGGCATTTTTGCCAATAAAATTTTAGCTCACAGCAAATATAGGAACACAGCTACAAAGAGACAAAAACAGGGAGGTTCGAGCCACATGTTCTGAACCTATGATCCATTTCCTTATTGCGCTAAGAAAGCTTCAAGTCCTCACAGGTAACAAGTTCATTTTATGGCTTATTTAGCATACCAATTTCCAGACCTTCCCCAGACCTCCTGAGCTGTGCTGGGCTCAGGAATATGGACATTTAACAAATTTCCCCAGGTGATAAGTATATAATTCCTTCTCATTTAATAGGTAGGGAGATGACAGAGACTGCCATCTGCCCAAAAAGAGTTAATGGCCCAGAGTCAAATACCAACACTCCACTCCCACAAGACGTGTAGAGGAAGCTTACATTTTCTCTCAACAAGACCGTCAAAAACCCTTAACACAATTAGCTATAGTTCTGATTTTGAGGCCCAGAAACTGTTAACTAACCCCACCTTCCATCCTGGGATTCTTTACCCACATAAAGCTTGAGAACCCTGCAGAAGGTAAAAGGCGAGGGCGCCGGCGCCAGCCTGACTCGCTCTGAATCTAAATCTAGCAGCTCCCAGCTGCATGACCTGTCAGCTGACTTCACCTTTCCGGGCCTGAGTTTCTTCCTCTGTAAAGAGGGAAACCAATACCTCTCTCACGGCTGAAGTGCAGAATAGGCGGTCCTCGAAGGTGAAAAAGCCCGGTCCTCACGCCGAGGTAGCAACTCTCCCTATTTTAGAGCCTTCTCTTCCAGGAGCCCCAGGATGCGGTCCTGGAGGTCGACCGGGGAGGGTCCTCAGGGGGCGGTCCCCATACCCCCAGCCACCCAGCAGGGACCGGGACCCCACGGCAGCCGGCTGAGCCCGGCGCGCAGGGACAAACCCGCCCGGTCCTGGAACGGACCCCGCTGCCCCAGACCCGCTCCGCCGCCGGCTGTCGGGGAACCTTAAGAGTGGAGCACCGGCTCCGACATCCCGCAACCACATGCCGCGGCGTCAGGTATTTCCGCTGACGTCACGCGCCGCCGCCGCCACTTCCGGCGCCGTCGGCTGGAGTCCGGGCAGCTCCGTGTACCCCGCACCGGGAGGGCCGGCTCGCTGAAGGAGCGATGGGAGGGCCGGGATTGGAGGCGAGCGCAGATTGAAGGTGCGGTAGGGGCTCCGTGAGGAGCGGGGATATGGCGAAGGTGGGAATGAAGACGTGCTTCCTAGGCCGAGGTCTCTCGGGCCATAATCCACTCCCCCTTGCTCCGAAACCAAACTGGAGACGTCTAAGCGCCGGCATCCTTGGTCTCTGCGGAGTGACTGGGTCCCAGCAGGGCTGGTAGAAGGGCGAGGGGCTTGGGAAACCAGGTCGTGATGTGTTAAGTAAAAGGATTTGGATTTTACCCTGGAAGCCCTGGAGAGTGTAACAGGCACTTCCTTTGCGTTCCCACTGCAGCCTGTGCATCCCTCCATCAGTAACACAACAGGGCATGGGACCACGCCGCCTCCTCCATGACTCTCCAGTGCTAAGCACATTTTGCTTCAGTGAACAGACCTAAGTTTCAGTCCAGGCGACACCATTTACTAGATGTATAATCTAGGGCAGGTACTCCACTTCTTTATAAAATGGGCATAGCTCTTGTTGGGAGAGTTAAATGTGGTAATGCATGTAAAGAATTTAGCAGGGTGCTTGGAACACAATAGAAATTCAATTGAGTGTCTTAAAAAGTAAAAAATAAAATAAAATAAAATAAAATAAATTTGGGCACCTGGGTGGCTCAGTCGGGTAAGCGTCTGCCTTTGGCTCAGTCATGATCCCAGGGTCCTGGGATTGAGCCCCGCATGGGGCTCCCTGCTCAGTGGGGAGCCTGCTTCTCCCTCTCCTTCTGCCTGTGGCTCCCCCTGCTTGTGCTCTCTGTCAAATAAATAAATAAAATAAAATATTTTTTAAAAAATAAAAATTAAAAATAAATAAATAAATTTGACCAGCGGGTCAAAAGGTGTCTTCTATTCACCCCATCTGAGTTTTTGAGAAACATCTTTAAATGGCCCATGTTAAACCACGTATCTTGCAGTGTGAAAATAGCAAAAGTAGCACTGAATTGTCTGTGTTGTGCAGCTTATTCTCTAAGACCTACCAAATCACAGTCACTGTGGGAGTCTTTAAAATAAGTCTTGTGTTATATACTGCTTATCTGCAAAAGCTCAGTGTACCCCACCAATCTAATTTTCACAGCATCCATCATTCTTTGTTATACTTTGTGACACTGAAGGAAAATGATTTATCCTAGAACTGAAAGGAGAGAAAAGTGGTAAGTCCAGACAGTAATTTTTGTCTTTTTTTTTTTTTTTCTTTTTTGGTCCCCATCAACTAGTAATTTGTCAGTGTCTGTTTCTGGTTCAGGAACCTTGGCTGTGTCTTCCAAAGGATGTCATTTCTTTCTTTTCAGTGATTATAGTTTTGGAACAGGGACAAAGAAGTTGGATTGAGGAGTCCCTAAAAGTAGTAATTAACACCTTTTCAGCCTCCAAGTAGAACATTTCTCAAGAATCCATCCATGGCCCACTTGCATCCCAAATAACTGCATTTTTAACAAAATCACTTGCATTTTTACCAAGCGTTCAAGGTGATTTAGATGCAGAGAAAGTTTAGAAACCTTCAGGATGCATGTAGGGTGACAAATCATTCCCATCTGTCTGGGACTGAGAGGTTTTCCAGGACATAGGACTTTAAATGCTAAAGGCAGGACGGTATCGGGCAACTGAAATGGTTGGTTACCCTAGATACATGTGAATATGTAGTACTAGAAAGATGTTCTTTGTGAGTCTTACAACGTGGGTTTCCCCATTTCTATATGCAGCATTTGTGTTTTTATTGGGGGGGGCGGTCGAGACCGTGGGAGAGGGATTGAAAGTGAGGTGCCTTGCCAGTTAACAGCCCACCGATTCTCAGCTCCAAACCCTTCCTCCTCTGCCCTACTTGCAATACTGGAACATTTCTCCCTTGCCATTTGGTCCGATGTGAAGCGTCATCAGTAGAGGGTGCTGGAGGGACATTAGAGGAGGAAAGGGTCCTTCCTGATTCAAGCGCTCCTCTCAGCTGGCTATGCAATGCAGGGCAGCCGGCGGTGTTTGGCATCTCTTTGTGGGCTGAATTGCAATGTTAGTGGAATTTACAGCCTTGTTAAGTTCCTCTTGTGAAGTTAAGGCATCAATTGGGAAGGAATGGGATATCGAATTTTGAAATAGTGACATCTGCTTGGACCTAGAGGAAACTGACGTTTCTTGGACACCCAAGTTACCCTAAACCTCCCTGAACCTCCCAAGGCAGTGGAAGTAGCTTGCTGTCCTGTGTCTGAGGAGACGAGCGGTCCTTTGCTTGAAAACCCTATGAAACCCTCACCTGGAGCAGATGACTTGAAATGCTCAGCATAGATCTGAACTTCCTAACAGATGGGAGAGCACTCCCAGATTTGTGCCTTCCTTGGTGGTTTGTGTGTGTGTGTTGTGTGTGTGTGTGTGCGCGCGTGCGCATGCCTGCCTGGACCTAGATGTTGGCAGTGCCTGCTCCTTCTATCTGCTGTTTCTGTATTCTAAGAATTTCCCTTTCCCCTTGTAGGTGGTACCCTATTATAGTTATTAATCTTTCCCCTGAAACTATATAATTTCTGTCTCCTGTTTGATTCCTGTTATGGTGTGATTGTGATATCAGGGGTTGGAAGCAATAGCTAGCAAGTGGCTGGCCCCAGAGTTGGCTTTAAACTGTAAGTAATCGGTTTGGCTCTGATTTGGACGCTTACTATCATCCCTGGCCCTTTACTCTTGTGCTGCTCTCTCATTTCCCTTCACCCAAGACAGCCTTCCCAAAGTTGTGCTGATTTGGTTGCCTTCCCTCTACTCTGAAACCAGCATTTCTCAGCGTATGGTTGGAAGACCATCTGCATTGGAGTCCCTAGGGGATGCTTATAAAAAATGAACATTCCAGGCCGCCCATCGAGATTCTGGGTTAGTGGGTCTGGGGCGAGGGCCGAGCAACTTGCATATTTAATCGTGCCTTGTTTTGTCTTCCAAGAACCTGCCAGAGTTCTGCCTTTTCTAGCTGCCTGCTTTCTGCAGGTGACTACTTCCCACTCAACAGATACCTCATCCCTTGGATGGCAAAACTGATAGATGCTTTAAGTGCTAGTAGCTCTTACCAGAAGGATTCTGAGTGAGCTACACACTGCCTCCTATTTTCAGTTGCTGATTTTCACACCAGACTCTTGCCAATCCTTGCCTGTTTCGATCATATGCTGCTTATGGAGTGCCTGCTGAGAATTCTGGAGAAAATCCAATCCAAGGAAAATAATGGCACATCATGCTAATAGCTCTCAGCGAAGGTACTGCATTGAGAAATTCCCAGCCCATGTCTCACTGCCAGAGGCTAAGCGGTTTCCAGCTTGAAGATGGGAGAGTGGGGCAGGAACCCGCCAACTCTGCAGCGGGCTGTCATGGAGGCTTTCAAGTCTCCACCAACTCTAACCAATGTCGTGGAAGACAGGATGCTTCCCCAGACTCCAGACAGGAACTCCTCCCATTCAACACCCAGCACAACTACAGATGCTGCTCGAGATAAAATCTGCCAGTAAACCATAGTGTCAACTGTGAGGAACAATTAAAGAACAATATAATTGGATGTGAAATTGTGGAGAGCAAATATCCAGGACAGGAGAGGTCACTAGAGGTTACAGGCATCAGTGAAGGCGTTACGGCAAACAGGGAGTTATGTCAGGGTTTTAAACAGTATGGAGCGTTCGGTGGCTAAGAGATATTAATAGTCACATTGCTCCTAAAAAGAGTAGGCAACATTTATGCATCTGATTTCTAAATAATAGCACATAATCTTAACATTTCCTGAGAGCACGCCAAGTGATGCTGTAGTTCTATGCATACACTGATCTGTTTTTCTAATTATTAGTCCCATTTACAAAGGAAAAAACTGAACCATAATGCTACATGAGGCCACCATGCCCCCCTCTGCAAATACGTGGCAGAAGCAAAGCCAAATTAGGAAAGACAGAACTATTCTTGGAAAGATACATGGCGCCATTTCCTGGGGCCTAATAGCTGGGTTCTTTCAGAGACTTTGGAAAGTGAAGGATTGGTCAGACCCTAGGTTATAAATCGTTCTTGATGGCTGTATCTAGATGGTTTGGCAGATTCTTCTCTAGAGTCACCAATTCCTCAGAGCCACGTGAACCACATTATTTCGAGTGTATGAACTGGGATTTCAGGCTAGTCTTTACTCAAATGTCATGAGTACTGACTGTGGCTAGCACTTAAGGACAAAGTAGTGATCAAAGACAGACCTGGCTCCCGCCCTCATGGATTTTACAGTCCAGCAGGAGAGCTAGACATTTTTAAAATACACAAATATTATGGTTATCATATTTGGTATGAGACTCTCATGGGGAACCTAACCTAGTGGAGTAATATCCCCAATGTATGCAGAGTCTTGTGTTGGTTGGGAGTCCTGATTTGTATTTGATTCAGCTGGTGCATCAGCAGCTGGGGGTTGGCTGAGCTAGACTAGCCTTGACTCCATGTGCTGTCTCATCCTTGAACAAGCTCACTAGGCATGTTCTCATAGTGGTGTCAGGGGAGGTGTGTACAAACCCACCTCTTGAGGCCTAGGCTTAGAAGTGGCACAAGAGCACTTCATTTACTGGCCAAAGCAAGCTAAACCAAGTCTGAAGAGGGGGGAAATAGACTTGACCTCTTGGAGTTGTTGCAAAGGGTCTGGATACTGGGAGGAGTCCAGTATTGGAGCCATTTTTGCAATCGCTCTACCACACTGAGTGAAGGGGTATATTGGAGAAACTGAAAGAGGGTTCCTGTAGGAATAGGGAGTTGTGGGGGGCGGGTTCTTTGAGATGGGGTAGAAAGGAGTCTGACCATGCAGGCCTTGAAAGGCATAGTAAGCATCCAGTGTTTATATATGGTATGAAGCCTATGATTAGCATTAGACACTCATTCTCCCCTCCTTCCCTTCCTTTCCATCTTGTAGAATGCTTTGAAACCGTTGTTGAGAACATGTTTTGGTGTGTGCCTAAGGCAGAGATATCTTCTTTCAAGTGGTTAGGATGCTGATAAGCAAATATTCAACAAAAGCCTATTACTAAAAAAAAATGTAAAAGCACCTGTAATTATTAAGTGAATGATTCGTGGAGTATTTCCTCTCATGCCTTAGGAATAAATTATCCACTTTTTAGAAGCAAATTCATTATGTAGAGAAGCACAAAAACTAAACTGATGTGCCTAGGTTGTCTTTTGCCCTGAAAGAACCAAAGACAGCATAGCTACTAAATAGAGTATTCATGTGACACTCCCCTTACAGCTTTTCCTTAGGTTGTGTAGTGCTTGGTGGTCAAATTCAGCCAACATCTGCACCAGGGTGGGTGCACGGATGAAAGACACAATGAACCCAGGTTACTCCCATGCACAGAATAACACTAGGTAAACTGGGCATGTTAAAAAGCGGCCTTGAATCTTTCAGACTTCTTTTTTTTTTTTAAGATTTTATTTATTTATTTGACAGAGAGAGAGAGAGAGAGACAGTGAGAGGGAACACAAGCAGGGGGAGTGGGAGACGGAGAAGCAGGCTTTGCGCTGAGCAGGGAGCCCGATGCAGGGCTCGATCCCAGGACCCTGGGATCATGACCTGAGCCGAAGGCAGACGCTTAACGACTGAGCCACCCAGGCGCCCCGAATCTTTCAGACTTCTAATACCACTTTGCTCCCTCGCCCTCTTTCTCTGCCCCTCCCCCGTCCCTGTGCAAGCTTGCTTTCTCTCTTTCTCTCAAAATAAATAAATCTTTAAAAAAATTATTGGATTATTGGAACTATTGCATATACAACATAAGGATACTTAATATTTAAATAAATGAAAGTATTACAAGCATTAGTTCAAAATCATCAGAAATGCAAAGCTATTTTTGAAAAAGAGCAAAATACAACAAAGAAAGTTAAAAACACAATGAAGGGGCACGTGGGTGGCTCAGTCGGTTAAGCGCCTGCCTTTGGCTCAGGTCATGATCTCGGGGTCCTTGGATCCAGCCCCCATCGGGCTCCCTGCTCAGCGGGGAGTCTGCTTCTCCCTCTCCCTCTGCTGCTCCCCCTGCTTGTGCTCTCTCACTCTCACTCTCAAATAAAATCTTAAAAAAAATAAAAACCCAATGAAGACTCTACTTCTGGGTGGGACATGGTAGTAGCAAGCAATTACTCCATTATAACATAGAAAATAAACAAGTAAATTAGTTTTTGGGTTTTTTTTGCCTTTGACTTTAGAGCTCTGTGATGCAATGTGGACTAGCTTAATGAAAATGGTAACGGAAGAACCCTTGCCAGGTAAGTTGGCCCTGTTTTTCTCTGGGGAACATTTTCTAAGGGTAACAGCTGAGGATTGGGCTTGCTAAAGGCAGTGGCTTCTCTACAAGGGGAAAGAGAATCCAACAGACCTTTTGACAGTCAGCAGGATGGCATGACAGATTGGAAGCTAGAGGAGGCGCTAAGTGCATGAGTTTGCCCCTTGAGGCATTTGCTGAGCACTACAGCAACAGAAGGGAGAGGGCTGGACTGGAAAGACAAGGTGAACCCTTTTATAGTCTTACTGTGCTTAAAAAACAAAGTTCTGAGGAAGAAGAACCCAAAAGAAACGTGACAGGTTTCATTCTGTTGACATTTGAAACTACAGGGCACTGAGTCTGAAAAAGTGGCAACTTGGGGTGCCTGGTGGCTCAGTCGGTTAAGCATCTACCTTCAGCTCAGGTCATGATCCCGGATCCTGGCATGGAGCCCCACATCGGTGTTCCCTGCTCCGTGGGGAGCCTGCTTCTCCCTCTGCCTGCTGCTCCCCCTGCTCGTGCTCTCTCGCTCTCTCTCAAATAAATAAAATCTTAAAAAAAAAAAAAGTGGCAACCCAGCCCTACCTAGCTCAGCTCAATACCTGTTTGGATTAGAGTGATCAGGCCTTACTCTATCTAACAGGGAAGAGGTGAGCCCTCTCCGGAGAATAAGAACATTGACTTCAGTCTTTATGGTTCTTTTATATAGAACTTCTGGCGTACAATAAAAGGAAAATTATGGGACATGCAAGGAGTCAGAAAAATGTAACTGATCATCAAGAGAAAAAGTAGATCTACGGATGATCCAAATGTAGGAGTAAGCAGACAAGAACTTTAAAACAACTCTTACGAATATTTATAAAAACAGAGGAAAAGAAGAAAACATGTGAAAAAGGTAGATTTCCAATAGACAACTGGAATTTACATGAAAGAATCACAAACACACAGAAAGATAGTAAAACAATTGAAAAACAAAGCAGAGATAGCTACCTTGGTATCGCAGAAAACAGATTTTAAGGCAAAAAGCATTAGCAATAAGGCTGTCACTACATGACCAAAAAAGAGTTCAACTCACCAGGAAGGCATAATTCTAAGCTTTACTCACCTAACAAGATAGCCTCAAAATGTATAAAGCAAAAACTGATAAAACAGGGGAGTTTGAAAATCCATCATCACAGTGAGAGATTTCAAAATACTTCTCTCAATTATTGACAGGTCAGGCAAACAAACGTTAGTAAAGACATGGGAGATTTGAACAATTAATAAGGTTAAAGTACATATTTAGAAAATAACAATTGGAAAATAAACATTCTTCTTAAGCACATATGGTACATTTTAAAAAACAGAGAGGGAGGCAAATCATAAGACTCTTAATCATAGGAAACAAACAGCGTTGTTGGAGGGGAGGTGGGTGGGGGTTGGGATAACTGGATGATGGGCATTAAGGAGGGCACGGGATGTAATGAGCACCGGGAATTGTATGCAACTGATGAATCACTAAATTCTACCTCTGAAACTAATAATACAGTATAGGTTAATTAAATTGAATTTAAGTAAAAAAAAAATTTTTTTTTTAAATTGGCCATATCTAGACATAAAGTACATCTCAAAAACTTTCTAAGAATCAGTAAAAATAAAAGGTTTACATTTGTATTAGTTTCCTGTGGCTGCTGTAACAAGATTACTCTCACAGTTCTGAAGGAGAGAAGTCCAAAATCAGTTTGTAGGCCAAAATCAAGGTGTTGGCTGAGTCCTCAATCCTCCAGAACCTCTGGGGAATAATCCAATGCCGATGGCATTCCTTGACTTGTGGCTGCATCACTCCAATCTCTGCCTCCGAGGTCATGCTGCTTTCTCCTTTTCTGTGTGTAATCTTCCTCTTATTAAGGATATTTGTGATTTCATTTAGGGCCCATCTGGATAATCTCATCTCAAGACCCTCTAACTTAATCACATCTGCAAAGACCTTTTTCCACATAAGATAGCGTTTACAGGGTCCAGGGATTTGGATCTGGTATCTTTGGGGGCCATTATTCAGCCTACTACAACATTTATATATATATATTTACTTTATGCCAGGCTAGATCCTGAGTACTTTAAAAATACAAATTTTTGCTCACCAACAACCTACAAGCCAGGTGCTGTTATTATTCTCATTTTTCAGAAGGCAAAACTGAGGTAGAGAAAGGTTATAATTTGCCCAAGCTGTGCCATACCTACATGTTCTCTGACCACAATGCAATTATTTAGAAATCAATAACAAAAGATTTCACTTTTTATTCTAAAAAAATTTCAGATTCATAGGAATTTTACAAGCACACAGAATTCCCATATACCACCTTTCACCTAGATTCTTTCAATGTTAACATTTTAACACATTTGCTTTATCTTTTTCTGTATACATAATTTTTTTCTGAACCTTCTGAGATTAAGTTGCATAGATAATGTCCCATTATCCCTAAATACTCTAGTGTGTACTTCCTAAAACTCAAGAGCTTTTTCTTGAATAACCACAGTACAATGCTCAAACTCAGGAAATTAACATTGATAGAATGCTTTTATCTAACCTACAGACCTTTCTCAAATCTTAACCATTGTCTCAAAAATGTCATTCTTAATCAAGATTTGATCCGAGATCATGTAACATTTACTTGTCACATTTCTTTAGTTTTCTTTAATCTGAAACTTTTGACAAATTTAAGTAGGTTATTTTGTAGGATATCCTTCAATTTGGATTTTTCTGATATTTCTTTTTGATTAGGTTCAGGTTATCACTTCTCGGCCTTTTGGCTAAGATCAGGTGTGATCAGGTTCAGGTTATACATTTTTGGCAGGAATACCATATAAGTGATGTTGTATCTTCAGTCCATGATAACACAATGCACAAAATATAAAATTGTCTTATTAATGGTGATACCAACACAAGCTTTTTAAAAAGGAAATAGCATTTATAAACATTTGAATTTGTGCTTTTAAAAACATTTCTCAACAGGTCATAGGTCAAAGTCATAAATTTTTAAATATTAGCACTGAAAAAGAATGTGTGTACATATACATGTTTATGTACTCACACACACACACCTGAATTGTGGGATGTAGCAAAAAATAATTAAACGTAGAGCAATAGATGTTTATGTCAGAATAGAAAAAATGTTAAACATGAATGAAATGTTCAATTTGTGAAATAAGAAAAATAACAGAATAAACTGCCAGAAATCAGGAGAACATAAAGTGAAAAGGGCAGAGAGGATCGACAAAGCCAAATTGCTTCTTTAAAAACTAATAAAGTAGACAAATTCCTAGCAAAATGGTCAAGGAAAAGAATGTGAGAAAACACAAAGAATACTGGGAAAGGAAAGAGAAAGCTTACAAAAATCAAAGATTCCTCAAGTCACATTATGCTAATACATTTGGGAAAAAAATATGAGGCAGTGCTTAGAAATTTTTTTTTCAAAATTGACTCAAGAAAAAATAGAAACCTTGAGTAGTCTTATTCCCATTAAAGCAACATCATCAGTAGCTAAAAATCTTCCCACAAATAAATACTAGGGCCAGATGGTTTTATGAACTTTCAAGGAAAAAGATTGCTCCAATCTTTTAGTCTTCCAGAGCACAGTAAAATAAGCAACACTTCCCAGCTCATTTAATGAAGTTATAATGTTGATATGAAAGCCAGACAAATATGAAGATTGCAAACCAATTTCCTAAACAAAGATGCAAAATTCCAAATAAAATACCAGCAAATTGTATTTAGCAGTACAAAGATAGTGAATTATGACCAAGAATGTAAAGGTGATTTCATATTAGAAAGTCCTAACTAAACTAACAAGATCTCTGAAATCTTCAGGAAAGACTTCATGCAGTATAAAGTTCAATATGTATGTACTCCTAGCCATTCTTGGAACATACCAGGCACGCACTCTCCTCGGGTTCTTTGCTCAGGCTGGTCTGCTTGATCTGCCCTTCTCCCACATAGCTGAAAGGCCTCCCCAGGACCGTTCAAAACCTCTCTCCACAGCCACCATGAGTATACAAGCCTCCCACTCTTACCCTACACACACAGATTCCCCATCCTCCTTACCCTGCTTCATCCCCCTTCCTCCCCATAGCATAAAGCACTTACACTATGTTTCTCTTTCTTTCTTCTTTTTTAACCTGTCTCCCTCCTTGGCTTGCCTCCCCTTCCCCAGCTCAAATGTAAGCTCTACAGGGGCAAAAATTTTTGTCCCTTTGTTCACTGTAGTTTCTCCAGCACCCAGAAGAGTAAATAGCACATGGTTAGCACTCAATAAATGCACCCAATGCTATGTCTAGAAACTTTTGTAGTAAGGAAGACAAGCTTGCCTTATATCCTTTTAGGATTATCATTTGTAGTACCCACGTCGCTTGCTTTTCAGTGACACAGGTAAAAGGAGAGTGCAAAGTTGTAATATGCCACCATCACGTTAACATGGATTCATTTAATATGGTTGTGTTCATGCTGGACACCATGTTCCATTTCTAGATGTCTCTACATAAACCTCGACAGAAAGAATTACATTCCAAGAGGGAATTTAAATTCTGTCCACATGTATATGTTTTCATCATGAGATGAGTATCAAAGTACAAAGTAGTGAGTCCTTAAACATTTTTTAATTGAATTAGTTTCCAACATATTCAATAAAGAGCTTTGGTAATTTCCTTTGACACTGTAACTACCGAGCAAAGTAGCAGAATCCAAGACCACCTAAATCTCAGGTAATTTTTGGTGTCAATAGATTTAAAAAAATTAGAGTACAACTTAAGTTCATTTCATTCTTGAAAGGTATCACAATAAATCTCCTCTTCCACACTGCATCCGCACCATTTGTTTGGTGTCAGCACTGATGCTCACTCCATATAAAGTTCAGGTCTGTCGTATTTCAATGCAATAAATGCTCCAGTGAGAGGAATTCATCTATTTAGGGCAGGGCCACATTTGAGGACATTGAGAACAATAATAACATCTGTATTTATTCCCAGTGTATGGGGGACTGGCACAAAGAAAAATCAGAATGGCAACGTCATTATGTGTGCAAGACAATTCTTCTCGTGTTCCCCCCATGCTACTGCACAGAAACAATGAAAGAACAAGAAATTAAAATCTGGCTCACTGTGTTGTGAGGTGAGCTGACTCTATATAAATCATTCTCTCTTTTACTCTACACTCTTGGGTTCAAACCTTATCTAGCACACATCAGACTATAACATCAAGTTGATATAAAGTTAAGTCTAAAAGCTGTGCTCCACTATTTTGAAAGTTTGGAGTACGCTGGGTTCTCTTTTAATGAATTTTTTCACGTGCCTAGAAACAGATTTTCATGCCATTATCTCAGTCTTCAGTGTCAAATACAAGAGCACACTTGCCAAGTTGAAGTAGTAAAAGTTACAGCTCAGAAGTTTCTAACTTGGAGGGAAGGGAACATGTTTTGTATGCTTGTACATGGATCCCTCCCCAACGCTACCAACTCCACTGAAAACTACCACCCACAACAATCAACCAACCAACGTGTGAAAGCAAATAAAAATATCACCCAGGTCACTGTGGTTTCACCATTTCAACAACAAAATGAGAGAGAAAAAGGCAATGTGTTTTTCATAAAACTACGTTTATTCAGTTTAAATGATTCTGAGATTATGTTCTTAATTTTTGGGTGCTAAAATGTCTTTTCTTCTATGTAATGATGCTAATGGATCTTCCTGTTTTTGTTTTATGTCCTTAGCTGGCAAAACTAAAAGCTAGAAACACCTAAACGCTGCAATTACTTTTTTTTTTTTTTTTTTACACAAATCTCCTGGTGTTTAAAACTCAGAGCTTAGGAACCACAGCCTTGGTAAAGACCTACCTACCTTCCATGTTACATGTTTCACAATACTGAATTACTTCTTGGTGATTTCCCTCAAACAAGTTATGGAGCAGGATAAAAGTAAGTCTTCACTTACAGTAAGCCAGTGTAAAAACAGCCTTAACTTCAAGCACCGAAGAAATACATTTTCAATCATCACTGTGGTTAAATCAACTTTTATTAAAACTAGTCAGATTGCTATCTACAGGGTATCGATTTATCACTTCTCCATTATCATTACTGTTTTGGGAAAAGCCTGCGGTCACATATGTGAACAGGATTGATGCAGTGCAGAAACAAAGGAGGCTGGGGTCCAAGCAGGCCACTCTCCTGGGTCAGGGATTTAGTGGCACTGTAGGTGGCTGCTCATCTCAATGTATTTTTTGGTCCATTTACCTTTACAAATCATACCATATAGCTTTCAGTATTTACATGCATTTAAACTGAGAAGAAATATGTGTTAGAGGAAAGCATATGTTAGTGGGCTTCATGTGTCAAAAGGAACTCCATATGTCGTGTATTATTTTTATGTCATTAGCTACCTTTGAGAACAAAAAGTTCCACATAAATGTACAAACTGGGACATACTTTCAGAAAACCTCATAGCGATGCATGTTACAGTGTGTCCTCCCATAAGTGAATCAATTAATCTCCACTCCCTCGAAGTGTTAATAACAAACAAAAAGAGTAGCTGGCCATTACTTTTTAAAGTATAATTCAGAGAAAATACAAGAACAATCATCATTGGCATTTTGGGCCAAATGAAACCACTGAAGCATTATGTCTGACTCAATCATTCTGTGATTTGCCAAAATCATGTTCCTTCCCATTACACTGTTCTTGCTAGCATTAGTTCTATGTCCATTTGATAGGAACATTTATATTAAACTTCAAAATAACTCCTGGCAGTATTCAAAATATATGGCCAGAACTCCTGAAGGCAACTTTGCTTTCGTCCCAATTATGACAACATTTAGCCTTATTAGTAACTGATAAAATGACAACCGCAGACTTTGGAGAGGGGTGGGTGCCTTGCCGTAAACACGCGTAAGCTGGCACGCCTAGCCAAGCTACTCAGTACAGTTACCAATGCTTAGTTCTTCTTGGCTTTCTTCATATAGCGAGCCCGCGTGGACTTGCCAAAATTCATGGTCATTTTGAAATACAGCCAGGTAGGCATAACTGAAAGTATTGATTCCTAGGGAAAGAAAATGGGGAGATATGTAATGACAGCCTACAATTTGGGCTAACTTAGAGCATCTGATCTTGATGTTTTACTCTACTGTTGTTTTGTCGGTAAATCTGAAAGTTCTTGAGTGTTTAAAATAAAACATAGATGCCTCATTAGTAGGTCTAGACAATGTATAGATGCTGATACATCACATGCTATTTTGTGACTCAGCGGGAAAGAAAACCCCAAAGCAAAGTACTGATTTGAGACTTGCAGAGCTACATACCATAAGAAAATGGACCGGGTATCCGGTGGTTCGGGACTGCAAGCCCACCGTTCTCATTGCAGACTTCACATACGTCTCCGCAGACGGCTTATCCAGGGTTGGCTTTCGGATTTTCGACAGCTTTGTAGCTACGTAGTACGGCCGGACACTCTAGAAAGGCAACACACACCCCCCACCACAAAACACAAAAACAAAAACAAAAACCATGCTGTTGATTAGGAAGACCACAAACTAAGAACTGCTTGACTGCTCCTAGCGGCAGAAACATAGAAACACTGTGGTGAAATCTAAAGTCTGCTTGAGAGAATACATGACAGCATAAAATCAATTGTAATAAGATAATCTATCCATGAAACAATTTGAGACTGAGAAAGTATTAAAAATAAGCAGAAATAGACCTTTTTGAACCTTTAAAAAGAAGGCACTTAAACAAACCTGGAGAGCAGAGGTTCTGGACAGGATACTCTTTCTACTCTGATGAAACTGAACATGGTTACAAAACCACCATGGAGATTTTTGACATTTTATCCTCCTAAAGAGACAATGCTCATTTTCTTTCTGATTTGTCGCTCATTAAGATGGTTCTGTCAGCTTTGGTGCCTCTAAAATAAGCATTTCCCCTTCTCAGACTTTAGCTACTACTCTCCTCCCTAGTTTCTTACCACTCTGTGTCTGAGTTTTATAAACTTTGCTGCTGATAAGATCAGATCTCCCACCCTCAACCTTTTTTTTTCTTTTTTCTTTGTGGGGGGAGACATGTGGAAACAGCTTGGGTAACCAAGAGACCCTTGACGGGAGTGGCGTGGGAGGACAGATCTGAATGCTACCTGTTAGAAGAACTTAACCAACGTCAGGTTCTTTATTGCTTAAGCTTGACACATTTGGATAGGATTCAACATAGAACACAAGGAGACGCTATTACAACGGGTCCCCAGTCATGACACCAGAGGTTCCTTCTATAGTTTGAAATAACTTGGGCTTGGTTGTTCACCAAAGAGTGAATGTATTCTACTTATCGGCGTGTGCATGAGAGGAAAGGGTATCAACAACAGTGATACTTCTGTTAAAGAAAAGGATTAAGGGCGCCTGGGTGGCTCAGTCGTTAAGCGTCTGCCTTCAGCTCGGCTCGTGATCCCAGGGTCCTGGGATCGAGCCTCACATCGGGCTCCCTGCTTGGCGGGAAGCCTGCTTCTCCCTCTCCCACTCCTCCTGCTTGTGTTCCCTCTCTTTCTGTGTGTCTCTCTTCAAATACATACATTAAAAAAGAAAGAAAGAAATAGAAAGAAAGAAAGAAAGAAAGAAAGAAAGAAAGAAAGAAAAAGAAGATTGAATACCTGGTGATCAAAATCAAAAACTTCACTACAGGTAGAA
The DNA here is from genome assembly GCF_054177405.1 of Leptonychotes weddellii. NCBI lineage: Eukaryota > Metazoa > Chordata > Mammalia > Carnivora > Phocidae > Leptonychotes > Leptonychotes weddellii. The sequence goes on from NC_138379.1 coordinate 15,383,145, forward strand.
ATAAAATTGAGATGTGTTCCGGACTAGGCACTTCCTTCCTGCCGAGAGCTGGAAGGAATATTCCCATGTCTTGGGGTTTTTGTTTGTTTGGTTGTTTGGTTTTTGAATTTTTCCCACTCCCAAGTATGAGTCAAGGAATACAACTCACCCTCCTTAACATGGGAGCTGAAAGTTCAGCCCGCCTGGTAAGAACCAAGGACCCAAGGGCTTAAGCACGGTCTCTTCTCCATCTTTCTCTTATGTGCCTGCAGCCGGAAACCCACACTAAGTTAACTAACGTCCCCCAAGTACCTCAATACCTGAGCCACCTGTGATTAGGTGACTCTTCGTTTTTGAGAATTTATCCCTATCCACGTATCCCCCACTTTGTGAGCAAAATACTTTGTCAAAAAGGTCTTCAATTTTTTTTAAAGATGTTTATTTATTTATTTGAGAGAGAGAACACAGAAGGAGAGTGAGAAGGAGAAGAGACTCCCCGCTGAGCAGAGAGCCCAATGCGGGGCTTGATCCCAGGACCCTGAGATCATGACCTGAGCTGAAGGCAGACACTTAATTGACTAAACCACCCAGGTGCCCCAAAGGTCCTTAATTTTAAAGGCACACTGCAGCAAGGATACAGTATGAAAAGAAGAATTCACCAAGACTCTAACAATGCATAAGGAAAGAAAACTGTTTACCAAGCTAAGTGGCAAACAAAGCAAAAGAAAGCATATGCATATGCACTATCTCGAGTAATGAAAGGACACAAGCAAGCTGTGTCACATCTCTGTCTCAGGTTTCCTGGTTACAAAAAAGTGAAGATTTAAAAACCCATTTCCATCTATGGATCACAAGCCTGCTGAGGGTTCTTTCAAGTTCTGAGTGTCTCAGGATGAAGATGGTCTGATAATTATACCTTCCAATTATACAATGATATTATCACCCTCCCTCTCTCTGTAGATATATGGCATAAATTGGACTATTTGGATCTTGCGGAAGAATTAAGTGGCACTGCCTGGCTGAACCACTTGATGGTGCCACAAGTTCACTCACCATTCAGCTAAACCATCCAGATAGCCTAGGGAACCACCTAGCTCAGGAAGTGGAGGCAAGAGACACATGCCTAGGAATCCCAAGTCAAGCTATTTTTTTCCAACGAAGAAATGTAAATTCTGTTCTGGAAAGGGTATTTATTTCCGACAATGGCAGTTAACATGGCCTAGCAGAAGAGGCAAAGGATTCAGAGACAAAATAAGTTTAGAGCGAAGTCTTAAATAAAGTGGAGGACTTTGCCAGGTAAACAAACAAGGTAAGAACATTTTGGGTAATGAGAATAGTAGGAGCAAAGGAAAGGAGAGAGAGCATGAGGTTCTCAGGCAACTACAAGCTGTTCAGTATGGTTCAGGTGTCAGAAATGTGTGGAGTAGGGGCGCCTGGGTGGCTCAGATGGTTAGGCGTCTGCCTTCGGCTCAGGTCATGATCCCGGGGTCCTGGGATCGAGTCCCGCATCGGGCTCTCTGCTCCTTGGGAGCCTGCTTCTCCCTCTGCCTCTGTCTCTCATGAATAAATAAATAAAAATCTTTAAAAAAAAAAAAAAAACTATCTTTAAAAAAAAAAAAAAAAAATGTGTGGAGTAGCGGCCGGAGGAAAGCTAAATGGAACAGAAAACTAAACCCAATCACTCGACAGTAGAGATTCCGAGAGTATCAGCTCTATGCGAACATGGTCTTATTCACCACCATATGGCCAATGCTCAGAGCAGCACCTAGCACACAGGAGGGACGCACAGATCTGCCGAGTGACTTAGCAACAGAACTCCTCAGTGTGCACGGCACTGAAGAATTGTACTGGGGCCCCCTTCCACCACTGCAGTCCGGAAAATTAATTACACCAGGAAGCTGACAATGTAATAAGAGTTTAAACCAAAACTTTAGATATTCTGAAGCTTAAGCAAGATCATATATCTAAACTAAGACAAACTTATAGGTCTAACTACTTGCCAAGAATTTAAAAATGAGTATTTTAAATTATGTGTAAAAGTAAAGAAATGTACCTCAAAGTGTCATCTAGGTACATCCTTAAAGAGTTCACCAAAAACACAATAAACAATAATTAAATTGATCCATTCTCCTGCCACTCATGGAAACATTACAATGAACAGGTTGAGAAGATATTCACCCTTCTACAGGAAGTATTTTGGGCAGAACAAATTTTACAAGTTGCTTAAGCTCAAAATTTTGCCATTATAAAGATTTCCGCCTGGAAACAACCTGGGTCTCCTCAGCCACAGGTGCAGACAAGTGCCCTGATCTTCCAATTTAGAATCCCAAAGTGAAAACAATTAGGCCATAAAGCAAAGCTGTTGTTTTGTCCTTATTCAGCCTGTTTTTTCATTTTCATTTTATTTATTTTTTAAGATTTTTTTTTTATTTGAGAGAGAGCAAGAGACAAGCAGGGGGAGTGGCAGGCAGAGGGAGAAGCAGGCTCCCCGCTGAGCAGGGAGCCCGATGAGGGGCTCGATCCCAGGACCCTGGGATCATGACCTGAGCCGAAGGCAGACGTCTAACTGACTGAGCCACCCAGATGCCCCTCAACATGTTTTTTAAAAAACAAATCCCTGGAGACAGCGTGGTATCTTTTTTTCCTCCCCCACTGGAGTAGCTTGCTTAGGTAATCTGGTCCTTACAAAACAAGTGAGGGGGCCTGACTCAGAACAGGAAGGCTACCGTAACTTAATGTCATGGAGTACTGGAAAGATGGATGCCCAACACTGCATGGCAGGTATTCAAGAATCAGATACTGAACCTTGTAACTTCGGGTGGTCGAGCATCTCTCCTGTTGTCACCTGTACTAAACATGCCTTCTTGAATTTAAAAATGACCAGAACAACTCACAACCAGGCTTTGGAAAACGTGGATCCAGCAGACACCAGACTCTAGTCCATTTGCACAGTATGGAATTCTGGGCACGATGTCCGATCTGCCTTTTGTGAGCATCAAGTTCACCAGTGTGACAGGCACACATTCTTAAGGCAGAAGCTGTGGCTCTGAGGAGGCATTTTAGAGAACATTTTCTCCTTATATCTGTCTATTCATCTTCCATTTCAGGATCTGATATCCTCCGGAGGACCTGTAACTACATACACAGATCCTAGTTTGGGGAGCTGGTGTTACTTTACTTGCAGGCCATCAGATGAGCATTTCCACAAAAGGGCTCTTGCTTATCTCATCACTCTGATGGGGCAGAGAGCCCTGATGACATGGCATTGAGCAAAGGCCCCACAGTAACATTACGTATAAGCCTTAACACCTAAGCCCCAAATAAAGGAGTGAAAACGTCGTATGTTCTGTACAAAGAAAATCCTTGATAAAAACTGACTGGCTGATAATCTCACAAATGACCTACCTCCAAATATGTGGAATTTATATGTTAAACATTCACATAACAAAAGGAAAAACTGCGTAATATCACACACACACACAAAAAACATTTGCTTAACAACAAACATTACCTGAGCACCTACTAGGACACTGCTGTTAGCGGTGGAATACAGTTGTGAACAGAAGCAAAGTCCCTAATCTTCTAGACCTTATATCTGGGGTGAGGGTAGGACACAAAGACTACAAACAAGTAGTAAAAAATGATACTACATTGGGAGGTGACGATAAAAAGGAAAAAAGAAAAGTAAGCCTGACTAAGGACAGAGGTGACAGAAGCTGTTCCTGCAGGTGACCAAGAAAGGCCTCTCTGATGTGGTGACATACAGCAAAGATTTCAATGAAGGGAGAGAGCTAGCACAAAAGCTATCTGGGTAAAGATCCTTTTCGACTGAAAGAACAGGAAGTGCGAAGGCCCTGAGGTAGACATGTGCTTGAAGTGTTTGAGGAACTGCAAGGAAGCCAGAGAAATAGCAGGGGATGAGAGATAATGTGGAATGTTTGAAATCAGAACACGGTAGGTCATAAGAACTCATGATTCTACTCTGAAAGAAATTAAAAGCCACAGGAGAATTTTTGAGTAGAGAAGTGAAATGACCTGGATTTAGCTTTAAAGTGATCACTCTGACTGTTGGGAGCAGACTGTGGGGGCTATAGGCAAGGATGGGAGGAGGGGAGGCTGGGTAAGAAGGTACTGCAAAATGTTCAGAGCACGTGATCATGATGGCTTAAATTAGTGATAGCAGTGGTGGTCCCAAAAAGTGGTCAGATAGTGGATATGTTTAAAGGATACTGAAGTTGGGGCGCCTGGGTGGCTCAGTCATTAAGCGTCTGCCTTCGGCTCAGGTCATGATCCCAGGGTCCTGGGATCGAGCCCCACATCGGGCTCCCTGCTCGGCGGGAAGCCTGCTTCTCCCTCTCCCACTCCCCCTGCTTGTGTTCCTGCTCTCGCTATCTCTCTCTCTGTCAAATAAATAAATAAATTCTTTAAAAAATTTAAAAAAAAAAAGGATACTGAAGTCAACAAGATTTCCCAATGCACTGAATTTGGGGTATGAGAGAAAGAGGTAGTAGGGTATGAGGTGGGGGAATGTCAGTTTTGAAATCAGGTGGACTTGACCACTTACGAGTTGTCTGACCTTGACCAAAATACTGAGCTTTAGCTTTTTCCTCTGCAATTGGGAGATATAGCATCCTTCTTATTGTACTATTACGAGGATTAAATAAAATAACTGTCGGTTAAAGTGTGTGGGATTTGAACTCTGGTATTTTCTAAGGTTTATAATATATTTTTCAGAATAAATTTAGAAAGAAAAACTTGGCTGAATTTTTATATTTTGTAAAAAGTGGAAGAACACCATATTTACAGAGTGACTCCTGAGGTAACCACCGGGCTATGTTAGTTCTTTCTGGACTTACTCTGACATCTTACAATTATTACCCCTGAAGTCTTTTAGTTCTTGTGGTGCAACACTGTTGTAAAGGGCCAGGCGAAATAGATGTTATCAACGACAAACATGGAGATTCACATGGCTGGAAGGGATCAGAGTCCAATGATCCCCAACAGGACAAACATTACTATTCTTAAGCCATTTCTCAAAGTTGGTGCAGTTGACCAGATACGATTATTTCCTGGGAGAATCATATTGCTTTATAGTTCTTAGATTCCATCTGCACCAAGAAAGACACACTCCATTACCTTCTTTTGTTGGCATTGGCAATTAATAAGAAGAGTGGATGAAGAATTCCGTTTTCAACCCTGATAGTCACTTTTCAATAGTTAGCTTTCTAGCTCTTTGAAGCCCAAAAGATCTCCATGATTATTCTAAGCTATAAAATATTTAACAAAATATAAAACAGGAATATCTTCTTTTGGTTAAAAAAAAACCTTGAATTTTGTTTTCTCCCTCATCTCAATGTGTCCTCTTTATTTTCTAGATTTATTCTGATTAAAAACTGCATTTAGCTGAATTAACAAAACCATCATCTCTCATCACCCAAGAGGACCAAAGCACTGGAAGGTGGTAACTTAAGAGAAGGGGGCCCAGTGAATGTCCCCATTACAGTAAGTTCACATCTAAATGGAGTATTCTTCTGCAATCTCACGCTAAAAATGAGAAAACCCATTTCATTTTCAGGCCAGCTGAAACCTACAACCACCTTCTCTGGGTTTCGTGGTCTTGACCTATGTCCTCATCTGTCCTCTGGTAAAGAGTCAGATAAACTAAACCCTAAGGGATGGTTTCAGTTAGCAAATGATCTCCTCATTGATAGCATTTCCAGACACTTGGTTTCCCAGCTCCAAGGAAGAAAACTGTATGGTGCAGAGAAACACCTCCGTGTGAAACAGAAAGAACGCAGACTTCGGAGTTATTCAAACCCAGGTTACAAATCCAGAGATGGGTAAATTCCCCATACTTTCCCACATTCTTGAACACATCACCCTCCTCCAATTTCTTCATAGCGCTTATCACTGTATACTGTCATCTCATTCGTGTATCTGTTTACTTGTTTATTGTCTCCCCACTAAACATAAGTTTCTACCACGTCCATCTGTCTCCGTCTGTCTTTTTGCCACTGTATCCCCAGGTACCAGACTACTAGGTACCCTCTAAATATGTCTGGATTGAAGAAATGTGGTGCATGATATATACCTCTAGTTTTGGACTTAACATCCCTTGTCTTTGTAATGTGTTTAAATATCTGTCTTCTCTTTCTGTTTGTGCCTTGAGGACAAGGATGGTGTCTTATTCACCTTTGTTACCTCCCTGCCTCGCTAAGGACCTGGCAAGCAGCAGGCATTTGTCATCTGACACACTGGACTGACCTTACACAAGTTACACAACTCCTATCGCTTCTTTGTTTCCTGTCTGTAAAATGGAACTAGGTTGAGGTCTATCTCAAATAAGGTAACAAAATAGTGGGAAACATGGAACGTATTGTACATATTCGATAAGTGCAAGTTTCTTTCCTCTCTTCTTCACACTTGCATATCAATTCAGTTTCTGGTGTTCTTATATCTGCCCCATCATTTGCGCCCACTTGCCAGAAGGGGAGACTAGGGCTCAAAGTAATGAAGTGGCTTTCTGTAGGTCAGATGACCACTGACTGGTGATATCAGAACTAAAACCTTGGTTTGCTGACGCCAAGCCCAGCGTCCCTTCCTCACTGCACCTAAGCATACCAGTGACAAATGTGGTCTGCATAAAACCATGGCCTGGATTGAGGAAGCTGTGACTTCTTGCTTTGAAATGACCAACTAGCCAGGCAGGGCTTCATGAATTCTTTAGCATCAAAAACCTCTTCATAAGGCAGGTTTGTGAGGAATCATCACAGGATGCTAAACCTAGGGAAAACTAAACTGATATGGAGGCAGAATATCTGCCTGATCTTAAAGTGCCTCCCCACAGATTGCTTAGTCATGCAAAGGGGGAAAGATAGTAACTATACAGCAGAGAGACTGGGTAACACCTTGAATGAAGCAACCAAATCAACATCAGCAATGAAGGGCAGATGGATATCGTGTGTCTCTGGATATGATGCCCTGAGAAAGATATAAAACCACATGTGCCATTTTGGCCAGGAGAGCATAATGTGAATTTAACCATGAGGAAGCATCAGAAAAACCCCAGACAAGCAGTGTTCCATCAAAAAGAGCAGGATGTGTACTCTGCTCTTTAAAAATGTCAGTGTCATAAAAACAATGAAAGGCTGTGGATATATTCCAGATTAGAGGAAACTAAAGGGACGGGACAACTCTATAGAGTACCTGATCCTAGAATGAATTATTTACTGGAGAATAAAAAATGCCATAAGGAATATTATGGAGTCAAAAACAGAAATACAGACAGTAAATGAGATAAAAATATTATATCAATGTTAACTCTGAAGTTGGTAACTATGTTGTGGCTACATAAGAGAATATCCTTAACCTTTGGCAGTGCACACGGAAGTATTTAGAGGTAAAGAACCATGTGTGCAACTTACCTTTCAATAATAAAGCAAATGAAGTAAGCTGCATAACATGAAGTGAATCTGGGTAAAAGGCACGAGAATGTTCTTTGTATATTCTTATTCTTACAGCTTTTCTGTAGATTTGAAGTTATTTCCAAATGAAGAGTTTTTTAAAAACAAGGCGGCTTGTGAAGGTTTCACAGAATAAGAGTTCAGGAAGTGTAATTTCAAGAAGATGGCTTAGTCTTAGCTATTTCTTATACTTTTTCAGCATTCATGGCTAGTTGGTCCGTGGCATACTGAAGGAGCTGGTACTGGGGCCCACCACCTAGCCAGTCGGATCACTTATGATTTTGCCCTTTGAAAGAGTTAAGCATAATTCTGACCGGGCTTTAATTATAGGGCAGTAATGAGAACAGACAGTCCTCACCAACATACCAACACAAGATAAGGCTTACTCAAGAATGAACTTCTTACCCTCAATTCAAACATAATGAACAGAATTTATCAGATCCAAAATTCACCTTTTTTTTTCATTAGCTGTCTCAACTGTTCATTTGCATTTCCACAAAATGCTTATTTCATGGCAAATCTGAATTCATGAAGGAAATTTTAAATGCTCTCACAAAATTATAGGAAAGAAGTTGAGGGAAAGATGGAAAGATAAAACAACCTAAATTCAAAAAACCCTCTCTTTTTCTCCCCAAAGAGCAATCTGATATACATTCACATGAAGGGAGACCTAAAAAGATAGCTTTCCTTCCAAGGATTAGAAGAAACTGAAATGTGGCAACACAGCATTAGCCTGGAAGCCCTCTAGATACAGAGGTTGAAAATTCAAGACCAGAGGCCTATGGGAGCAAGAGAAGAAGCTCAAAGGGCCTTTACAATGAATGTCTGTGTACCATAAAGTGTGGCCATGCATAACCAGAGTCTTCCCTGATACCAAGCAAAAGACAGGTCCCTAGTGTGCCCCAAATTACATGTGTCACTAGCAACACAGAGACAAACAAGATTAAAAAAAAAATCCAGATCTCAAGAATATATTGAAGTGGGGGGAAGCAGGGGAGCCAGAGAGTATCAGACCAAGGTATATAACCAGAAAGAGGAGAGCAGAAGGAAAGGCATATCACGTGGCTGAGATTCGGTTTCCCAGGGGAGGTAAAGTGTGGCCTGAGCCTTGAAAGACAGATGGGTCACAGGCTCAGGCATGAATGGGGTGGGGAGACAGGGAGTGGGGAGCAGAGGGGAAAGGCGTGCCAGCCTAGAAGCCAGTCTGCGAGGGCAGAGCATGTCCTGGCCACCACAGGTCCACTCTGGCCTGACGCAGGGAGGGACGACGGGGTGGCTAGAGAGGCGATGGCCTTGTGGAGTCGGAATTCAATCCTAAACACCGCAGGCAGCCACTGGAGGACTATGAAGGAAAGCAACATTACCTGACTTGGATTTTAGCAAGATCACCCAGGAAACAGCATGGGGGACAGAGTGGAAAAGAAAATTGCCAATAAATAACTCCTGGCCCAAAAAAACAGGCAGACATAAACCACCACCAAAGAAAAACCAGTAATTTTTAACTGAGCTTTATTTAGGCCAGCTGTTTCTGTCCCTTTGATCAGAACTAGTATGACATTCTATTCTACTTCAGCATTCTGATGTGTTCACACAGAAATGATAGCCGTACTTTCCTTCACAAACATGTGAGCTTTTATTTATTTTTTTTTTGCCAAATTCACGCTACATTTAAACCTTGAATGAAGTCACTTGAAGGAAGACAATGATCAATGAAATTACATAATTGAGAAGTCATTATTGGGGAAAAAGAAGTTTATCAAAGTTAAACATTTCAAAAAACAAATTGCTAGTATGTTTTTGTCGTAGTTTCTAGTCACGCCAGGCTAATAGGCAGAGAATATGGAGAAAAGATCTTTGAGGGAAACAAGCTGTGGGAATGAGAGAGGAGACGGTCTTGTCTGTTCAGAGAATTTCAGAAATCGCTCGTCTGTGCTCACAGAGTGTAATACTCCCTTTTGTCATTCAAGCACTTGCAGCTTCTGGCCATGCTGCCTGTAGGTCACCCACTGATGGATCTGTGAGATTCCTGCTTAATCTCAGTAGGTGTTTAAAAATTTTGAAATTAATAACTTGATTACAACAGAAATGGCACGACACTGTGTGGCACGTGATACCTCACATCCCCTCAATGCTTTACTGGCTCCTTGTCACCAAAATACACCATGTTCTACACAGCAGATTTCAGCTACTAGCATTAAAATGACAGGGTCAAGGAGAGAAGGGGGAGTACGGTAGTTCAGTGTAAAATTCAGGATTCTCGAAAACCCTGTCTTCCTCTCCAATGTACCCTATGTATTAATGGGAAGCTGCAAATCAGAATAACGTCAAAGGGCTATGACATCTAAGGACGACATGGGCAAGACCTCAGGAGGGGGCTTTGAGGAAGCAGACTCTAAGATGGCCCTGGAAGATGAGGAAACATTGGCCCTACCCTTCCCTTACCTACCACTCTCTCTCACTGTGGGTGACTTAGCTATAGTCTCCACTCATAGGATATAAGCGGTTAGAAGCTAGATCCAGACAACGCTTCGGGCCATCTCGACTGTCCAAAGATACAAGGGAGGAAATGGAGCTGAATCCGTAACTGCCTGAGCACTGACGGCACCAATGTGTTCAGCGCTGTCCTAAAGGCCTCAAGTTAGGAGCCCAGTGATTAAAAACAAAGGCTTTGGTGCCAAACGGCCTCAGATTTGAGTCCTGGTTCAACATGGACAAGTGGCTTAAACTCTCTAACTCCGATTTCCATAAATTTACAGAAGATGATAATCACACCACCTTATGAGGTCATTACAAGATAAAACGAAATAATGGATATGTATAAAGTGCTTAGCACTGTGCCTGGAAAGTAACCCTTCAAATATTAGCTATTACAATGGCTGATCATCTGGGGCTTCAGGGTGCAAAATTTGAAATACTAGGCTCGCAATAATGAGAGCCATGATGAACAACAGGGTGTGTGAAGAAGTGGGGGCAGGTCGTGGGTGGTAGTAGGAAAGGGGTACGCATTGCAACTTCCCCTAAGACATCGTTAAAAATGTGCCTAAGCAGGCAAACACTGTGAGCCATTATTTCTTTGTGTTGAATAAGAGCTGCTTTGAGACAGATACTCATAAAAATCCCTACATTTGCTTCCTCTCATATTTGGTATTATATTTTCAGAGCATTGTGTCTGTTAGCTACATAATAAAAGCAAAGGTCTCTACAAAGATTAAGTCAAAATGGATCAAAGGCCTAAATGTAAAAGCAAAACTATAAAACTCTTGGAAGAAAACAGGGGGAGAGCTTCATGACATTAGATTTGGCAATGATTTCTTGCATAGGACACCAAAAGCACAGGCAACAAAAGGAAAAATAGATAAACTGACTACATCGAAATTAAAAACTTTGGTGCATCAAAGGGCACAATCCATAGAATGAAAAGGCAACCCACAGAGTAGAAGAAAATATTTGCAAATCATGTATCTGATAAAGGGTTAATATCCAGAATATATAAAGAACTCCCATAATTCAACAATAAAGAGCTAACAACCCAATTAAAAAGGTGAAAGTGGGGTACCTGGGTGGCTCAGTCGTTAAGTGTCTGCCTTCGGCTCAGGTCGTGATCCCAGGGTCCTGGGATCGAGTCCCACATCGGGCTCCCTGCTCGGCGGGAAGCCTGCTTCTCCCTCTCCCACTCCCCCTGCTTGTGTTCCCTCTCACTATATCTCTCTGTGTCAAATAAATAAATAAAATCTTTAAAAAAAAATTAAAAAAAATAAAATAAAAAATGAAAAAGGGTGAAAGTTTTGAACAGATGTTTCTCCAAAGAAGATATAAATTGGCCAGTAAGCAGCTGAAAAGGTGCTGAAAAGGTGTTTAGCATCACGAATCATGAGGGAGATGCAAATCAAAACCCCAATGACAGACCACTTCCTACCCATTAGGACAGCTATTATTTAAAAACAAAAAACAAAATAAAGTATTGGTAAGGATATGAAAAAGTTGGAACCCTGGTAGGTTGTTGTGGGACTACAAAATAGGTAAGCCATCACGGAAAAAAGTAAGGCAGTTCAAAGGAAAAAAAAGATACAGACATACATAAATATAAATAAAGCTGCCACCTGACCCAGCAACTCCTCTTCTGGGTACCTATCCAAAAGAAGTGAAGGCAGGGTCTCAAAAAGATAGGTGTATACCTCATGTTCACAGCGGCACTACTCACCTAATTTCGGCGAACAGCAGATGAATGACTAAACACAACGCAGTGTATATATACCATGGAATTCTGTTCAGCCTTCACGCGGAAGGGAAGCGTGATAAAGTACAGCATAGGTGGACCGTGAAGATGTCGCACCAAGTGCAAAACGCCACGTGCAAAAGGACCCAGACTGTAGGACTCCACCCACAGCGGGTCCCTTGAGTAGTCAGGTTCAGAGAGACAGAAAGTAGAATGGAGGGTGTCCAGGGCTGGGACAGGGGGAAGCGAGGAGTTACTGCTTAATAGACTCAGTGTTTCAGTTTTGGAAGATGGGAGGGTGCTGGAGAGGGATGGTGCTGATGGTGGCACAACAATGTGAATGTACTTAATGCCACTGAACGGAATACTTAAAAGTGATTTAAATGGTGTTTTCTGTTACGTATTTTTACCACAATTAAAAAAAAAAAAAGACACGAAAACTCGCTACCACACGTAAGTCATCCGGGTGCACGCGGTCCTCCGTGCTCTGGAAAGCGCGGGCTTTATGCACGCTCTGCCTGCCCTTGTGGTTCTGACACTGTGGCTTTGGGAACAGATCACAGCATACCTTACACATCTGGCAGCTAAGAGATACCGATAGTCCCAATTTTCTCAAATTAAAACTAAGAAAGAAAACCGTGCACTTAGTCCTACTTTAAGTATCCCTACTTCAGAATTCTAGGGGATAATTTTTTAAAATCTAGACTTAAGTGCATAAAAGAGAAAGAAATCATGTCTTTAATGGTGTGCTGATGTCACACTCACTTCCTTAGGAATGTGATTTTCGTTCGTTGCCAAGACGGCAACAGTTGCTGTGGAAACCACACAAAAACAGGGATACGCAATTGAAACAAACCCCACTCACCTGCACAAAGATGCCCTTGCTCTTATATTCCTCATGGAGGCACTGAGAAAAGAAATCCGCAAAAGCCTGGGATGGGGTGGGAGTGAGAAGGAAACACACACATTACATCAATCGGCCTGATTTATACTCATGGCAACACAAATAACAAACTAACCATTTAACACTGGAGTTCTTAATCATTCTTATTTCAAATGCAGAAGAGACCTTAAAAAAAACCCTCAAAACCTCGAGTTGTTTTTATCTGCCACTAAATTTTATTCTCTTACCAAATATAATCTTCAGACCAAATTTTGACTTAACCAGAAGAGGGTCTTATCTCTTCTTTTTTTCAGAAAATTACTTTCCAAGAAGAAATGTATTATTATAAAACAAAGGATATGTTCCTCCTCCCCACTTGCCATTCAAACGGAAATACAATATGAGTTCTGTTCAACTCTCCTCTATAGGGATTTTGTTGTCAGTAAAGAAAAGAGCAAACATCCTCTTTGTCCTTTGGGATGGCAATATCCAAAAAGTGTAGGGATAAATGTGACAGCCCATCTTCTTCTGATAGTAAAATTTTAAATCTATTTGTAAAATATAATGTACCATTTTTCAAATATAGACTCCATCTCAGGCTTAAAATACAAAGTATCAATAACAACTCTACTAGGGTCCCAATTAATCATAGTCTTGTGCCCATGGAGCACAACAGGGTGAGAAGCTCGAGTCCAACAATCACTTCAAGAAACATGGTGTTCATTTTAAACCTACCTCCTGTATATTTCAGAGATACAGGAAGCAAGGAGATGGCAGGAGTGGGGCGTGGTGCCACACTTCTTCAAAACAGTAGTCACTGTTCACATTTTTCCAGTGGACAAAGAGTCAGGTGAAAAAGAAGGCAAGCATTTTGCTCTTCTCCTTCTCTGACGTATCACAAGGTCTTATTATATTTTGCTCATTTTTCCCTAGTTTCAGCATCTCAATGGTCATTTTCATTTCAGAGATGTATCCTATACCTCAACAATGGATAAGAAGACGCTATGGACCTACAGGCAGCAGGAAATGTATTCTAAATAATTTTTCCTACTAGTAATGTGAAGAGGTGAATGGTGATATTGTATAGAATTATGACATCTTACAGAGAGTTCTAGAAAATCCTTGTCTCACTCCAGAAGTGACAATAAAGATCAATGAGTTCTGAATAACGTGGCAAAATACTCCCACTCTCACCCAGGCTATCTTGCACCTACTATGTGTATTTATGTCCTGACGGGTGGCAAATTCTTCCATTTAGCTCTGCAGAGTTGGAACTTTTGCTGGATAAAGGTGACTCGTTCATGAACCAAATCCCCCATCATTAACACCATGTTCTGATCAACAGAGCTAACTGACCTAGGCCAGCTCTCTACGGAAAGCACAAAATCGGACATACCTCGTTTCCTTGCATTTTGCCTTACCTCACTTCACACAGATGGTGTTCTTTACAAAATGGAAGGTTTGTGGCAGCCCTGCATCAAGCAAGTCTATCGACACCATTTTTCCAACAGCATATGCTCACTTCTTGTCTCTGTGTCATATTTTGGCAATTCTCGTAATATTTCAAGTTTTTCATTATTATTGTATTTGTTATGGTGATCTGTGTTCAGTGACTACCACATGTTGAAAGCTCGGATGACAGCAGTTTTAAGCAGTAAAGTATTTTTTAATTAAAATAGGTACATTGCTTTTCTAGACATAATGCTACTGCACACTTAGTAGACTACAGTATAGTGTGAACATTATTTTTTTTCTTTTTACGTTGACCCTAGTGTAAACATAACTTTTATATACACCGGAAAACCAAACCACTCATTTGATTTACTTTATTGTTGATATTCATGCTATCGTGGAGGTCTGGAACCAAGCCTGTAATAACTCCGAGGTATGCCTGTATCAGTTTTAAAACCAGTTGACTACTAGGAGAATAACGTATCTGTGGATCTGAGATCTTGCTGCCCCATTCCTTTCCTTCCCAGTCCATTTGAAAACAGCCAAGAAGAGAACTCCAAGAAGCTTCTATGCCTATTTCTCGTCATTCTTATTCTGACATGATTTACTAAAAACGTGTTCACCTTGGTTGCAGAGTAGATGGCCAACAGTGGAACTGGGGCTATGCCACTGGCAGAGGAAATGTTCAGAATTGCCCCTTTAGATCTAAAAAGGAAAATGCACCAAGTAAACAGAAGGAAATCATAGACACAATGGCTTGTAAATTACAGTTCGTGACATAGAATTATTTTAAACAGAAGAACATAGCTGTTTTTCTAACACACACATCTCCCCTCACCTTTCAGCAGCACAGATATCCTTGGTCAGTGAATGAGGCATAACTCAATCAACTAAAAATAGCTCTTGTCTGCAATTAGCTCATTTCTGTTTTAGTAATCCGGGGCATGACTGGACCAGAGCTACAGTCTCCTCCAGCGGATCTCTCCTGTCGGAGGTCTTCTCTGGCCACATCACCAAGAATCCTCGCTCTTAGAAACACTCATAATCCTTGCACGTCTTTATTTTGGCCTGCCAGCACATACTACCTTGCTGTAGCATTTAATCATCGCATATGTATAAATGTTTTTCTCCCTCAACAAAACCCTAAGCTTCTGCACATCATAGCCCTTGTCTTACACTTTTCCTCAAAACCCCCTGCACAGTCCTGAGCATGTAACAGGTACTTAATAAAACCTCCTGGTGATGCGTGAATGGTTATGTTCTGCCCTCCTACTTCCTCCAGGTTGTAGATATTCAGTCACAAAACAAAGAGCGGACTATAAAATTTTATGACTCTACAGGAGATCAAACCATATTCTTTGCCAAAAGGCCAAGCTCAATTTCTACTGTAACTTCTGGAGACTACTGAAAGCCAGAAGTCAGAAAGTTACCAGGAATTACTCATTTTACTAATAAATGAAAATTAATTGGAGGAAAGCAATGCTATAAATATATAGTTGTCAGCAAGCACATATAGGTGGGTAAAGTGTGGAATTAGGGTTTTAGGAATTTTCAACAGAATTAAGAGCCAACTCTTCCCTCCTCAAATCCATTCTTCTCGGGGTAGTGGTGGGGTGTCAGTCCCCTTCAGCTACTGCAAGCAACCCTACCTACCTCCTGTCCTCCAGGTGAGGCTCCTTTGCTTCCACTCAGCTTCCCCTTCTTCTTTTTCTAAATTTACCTCCCCCAAGACCTTTTTTTTTTCAGTATTTTTTTTAAAAAGGACTATGTAGATCCGTTTTAGGCAAAATAACAAAAGAAACATGATTAAATGGAATCTAAGTTATTTTACACATAAATCTGAAAAAAAAAAAAAAAATCCCCAAAGGTCACCCAGTCCATCTGTCAGCCTCTAGGCGAGATGCCATTTCAACCATCAAACAGAAGTCTGGACCCTCAGCTTACTGTGTCCCTGGAAACAAGTTGTTGTCTTTTGTTATTATTTTTGAACCCAAGTCCTTACTAGTAATACACACGTTCTAAGCAGTGAAATCTTGGTCATCAAAATCAAATCTCAAATTTAAAAATGTTATATTGGGGTTTTAAAGAAAGTTGGAAATATTTAGTCAATGCATTGATTACATCATTCTTGTACGTTTTGCTTGTATCTCAGAGACAGAAAAGCCTTTTGTTTTTAAATATTGGTAAAGGAGTAAGAGTGTCTATTAGGAGTTAGGATCCAATCACTCTAAGGCAAAAACTAGTAATTAGGAATGAATATCTAAGATTTCGATTTTATCTATATTTGTGAGAAACTCCTCTGATCAAAATGGACAAAAGCGACTTTTGTTACTAGAGACTTTTAATAGAGTATTAATTTATGATGTTTAAAATATCTCTATCATTTTAGGGTGTTGAAAATGTTCTCAAATTAGATTGTGGGGATGGTTGCACAACTTGGTGAACACACTGGAAACCACCAAGTTGTACACTTTACATGGGTGGATTTTATGGTATGTGAAATAGATCTCAATAAACCTGTAAAAGACAGAGAGAGAGAGAAGTGTATTTATGATATATTATAAGGTGTCACCTTTAAGCTTAGAGAAGATCCCATCACATGAAAGCTAAGAGAGCTATGGTATCTTCTGCAACACAGAATGCTTTCTGAGAAGTAACCCCAAATCCTGACAAGTTGCACCCCCTTTCTGAGCCCTAAGCATTCTTGTGGCTTTAGGTAGCATTTTATTTTAACCTCTTCTCGCGTAACCAGGAATTGCTATGGCCTCACTCATTCGGAGCAAACGAAGAAAAAGCTAGTTTAGAGTAGTTGTAGATGATAATGTTCTTCACGGAAGCTATAATATATCGCTGCTGGTTTTATCAGCAGGATTATGTGCTCCATTATACTCAGATTGGCAGGGCGTTACATGTGCCCTTGAACAAAAAATCTTAACATTTTTAATTTCGTTCCTCACAAATGAAATGCATTTTAAAAGTCTTTTAAAATTAAAGTTTAATGTTATCAAATGCATTTTAAAAATGAAATCTTGATCTTACCAAAACTCACTCTTAAAACTTCACTCACCAAATCAATGATTTCAATACAGGAAAATGTATTTAAAGACAATAAAAACTTCTTTCCCATTTTCAAAAATAATAGACCAATAATCAAATATGTCACAATTATGCAGGTATGCTCCTTTAATTGTTTACCCCTTGAGGCAACTAAGATCTTTGTTTCTCAAATATTCTACCCCAATTCAAATTTCTAGGAGGTAGAGTTAGTTGGAATTAGTGACAAGTCAGAATTTGAGGGAACGTTATTCAAACAAAGTATTTGCACTTGAGAATACATTAAACAAACCCAAGACCAACAAAGTCTAAAGCAAGAATGACCTAGACCTGAGGAAATAAGAGGAAAGCATTTATAATTGTATCATAATGACAGCAGAGAAACACCTGTTCTACGAAAACTCTGCACCAACAAGCACACATATTTGTCTAGCAAAAACCTTCCTCCCACACCCACGCACACAACAGCACAGAATTCTCTTTCTCTCCAAGGATAATAATATTCAACTTAGTTTTGTCTGAATCATAAACAACACGCTGGTAGAACTGTCTTAATCCTTGTACTGTATACAGTATCTATTCTTCATGTAGAGATGGGGATGAACATTTGGGACTGTGAGGCACAAAGGACCCGTCTTTAAAATCAACTACTTTGTCTGGCTCTAATCCTCCATCTAAGCAGAATTAGTGACGTCAAACCAGTTTCCATGGCAGAGCCGGACTCATGACAGCTCTGTTATGTCAAGCAAAAGGACAAAATGGGCCGCGCTTAATTGCACACGAAAACAAACATAAAACCGAACCTTAGTTAAGCTCTCATTTTTCCGGGGACTTGGGGAATAATTCTAAGATTGGAAGGTACATTAACAATATTTGCCGAAGTTCCATAATGAAGACTCATGTTGCTCATACTTCAGCACACTTCCCAGCCTGTTATAACAAATATCCAAATAAACAAGTCAAGTAATATTTTCTGTGATAGAACATTCTTAATTCATCACACTGCTTACTTGCTAACAGCCACACCATGGTGTCTCAGTGGTACAAATTACTGAGGATCTACCAGAACTAAAATACTGCAAAAACAAAGCAGAAGACACCACTGCTGATAAGGAAGCACCTTTTCATAGAAACATATTCTCTTCATTTACTAGCCCTCTTACAAGCCAAACGGTAAACTCATCCAACCCTATAAAATTCAGTATCTGGTATTTATACCTTCCTATAGCTATGCTCTCTGGTAGAATTCCCTCAGACCTCTGGAAACCCCATCCTAACACTTTCCTTAATTGTCACCTGGATAAAAAAATTGCCAGGCCTTTATTTTCCCATAAATGCCCTCACTATTCCATCAGACTGCTGCAGTATCCTTGTCACATCTCTGTAAAAATACTATTGTCATAGAGGAGGTGATAGGTCTCCTTTGAATAAGTCACTGATTTCTGCCTTCCTCGGGAACCTCAGCACTGCCCTGTGATGCCGGGGAGAGAGATGGGGAGGTGCAAGTGCGCCTGGGAAGGACTGGAACGCAGGGTCAACTCCGATGTGGGCAGCTAACTGTATACAGAGTTTGATGGCAGGTAAGGGAGGTTGTGCAGAAAACACTCCATGATGATTTTTCCTATTTCCATTTCTTATCAGAGAGTGCATAAGTGGGTTCCTGGAGGGTCATTACTTTTTTTTTTAATTTAAGCTTAAATATAACACTGAAATTGGTACAGACAATTCTCTAACAGACTCTCAAGAAGACTGAGAAACGTATCAAACACAGTTCTATGTCAGAAAAGAATCCTGGAACAGAGTGGTCAGACATATAATTAGAACCAGCAATCCAAATACATTATACAAATCCTGCTTTGCTGAAGGAAGTTTGCAAACATTTCCCACATGAAAGAGAACTGCCTGCCCTAAAACACCATAACATGTCATAATTCCACCTTAAGCAATACAGTATGAAAGGGGCTATTTTTAGCTTTTCCATGGTTGTTATGGCAACCACCTCCTGGCTCCAGCTGTACACAATGTTTATAATTCCAGAGAAGTGGAAAGAGCAAGTTTCCTCTATAATGTAATTATGCACTTTCTACTTCTGTGGCAATAATACCTTAGTTTAATTATAGATACTTGTTTAGTGATAGTTGGCTTTAGGCTACCGTTCTAGAGGGTTTAGAAAATCTCATACATCAGAGGTAGAATCAGTGAAAGGGGAAAAACAACAACAACAACAAAGGATCTTTATAAAGGACTCTGCTTTACTCAATGGAAATACGACTCCTATGGAAACCAACCATAGGAAATATGCCATTTAAGGACGGTATAAAGGGCAGGCTATAATAAAATCACTTATCATGTGTAAGGAAGAAGGCTTTCAGATGATCGGTTCCCTTGGAGTTTTTCCTCTCCTCTTGGGCACACAGCTAACGACATTACTGGCCTCCTGTGCAGTTAGTGGTAGCGACTGAGTTCTAGACAATGGGCTGTTGGCAGAAGTGATGTATACCACTTCCAGGCCTGGCCCATGAAACCTCCCACAAAATCATCCTTATTCCCTCTTCCCTCTTCTGCTAGCTGGATGAAGAAAATGCAGCGGAGAGTTGCAAGGTCCAAGGGGAGGACAGCCCCTACCTGGAAGGAGTCTGAGATCCCTGAATGACTGGGTAGAGCACAGCCCCGACCACTGATCCACACTGGCTGTGTATCAGGAGGAAAAAAGTCAACCTTTAGAGTGGTAAGCCACAGAGATCTTGGGATGGTCTCTTATAGCAGTTAGCTTACCTTAATTAATATAACTAGTAACTCTTAATTCGAGTGGACTTCGCTGTTCCCTTTCCTAACCGAAAGTACGGATTCATAAAGTCCACTTATATTTCTTACTGGTTCTTAGCAAGTGCCACAATCACCCTCATGGTGTCAGTTTCAGTCCATAGCCTATGATGGTTTTTCACCAGATCATTTCTCAACTTTAGTTTAATATCAACTTGATTTCCTAAAGGCAAAGATCCAGTTCATCTTCTGTATACCCCATGATAAACTCTACTCAGTGAGTGCCTGCTGAATGAATGGAACCTCTTCTTTGCATTGTTTTTATCTAATGCTCCAGCTAGAACTGAGATCATGGCTGCTAGGTCTCTAAAGATAGGAGTGAAGTTCCTGGCACCCTATGTTCGTATCATTTACTAACTAATTATGAAGCTTCATGGCGCTCAATCTCTTTGGGACTCACTTTCTATCAAATGGGGGGGGGCTGGTTTCAATTACTTAAAGTACTAAAATTCCATGACTATTTAAACCCATTATGATCTGCAAGATTACTTCACAACCGTCATCTCTTTTGATATGGTTTTCACCAACACACTTAAAAATTCCTTTTCCAACACTTCCATGGTTTATAAGTATTTTGTTTTTAATGGATGGACTTACTGTCCTGAATTAGTACAAGTCACTGGCAGATATCAAAACTGGATTAAGATGATGGCCAGAATTTCATCCCTCCTGGGTTCTACCCTGTCAGCCCCAATTCTCTGTAATCTCTTAGGGTTCTGTCTGGTTAGACCACTGTCTGTTCACTTCCATATCTGACCATCAGGGGCACACTCCCACTATCAACCAACACGAAGCAGTCTGAGGCTTTAAAGGGAAATTTTACTAAAGGAATTGAAATATACCAAACTTCATATAAAATGGAATTACAAACAAAAACTGCAAAGAAGCAGTTTCTCCACAAGTCTCTGTAGATGCCAAACAAAATGGATTCCTATCCTCGCTTCCTCCTCCGTACAATGGTGGAAGGCTATCAAAGTTAAATGAGTTAACACACATCAAGTCCTCCATACAACACTTGGCATGTAATAGGTTCACAATAAACATTAGCTGTTCATAGAGGTTTCTTCACAGAAGTAAGGTCTTTGGGCTCTGCCCTTTCCGAAGCTGTGATTCCTTTGGATCTCTTCCAAACTCAAAGCTGTTTTGCAGAGCAAGGATGACTGTGAAGCCCTAAATTTAGCAAACGATCAAGCTAGCTCAAGATGCAAGCCCAGATCTTTTCAACAGGTTTCTTTTGAAAGCCTAGACATCATTCAGGCTTTTCCAAGGGAGAAACAGAGCTTAATTATAATTTTACACTTCAGGCTATTTCAAGAAGAAACTTTATGACACATTTCTCAATGAAAATGAAGACACCCAGCATATATCCTAGTGGAACCCAACTCAAATCAGAACACAAAGGGGGCTCCACGGTGTGGGTTTCTGCTCTAAGGATGGGTTTGACATCTTATAACCATTTTATATAGAACATGCCTAAGTTCCTCATATATCCATTCACCCATTAAGAACTAAACAACCAGAAGATGGGGTCTTGCTTTGTGAAACTCCACTGATTTTAGTTCTGAGCTCATGTAGCTTTAAGAAGGCATTCCGGGGAATACCCCAGGAACTCTATCCACCCCCTCAGAATAGCAGGCAATTGAGTTGGTGATGGTGACTCAGGCAGACTTTCTAATCCTGATCTAAAGGAACCACCACAACCCTGGAGAGGGAAATAAAAAGGGAATCGAGTGGAAAAGGCCTCCACCACTGGATGATTCATACTCCACTGTGTGACTCGCCAGGCACATTACTCTGTTGCTAAGACATGGATGATAGGTTCATTAGTCACTTCAATGAATTTTGCAAAGAAAGGATTCTCCCTATAAATAATCATGAGCTCTGTCTCTCTAGTGTTTGTGTGTGAGCTCGTGACTCACCTTTCCACCATACCAGGCAGCACCAATCGTGTCATCTGCAAAAGAGAAAACAAAACATTCGTGATGGCTGAGGATACGGGTAACAGATAAAGAGTGGAGAGAAGCCACCCACTCAAAACAGAAGGGAATCACGAAACCACTCACCACTCTACAGACAGCAGTTTATTTTATATACTCTATATAATTTGGCTGTGTCAAGAGTGCATAAAAAGGAATCAGATGAAATCACTGGAGATAACACTGGGAATACTTTCAGTAAACTTGGCTAAAAGTAGCCTTGCCTGAAACATAATACTGGCACAGAGATTTTCAAATAATTAAGGACTTACAGTGAGCTCTAGTCTCCCAAAATGTACTCCTGGAAAGGGACATACATTATTAAAAGAAATATCTGCGAACCAAGATTACTTAAGATTTCTAATTTTAAGTGCTCAAACGATCTTTTCCTATCAAAAAAGCCTTTAGAAGAATGCCCTAAAGTGACAGGTTGGCGAATGTTAAGTGTATCTTCACATTTCATTTCCCTTGTTGGTCTAGCTGGCTGTGAGTAAAACCCATCCTTAAAGAAAGTTAAGGTTATCTGTGATCTCTCGAAAGCAACAACAAAGAAAAATTACACCTGCATTTTCAAAGGGCCTCGTAATTGTTGATTAAATACATATAATAGAAGGCGCCTGGGTGGCCCAGTGGGTTAAGTGTCTGCCTTCGGCTCAGGTCATGATCCCAGGGTCCTGGGATCAAGCCCCACGTCCGGGCTCCCTGCTCAGTGGGGAGTCTGCTTCTCCCTCTCCCTCTGCTCCCCTGTTCCTGCTCTCTCTCGCTATCTCAAATAAATAAATAACATCTTTTAAAAAGTACATATAATATGATGAGAGAGTCTACTTCTAAACTCTGTTTTAAGATATTATTAACTAAGAAAAGTTAAGACATCTACTGGCTTAGTCAAGGCCACGTCTTAGTTAAGTACTGAGGTTAGAACATGAATTCTTGATTTGCAGGTATCATCAATTTTCTAAGAAGCAAATGCTGCCTTGTCACAGAAAAGTTGGCATGCATGCCAAACAGGAATTTTAAGTGTTTTATCTTGAATACTACCATGTCTTAATGAAAACAGTACTCTGATAAAATAAATTTTTTTCCTAGAAGTATTTTGGAGAAAGAAAATGTATTCAGCTTTACCAAGGTAAAATCTGATATGCAGCGCTCCCAACCCAGACGTCAAGCCAGGAGCTGCTGCATATACTTTTCCAGGAAAAACAAGTTCAAACTGACACTGCATCATGAAAGATAGACTGACACACTGCCAACTTCGAAACAAAGTAGTGTCTTCATGGAGGACATTAGGAGAAGGAAGGGAAAAATGGGGGGTGGGGGTTGGAGGGAGAGATGAACCATGAGAGACTATGGACTCTGAGAAACAGGGTTTTAGAGGGGAGGGGGGAGGGGGGATTGGTTAGCCCAGTGATGGGTATTAAGGAGGGCTCATACTGCATGGAGCACTGGGTGTTATACGAAAACAATGGATCGTGGATCACCACATCAAAACCCAATGATGTAATGTATGGTGACTAACAACATAAAAAAAAAAAAAACAAAAACCTTGACGAGAAAAAAAAAATGTCTTCAAAGCCTGGGGGAATCATGTTGACAGAAGTTTCTGGATTTGGCCTAATCTTCTGGCCCAGATTAAAAAAAAAAAAAGAAGTACTGAGAAAGAGTCTGGCCTAAAGCATTCCATATCTCCCTCCTTACATACAAGTCTACGTTTTTCATATTTAAATCGTCTTCACAGAATGAGGGGCATGTGCTCTCTACGTTCTGTAGCACAAGATGTGATTGGAAGTTACACAAGCAACTTCTTGGTCATGGCCTTAAAGGAGAGAAAAACACATGTCCTCCTCCTGGTGGCTGGAGAGATGTGGTGGAAGGAGCTAAAACAACCCGCTTAAACCCCAAGATGAGAGCCGTGCGATAATGGGGGCAGAGCAACGAGATAAAGAGGCAGGTTCCCTAAAGACAGGGGAACTACTATGCCAAACCTTGATTACCTACCCAGCTTTTTATCTGAGAGAAAAATACATTTCTATTTTAAACCACTGCTAGGTCTCTGTTAGAGCAGCCAAACCACAACTCTTAACTAATAAAATCAACCATCTGTGTTAACGAAAACCAAGCGATGGTAACATTTTAAGACTGAAAGATGAAATAATCCCCAAAGCAAACTCAATCAGAGATGATGCTGACAACCCAAGTGGCTTCGGTATTTTACAGTTTTACATCATGGTCCTGTTTATTCTCTTTCTAGGTTTGCTGACCCAATTCAGGATACGCCCACAGGGCCTCAAACCAAACCGGATGGAGCCAAGCCAGAGAAAAAGCTCATTTCAGAGCTGATCCTTTCAACACTGTAGTTACCTCCTCCGTTTTCAGATTAAGTAACTCTTTTTTTTTTTTTTTTAAGATTTATTTGACAGAGAGAGACACAGCGAGAGAGGGAACACAAGCAGGGGGAGTGGCAGAGGGAGAAGCAGGCTTCCCGCGGAGCAGGGAGCCTGATGTGGGGCTCGATCCCAGCACCCTGGGATCATGACCTGAGCCGAAGGCAGCCGCTTAACTGACTGAGCCACCCAGGCGCCCCCAGATTAAGTAACTCTTTAAACTTGCTTACATGTTTCCTAAGATGTGCCTTTTTATGGGAACACACAATAATTGCTCAATATATAGCCACTGAATGTTCAGGCAAGTGTGGGACACAGTCAGGTCCAAGTTCAAATCCCAGCCCTTCCACTTACCAGTGGTGTGACCTTGAGTTACTTCCTTCTCTGCAGAGTACGTATGGATTAAATAAAGAAGGCATCTACATTACAGGTTATTCTATTCTGAATCTCAAATGAGGTCATGTATACAATGGACCCAGCGCAGAGCTCGTCACACAGCAAGCCTCTGAAGAGAAACTGGCGTAGCTCATTGCCAGCATGCACTATTCTTTCAGCATGCAGTGCCACTATGTATGTAGGCCTCCTTTAAGCATGTCGTGCCTGACACAGTTAGAGCCAAAAATAATGACAAAGTTTGAGGTCATCAAGTTCAACCCACAACACAAGTTTCTGGATAGTTCCATCAATATTGAAAAATACCTCAGATGGGATACTCTTGGGGTAATGGAATTGTTCTAAAATTGGATTTAGTGACGATTACACAACTCTGAATTTCTTTACCATTTAATTATATACTTAAAGTGGATGAACTTTAGGGTTTATAAATTATCCTTCAATGAAGTTTTTAATTTTTTAAATATTTTTAAAGATTTTATTTATTTATTTGAGAGAGAGAAAGAGAAAGAGAGATCACGGGCAGGGGGAGAGGCAAAGGGAGAAGCTGACTCCCTGCTGAGCAGAGAGCCTGGAGTGGAGCTCAATCCCAGGATCCCGGGATCATGACCTGAGCCAAAGTCAGATGCTTAACCCACTGAGCTACCCAGGCGCCCCTGAATGAAGTTTTAAAAAAAATATCTTAATAATCATATGAATGAGTTAAAGAACTGGAATCACAAAATACAGTGGATGTTACTTTATCAAACCCAGGAGAAAAAAGAGCTCTCAAAATGTTCTATGCACATCAACTTATGGCCCGAGCAACATGAAGTAATAAAGAGACATTCTTCTGTTTTGTCGAGGCCATATTATGTACTCGAACCTAGGCTGGCTGACAGGAGCTCACTACCTAGACGGAGAACAGATGTACATATAAACAAATCATTATAAGACATATTATGAGTGGTACAATAGAGGTAAGAACAGAGGGCACTAATGCTTCGGAGAAAAACTAGTTATGTCTGGGGAGTCAGGTCTAGAGCTTCACAGATTATATTTCAGTTAAGTTCTGAAAGAATAAAAAGGAATTCATCAGGCGGAAAATATATTCTAGTAGAAGGAATAGAATACAAAAAGGCAAACAGCTGCAAGAAACTACAATGTATGCCATAGAAGTGATGCATTTACAAAAACCTTTTATTGAACAGAGCTTATAAAGAAATTCATGGGCATTCTGTTATATATGTCATGCAATGTGCATATCATACCTCATCATGGGCAGTTTCCCATGCTAGCACAAACAGACGTACTTATATTAACCGTTGTAGAGTATTTTATTGTAAGGATATATTATATGCATTCCTAGCAAAATCTGAAAACATTTTTTATTTAGCACATTTCCTCAGGGGACCATAATGGTTAGCTAACGTAAGAGGTCCCCAAGCACTCCATGGAGAGGAGCGATCATTCAGTCCTCCAAGTCCTGAAACCACCAGAAACAGGGTACAAAGACTGATAATAAACATGTTCTTGCCCAATGGCAGGGATGTATGCCTGTGAGTGCGCACGCACGTGTGTGTGTGTACGTGTGTACATGCATCTATACCAGGAAATGAGACTTGTTAACCAAAGAGTAGCTAACTCTTCAGTTCACTGGGGTAGCCACTGATTGGTCCTCCTACACAAAAGGAAAGAAGGGATGGGATTTGTAGGCAGCGATCAACCCGGAAAACTCCCAGGAAAATCTACAAAATCTGTTGATGGATTCTTTTATTCTGACCAGGGATCTCAGAACTATATGACTATTATTAACAGTTGTGCAGAGTTGTAAAGTTCAATTCAGATTTTTTTCCAAGACATAAATTTATACTCCTAAACATAATCCGATAAGAAATATCACTTTAGCTGGGATATTGAAGAAATATAAATGCATGCATAGGAGCTATTTTTTCCCTTACACTGTGTGCATGTCATACATTAAATGTTTCCTTTCTGAATGGCAAAAAATTATCCACGATCAGAGACAAAATAAAACCCCATAAAATAGAACCTTACTTATAAAACTACATTAATAGCTAAACATTAAATATTTTCTGGATGGTCTTCAATGTATGGACATGTTCAAAATATATCCTTCCCCTCCCAGTTTTAGTAAGATATAACTGACATAGAACACTGTGTTAGTTTAAGCTGTACAGCATAATAATTTGATATACGTATATACTGCAAAAGGATTACCACAATAAGCTAACATCAAAATTATGGAAAGCTGCATGCATTTCTGGGTCATCTTTGCATATGGGCCATGCTACTCTCCATTATGATTCCAATTTTAGTATGTGTGCTACCGAAGCGGCACCAAAATTTATCCTTTATACATATGAATTAAAACTCAAGTTTAGGGGCACCTGGGTGGCTCAGTCACTCGAACATCTAACTCTTGATTTCGGCTTAGGTCATGATCTCACCCTTGTGGGATCGAGCCCCATGCCAGGCTCCACACTCAGCGTGGAGTCTGCTTGTCCCTCTCCCTCTGCTCCTCCCCCTTCTTGCACATGCATGCTCACTCGCTCTTGCGCTCTTAAATAATCTTTAAAAAAAAAAAACAAAAAACTCAAGTTTAAGTAACTTAACACAAAGAGGAAGAAGCAGTGTTTTTGATGCCTAGCTATTAAAGGGCCAGAAATATTTGCCAGATGCCCAATGACCAAATAATCCATCAAGTCCTCTCATGAAAAATTTAAATTCTTTTGCATTGTTCATTTGCTTCTCCTTTTAAATTCTGGCTCTAAACTATTTCTCCTTGCCAAAGAATGGAACATCTTTTTTGATCTGTCAAATAATAACACTGAAAAGCCTGAGAAAAGTTAACTTGAAATCTGCATGCTTTTATAAACCTGATTAACATCTTCATCTATACTTAAATTCTCTTTTCTCCCAATCAGATTATAAGTCATCATAAATTCGGCTTCAAGCCTTCTTTGTTTGTGTATGTGTATACAAATAATTCTTAAAATTCTATGCATAAGCAAAAAAAAATTCTATGCATAAGCAGAGAGGCTTCACTATGTTCACATCAAATTAAATTCTCTTTGACATCAAGTTTTACATAGGATATTTTAACTAAGCTATTAGTAGTTTCATTTTACTTTGTAGGCATCGACTGGTATCTTGATATCTGGTTATTTATACCATACACCAAGCGTTTCTGTGAAATTTCACTATCTCTCTGAACTCCATTTCACAGCTCACAAGCTGTTTCTGGAGTTAACTCAATATGCTAATTTTAGGCCATCCGCAGGTGATAATTGCTATACCAGGAAATTTTTTGTTCCTCTTAAGATACTGTTAAAATAAGGCTACCATGACTTGTAAGTTCAGTGGTTAAGAATATTAGAAAAGTAGCAGTAAACATGATTTCTAGACTTGTTTTCTTCTGTGTTGAAGTTGTTTCCAAAAGTGTACAGCAAACACTTCAAATTTAATTCTTTCCTAAAAAGTGATAAAAGTCGCTGCAGTAGTCTCTCTCCAACAATGAGAGCTTCAAATCTTTACAGAAAAAAACAAATATTTCCTACTTATATATATTTTAGTGACACTTTCATCAATCCTCACCACAAAAAAGTTCCAGAAGCCTAAAACCAAAGGGAGAAAGGTCAATATAATCTTATATTGCACCTATATATTGCATCACTTTGTATGCAAGCTGGCCATAGCATATACAAATATACCAAAATAAATGAAAGTCTTTAGCAATGACAGCTCAATTTAGAATTCTTCCTGGGGATACCACATATTCAATTTCAAGAGTGAAGTATTTACTGGTATTTATTACCACAGCTGTATATATTCTGGCTGGGAAATAAATAAGAGGCTGATTTAGCTCATTAAAAAAAAAAAAATCAAATCAGTATTATTAGATCATTTAGCTGAGATACCGGACTTAAAAATGCATTGGCTGGCCTAAAAAAAAATCTCTGAAAATGTTATATTAAAATGTAACCATCTTAGTAGTCTTAAATATTTCTCACATTTTTGGGGCAATTATTTGCACTGTTTCTGTAATTAGAAAAGCCCCTACAAAAAATGTTATTTCTGAAAGAAATTAACATGAATAATTTTTTTTCTCTTTTACTTCTCTGATATCAGTAGTCAAGAGCTCATAGAAGGAATTTTATTTTATACCCAAAAGCCAATCCAGGTTTCCCTGCATTTTAGTTTATTATGAAAACTTGTACAAGCACATTACATAAATTATGCAAATTGTTTTACATGCAAGTGATTTATTTTTATAAGCAAATTATTTTTGTATCATGTAACCTCTGGCATTTGGTCAGTTTCTGTAAAGAACAGGACAAAGAAAACAGTACTGTATTATGCTCAAGAAGACAACCAAAACCCCAAATGGAAAGATTAAAATTCAAGGTCACTTAGTACAATAAGGAAACAAATATTGTCACCTACATCACCATTATATATAAATAGAATTTAAAGTGTAACAACTTAACCCTAGATTCTGGGCAAAGCCCCAAGAATCCAGGCTATTCATATAAATAATTAGGTCATCACAAATCACCACTTTGTCCACATCTGCCCTGCCTTCTAGCCCAGAGAAACCTGCGTGGAGTAAACAGGATCTGAATTCAAGCAACTGAAACATGAACTCATACAAATTAGAAGGAAATAGATACAAATGCCTTAAACAAGTTTTCAGTTGGAATCATTAACAATAATTTGAAAAATCATAGTCTGGTAGTGAAAAGAATTACATAAAATAACAATGATGTTACACCATGTCTGTTTGGGAGAAATTAGAGGGTGACTCATTGGAAGTCATGCTGGAATGGCACTGCACGCATTTCCTTTAGAAACTGTGTAATTTGAGCTCTGTGGTACTGAGAATACAACCTCCTTAGAAATTCTTAGAATGTCACCTGTATGGCTAAAGGAGTACTTACTGCGTGGGGGGTAAAAAGCTTAATTAGGTAAAAATTTTCGAGTGCTTTGAGATTTCCAAGTATTATTTCATTTTCCTCTTTAATAATGTTTTAAGTATGTGGAAGTTAAGAGTGCTCCTTACCATTGCCTCCCCCCATTTTACTTAATCTGAAATTCAACCCCACACCATAAAAAAACAAAGTTTTTCCTTTTGTAATAAATTGCTTTGATATATATTAAAATAATTGAACTGAAGAAAAATAAAAGAACTTTCCAGAACAGAGAGGGCTGCATGCCAATGGATAATAATGAATCTAAAGCCATAATCTATGACTCTAAACAAAAATAAAAAACCATATACCACCATACACCGCTTTCCAAGTTGCTAAGAGTTTCCATTACTTAAATTTTCCCCAAATAAGCTGACTTCTCAAAAAGTGATAGGTTTTAGGAGGAGAAAATAATTTCTAAAGTTCTCAAAGAGATTTTTACATTTTCACCCATTTGTGAAAGGGTGAAATATATAAGGCTTTTCTCCTATAAACTAGCTTTGCTCTGAGCTGGGAAGAACCTTAGAACCAATCTACAACCACTCACTCGTTTTTCACAGATGAAAGCTATGCAAAGACTGGTTGTCACGCCGTCTGGCAAACCCATCATTTTGTAGTTATGCCTGAGGCAGCCCTGTTACTATGAGACCCTAAGGGCTAAATGTACCCAATTATTTGGAAATTTTTAGGAGCATAAGGTTAGCGGCTTTCAAAATGGATTAAAAGACTCTAGAGACTACTTGGAACGTCTTCATCTAGAAAAGCCTCAGGTGGGGGGTCAGGGTTGAAGGTCATACTCTCCCTTCCCACAATTTATTAACTTCCCAGTGTTGTTAACTTAAATTCTTGGGGCAGCAGGGAGGAATACATTCTTAGCATAATCCCTAAATTAAATACAATTAGAGGGATGAACAGAGAGTCTTCTCCTAGATTTCCAAATTATTAGAGGGCTCCCTCTACTGGTGCTGTATCACATGCCAAAGGCAAATGCCGGTAAGAAAAAGGAAACCAATGCTTCTCCTGGGCTTTTCATCCATCCAAACATTTATTATCTATGCCATGGGCCAGGCATAGCATTACACACTTCTGGCTGAGCCACATACGATGAACACATAGTGGTAGGAGCAGGGAAAAAACAGCTTTTCGAAAGCATGCAAAGCACTCTAAGTGCTTTGACTTCAGATAATCATAGGGACGGAACAGACTGATTTCGTTAAAACCATTCTAATCCTTCAACTCCATCAAGCAGGTACTCAGTTTGAGTACACTGAATACCTGGAGTTACCCGCACAGGGGAATGCACACTCAAATGCCTGACAGGACCGGGCAGGTGACCTAAAGGAGCACAGTGGGCCAAACCGCAGGAGCGACTGGGGACTGCAGTGAGCTGGAGAGGGCAGGCCTCTTTATTCAGCAGACTCACCTGCTCGCTCCTCCGCCCTGCCCACTTACTGGCATGCAGCAGTTCAGGTCCGAGTTTCCTCATTTTCAGATCTTCCCCCAGAGAAGCTAGACGTTGGGTGTGGAATATCCCAATCCTGAAAACACTGCCTGAACCAACTGAAATATGTTGGTAGGGCACATGCAACCCAGACTATTGGTTTGCAACCTCTGGCCTAGAATCAGAAGGGGAACTCACCTTTGGCCCATTCCACTTCTGGCAGATCCAAAGATCACAAAGTTCTCACAATTTACTTGACTGTAAATATCAACGATGGATCTAAATTCAGGGCCACATACAATAAGTGGGTTCCTTATTCCCAAAGAATGAGGATTTTCAGTTTTGTAATTCGTTCATTTATTTATTCAAAAGCATTTGTTGGGGGCGCCTGGGTGGCTCAGTTGGTTAAGTGTCTGCCTTCGGCTCAGGTCGTGATCACTGGTTCCTGGGATCCAGTCCCGCATCGGGCTCCCTGCTCAGCGGGGAGCCTGCTTCTCCGTCTCTGCCTCTCTCTCTCTGTGTGTGTTTCTCGTGAATAAATAAATAAAATATAAAAACAAAACGAAAACAAAAACCATCTGTTGTATACCTGCCGTAGGTGAGGCCCAGGGCTAGGGAACGGCAGAGAACAAAAAGAACGCGGGACCAGCACTCATGGGGCTTACAACCTGTAAGAGGCACTACACTGAGAATGAACTGCTGAGTGAAGGAAAGATGTGCTGTGCGTGACGAAGCTCCGTGGCTGAGAGACCTGGCCGACTCTGGAAGGCTCCCTACCGGCCCCCAAGGACAGAACACTGTTAGTTGAGAACTGAAGGATGAGTAGCATGAGTCAAGTGGGAGACGGGGGAGCTTCCACGGAGAGTGGGCTGCCTGAGGGAACATGAGGTTCAAGAGAGTGACGGGGCCATGACCCGAATGCAGAGAAGTAGAGGGACGTAGACCTGAGGGGAGACTGGAGAGGTGGGCGGCAGCCACGTCAGGTAGGTCCTTCCCTATAGGTCACATCAAGGAGTCGGGACTTGAGGACAAGTCCTTGAAGGATCTCCCAGGAAAGTGACGTGACCTAGTGTAAAATAACACTTTGGTTGGGGGACGGAGACTGGACTGGAAGGAGACAAGGTGGTGTAAAAAGGCTGGTTAGGCTGTTCCAGCAGTTCCCTCTGAAAAATTTAGGGGCTTCAAATCTGGAAGGAATCACAGGGCATGAAAAGAAGTGAGTTGACTTGCAAAATACTAAGGAGGGAGAACTAACTGGCCTTGATTAGGTATGTGTGTCTATGTGTCTGTGTGTGATGTCATGCTTCCTCTCTCCACGCTAAATATCTCTGGTTCTTTCGGCCACTCCTCGTAAGACGTGGTTTCAAGCCCCCCCTTTGGCTGAACATCTAAAGAAGGAAAAACTAAATTCTGATCCCCTATTTAAGACTCCTCCCCAACCCCAAATAAAACAAACAAAACCAGTGTACTGCACTATAAGTGGAGGTTGTTAATAAATTTTACCTTGGGTCACACCCCCACCCACTTCTTTCCCTGCTCTAAGAGAGGTAATAAAGAAGGCTGGAATGTCCTCTCCATTTTGTCACAATGGTAGCCTGCACATTTCCTGAGGGATTCAGGTATAGGCAGGCAACTACCAATCATCCACCTTCTTCACCGATACCAGAGGCAGCTTCAGGATCCAGTACCATCAGAGGGAATGGTTTTCCCACCCTTAGATAAGAACTACAGGGAGGGGCGCCCGGGTGGCTCAGTCGTTGGGCGGCTGCCTTCGGCTCAGGTCATGATCCCAGAGTCCTGGGATCGAGTCCCACATTGGGCTCCCTGCTCGGCGGGAAGCCTGCTTCTCCCTCTCCCACTCCCCCTGCTTGTGTTCCTGCTCTCGCTGTCTCTGTCAAATAAATAAATAAAATCTTTAAAAAAAAAAAGAACTACAGGGAGTTTAGGTGGTATTGCTTGGGTAGTGTTCATCTGAAAAGGAGTGAAGAGTCTATAGTATTTTGAGGTCCTAAAACTGTCATTAAAGGAATCTAAGAACCATCAGGCCTAGAGGAGGCAGTCAACTCCGAATTTGGCAGATGTTTAAATAAGTAATCTCAAATCCGAAACAAACAATGCAAGCAAGATCAGTTTTAGAACCTGTCTTTGAAGTGGTGTGGAGCTCGATGCCCTGCCTGTTTGAAACCAGACTTGTATTTACTTACCTGCCTCTGGAGTTGTGGGACTTCTCCCATTTCCCACTTTTTCTCCCATAGTAATCAATAGTCGTACAATAATTTCCTTTGCAAACTCTCAGTATTCTGAGATGGAAAGCCCTCCAGGATAAAACCACAGCTATTTTAGAGGAGTCTGGGTCAATATCTGGCGGCTTAATTATCTCTAAACACCACGATTTCTGGTCTGAAGGTCACTGTTCTTGAGGAAAAATAAGACTTACTTTAGTTTTTAGTCACAGAGCATCTGAAATCACAAGAAAAAAAGCCTTGGCTAGTAGGACCTCTCTTCCAGTTGATGGCTGATCCACCTGCCCTACTGGTCAACTGTATAGAACTTCCACACCACCCCTCTTCTCACGTTGGCACTTAACTGCTCAGCAGAGCTCCAGAACGAGACGAAACTTACCCCTGAAGGATTTGAGAGCAAAACTGTAAGGCAAGCAACAAGGCTTCTAAATACCCCTGGGGTTACTTTGACTAACAGCTTTATGTCTGATTAAGAGAAAGCCTCGGGCGCCTGGGTGGCTCAGATGGTTAAGTGTCTGCCTTCGGCTCAGGTCATGATCCCAGGGTCCTGGGATCGAGTCCCGCATCGGGTTCCCTGTTCCTTGGGAGCCTGCTTCTCCCTCTACCTCTCTCTCTCTGTCTCTCATGAATAAATAAATAAAATCTTAAAAAAAAAAAAAAAAGAGAAAGCCTCATTAAGCAGGTCTCAGACAATGGCCTGGGAGAGCGGAGCTGGACTGTATGATGACACATCAGGGGTCTATAGTCAAAACTATTTCTTCCCCAAATACTCTTCTGGACCACCCACCACCACTTCATCTGGTGATGACCTGTAATTTCTCTGGTCAGGATATTTCACTTTTATTATTCCTCTGTAGGAATGTAGAACTTATGTGACTTTTTATAACCATCTGACCTCCTAATACAGGAACACATGGACCAAGCCATAATCCTGGACCTGAAGGATCCACGTCATTCAATGCTCGTAAAGTGGCACAGGACCTCCAACAAGATACTGGGGCCTTCCCCGGCAAACATCTCCAAATTAGGGGAACAAGCCCAAGGTCACAAGGGTGCACGGATTTCTCTGATCTTTCCTGGCATGCTTCTCGGCCAGCAGGCCCCTATTGTGTGGTTTGGTGAGGAGATAAAACTTGGGCCAGCACTGATGATGAGAAGAGGCTATTTTCTTTCTTGTATAAACCTTTTTCAATATGTGTGTTATGACATTAGGCAGCAGATACCCATACCCTAGTTCTCCTGATGTCCCGTCACCATAAGATCTTCGAAGATTCTAGAGCCAGACCAATTTTCATCTTCTTTTAAGTTACCCCAGGGCAACAGAAGTTACATTTCTACAGAAAATGGAGCCCCAGCCCTGGCAACATAACACAGTCAACTGAAGCACAATTCATCAAAATACACCAGAGGACACATGGCAGCAGGACCGAAGGACACTAAACCTGGGAGCTTCATGCAGAAAACCTCATAAAGGTGAATACCCTTTTTTCAGTACAACGAAAATAAACACAGAGACCACGAAACACATACACCATGTCACTCTGCCACTACACCCACCTTTCTAAAATGTACATCAGATCACACCTTATTTCTGCTCTAAGGCTTCCCAGGGCTCTCCATCCTCCTGAACCCAGCACCCAAGCTCTTATACACGTGTCTCCTCACTCACCTTTTTGGCGGCTGGTTGGTCATCCACTGCACAGCCCTTGCCTTCTCACCCCTGAACACTCACTGGTCAACTGTGTGACCGAGATGCCAACCCCACGGATCCTGTCTATAGCCCAACCAAGACCACCTGGCTGTCCTCCAGATGTTCTTAGTTCCACGATGAATCAAGCAAGAGTTTTGAACTGTTTTTCCACTAAAAGTGCACATCACAAAGGTACAGGAAAACTCACGTTTACACTAAAGATAAATTAAAGGATGATTATTCAGCTTGATGTAAAAGTGTTTTAAATAGCAAACTCCCTTAGTGCTTTGTAAATGGGACTTGATGTGCAAAAATCGGGCTTACATACAAAAATGTGAAGCCTATATATCCAGCTTCCCTGGTGGTGACACTTCCCACCAATACGGTTCACATATGAAATGATGGGACACGTTTAATAAGTCAGCATGTGTCCCCCCCACCTCATTGCGTGGGAACAAATACATACACCAACATGAAAAGAGAAAACGGAAGAGGAAGAATGAAGAAGTGGGAGAAGCATTTTGCGATCTGTGAAGATCTTAGGATTGGTGCCTCATTCTTATCTCCCTGTTGTTCTTGAGAACCCGAAGGGTACGTGCAGCGCTGTTGGATCTGTACCGCTTTATCCGCAACACCCCCTTGCACTACTCATCTTCAAGCAGGGACATGCGGTGAGCACCACCAGCACACCCTGCTCTGTGCTCAGAGGCCTGGAGGATGCTGTGTGTAGCCGAGGAGTACAGCAAGCTGACTGGTTCTCACAGGTCAAGGTCAAGACTCTGGCCTTTTATCATTAGTATTCTGTAAACTGCCAGCCAAAAAACCATGCTTTGGGAGACAGAGGAGGCCAGGCTTTTACATCATAAAGGTATACAAACATGTAAGTACTGGGGCGCCCGGGTGGCTCAGTTGGTTAAGTGACTGCCTTCGGCTCAGGTCATGATCCTGGAGTCCCGAGATTGAGCTCCCCCATCAGGCTCCCCGCTCAGCAGGGAGTCTGCTTCTCCCTCTGACCCTCCTCCCTCTCATGCTCTCTGTCTCTCATTTTCTCTCTCTCAAATAAATAAATAAAATCTTAAAAAAAAAATGTAAGTACTGACAAGCAGGACGTTACAGGAGAAAATACTAACATATCTAGAGTAAAAACATGACACAGCTTATCTGACAGAGGAGTTAAATTTATCAAAGGAGTTAAATTTATCAGAAGACTAAATCTGTAGCTAATATCAACACTTCTATAAAATCAAATTTAAACACTTAAACATAGTTTTTATCATTAACTCATTAAAATATATTATGAAATACATGTACATTGTTTTAACACTCATTATTTTTAGGCATTTGGCCAGATGTACTAGAAAAGATTATCAAAACAATAGTACACATCAGCCATTTCAAAAGTCAAAACCACAAAACAAATTATAGACCAGAACGTTAATTTTGATCAAAAAACTTTGCTTGCTAAAAAAAAAAAAAAACACCTCACGTTTTTACGAAAAATCTTTAATAGTAACATTCTTTAGGGCCCTTACTATGATTTGGGTCCTCTTCTAAGTGATTTGCACATATTACCTTGTTCAATTCCCAAAACAACTCTGTGAGGTAAAGAGATTAACACCCTCAATTTACAGATGAAAAACTGAAGCAAAGAGGGCAAGTAATTTGTTCAAGGTCATACAACTAGTAAATTTGTAGACTTAATTAACTTGAAACCTCACACAGATTATTGAAGAATGTTAACATTTATACAGGTGGGCCAAGGGAAATACCTTTAAAACTATACAAATATATTCATACCAACCATGTTTTAAAAGTAGCCATTTTGTGTGGGTCTTGCTCCAAATCTACTCAAAGATCCACCTGTTAGTAGTTTACCTCACTTAAACTAAATTTTATGGTAGTAAAAACCCTGGTTAAAAACAATAGTGGAAAAGATACTGTGATCATTTCTTTTATAAAATTATTTGTCATATTACAATATAATTCAGATGAGGTGCCTTTAAGTAGCAAGCTACCAAATGTTACATGGTATTCATACAGCCACAATGAAGTTTTTGTTCTGGTAGCTGATTTGTGTGAACCAACATAGTGCTAAAACTGTACAAAACCACATAAAAACTGAATTAACTAAGCACCTGAAAAGCAACATATATATTACCCAGGGAGAGGCAGAGCCATACATGGGAAGTTGGACAAGGCATAAGATTTCAGGGTCCTTGCACTTGAAATCAAGCATGTAATAGATATGATTTCTCAGGACATGAAGACATAAGGAGAATTTTTCTTTAAACAGTCACAATAGAGCACAATAGAGAAAAAGATCAAGACCATGCCATAAAGTGAAAATTGGTAATTAAGTTCTTATTTCTATTTATCTGGTTAATTCTAATAGTTTTGAGGTAAATATTTTTTGATTTCCTTAAATAGAGCATTTAAGAGTTACTGAAAATGGATTTGGCTTTTCTGTCAGTACTATGGCTCCTTATCTGTGGTTTCACTTTCCAAGGTTTCAAGTTACCCACAGTCAACAGAGGTCAACCGCAGCGTGGAAGCGGATGATCCTCCTTGCAACCTATATCGTCAGAAGGTCAGTAGCAGCCTAACACCAGGTCACAGCGCCTGTGTCTGTCCCCTCGTTTCATCTCATCACGTAGGCATTTTATCATCTCACAAGAAGGAT
Organism: Leptonychotes weddellii; assembly: GCF_054177405.1. NCBI lineage: Eukaryota > Metazoa > Chordata > Mammalia > Carnivora > Phocidae > Leptonychotes > Leptonychotes weddellii. The sequence goes on from NC_138379.1 coordinate 15,420,789, forward strand.
GAGTACAGTACAATCAGATATTTTGAGAGAGACAGTCCACATTCACATAACTTTTATTACAGTGTATTGTTATGATTGTTCTATTTTATTATTATTGTTAATCTCTTACTGAGCCTAATTTATAAATTAAACTTTATCATAGGTATAGGAAAAAACATAGTATATATAGGATTTAGTAGAATCTGTGGTTTCAGGCATCTACTGGAAGTCTCAGAACACATCCCCTGTGGATAAGGGGACTCCCGTATGTTCACATTTGAAGTATCTGACATTGCCTGAGGCAATATTTTCTGCTAGGCTAGAATCAAGGTAAGGTATCTTACTTTTAGTGACTGCTAACACATAAGGAGAAGTGGTGCTCAGATGCTCATATTTGCTACCTATTCCCTATTCTTCCTTTTAGCACATTATTAGCCGTGGTGCCTTTTATCGGCACATACAAGTAACATGCCTACCAACTAGAAACCAGAATAATGTTTATGTGTGGCTAATAAACATCACTCTCTTTACTTGATAGCCCCATACTACTGCACAATGCTTTACCACAACATTTAATTCATCCACTTACATGGTCACAGGGGATACGAAATGGAAATAATTTACCAGTGAAGATCTGTGTGTAGATGAACACTTTGTAAAAACCAATCTTCGGCCTAAGTTAGTTTGTGCAGTCCAACGGCCTACCACACTGTTTGCATATGCTCAGTTGTTAAAAAGCAAAATTATACACTTGGTTGGTCTTCAGCTCTTTCTACTTCCCAAAGACATAAGGAAACAGACCCCCTTCACCTGGAATACCTATTTACATGGAAATAGGAGCTGGCTGAAGTGAACAAACTGATCATGTGCTTTTAAACAGAATGAACCAAAAAAGGATGACGTATTTATAAAGAAGCTGCTTACCTTACAAACAGAAAGAACATTAATATTTATCAGTTTCTTGATGGTCTGCAAAAGAAAATATTGATAATTTTATATACATATCATCATGGAAGTAACCATATTAGATATATATGCAAGTGATCTAGCAAACCACTGAACGTTTCCCCAGATAGAGTAGAGAACTGGAAAATGACAGGCGTCAGGGTAGAGAGGCAAATTTTATTTTACTCTCTGTGTTACAGTACTTTTCTACCAAAAGCAGCAATTCATGCTAATATGTAAAATTCAAGGTAGATGTATTAAGGAAAATCTGGAAGTGAAAGACACTAAATCTAAAATAAATATGCTATTTTCTTTCTGCTAATATCGAAAGGAGATATTATTGAATCTGAGATTCTCAACAGTTTTTTAAAATCCACATATTCCTTCAATGATATGCTTTTCTAATTTTTATTAAAGAATTATGCATGCCTCAAGAATATAGCTTTCATTTTGGTGGGTTTACTTGAATCAACCATATTGCTATATATTAACATATTTATGATCTCTAAACTGAGGTTTAGAATCCTGATACTAAAAGCATAGCTATTTTGATATAATAAAAATAGAACTAAGAGTAATACAATGAGTTATTATTGAACCTGGCACTATACTAATGAGGTTACAAATATTTTCTCATTCAGTCCTTCTAACATTCCTATGAAGTTGCCTACTTTATGGACGTGGGAATGGACACTAAGCATGGTTGGGATCATGCCCAGGGTAACTCAGGGAACAAGCGGAAGAGCCAGAGTGTGAACCTCGGGCAGCTGGATGGACTCCAGGGCTCACGGTGTGAACCATTATGCCACACGGCCTTGCCAATACTTGCATGCATTCTTTTTGTTACTGTACCATACAAAAAAAGACTTACGTTGTCCAAGTCAGGAACGTCCAAAAAGTATTCAGGATACTCATATGAGATTCCCACATTGTTCACTGAAATAAGACGAGATCGTTAGTTGGCTGACATACTTTATTTTACAGATTTATTGAAACAATGAGATTAACAGTATCAAGACTAAAATGATACATACAAAGACATGAAATCCTGTTTATGGCTGGAATGATCTTTCCCATACCTTTCCATCCAAAACCTATCAGTATATGTCTAGTTCAAATGTCTTCTCCTTCATTAAGCCCTTCCTGTACCTACCAGCCAACCCCTGACAAAGGGACTTTGTATTCGCTTCAATTTCTATAGCCCCTTGGAGTCTGTGTACATTCTGCCTCTGTAATAGTTACCTGTAGATATTGCTTCTCTCCTCTCTAGACTTATATTTTCATAATGTAGTAGAAAGAGCGAAGAGTACTACAGTGGAGGCGACTAGAAACTGGAGTTTTACTAGAAATGGAAAGCATGTGACTTGGAATAAGTCACATCTGAGATGCATCTCAGTTTCTTCATCTCTAACATGAGAGCTTGTTTAATCATTCAACAAATATTTGCCACACACCTGTATACAAGACATGCACCAGGAACTAGAAACACCAGGAAGAAAAAGGCAGTTTCTAGCATCATGGAAAATACTATGCTGTAGGAAGAGAAAGGCACTGAAGAAAAAGAATTAAACAATTATTTCATTACAAAATACAGAGTGCCACGGAAGCCTATTCCTGGAGTCTGACCTCATCCAGGAAGTGAGGGAAGGCTTCCTCGTGGAGGCAAAGAGAGTGGGCCAGACTAAATATCTCCAGTGGTTCATCCTTACCAGATCATAAACCCTGAAACATCATGTTTTAGTCTTTCTGTATCTTCCCTCCTCAGTCACCTCACCTAAGGTTGGAACAATCAAGAAGCCAAGAAAAAATTTATATACGATTAGATATATGATTAATACTCAGATACCCTTTGGTTCTCCCTAGTTCTGGAAAGACAAACCCAAAATAAGGAACATTTGCAGGAACCAAGAAAATACATAAAATATGTTGGAGTTTATTTTAACTAATAATGAAATGGATCATCTCCTCTTTCTACATTTACTCACCATAACAATCCTATTAGGTAGTTCCTATTATAATCTCCCTTCTACATAGCAGGAAACCAAAGTTCACAGCAGTTAAATAACTTGTCAAAGGCCATAGAACAAAGTAAGGCTGGGACTTCCACTCTGGAAATATGACTTCAGAGGCTAGGCTCTTTACCACTACATTAAAGCTACCATATTCCTTCACGTAGTATTCAGTTCAGGAAAACAAAAAAAATCAGTAATAATTGGATAATAAACAGAAATCTGGTAGCAATGTTTAATAAAACTGAAGTATTAGAAAGGTTTCAGTAGCAAAAAGATAATGAAATTATGATCAGTCTGCAAAACTTAGAAGGAGCTGTGCCCAATAAACCTGACAATAGTAACACTAACTTTTTCAATAGACTAAGAAAATTCGTAGTTTGAAATAACTCAATAAGCATTCTATATTTAGCAGTAAGCCAGTCACTTCAGGCTGAGTCTCAAGATTTTACTTGCACAACTTGGTCACGATGGACTGAACAACATCACTGAAACTTATCTAAAAATCTGAAAACAAAGGACAGTGGCAAAGCAAATTGTACTTGATTACAATTCATGCTCCATTTGAACAGGGATTATATCTAAACATAATTGATAACTGCAGGTCCAAATCCATTTTTAATTTATTTAACAGGTTCTCTACCCAACAGAAGTTCAAGGTATGGATTCTATAAAAGACCTTTTAACAGTTAAGGCTAAATTAGTTAAATGTGAGGCATTATGTTGCCTTGACTTTGCTTTACCCATCAATAGAATTATAAAGGATGAATCACTCACAGTGTGACTAAGAGAAACAACTAAAGTATCCATTTAAATGCTACAAATAAAATATTTGTTACAAAGTCAGTTTAAAATAAAAGAATACTCAAGGAAAGGTTTTGCCAAATTGTAATATTTTTCAGGATTGAAGAAAAATTCCATCATCTATAGCCAACCCCATCTGCCTTCCCTCTCCTGGATCTAGAAAATTTTCTGTTTTCAGATTTCTTTCTAGCCAATGGAAATATTAATGCTCTATTTCGAATGAAGAAACCTGAATTGTATAACTATAAATCTTTTAAAATCCAATTTTTTTTTTTTAAATCTGGGAACCCTATAAGCAGCACATTTGACTTTGTAATCTTACCATGCACTGCAAGTACAAAGTTGGGCTAAGGAAGCCCACAAAAAACAAAGCAAGCAGGGAAATGTCACTCTGATTAAGGTTGCACCAACAATAGACAATCTTCAGATCTGTTTCTAATTGAGCAAAGGAGAGCTATCAAAACTACCTACTTGTACAATTAAAATGTGAACAGCTATTTAACATAGTTCTAAAGGAAAACATGTTCTACACTGAGAACTTTAGCCCAAGTAACTCAATAGAATCACGTATAAGGGCTATGTTATTATAGCCAAAACTACACACAGAAAAAAAAAAAAAAACATTAAAGCTGGAATAGATCTTTCAGAGCATTAAGCCCAGTTTTATGAGGAGGAAGTGCAATGCCAAGGTCACATAGGCAATTTGTCCTATGCTAGGGCTTAGGAATCTTAAATCCCTTCCTGTTTTGTTAATTGTACTTTTTGCGTGTGAAATAAACACTACCCAGAATCTCTCCACCACTGGTCATCACTTCAGAGTGCAGAGAAAAACAACTGTTGCTCTCAAATAGCTATTTCCATAAACTACTGCACACTAGTGCAAATCTTTTGAAAAAGGCAATCCCATTGCAATTTTATTTTGAGACATGAGGTGGCAGCAGTAACCAAAGGCAGGCGGAAAGCTTTCAGGAATTGGAAAAGGAAGAAAACAGGCTTTGGGTAGGAGTGAAGGATGGAAATATTTCCATTAAAATGTAATCTCATTAAGAATGGGTGTGTGCAATGCCATCTTTATATATTACAGGATTCATTATAGAATTCACCAAACCAAATAATGTCACAAGTTGTCCCACCATTATTCAGATCGTTGGAAATCCCTTCTAAATGGTAGCCATTTAAATTGGCATTAAATATCTGTTTAGTAGTGAGGGTTTTTTTTTTTTTTTTATTTCTTCAAGTAAGACACCAGAGACAGATTTAAAATTTTTTATTCAGTGAGCCACAAAAACCTTTTACTCATGTGAAAGACACCGAGTCTTTCCGAAAACAAAGGATGTCCATGTAATCTCAGAATTCCAACCAGGACTCCAACAATCACCACAGGATCATGAACAGATATAAAATCTTTTCCATCAGTTTCTCATTAGAGTTCTAAGATAAGAAGAGTTCGACAGAAGAGATGAAGCAAACAGAGAGCAGAGGTCACTGACAGACCAAGAACAAGGACAAGGTAAGTGGAAAAAGAATGAGGTGGTGGGCAAAGGAACAATCCTCACAGAGCCGACCCTTGATGGGAAGAACTGTCAAGTGCACTGAGCTCAGGAGCACCCCCCACGCGGAACTTTTGAAAACACGGATACTGATAAAGTATTGCATTCTAAAGACTCAAAGTCCAGAGTAATTCTGAAATGTCACATAAATATTCTGTATCATACTATTGCTAAAAATCATTTCCACATCTCCTACTTAAAAAGAACATATACAAGATTTCTGTTTCTTCTAGATTCTCTTGCTGCTCTTTCTGATCTTACTGGACTTAGAACCCTTTACCAAAACTAGCTGCTTTTGAGATAATGATGTCATTAGAAAATCAGATATTTGGTGTCTGGGTTGGGCATGAGGGAGGGGCAAACAATAAATTACTAGAAAATAAAAATCCATTTGAACAAACACAATAAAAACCGATACAGGCAACAACCACACACAGAACACCTTCAACCTGCTTTTTCCAGATTAATCAGAGGCTTAAGAAATTAAGGTGGTATAAAAGTACATCACCTAATGGTTGGGCTTCCCAATATATGTCAAGTAATGCAAAGTATTCCCGATTTCCCACTCATCAAAGTACAAATGTTAAGGTAATTTCAGTCACATTTACAGTGATATACACTAACCCAGTTCAAGCCCTCAAATTAAAGACTAGAGAAATGGAAAACCTATTACAGTTCATTAATAAATGGATTAGGAACAAAATGTTACCACTTCATTATATTTCAAAACAAACTGAATTTTTTAAATGTAGACTTCAGGAATAGTGTATATGCCAAAAGTAGGGGGAAACCTCTCCTGTCTTAAGCTTTTGAACTAACAGGGTCTGGATCTCAGAGTCCATCAGACACGGGTTTCGGTCCTGGCTCTCCTAGGACCAGCTCCTATAAGAGGCAAGTGATTTCACCGCAATGAGCCTCAGTTTTCTCAATGTCCTTATATATAAAACAGGGCTAATTATTTAAGAAAATTAGATGCTATATATCAAATCTTTAACCCAAGGCCTAGAACATATCAGTACGTTAATAAGTGGAGGAAGAAGAGTTGTTATTTTTGTTTGGTCACTTCTTCAACAGGTGGTTATTGACCCACTCTGTAGCCAACACTGTTCTAGGTGCTGGGATGCAGCAGGACAGGCAAGGTCCCCACTTTCATCAGAGGTGAGCAGCGGCACAGTGCAGAGACAGAAAGACTGTTCTGGGCCTCAGTTAGCCAGAGTAACTGCTTGTACTGATTAAGGGTAGACCAGTTGTTCCTCTCTCCTCTCTTTCAAGTAGATCCAGCCTGACAGTCTACACAGAGTTTGCAAAGTGAGGCAAAGAAAATTCCTTCTTTGCCTTACTTAACATATTGCTGTAGCTAGCACATGTTCATATTCTGACAGATGATATTTGGAACACCATGTAAAACATTTTGCAAACTTTACAGTTTTCATACACTTGTGAGTAGCAATTTCTAAATAAAAGAGAGTTTACAAGGCTTTACATTTGCAGCGCCTTTAATCAGAAATTGAAAAGTTAAGACTGAGTCAGAAGCAACACCACAGAACATTTCATTTCCACTGATTAATTATAAATTGCTATGTGATTCTCATTACAAAACTAGGTAAGATCTGCCATCCATAAATGTGGAAGAAAGGAGGAAAGAAGGATGATACAAGGTTGGTAGTTAAGTCTTAGCGAATGGGAGGAACTATTCGTCAATTTTTTGAACTACTGTTCTATTTACATTTCTGAGATCACACCTAATTACCCAGTTTTAAGTTAAAGGTTCTGCTTTAATTAATACCATTAGTGGTTTTCGAGTGAAAGGAGATACATTTGAATTCTAAGTCTTATTAGAATTCACTTTAGAAATCCAATTTCATCCAACACATCTAATGGACTAGAAGGCACTATGCTTAGTCTGACAATGTTCCTTATGAGTCTCCTAGTCGTAAAAAGAAAAAAAAAAATCCATGTACCTATTCCAATTGCCATGATTGGTGACACTAGGCTTCAGTCTCATTCAACACAAAGGAGGGCACAGACACCAGAGATCCAAAGATCTACTTGAACCTCCACTTGGATTTCTCACAGCTCTCTCAAGTTTAACATATCCCAAAGTGAAATCATCATTATCTTTACAGAATTTGCTCCTGATCTAGAGTTTCTTGTCTTTGGCAAACAGCACACAGTTGTTCAAGTCAGAACCTGCAAGTTTCTAATTACTACTTGTATAATCCTGGACAATGTATTCAACCTCCTTAAGTCTGTTTCTTGTCCATAAAATGGGCACAAAAATAGGAATGCCTACCTTACGGTATTGTTGAGGATTGCATGAGATTCGTTAGCACGGAGGCTGACATATAAAAGCACTTAAGGATGTTGACAATAATGATCAGAAAAACCAAGCAGCGGCTACTGTTATTGATCACTCCTTCTATCAGACAAAACCTTTGATGAGGACCCTCCCTCAATAGATGTTGGTCCTGTTTCTATTTCCTAATCATCTCTGCAGTCAATCTACTTCTAACCATTCCCACTGCCCACATCCTAAAGTCACCACCATCATCTTATGTTTCATTGCTAAGAGAAGCTCACTGGTCTCCTTTTATTAATTCTTGCCCTCTTACACTCGGAAGTCAGAATAATCTCTCCAAAATTTTAGTATGATGTCGATTTGCTGCCTACACTCTACAATGTCTACACCGTCCTTCCATTAAGCCTACACCTATTAACCTGATTTTCTAAGCCTTTCGTGATCTGGCCCTGCTCAGTCTCCTGACTCTGGCCACTGTCCCCTTTGCAGTGCGTGCTCTAGATCTACAGGTCTTCCATCAGCTCCTCCAAGCTGCCAAGCACATTCGCCTCTGGGCTTTTCTTCTCCCTGGGATCCCTTCCCGTATCTCTTCTCCCAGGGCTGATCAGCCTTTAGGTCTCAACTTAAATGTTACTTTCTCAGAAACCATCTCTGACACTCTCCACTTCCTCAGTAACACAGCCATTCAGTATGTGCAACACATTCCCAAATACTTCTTCAGGAGCTGTCCTCCATGAAAGCAGAAACAGTATTGGCTTTATGTACTGCGGTATCTCTGGAATTTTACTTGTTGAATGAACTGGTACATGAATCAATCAACAAATAGGAAAGGAAAGGTACCCTATAATGAAGTATTTGTCTTGGATTCCTGGGGTAGAGGTTCTAAACCCTTGCAATTTCCAGGATGACAGGAGTTTCTTTGTTATTCATGGTGGGCCTCTGGATCACACCTGAGTTTATGCTAACGAGATGAATCAGGATGGGGCTTAGTCACCCAAAAGACCAACTGTGTGACTAGAAGGTTAAGACTTTGAGCCAGCCCAACCTGAGAAAAGGGAGAGGGACTGGAAACTAAGTTCAGTCACAGAGCCAGTGATTCAATTAATCATGCCTACATAATGAAACCCCAATAAAAACTCTGGACACTGAGCTTCTTGGTTGGTGAACATCAATGTGCAGGGAGGGTGATGCATCCTAACTCCACACTGAAGCACTGAGTTCAGAACCCTCTTAGAACTTGTCCCATGTGTCTCTTTATTTGGCTAGTGTTAATTCCTACCCCTCATAATATTAAACTGTAATTGTGAGTATAGTGCTTTCCTAAGTTCTGTAAGATGTTCTAGCAAATTATCAAACCTGAGGGGGTCACGGGAACCCCCAGATTTGTAGCCAGCTGATCAGAAGTGCAGGTGGCCTGGAGACTGCTGAACTTGCAGTAAGTGTCTGAAGTAGGGGTGCTCTTGTTGGGGACTGTGCCCTTGAACTTGTGGAGTCCATACTAACTCTGGGTGGTAGGGACAAAATTTGATTGCATTACAAAAGGGATGTTTTGGAAGTGACTGAAACCCCTAGAAGGAACAAAAATCATATCATGGTATAACAGGGAAGCTCCAGCCTCTCTGCAAGCTATCATCTCATCATGCTCCTGTAAGCCTTTCCTGTAGACTCAGCTAACAGCTTCTGCCCTTTCTTGAGCCTGAGCAATTTTATACCTGAGCTATAGGGTGGGGTAGCAGGGGGAGAGATGGGTAGTTATTTCCAAACACATGAAACTTATCTTTGGTGCTCTCTCAACTAACTTTATTTTGTCTTTCTCTTCTTTCTCCCTTTCTCTGCACCCCACTGATCACCAGCCCACCACTATAGTTTCCTCTTCAAGTCTCTCCTTTTCCATTTCAAAATTATTTTTCCATGTCTTTCACTAACTACAATAGCCATTTCCTCCATGTGACTGATTCAGCAAGAAGTAAACCAGGAATAAACTCAATGTATTAATCCCAATGAGATGTAAATGAAGATATCACTGGCCCTTTCCGAGACATTTTATCATTTTTTAAAAAGATTTTTTATCCATTCATTTGAGAGAGAAAAAGAGAGAGCGAGTGAGAGCACAAGCAGGGGGGAGGATCAGAGGGAGAGGGAGAAGCAGACTCCCCGCTGAGCAAGGTGCCAATGCAGGGCTCAATCCCAGGACCTCAGGATCATGACCTGAGCTGAAGGTAGACACTTAACCGACTGAAACACCCAGGAGCCCCCGTCAGAGACATTTAAAAAGTGAACTTAAAGCTAAGTGGTTTGTTTGTGGGTTTTTTTTGAGAGAGAAAGAGAGAAAGCATGTGTGCGAGAGCCAGGAGTGGGGCAGAGCAAAAGGGAGAGAGAGAATCTTCGGCAGGCTCTGGGGCTTGATCTCACAACCCTGAGCATCATGACCTGAGCCGAAATCAAGAGTCAGAGGCTCAATGGACTGAGCCACCCAGGCGCCCCTTCAAGTTAATTTCTAATTAGTAAAGTTCCTGAGGAGAGCAAGAAGCTAATAAGTAGCTTTATAAATTTCTAAGCCCTCTGAAGAAGCAAGACTCTTCTACTTGTAACTTCCTTAATCAGCTGGGACTGGGAAGCTGCACAACTCCTAACAAGTTCCTTCCTTCCCGGAGATCCCAGAAGAGTTTTCCTCAACCCAGTTCCTTCAGCCCTTTGGCTCTCTCTCCTCAGCCTACACTTATACCTCTTCCTTTGATACACTGGGGACTGAACTATAAGGAAGCCATCTCTGGATTCCAACCCAAATAACCTAGAAGTTTGCCATTTGGAAGCTAACTGGCCCTTTCCCCCCGTAGCTAATGATACTCTTGGGTCTTCTGTTAAGAAGCTTTAAGGACTTACGTATAAATAGAAATAGAGTAGACTGATCTTAACTATTCATCTCTGCTCAAACCATATTTTAGGATATATATTCTCAACATTTGACTATTCTCTATCCTAGAACATTCTGGAAAATATAGGTTTTAGGGGAGAAAAATGGAACACATATGCCTCCCAAGTATTTCCTATATTCCATAAGGTTGCATGGGCAAGGGTAACAAAAAAATATTTTTTGCATTTAGCCAAGGAGAAAGGAAGGACACTAATAAAAAAATAATCTATCAAATATATAAGTGGAGCAAGTATTCACTTACAAAGGGCATGGGAAGAAAGAGAATAGTAAGTTCTAGTCCAGCTTTTGCAATAAATCATTTTTTACCATTAACTGACTTGTATTATCTATACTATGTTAGATCTATACTATTTTATTATCTATGCGATTGTTATTATCTATACTATGTCTAAACTATTGTTAATACTATACTATTAAAATACCTCTTGGGGTGCCTGGGTGGCTCAGTCAGTTAAATGTCTGCCTTTGGCTCAGGTCACGATCCAGAGTCCTTGGGATGGAGCCCCATGTCTCATTAGGGAGCTGGCTTGTCCCTCTCCCTCTGCCCTTCCCCCCACCCACCCCCGCCCCCGCCTCATTCTCTACCTATCTCTCTCTCTCAGATAAATAAATAAAATCTTTTAAAAATGATGCCTCGTAATAAAATTATGACACTGCGTACAGAGAGAAAAAAGTCAATAGGTAACAGTCCTGAACACACTAAGCCAGCACAGCATCACATCAGCCTGTACAACTGATTCTCTTGATTCTGCAACTTACACAACGCACGACAGTATGTGTGGAAAAGACCTTGACAGCATTTGGCATGGGGAAATTCTTGGTCTAGGATGCATTAAGAGCTTGAATAAAGCAATGATTGATTTTTTTTTTTAATGAATCACAAACTAAATATTTTTTTCCAAGAGGACCTTTTTATTTTTCTTCTAGAATAAAGAATGTCACTTTTTACAGGTTAAAAAAGTCATAGTAGGGGAATTTGAAAAAGTATTATCTGTGGCATACTTCAAATCCAAGGCTACTCTTTTGGCCTCGGTCAACTCTGCCTCCTGCAATGTATTGTGCAAAGTCCTCCAAACCCATTTGGAGCATGCATGAGAATCTCTCCTGAGGAATCAAGTAAGTAAGCATTATAGCAATCGCATTTTGTTAACTGATTGTTTGCTTATTCAAAGCAGTATTGATGTCATTTTCTCTAAATAGTTCAAGTTTTTTAAGCTTTCTCAAATCTGTGTTTCTTGGCATTTGCCTGAAAGAAGACAGCAGATGCTTACTTATTTTACATAACAAGAGTTAAGAATCCAACTTCTCCACCTTAAGCATTTATAGTCTTATCAAGTTACGGTGACCTTTCTGTATAAATTCAGACAATTCATAGCCATTTTCTCCCCACTTATCTTACTGAAAACTTGATGTTTCTTTCATGACAAAGGGCTTTAGCATTTTCCTATGTAATTCTTACAATACTAATTTTCTTTATTAAGCACTGACTATACACTTTAGTGGTTAATGCTATTCAAACAGACAGAGTACAGGTTGGTGATTTATTTTTCATTTCATCATTACCAGTTTCATTAATACTCAGTAGAAAAAAATCCTTCTTATGCCTTCATATGGATTGCAAGGTCTTACTAGAAACCAACCTACATGCTTATTATTTTAGGAGATGTTAGAAAGGTGAGACTGACGTTACGCAGAGGAGGAAGGAGAATTTCCCCCTTATGAGACGGAGATGGAGTTACGTGGGATCTGGCTGGGGAGGAGAGGGAAAGTGAAGGAGCTACATACCCAGGGAATTATAAGAAAAAGACATCAGACCTACCCACCCCCCCCAGACAAGTTCTATAGTGTTATGTCCACCCTAGAGAAGGAACTGTAAGATGAGAGTTGAAATATGACCTGGTGATAACATTTAGCTCATAAAGGTGTTTATATTTACATTTAAGGTGTTTTTAATAGTTCCCTCAAAAACCTTGACAAATTAAAATTACAATGCAATATATCTGTTAGTAACTATCAATAATTACATACACCTTATGAGTAAGGAGACAGTTGTGGTAGAGTAGGAAGAAAACTAAGTATATAACCAAAGAATAAGATAATGTATATGAAAATGGTGTTACAGACTTAAAAGGATCATGTAAACATTAGCTATAATTATTTTTATTATTGATTTGTCACCAAATAAAAGTTTAAAACAAAGTTGTGTGTGTGTGTATGAATCAATATTCAATCAGAACAGTTTGATTACAGTAAAGCTTTAAAGCGGGGTCTCTCAACCTCAGCACTACTGAGATTTCAGGCTAAGTCTTTCCTGTGGGGGTCTGTCTTGTGCATTGTAGGATGTTTAGCAGCATCCCTGATCTTCACCCACTCAGGGCCAATAGAACTTCTCCCACTTCCTCCCTCAATTGGTGACAACTAGAAATGTCTCTGGACATTACCAGACAGTGCAAAACTGCTCCTGGCTGAAAACCATGTTAACGCGTAAGAAAAATGTAGAAATTATGGCCCTCTCACACAAATTGAGGATGAGAAGACAGCCAACGGGAGCTAGAGCGAAGATGTCCCTCACCAGGCACATGTGGCTATTGAACACTTAAAATGTGGCTAATCTGAATTGAGATATGCTATACGCATACCATATGCGCTAGATTAGAAGACTTAGTATGAGAAAAAGAATGCAAAATATTTTAATAAATTTTTATTTGCTTCTCCTTCTGGGACCTCTATAATGCATATTAAAAAAATAAAATAATTTTTTATATGGATTACATGCTAAAGTGATATTTTGGACACAGTGGGTTAAAATAAAATACATTGTTAAAATTAACTTTATCTGTTTATTATTTACCTTTGAAAAACGTGGCTACTAGAGAAGTTAAAATTACACACGTGGCTCATGTTATATTTCTATATTTCTATCAGACAGTGCCAAACTTGTATAAAAAACTATCCCTCCTTCATGCTATATATTCCAGGCAGCCTTTGATGACAAGCGAGGGAACTAAAAGAGCTCTGTCCTCAGTTTTCTCTTTACATTCTCCATATTCTCCTTGAATGAGCTCCAGTCTCAATGCTTCGATGAGATTACTACTTATAGATAATTAATCTCCAAACTCTATCTTCTGTTAAGAGCTCTACTAAAACCTAGATCCAGGGCAATGGCTGGCTCAGTTGGTAGAGCATGTGACTCTTGGCCTTAGGGTCACGAGTTCGAGCCCCACACTGGGTGTAGAGATAACTAAAAGTAATAATAAACTTAAAAAAAAAAAGACAGAGATCCCTATGTTTAAAAAAATAATACATAAATAAAACCTAGATCCATATACCCAACTATCAACTTAACAACCCCATTTGGACTTTCTGGAGGAACTCCAAAGTTAAATGATCCTCATTCCAAAAAAGATTCCTCCAGGAGCCCCCATTTTAGTAAATGGCCCCATTGACTAGGTTCTCAAGCCAGAAACCTCAAAGTCGTCCATGACTTCTCTCTTCTCCTTCATCCCACTTGCAATCTCTTGCAAAGCTCTACTTCATTTACTCTCTAGACATTTCTGGAATCCTCCTTTCTCCTACCCATCATTTTTGACCAAGTCACCATCACTTCCCCTATATCAACTTCCTCTTGCCTTTATACTCTTATTACACCCTGCTCTGTCCTGCCCTTCTCAAAAGTGCTGTCTTTCCCATTAGACATTATACTACATGATGTCAGGCACTTTCTTGTTCATTGCTATGTCTCTAGTTCTTTGACAAATGATTGAATGAGTGAGTGAGTAAAGAGAGTACAAACTGCTAACTCACAGGTTGCAATTTACTAAGGAGCTGGACTACAAAAACAATGGTTCCATGAGCATATGAGGCCTGGAAAGTATCAGTCTTCATGTCTAAATGCAGCACTAATGTGTTGATACACGTCCTAGGATTCTAGAAGTGGGGAAAAAGTGCTTGGGAACCATGTGCCCTGTACTCCCATCCTTAACAGATCTCTCTATTGTGCCTAAACTCACACAGTAAACTTTCTATACGCTAAGTCGGGGAAGAACAGCTGAAGAGTGCCTTTTACAATCCTCCAGCCCTGTGGGAAAATGATGCCTGACATTTTCCATCTTCAGTGTCATAGTCCCAGAGTATTCACAGTTTCAAAGTTACCCAGTGACAAGAAGCTAAAAGTTATGCAAAGCTTAAAACAATCATGAACTTTTCTGAAAGAAATTATTCTCCAAGATTACAAGTTCAAGGTAAGTCTCTTCTCATTGGGGATCCTCAATCTATCTCCATGCCTAAGCCAGCCTTCGTCCCCCAGTCCACGCATGACTAGTCTGAAAGGGGTGAGGACGGGCTATGGCAGTATCTATCCTAACTAGTAAGTTATAGCTGCTACTGATTAGGAAGTTTTAAAAAGTCTAGAACTTTATAGATGTTAGTGGTGTTTTGGGTATTCCAGAATTAGCCTAAGGAAGAGGAACCTGTAAAAGAGTCCAGGCAATATATGTATTTAGAGAAGAACATGTAGACACAGAGGCAAAAATCAGACCCGTGTCTCCATTCACTTTTTGCCATGGGCTCTCCCAGCAGCTGGAGAGTAGTGGTGGGGGTAGGAAGGGTGTGGTGCTATGTGAAATGGACCAGGCAGGAGCTGAAATGGATACAATGTCAAAGCCAGAGGGAACCGCAGGTCCAAGGGCACTAGGTAGGCTATGTGTGTTTAACTCTTTTCTTTTATTGCCTTATGCAGAAATTATATAAAAGACCATTCTTTCATAGTATGAGGAAGGGAGGTGGGGGTCTTGACTAAAGAAATGTTAGGAAACTTTTTTTTTTTAAGTATTTTCTTTTTTTTTCTCCTTTGATAACCCCCAAAAGAAAATGATGGTAAATTACCAGGTTAACACCAATTGAGCCAGTGGGATAAAGAGATTTAGTAAAGAAGCAACTTTTTTCTGAACTAGATGCTCTGTTTCTTTCTGGAAAGGACTCAAAAAATGGTGGGTACCTTTCCAAAGCCCACTTTTCCCCTTAAAATCTGGTGAATTTTTTCCATAATAATTCCCAACACCTGCCCTATCTCAGCAAAAGCACTGGTTTTTGGTAACGAGAGCAAGGTAGCTGAGGTATAACAAAAGGGAGTAGTAGACTCAGGAAAAACAAACAGAATCCCAGTTGTGTGGCTTGGTCTTCATGTGACCTTAGGCAAGTCTCTCAGCCATGTGTTCCCAGCTGGGGTGATCTCACTCCCAACAGAACAAAAACTGGTTCAGGGGTGGGCAGTGTGAGATCTTATGCTTTGTCTGTTGAAGCACAGAGATACATATAGTGCGTAAATAAGACATACAATGTACCTGTGGTGTTAAAATTTCATGAGAGGGAGGATTGGGGGAAAATAATGTCTAAAAAGCCTCCTTGGGTAAGAGGGTAGTAACAAACAGGCTGAGAAACACTTCCCTTAGCCTTCATTTCCTCAACTGTCAAAAAGGGTCAGCATCACCCACCTTAAAGAATTATTATGCTATAACCATATCTAAATACACACAAAAGAGGGGCACCCAGGTGGCTCAATCGGTTAAGCAGCTGGCTCTTGATGTCAGCTCAGGTCATGATCTCAGGGTCCCGGGATGGAGCCCTGCATCGTGCTCTGAGCTCTGTGGGGAATCTGTTTGAGATTCCCTCCCTCTCCCTCTGCCCCTCTCCTGGCTCACGTGGGCACACGCACACGCATACTCTCCCTCTCTCTGTCTCTCAGATAAATAAATCTAAAAAAATCTTAAAAAATACATACATACAAAAGAGAATGAGAGATGGAAAATAAAGCAGGCAGAGAAAATAACCCCAAAATTGTAAAAACAGTCATTAAAATATAACTAAAAACAAAGATCCAAATGTATATAATGCCATCTAACAATCAATTGTATTAAAAAGACAATTTTCTTCTCACTACTCACTTTACTGACTGAATACCTAAGATCCAAAAAGAAAACGTACAGTCATAGTGAAAGTCAAATAAAAAGTGCAAGATGAATCTATAAATGTGGCAAAGATACGAACCTAAAACACCAATTTTAAGACCTGCCAAGCTTGTTTTAATTTTATCATAAATATCTTCTGATGCAAAGTCAACAGCAATGGTCCTTGTTTCCACTTTGAATTTTTCTCCTAGGAAAAAAACACAAATACAGAGAAGGAAAATCATAACATGGCAATTAAGATTAAAGCATTTGATGATATTACCTTTTCAAACTCTTCCCCCCGCCCCAATTTGATACGAAATTTAGACCAGAATCATGTTAGCAATCATGAGACCATCTAAGAGATGATACAGAGTCAACACAATAATTCTGCAATAAAAATTCCAGTGTTGCTACAGAGCTGGCTGACTGTTCCTTAATCAGTTCTCCTTCTATAAATCAATAATGACTCCTTTTTAGACTCTTAGGTACAAATAGTAAAACATGATTCGTATCATAATGTTATATACTCTTTAAATACCACTGTTTTTTTTTTTTATTTTAATTGCAAACTGATGCTTCATAATTTCAGATAGAAGTCTTTATGTTGCAAAATGTTTTAAAGGGTGATATATAAAAGTCCATCTTATTAAAATGGAAATAAAATGAGTATGATCGTCACGGAATTTAGGGCCTTGATTAACAGTTAATGGTCACCACATTAAAAAACCCACACAAAATGCACAGTGACAGAGCTACAAAATGACAGAAGACAGTCCTCGGTGTTCTATTTTGCTCAGGACAACAGAAGTACACACAGAGCTAATGGAAATCACACATTGAGAAATGGGACTCTGGAGAAACCGAACTCACTGAGGTAATGCAGTGTTCACTTCCGCCCTCCCTCGTGAGTCCATTTGAGAAGGCATGGACTGTGAGGTCCCCCAGACACAGGTACCAGTTTTAATTTTGTACCTATTTGCTAAATGACTTTGAGCAAGTCACATATCCTCCACAAGCCTCAGCATCCTCTCCTGATAATGAAAGTAATGCTACCCAACCTCTGCTTTGAGGCTCAAGTGCTATCTGGTGGTATGCAGAAGGCACTCCATAAATGCTAAGTCTCCTCTCTCCTCCACTAACGCCGCTCTCACTTCCCTTAGTGCAGTTCAGGTGGCTAAGAATGTTTACTCTTTGGAACTTGATGAGAATTCAGAAGAATTCATTTAAAAATCCTGCTTCCAAAAAAATAAACTTTTCTTCATTCGAAGTTAATGTTGGCTCATCACAGAGTCTGCAACATTAATCCACAAAGGACACTGCCATTCTTGATCTAAAAGGAGTTCTGCCTACAACTGAAGAGCTGGTTCACAAGAGATCTGTTTCTTAGTCTCAATGAAAAGTATTGACCTGAGGTAGGAATCCATGAATAAACTGGAGAGAAGAATATGTGACCTAGAAAATACCTATCTGGTGTTGGGGCACCTGGGTGGCTCAGTCGGTTAAGCGTCTGCCTTCGGCTCAAGTCATGATCCCAGCGTCTGGGGATTGAGCCCCACGTCGGGCTTCCCACTCAGCAGGGAGTCTGCTTCTCCCTCTCCCTCTGCTCCTTCTCTCTCTCTCTCTCACTCACTCTCAGATAAATAAATAAAATCCTTAAAAAAAAAAAAAAGAAAATACCATATCTGGTTGTTAAAGGCACACTTCTATTCCAGTGTCAATGAGTTACTGTATGTGTTCATGTAATGGAGAGCCACAGACCAAGGTGTCACGTCACAACAGCTCATCCAACAGGTCTTATTATAAATGCTTCCCAGGATTTACCACCAGTAAGTAGAGAACACTGCCCTTATTAGAGCCACAGATTTACAAGAAAAAAAAAAAAGACCCACATCAAAATGCTGAAGGGTACCTTTTATTAAATGTAAAACTTCATTCAGGAATGAAATGAGATAAATTTATCTATTTATTTTGAGAAAAACAAAGAATGTTTCCACACTAGTGCTATATACTGACATTTAAGAAAAATCTCTCTACTAATAAAAGCCACCTCACAACTCCTGAATCAAATTTACTCTTTTAAATCTCACAGGATTTGGGGCATGTACTTATAATGTAGAGTCTTGTATAGATAGGCTGCTAAACATATTCAGAGACCCTTTTGGAAAGAATGTTATTTTATTTAATAAGAACCCTCAAGTAAGCTTTTCTTTGTACTCACATTAGGATAAGCAAAATGGCTTCTGATGCAAGCTTTTCAAGATAAATCCGATTTTGAACTTGTACCTGGATTACCCTGAATCATGCATGTCCTAGTGCAGTTAACACTGCTGTTCTACCTTTTCTCCACTGCCTCCATCATGAGCTGCTTCTTCTGCAATGGAGGGCTGTCTGATCACGTCCCCCAACCCCTCACACACTTCCAGAGCTCCAGCTGGCTTATGGTAAGAGTCACAGTCTGCAGCAATGGCCTAATACTGCTCTGAACTGACCTCCACCTCCCTACTCTCCCCGCTGTCCCCGCCTCTAGCCACATAGGCCCTAAGCAATTCTCTCTTTCTAAGATTTTATTTATTTGAGAGAGACAGAGAGCATGTGCGCACATGATGGGGGGGGGGGGAGCAGAGGGAGAGGGACAAGCAGACTCCGTGCTGAGCGCAGAGCCCGTCACAGGGCTCGATCCCAGGACCCTGAGATCATGACGTGAGCCGAAATCAAGAGTCTGATGCTTAACAACTGAGCCACCAGGGTGCTCCTTGAGCAATTCTTTAAACTCAGAATGTCCCCCAAACACATTCAGGGCTTTTGCACTTTATGAAGGATGACAATGTGGCATTCCCTCCAGGCTCTCCATTTACTTAATGTCTCACAGTAAAATCTTGTGGTTGTAAATTCTTAAAGAAATTAAAGAACTAAAGAATGCCATTATTAGAATATTACACACCGTTATGCAAAGATACTCAACACTGCTGATTATTCCTACTGTCAAACCACTTGGTATTTGAAATTGGATAGGCTGGCATCCTGCTACTTAAATTGTGGACAAATACAATCATGCCCTCCTCAGTTTTTTCAGATTGAAGTGATTCTGAGATGGTCTTGGCTCACTGTTTCTCAGCCTAGGCGAAGACCAAAACCTAAGAAGCAAAAGCTGTTGAGTGGTATGGGCGGTTCAAGACAGTCAACTCATCAGAAATAGAGGCGGAAAATCAGCTCTGGCTTATGGAGAATGAAGCCAAGAAATAACTGGGATGATACCATTATTCCATTTTTATCTACTAGTCCACTGAAAGCTACCCAACTACAATGGTAGAATAAGAGAAAGAAATATTATTTAAAACTATAGAGCTATAGAATATTGAACATCCTCATAACCTCAAGCATTCCACCACTTCCAAGCATGGGTGCCCTGCTCCTCCAGTCACTTGGCTGATTTTTACTCAGAGGATTGTAAATTAGTTCAAGGTTAAGTCTGGAAAGGACAGAGAAGAAACTGTACTTATAAGTAGGCTCAAGATGCTGCAAACAGGGGCGCCTGGGTGGCTCAGTTGGTTAAGCGACTGCCTTCGGCTCAGGTCATGATCCTGGAGTCCCTGGATCGAGTCCCACATCGGGCTCCCTGCTCGGCAGGGAGTCTGCTTCTCCCTCTGACCCTCCTCCCTCTCATGCTCTCTGTCTCTCATTCTCTGTCTCGCAAATAAATAAAATCTAAAAAAAAAAAAAGATGCTGCAAACACCTCTCAATATTTAAACTAACACATCTTTAGGTTCATGCCTAGAAAGGTCAAGAAACATATTCAGAATAGCCTTATGTTTAACATACTTCTAGGTCTGGCCATCTTTATTTTTATTTTGCTCAACAAATTGACATCTCTCTGGGGCGCCTGGGTGGCTCAGTCGTTAAGCGTCTGCCTTCGGCTCAGGTCATGATCCCGGGGTCCTGGGATTGAGCCCCGCATCGGGGTCCCTGCTCTGCGGGGAGCCTGCTTCTCCCTCTCCCATTCCCCCTGCTTGTGTTCCCTCTCTCACTGTGTCTCTCTCTGTCAAATAAATAAAATCTTAAAAAAAAAACAGCAAATTGACATCTCTTGAATTTAACAGTCTTTCCCTAAGAATAATTGTATAGGTCTTAGAAAGACTCCTGTTTTTCCTCTGTGTGCCTGGGGAAAGGGGGCCTGAGAATGCTAGAAAAGAAATCTCATCTACATAAACTCATGTATTATTTATAATTTTTTATTAATAAAACCAAAAATAACATATTAATTCTCATTTGTCCCTACATCTGCTCCAAATAAATGATCAGTTTTTCCCCTAAGTTTCTTTCACCCTTCCCCATCTTTTCCATATTGTAAATTTCATCATTTAAGATTCAAGTTATGGCACCAGCCTGTGGACTGTCTTTTCAGGATTCCCATTTCCTCCAAGGTAAAACTACTTACTTACTCTCTCAGCTATGTTCCTAGAGGCCTTCTATGTAACCTTAGTAAGCATCCTAATATGTTATGCACACAGTCTATTTCCTAACAAACACAGATCGTTCTCTGTTATCTTTGTATATCCAGCACCCAGCACAATGCCTGGCATATAACAGAGGTCACTCAAATGTCTGCCATCTGAGTAAATACATCGAGGCTGACACAGCCCATTTATTAAAATCACCTTCTCAGTAACTTCTGAAACTCTTCCCTATAGAAATAAAACTATACACTGGTAGGAGATGTCCATTATGAGGCATAACAACATAAAGTGCTTACTGTTAGGCATTTTAAAGCATTAAGATAAATTAAGAAACAACTCAGTCCTTCCATTTGTCCTGCATGAGTTGGACTATCATTCTCATAGAGGCAGAAACATTTTAGAGTTGTAGGAAACCATCCAGTCTCATGAATAAAGTACTCTAGGAGCTTAACTCAGGTCACAGAGATGAAGGTTGAAGATATTTTAGTCATGGACCACTCTCCCTATCCCCAGTCCTGAAAAAGATAATTAGGGGAGAGGAGAGGCTCTTGGGGAAATGGTACTATATTCAACACCTACCAATTTTAGCTTCTTAAATCTAAATCCATTAAATGCAATTTAGAACCATAAAAATGTATTGCATGTTTTTAAAAACCCCTCCATTTTCACACAAAATGTTTTAGAGTATTTAGAGATGTAAAAAGCACAATGAGTCTTTTGTACTTTTTCTAATTTTAAGGGGAAAACAAAGAACAAAATGTCCCCTAACTAAATTCTACTTCCCTCCTTTTGCTATTTTCCTTCTTTTTGCCCCCAGCCCTTACCATCTCCCTCGTCCCCTACCCCTCAGGGTGAGATATCTCCCCACAGAGAAAGCCTCCTTTGTGTAGCTATGGAGAAACGGGTGATTGTGCCCTAGAAGGGAATAATTCATCTGACTCCATTTTTAAAGACCCATTTAATTATAATTATCAGAGATGCTACACAAATAATGGTCCATTTCTTTTTTTCATTGCCCTTGAAAACACTCTCATGATCATTTTAATCTCATATGAAGAGACCCACTTTCAGTCAAATAAAAAAAATCCATCATAGTATCACCAGGATTCCATCCCAAACCAAGTATTTCTTTACTTTAAGCCAAGGTTATTATATTTTATTCATTATGGGCTATTTAACTAGAACAACCAACTGAAATCAATAAAAACCATATACGATGCAAATTTGTTCTATTGATAGCACATGAATAGGTTCCATTCTTTTGAAAGCCCCAAGTTCGACACTGGGTTCAGGTGGACAAGGCACCTTTGAAAAAATTTTCAAATAAGGATGTTTATTTTCCACACTTAGGAAAAAAACAAAACAAAACAAAACAAAAGGCCTGCTAATGGAAACATCTGAATTTTATGCTCTGAGGTGAGAAAAATGCAAAAAGTATTCCTAACATTAGTAAAGATTCCAAGATGATGTCATTAATACAATGTAAGTGGAGTGTTTGTGTCCCCCCAGATTCATGTGTTGAAGCCCTACCCACCCCCCCATGCGATGGTATCTGGAGGTGGGACCTTTAGGAGGTAACTGGGTTTAGATGAGGTCATGAGGGTGAGGTTCTCCTGATGGAATGAGTGTCGTCCTGAGAAGAGGAAGACAGAGAGAGCTCTCTCCCCACATGCACGCACCAAGGAAAGGCCACCTTCTCATCAGTAAGAAGGCGGCCATCTAACGGGGACCCTCACCAGGAACTGAATCTGCCGGACCTCGATCTTGGACTTCCCAGCCTCTAGAACTGTGAGAAATAAATGTGTGTTCTTTAAGATAGGCAGACCATGACGTTTTGTTACGGCATCCCGAGCTGACCAAAACAGAGTTTGTTCAAAAAAGCGTGGGATGCAGTTAGAAGCCCTGGACTTGGCTGCCAACTCATCCACTTGTTGGCTGAGAGCCCTTCACTCAAGCCTTTTCACCTGCAGGAATCCCCTTACTACAAGAAATAATACCCACCCTGCAGAGTTCTTGTGAGTACATCAGAATGTATTGTAGGGAACTGTCAAGTCTTATGCAAATGTTTGCTTTACATAGATCTGCCAGCTTCCACAAAGATGACCACATCACGGAGAGTTGTCTTCTTCCCAAACAGCACAGGCTGCCATACATATTTTCTTTTTTTCTTTTTTTTTTTTTATTTTAAAGATTTTATTTATTTATTTGACAGAGAGATAGCGAGAGCAGGAACACAAGCAGGGGGAGTGGGAGAGGGAGAAGCAGGCTTCCTGCCGAGCAGGGAGCCCGATGTGGGACTCGATCCCAGGACCCTGGGATCATGACCTGAGCCGAAGGCAGACGCTTAACGACTGAGCCACCCAGGCGCCCTGCCATACATATTTTCTGTATCATTCATTCTTTCCTCTTAGCATCAGCTGCATATCTATTTTCAAATTGAATATGCACATCCAACTCTACTTTTAAAAAAGTGCTATCTTTATTACTATATTATTCATGGAATCAATGGTCATGATATGCTATTCTTAGCAACGCCTTTCATGTCCAGGTATTTCTTTGACTCAGTCTGCCTGTAATTAACCTTTGAATTACTCTGTTTTATCAGTTCCAAAAGGCACGTTTTTACTCACTCTTTTGGTCTCTGAAATCAGGATGCCATACAATTGATGGCATGCCAGTTTAACCAGTGGTTCTTCTTTCTTAATGCTTATAAGCTGCCTCATTGTTTCATGATCACTGGTGTCTCCGATTTGATGAAAGAACCCAAGAACCCTGCTGACAATCCAGCCTTCTCTTTAATGTCACAAAATGAACCGAGGACAGCTTCCAAATGCAAGATTCTCTGTGCTTATTCCGCCAGCACCACTAGTCACGAAGGCAGATTAGATTTCCCATCCTCAACTAAGGCCCAAAAACCTTAGCATACGCTCATTCACTTATTCAGGGGCACAGGCATTGGCAACCAGACAAAGCATCTCACTCTCTAAATCGTCAGCTATGGGCGCCTGGGTGGCTCAGTCGTTAAGCGTCTGCCTTCGGCTCGGGTCATGATCCCAGGGTCCTGGGATCGAGTCCCACATCGGGCTCCCTGCTCAGCGGGAAGCCTGCTTCTCCCTCTCCCACTCCCCCTGCTTGTGTTCCTGTTCTCGCTGTCTCTCTCTGTCATATAAATAAATAAAATCTTTAAAAAAAAAAAAATAAATCGTCAGCTATGAGAGGAGTGTCCATGTCTGGGTTTTTCTTTGCCACCACACACTCAGAGCCTGATTCACTATAGGAGCTCAATATATATGTTTTGACTAAGTAAATTCAAGAAGTACACCCTCTTGTCAGACTTTACCCTGAGTAGAATAGCAGATACTCTCAAATAGGTCATATTTTGGTGAAGGAGATATGCATGAACCCAACTGTTGCTCATTAATATGAACAAAGAGTGCAAAGAGAAAGCAACTCACTCTTGCACAGTGGGATTTTAAATAGGAGGTGACATTTGCGTTGAGTCCTTGTGTAGGAATTGGCCACGCAGAGAAGGGGGAGAAGTAGGCAGAGGCAGAAAGTGCAGGAAAGGAAAAGCATGTTCTAAGAATCCCTGTGGATGAAGTATATAGTGCACAGGGAGGAGAAGACAGAATATATTCTGTAGCAGGAAGCAGATAGAGGTTTTATGTGCCAAGATAACAAACAGGACCAGTGACATAATTTGCAGGGCCTGAAGCAAACAAAATAAAAATGTGGGGCCCCTTGTTGAAAAATTATTAAGAATTTCAAGATGGCCACAGCAGAGCATTAAACCAAGTATGGGCCCTTTTAAACGGGAATGCAGAGGCCACACACCTATAAAGGCAACCCTATAATGAGGCAATGAGGCTATTAAACTGGAAAGTGACAAGATCACATGTACTTTAGGAAGCAAATGCTGGTGGCAGAGGAGAGGACACACAGCCTGTTATAAAAAGTGGTGGGCAACAATGAGAGAACCCAGCAGCTGCTACTTTAGTCCCATGAGAAAGGAGGGCCCAAAGGAGAGAGGCAGGCTGGCTGGGAGAGACTTCTGAGTTAGAGTCTGATTAGACACAAAGCTTTAGGGAGAGAATACACAATGGTTTTATCCATCTGGTTTGAAATCTGGTTAATAAACTATCATACCTTAGAGCTATAAGAGTCTTCATAGTTTTGCATTTGAGGCAATGTTCCTGTAATTATGTCTCAGTGTTTTTTAAAATCATAAAAAAAATGTTTGTTATTTTTTAGTAAAGCAAGTTTTTTCTTGAGGTAGCTTACTTCTCTCTTTGTTGGCTTAAAGAATGAAATTACTACCAATGAGATTTGGGCCAGAGTACACACAGGATGACCGTGAACCAAAAACCAAGTTGGCAAGCAAAAGATATATTTTTTGTAACCCTCTGTGTATTCCTCTCTTCACATTTCAAAAAGAAAGATAACTAATTAGAAGTCAAATATCACACGGTACCTTCTAAAAATTCTGATTGAGCTACTTTTTTTTTTTTTAAGCAACCACTTTTTATTTTAACCTGTCACTTTGTTCTCACAAGATTCTGTTGTGGTTTTGTGAAATCCTGCCACAGGAAAAAAGTATTCTTTTCGAGATCTGGGTCTCTCATTTTGGTATTTAGAAAAAGGAAGCGTTAACGGTTGCTTTTATTTCTTAAAAAAAAAAAAAAGAGGAACTTTTGAAAAAATTACCATAAAATTTAAAATATCAGCTATTGAAATGAATATTTACTTTATGACAATTAACACTTGGAAGATAAATATAGTTCAACAACATTTTGCCAAGAGTAGAACCATCTTTCTGTTCAACACACACACAAAAAACTCCTCTTCATTTAAATTGTTAAAAGAGCATAGTTTTCACATATCAAACCAAAATAAAAGCAAAAAACTGCCTGATTTAGAGTCTCTTTCTCCTGTACTCTTAGAACTAAGGGTAAGAACTTGATGCAAATCATTCTGATTCTAAGATGCCCTGAAGAACCCAGAGGTACCATATAAAAAAAATGCATGGGGGGGGGGCGCCTGGGTGGCTCAGTTGGTTAAGCGACTGCCTTCGGCTCAGGTCATGATCCTGGAGTCCCGGGATCGAGTCCCGCATCGGGCTCCCTGCTTGGCAGGGAGTCTGCTTCTCCCTCTGACCCTCCCCCTCTCATGCTCTCTCTCTCTCTCATTCTCGCTCTCAAATAAATAAAATCTTTAAAAAAAAAAATGCATAGGGTTATGGTTAATATTCTACCAACTGAACAGGAGTAATAACTATTATAGTTATCCACTGAACATCAGCTAGATGCCAAGAACTCTACCAAGTGACATTACATCATTTAATCTGCATAAGAACTTACTGATATATTGCTGAAACTTGCCAATGATTATTCCCATAAATTTCAGTTATCAACATTTAAAAGGCCATTATTTATTTGTTTGTTTTTTTAATTGTGAAATAATCTCAAGCAAAGAAAAATTGCAAATACTCTACAAGGAACTTTTTTTCCGGAACCATGTCAGATTCAGTTGCTAACAAGATGTCATCCATCACCCATAGAAACTTCAATGTAGTGGTTCTCAAAGCGTGGTCCATGGCTTTGAGGGTCGCCCAGAGTCAAAAATACTCCGA
Source organism: Leptonychotes weddellii (assembly GCF_054177405.1). Lineage (NCBI taxonomy): Eukaryota > Metazoa > Chordata > Mammalia > Carnivora > Phocidae > Leptonychotes > Leptonychotes weddellii. The sequence goes on from NC_138379.1 coordinate 15,447,342, forward strand.
CGTTCATTATGTGCATCCTTCAGTGTATTGGCTTGCGCTGATGGCACAAAAGCAATGTGGGTAAAACCTTAACACGAATTAAAGCAGCAGCACCTAACTATATCCTTCACAGATTTGCAGTAAAAAAGAAAAAGTCAGTTTTGTTTAAGAATGTCCCTTGAAGAAGCAGTAAAATCATTAATTCTATTTAATCTCTACCCTTGATGACACATCTTTTTAATGTGTGGTGTGACAAAATGGGAAGTATGCATAAAGCACTTTTTCTGTGCACCTAATACGACGAGTGTCCTGAGGAGAAGCATCTGTGGTCTACGGCCATACCACCCTGAACGCGCCCGATCTCATCTGATCTCAGAAGCTAAGCAGGGTCGGGCCTGGTTAGTACTTGGATGGGAGAAGCATCTGTGAAAATGAGTCGTATAAGCCGAGTTAGGCCCTGTCCTCATACTGCGCCATTTTACTTGAAAAAACAATGGACAGAAAAACCATGCTTCTTTAGATTTAGCAGACATATTTTTAAAAATGAAGTGAGTCTCTCATTTTAAGAAAAACAACCAATAGTATTTATTGTCCATGAGAAAATTTGAGCTTTTAAAGGAAAAATCAGAATTTTGGAAAACTTGTAGCTACCTCCATGTGCTTGAGAGAAAAGATTTTTCTGATAAGATTGGGAGTGATATTAATAAATGTGATTTTTTGGGTGCTGTGTCAACATTTGTGAGATCTGCAAAACTCAGGAACCAATACTGTCTGATGAGCAATGCACACAGATACAAAAGCATAATGCATAAAAAACCTATGCAAAGTGTGAGGTGGACAAATGGATTTTAATGTAACTGAGTATGAAAATCCATTGATACATTTTCAGATTCCATACTTCAACTAACTTTTAAGAAACCTCCACTTACGGAGTTTTGATGTAGTATCAAAGAAGAATATCCACAATTACCTGAAGAGGCTATTCAAATCACTTCCTATTTTCCAACTACATTACCATGTAAAGCCAGATTTTCTTCTACTTCAACCAAAATAACCCTGAAGCACACTAAATGCAGAAGCAGATATGCAAATGTAACTGTCTTCTACCGTGCCAGATATTAAATAGATTTGCAAAAATGTAAAACGCCACTCTTGTCACTGAGTTTTGTTTTGTTTCAGAACCTATAGCTGTTCTTCCTGCTAAAAAATGTTATATAAACATGTAATGGGTTTATTGTTACTCTTACATGAATTAAATAATTTTTTTTAATTAGTCAATTTGAGTATCTAAGATAATTCACATTCACAGTTGTATCACACATAAATCAAAGATCTTTGGGGTCCTCAATATTTTAAGAGTTGTAAAGGGGTCCTGAGACTAAAAAGTTTACGAATGTTGCTTCAGTATGTATTTCCTATAGTCTCCAAAATCAGATAGCCATCAAAATCAGGAAATTAACATTGATGCATTACTGCCTCTAGTCCTCAGAGCCTGATCAAGTTTCACCAACTGCCACAACAATATCCTTTATGGAGAAAGGATCCAAATCAGAATCACCCTACACATTTAGCTGCCATGTCTTGTTTCGCCTCTTCCAATCTGGAACAGCTTCTCAGCCTTCTCTTGACCTTTACGACTTATTTTTTTTTTAAGATTATTTATTTATTTATTTGAGACAGAGCACAAGAGGGGGGAGCGGGAGAGGGAGAAGCAGACTCCCCGCTGAGCAGGGAGCCCGATGCGGGACTCGATCCTGGGACTCCAGGATCAGGCCCCAACTACTTTGTAGAGTACTCCTAAACTTGGGTGGGTGGGTGTGTGTGTGTGTGTGTGTGTTACCTCACGATTAGATTTAGGTCATGCATCCTGAAGGACTATCATAGAAGTGAAGTTGTGTTTCTCACTGCATCCTATCAGGTGGCACACAGTTTGAATTGTCCCACTACTGATTGAGGATAACTTTGATCTCTTATTAAGGTGGTGTCTGCCAGGCTCCTCCCCTGTAAAGTTACTATTTTTCCCTTCGTAATCAACAAATATTTTGGTAATCTGTAGGGAGATACTTTGAGACTATATAAAATCCCATTTTTTCTTTTTTTATTTAAGTATAATTAACTACAGTGTTATATTAGTTTCAGGTGTACAATATAATGACTCAACAAGTCTATCTATTTCTCAGTGCTCATCAAGATAAGTATAATCGTAAGAGCTATTCCAGACTCATCTTCTATTCTCCCAGCCCCAGCCCTGAATTAGCCATTTCTCCAAGGATCCCTGGATCCTTTATTAGAAAACATATCTAGAACTAAGATGTGGGTGCTGAGTTTGCTCATTGCAGTGTCACAGGCTCAACACAAGCACATACTAGGGACTGTCCCACAGAGCAGCCAGTTGCCAACCAAGAGACCTCACCCGAGATGCTTTTATAGAGGAGCCAAAGATGCAGTAGTTAGGCCTTGGGGGTCTCCTCCAGAGTTCAGAACATTGTAAGTCATCTTACATACTAAACACACAAATGTCTTTGATACATACTACATAATAAAGACTGATAAAATACTGTAAGTTAGGCTTTAGTTTCAGAAGGGATAGCTTTGTGGCCTTCACTTGGTGGATAAAAATGTAAATAAATATTTGAGTTTTGTAGGGGCAAAACAAGCTCTTGGTTACTTATTTTCACGCTAAACATATATAAGCAACTCTATACTTTGCCCAGAGCATTTCCAGAAAGTGTGCCTATCAGATATTGAAAAGTAAATCCCATCTGCCCAGAAAAACAATTTTATAATTGGAATTTCTCTAAAATCAATCATAACTAAGCCTAATAATATACCATAAATACACAAACATACAATACCATTAGCCTCTATAATTTAAAATAGTAAAACTGTGCTCCCAAATACTGATTGTCTTGAGGACCCAATTTACTATGAAGTGTGTGTATGTATGTGTGTATGTGTATATATATGTGTGTGTGTGTATGCGTGTGTATATATATATATGTTGCCTATAATATATAAAAATGTTTATATATGGCCTTAAAACACATTAGTTAGTCCCATTTATCTTAATATACAGTAAAACTGCCTTCTTAGACTTTAGGAGAATGATTTGGATAGTATGGGCCTTTAAAAAAGAAGTTTAAGGAAGTATAAGCTAAACCTTCTTTTATATTAACAACTTTCTCTCTAGCTGACAGATGCAGTGTCATTTCCATTGCCCATACAGGTGCCTCAACGTCTGGTAGTAGAAGCCCAACAGATATTAGAATGAAGGCAAACTTTCCTCAGTACTTAAAAACAGATGAGCCAAGACTCATATTAAGTCATAATGCCAATACACATTAGCTGATCAATGACAGAGCCTTCTGAGGACATTCCAAGACAGTAGAGTCCTGTGGTCTACTTGGAAATTTATATAGATAACATTTCAAGGGAGATACCCTGTTGGTTTTGACTGGATATTCACATAAACTTTTTCAAGAGATGAGTGATAGAGCTAATCCTTATCTGTAAGTTTTGAATTTATATTGTTTCTTCCCATGTACAAAACCATTTTTTTCCTACAAATAGTTTTGTTTTTGTCTTTGGCGTTGGGGGGTGTAAAGGAAAGCAGAATGTTTTATCATGATTTTTGCTTCAGCAACTTTGGGACAAATTAAAAGTCCTAAACTCTGGGAAAAAAAAAAAAAGCAGTTATCAGAGGAGTCCCTGAATTCCCTAAAATTGCAGGCAAATATTCGGCATATAAATTGACCCTTGAACAACACAGGTTGGACAGCACGGGTCCACTTATATGTGGATTTTTTACAATACAGTACTGTAAATGTATCTTCTCTTCCTTAGGACTTTCTTAATGGCATCTTCTTTAGCTTACTTTATTATAAGAAAGAGTATATAATAGATATAAAACACAAAATGTGTTAATTGACTGTTATGTTATTGGGAAGGATTCCAGTCAACAGGTTATTAGTAGTTAAGTTTTTGAGGAGTCAAAGGTTACACATGAATCTTTGACTGCGTGGAGGGTCAGCACCCCTAGGCCCCACATTGTTCATGGGCCAACTGTACATATATATATTTTTATAGGGATAAGTTTTTTATCATTTCGATTCACAAAAAGTCCATGACCCTCAAAAGAGTAAAAATTTTTGGTTTAACTACTCCCAGAAATAACACTGTGAATGGTCTGGGCTATAACCTTCCAGACCTTTTTTGATACATATTTACATATGTTATATACATACAAAGTTGGCTCATGAGTTTAGTTAGCATTTGTGGTATGTGGGGTTTTTGTTACTGTTGTTTCGCAAAAGTAAAACCAGACTTTCTCTAAATATCTACTCTGCAACTTGCCTTTTTTTCCCAATAAAGATGGCCTTCCATGTCAATACATACAGACTTCTTAAAAAGATTTATTTATTAATTTATTTATTTGAGAGAGAGAGAGAGAGGGAGAGGGAGAGAGAGAGGTGAGAGAGAGGAATAACACAAGCACTGGGGAGGAGCAGAGGGAGAGGGAGAAGCAGAGTCCCCGCTGAGCAGGGAGCCCAATGTGGGGCTCAATCCTGGGACTCCGGGATCATGACTTGAGCCGGAAGCAGACACTTAACCAACTAAGTCACCCAGGTGCCCCCATATGGATAGACTTTTTTAATTACACAAAATAGCTGGTCCATAATTTATTTAACCAATCATTCAAAACATTATGAGCAGGCACAGATCAAAGGAAGAATTCATTATACTGGAGATGGGGAATGTATCATGGCAAGTTAAAAAAAACCAGAATGCCAATGAATTCAGGGGAACGTTTTTTTTTTTTTTAAAGATTTTATTTATTTATTTGAGACAGAGAGAATGAGAGAGAGAGAGCACATGAGAGGGGGGAGGGTCAGAGGGAGAAGCAGGCTCCTCGCCGAGCAGGGAGCCCGATGCGGGACTCGATCCAGGGACTCCAGGATCATGACCTGAGCCGAAGGCAGTCGCTTAACCAACTGAGCCACCCAGGCGCCCTCAGGAGAACTTTTATAGGTCACCAAAGACCTTATTAAAAACAAAAACAAAAACAAAAAAACAACGAAAAAGACAAAATAAGGATGGAGAAACTATGGAATGTTTACATGTTACCACCAATGCCAAAAGCAGTTTGACCAAAAAGAGTTTTGGGTGCAACTAAGGCGAGGCTCCCCATATATGCCCCCTCTTCCAGGACCCCTTCCCATGCCGAAGACAATAAAAGAGAAGAAACCCCACATATATAAATAAAGTATGCAAAGTAAGTCCCAATCCAAGGCAGGGTCACATGTAGTCTAGTCAAGCCCACCTTGGGGAAAGGTCTGGGGAAGAATCTGAGAAAGGCTGTACCGCAGGCAACAAAGGCATCAAGTCATAAAGGAGAGAATTTGAGGAATATATTAAAGAGCCATACTGAGCCAAAGCATTCAAGAGTATTTGTGGATGCTGGTCACTATTTTACCCCCATAACTATGGTCAAACAGGTGATAGATCACATGACAGCAGATTTATTTTATTTTTAAAGATTTTATTTATTTGAAATAAAGAAAGTGAGTGAGTGAGAGAGCAAAAGCAGGGGGAGGAGCAGAGGGAGAGGGAGAAGCAGAGTCCTCGCTGAGCAGGGAGCCTGATGTGGGGCTTGATCCTAGGACGCCAGGATCATGACCTGGGCCGAAGGCAGACACTTAACCAACTGAGCCACCCAGGCCCCCCCACGGCTGCAGTTTCAATCACCCATACCAAGGTTTGGAAGGAATCACTGACCAAGAAGAGGTAGAAGCTCACGTTCTCACTGCGCTGTGTATGAGCTGATCTGGTAACACAGAGTAATCTAGCTCTTTCTATCTCCAGTGAGGCTTGGGCCCTCTCTAGCAAAGAGGACACTGGAATAGGGAGCCACTGCCAGACATTCAGATAATTTCTCATTTTTCACTTCCATAAGCAATACTGTGAATATCCTGCATATAAACCTCTGTGCAGTTACCTGAGTTTTTCTGTAGAATAAACTTCTAGAAGTAGAATAGTCAGATCAAAGGGTGTGTGTGTCTTTACAGATCGAGTACAGGAGAAAAAGGGAATCAACTTTCACTCTTTATAATTCTATACAGTTTGAATTAATTAGTTGATTAATTTCAGGAAATAAGTACTACTTTTGTCATTTTAAAAGAAAAAAAGTACTTCCTTAGGTCAAGATTGGCTCCCAGGTCTACAAGAACTATCAAGAGACTGCATAGAATCAAATATATAAAGAAACAAAGTGTTCATCAGAAGCTAGAGGAGTTGCTGGAGAAACCTGGATAGCAGAAATAGGAGAGTCACTGAGGCAGGTCTTGCAAATGTTCATCTAAGCACAGGCTGCGGAATTGGCCAGAGGCATCAAATGGTTAGGTCTCCCCATAAGGCTGCTCCTATCATGGAAATAAACATGCCAGACTCTCTTCACTTGACACTCCTGACCACACACACTCTCTGGCAATAGATAGCATGCTCATGAAGGGAGACTCTGGTTTTATTTTGGCTTCCTTTATACTTCTGCCAACAGGGAGCAGTTATACTGGTAAGTATTATAGCCTGCACCACCATTATACTTCTTAAAAAAAAAAAATCTGGGCATTCAATTTTGTTTATCATCCTACTAAACTTGATTTCAGGCAAGTTTTCCCTTAGAAGGCATATTCACTCTTGAGTCTCCCAACAAACACAGGTTTCAGGGCCTGCAAATTTATGTGCCAGTTCATAAATCTTGGTTAGTTCTCCAGGAGTTCCCTTTTGAACTGAACAGTGTGGAATTTAAGTGTTCAGTCTTGAACATAAGCACTTGGGCTCTCTCTCTGCCCCCCACCCAGGATTTGTCAGCCAACTTCTGGTGGTCACTGAACTGGTTTCTCAGCCAATATTCTTCTGCAGTAACATATCCTTTTACCTTTTAAAATTTTGTATGTATGTATGTTTTTTTAAAAGGACTTTTTTTTAATTTTTTTTATTTGTTTGAAAAGTTACCTGGAAAAGTAAGGGCCAATGTCTTTTTCTCACTTTTATCTGCTCCTATTCCTCATTATCAAATGCCACAAGCAAACAAGAATTAAGAGCTATGAAAGTGCATCACATTTCATTGAGAAGTCAGGAAAAGTACTTCACTGTAGAAAGTTTTATTAAAAAAAAAAAAAGCAACGGGTGTTGTACGTAAGTGTGGAATCACTACATTGTATACCTCAAACTAATATTACACTGTATGTTAACTAAATGGAATTTAAGTAAAAACTTGTTAATGGGGCGCCTGGTGGCTCAGTCAGTTACGCATCAGACTCTTTGATTTCAGCTCAGGTCAGGGTTGTGAGACTGAGCTCCCCCCTCCCCCCACCCTGCTTAAGATTCTCTTGCTCCTCTCCTTCTGACCCTCCCTGCTTGCTCTCCTTGTCTCTCTTTCTCAACACAAACAAACAAACAAAAAAACCCCAACTTGGAAGAAAAAAAAAAGCAGCAAAGAAGCTTCTACGTCTTCCTTAGGAAGACTAAAACAACACATGAGACGATATCCTTATGTGTCATTATGTCACGTATATGATATGTAGCAATGCAACGTATTTATAAGAATACCACGTGTAGGGGCAACTGGCTGGCTTGGTCGGTGGAGCATGTGACTCTTGGTCTCAGGGTTGGGAGTTCCAGCCCCACACTGGGTGTGAAGATTACTTAAAAATAAAATCTTAAAAAGAAAAAAAAAGAACAGCATGCATATGAGATGCTATCTTGTACAACAGACAGTATGTGTGGCAATATAACACGCAGAAAAAGGAGTAGGGAGGAGATCACCTAGATCCTGCTACCGATTATTTCCCATGAAATTACGGAGATGCTCACCTTTATTATTCTCTCAAATATCTGAGTCAGCAAAATTATTTTGCAAATGTCAATGAATTCCAACCATTTTTGAAGTGGCAGCCAGTTAGGATCAGAAATGGGAACAGCAGTGGCAAGTTTTCTTTATCAGTAGGTATTAGAGGCCAGGATGATGAAAAGCATAAAGATGAACAAAATTCAGTAAGGTGCCTGCCCACAGGGAAAACAGTAGTGGATCATGTGGAAGACATTTGGTGGACTGCCCTGGGTAAAGAGCAGTTAAATTTCTCATTCTGCCCCAAGAAAGCAATTCACTTATTATACCTGGAAGGGCAAAGACTGAAAGTTCAGCTTTCTCCTACACTCAAAAATGTCTCAAGTATATTACCTTGTTTGATCTTTACAATAATCCGCTAAGTTATATAGAGCAGATGTTATCAATGTCACAGACAGGACTACACCTGTCCTGAACAAAGTACAACAGACAACCAGGTGTCTCAGGTAACAAAGATCCTCAGTGGAAGACTCAAGGTGGACCCAGGTCACCTAATGACTAATCCCTGGTAACAGCATCATGCTCTGGTAACAAGCCTCGGTATTTAATAGAGCAATCTAGATAAAAGCAATGTCATCAGTTTATTTCACAGTCCAAAATTAAACATTTTTTTAAAAGGTCTGGATTCCAGCTCATTTAAGAAGGTAGATAATCCTTAATCATTCAGATCCATTAATTATTAATACCTACAACAAGACCTGATAAATGCCTATTAAGAATCTTCTTAGAGTTTTTACTGCCCACACTGTAGATTATATATACTCCTGCTATGTCGTTCCCAATGCTTTGAGTGCTACCCATGTATTTAAAAGTAGATGAAGGTAAAGTGAAAAATGATAAATTCATGATTCTGAAATGTAAGGTAAACTGTAAATTCTGAAGATCAGAAAGTTCAAGATGAATGTCATTAATTAAACGACCAAGTTCTAATATATTCCATCATCGTTTTCAAATTGAATCCAGGAAAATAAACTTTCCACAATACCTCACGGAGCTTTCAGCAAATACTTTATTTACATATTCTAAAATGCTTATTAGTCTTTACAATTTTATACCAAAGAGATTAGAAAGGGAACATTAATATTAGTTCACAATACCGAAAAAAATCTGGCTTTTTAATAAAACAAATTTTAATATGTAATATGTAATTGTTAACCACGTATATAACTATGTTTGTGTATGTGTATATTATCTATCAGCTTTTTAATTTAGGGGAAAAGATAAAAAGAAAACTTGAAGAAATTAATTTGAGTTACCCATAAAAGTGGATTTATGAAGCAGATCATAGTAGAATGCACACGTTGTGGTAATGCAGGACAGAAAAGAAGCTTTAAAAAACATTTTTACAATTACTTGTTCAAAGAGCTCTCTGGATAGGAGTGATCACACAAGGCAGTGTACTCTGTGGCCGGGCTGCCTGAGGCCAAACCCCAGTTCGGCCACTCCTTGGCAATGTGACCCTAGTAGTTTTCTATGGCTGCATCATAAATTACCATGAACTTAGCTGTTTAAAACAATACATGTTCCTTATCTGTTTCTGTAGGTCAAGAATGCAGCCATGGTATACCTGGGTCCTTTGCTCAGGGTCTCTGAAGGTTGTGATCTCATCTGAGGCTCAGGCTCCACCCTCAAGCTCACAGTTTGTTTGTTGACAGGATTCTATTCCTTGCAATTGTAAAACTGGGGACCCCTCTCCTAGAAGCCACGTGCCATTCCCTGCCACATGGCCCTCCCCAAACACAGCAGTGTGCTTCTTCAAGGCCAAAAGAGGAGCATTTCTGGTGCTTTAAATTTCTAACCTTAGGGAAGACCTGAGTAGGCTTTTTAAGAGCTCACCTGATTAGGTCAGGCCCACCAAAAATAATCTCCCTTTGGATTACCTCAAAGTCAACTGATGAGACCATATATCTGCGAACTCACTTCACCTTTGCCATATAATGTAACCTAATCACAAGAATGTCATCCATTATATCCACCAGGCCTGCCTACACTCAAAAGGAGGGGATTATCTGGGGTGTGTACACTATGGGGCAGGAATCTTCAGGAGCATCTTAGAATTCTGTTTACCACAGACAATTACCCCTCTGTATCTTACTTATATCCTCTCTCAAGTGGGGATAACAGAAGTACCAATCTCAGAGAGCTGTTCAATGATTCAAGGAGTTGAGTTCCACAAAGCTCTTAAAGCAGGACCCAGCACATGTAATCTTTATAGAAATAATGGCTCAATAAAAAGAAATAATGAAAATAGTGGTCCATGAGTTATTGGGTCCTCAACTTTGGCCCCAATTAAGGGTAAGGTGATATAAAATTGCAAAGTCCTATTCAAGTCATGTTAGTTTCCTTTTTAAATTCTTTTAATATAACTGAAAAATGTAGCACCCTGGGCTTGTACTGCCACATGGTAACAATAAGGTGGAGCTGCCATCTTTACATGGGGAGGGTTCTTCAGTTCTCCAGACCTCACCACTCCTTGCCTCACTCCAGCATACCTGATTCATTTCCATAGCTGCCTGGTCTCTATAAGCATTTGCATTTCTGACTGGAAATCTAAACTGATCCCTTTCAACCTATGCCCAGTGTACAATATAAAGACAGAAAAGACAGGCATATAGCAAAATATATTTTTTGAAAATATTAAATGTTAAACTTAAATAAAAGAAAGAAAAGTAAAAAATGTACTTCTCATGCCATTTTTTAAAAGTCAAAGGGGAATAAGCTAAGGAATCCAAATGTGACATCAAAGAGAAACATTTGTAGGCAGCATATAACAAAAATTTGAGATTTAAATTTATTCCTTCCAAGAGTATGAAAAACTTACATTGAACTATGGATTTTGGGGTCATAGTGATATGTCAACATAGGTTCGTCAATTGGAACAAAGGTACCACTCAGGATTTTGATAGTAAGGGGTGCTGTGTGTATATGGTTAGTCTCTCTACCTTCCACTCAGTTTTGCTGTGAACCTAAAACTGCTCTAAAAAATAAAGCTTACTTTTAAAAATAAATAAATAAACTGAAATATTTTAAAAATCTAGTAAGACAAAAATTTCTCCTTAAAATATTCTTTAAATTTTCCAAAACATCTTCAAAATGGCTTGAAAGTATTTTCTTTCTCCCAAAATCATTCATAAGAATCTGACAACTTAAAATTCAGTCACAAAAAAGATCAGAAACAGTACATATTCCCACAATGCTCATTCCATTCAAGAAAAAGTAACCACTCATATGGATTGAGTCTCCATTCATACAGGATCACAAGCTAGTACATAGGATATTTTACTTGCTTTCAAAAATATGTTATTATCCCTAAAAGTCTGTACCACAATACTTGATTTCTTTCATCTACCATAAGCAGCTGCATTGTATAAAAGTCCCAGAAGCAATGCTGCTATGTAAAATAATGACTGAAGTAATATTAAGCCCTTCTTAGTAGAAATCGTCGGGTAGTTGTGCCAGGAGAAAATTAATAATGCTTTAGCACTGAGTGTGACAAGGTGATGGAAAGAAGACAAAGCCAAAGAAATAACAAAAATATTTTAACTCATGATTTGATTACGATGGTACAAGTTAACTTATATAATGGGTTAGCCTGGTGATGGGTATTAAAGAGGGCACGTTCTGCATGGAGCACTGGGTGTTATACGCAAACAATGAATCATGGAACACTACATCAAAAACTAATGATGTAATGTAAGGTGATTAATGTAACATAATAATAATAAAAAAGACACATCTGTTCTCACGTTGTCAAGAATGAACTTTTAAGAGAAAATGGGTGGAGGGTGATCTTACAACTGCTTATTTTCCATTTAATGAATAATTTGCAGCATATTTAGGCTCCATCATCCTTAACATGATCTTTAAAATGTACTTTACAGGGGCGCCTGGGTGGCTCAGTCATTAAGTGTCTGCCTTCGGCTCAGGTCATGATCCCAGGATCCTGGGATCGAGCCCCGCATTGGGCTCCCTGCTCCACGGGAAGCCTGCTTCTCCCTCTCTCACTTCCCCTGCTTGTGTTCCCTCTCTCACTGTGTCTCTCTCTGTCAAATAAATAAATAAAATTAAAATCTTAAAAAAATAAAAAATAAAATGTACTTTACATCTCCTCACTAGTAACCACTCACCACTTGGAACCATGCCAATGGAGGGTAAACTGCCAGGTAAACTGACTTAAAAAATCTGTAGCTTAAAAATTTTAAAGCGGTTAAGTAAAAAGGTTTGATAGTCTGCTTTCAAACTATAGACATGTTTAGGTTTAAAATTCATAAAGCATACCAAGAGCTAAGACATAAAAATCAAAACCTTGGCATGGATGATTAAAACTGCAGCCGTGTGATCTATCACCTGTTTGACCATAGTTATGGGGGTAAAATAGTGACCAGCGTCCACAAATACTCTTGAATGCTTTGGCTCAGTATGGCTCTTTAATATATTCCTCAAATTCTCTCCTTTATGACTTGATGCCTTTGCTGCCTGTGGTACAGCCTTTCTCAGATTCTTCCCCAGGCTTTTCCCCAAGGTGGGCTTGACTAGACCACGTGTGACCCTGCCTTGGATTGGGACTTATTTTGCATACTTTATTTATATATGTGGAGTTTCTTCTCTTTTATTATCATGCAGTCTCCTTTGGTGTTTTTTGTTCTGTTTGTGATGTGGCAGTCCACAGAAGGACTTAAGGTCTAGGTGCTAATTCCAAGTCTGCTACTGCATTTACAATGTTATCATAAGAAATGTATTTGAAAGAAACAGCAATGTTTTATGTGTGACAAAGAGACTCTCAGTATGTCTCAAGAATGTAAGTCCTCTTATAGGTACGGATCCAAAAGAAATAGTAAAAAACGGGAAACAACCCAAATGTCCATCAACAATGGAACAGATAACTAAATTGCAGTATGTTCATAAGGGATGAAAATAAATGAACTACAGTTTTTTGCTATTATCAGGAATGATACTGGGAACAATCCTGGGCATGTCTTTGGAGCACATGTGAATACATTTCTGTTGCATCTATATATTATATGCTGAACTGAAGAAGGCAAAACTCAAAAGAATACATAGTGTATTATGCAATGTATATAAAAACCAAAGAAGTCTAAATTAATGATAGTATTAGAAATTAATTAATATTAGATAATGTTAGAAATTTAATTAAAATTAAGAAACTCGGGAGGAAAGAAGGAGCAGTAATTGGGAGGGAGCATGCATGTGATTCCTGGAATTTTGTGACCGCTTCCTAACCTGTATGTGTATAGTTTTCTTACATCCTGAGTTTATACTGTTTTTAGTATTAACAACTGTAGGTATATTTCTGTTAGGAGACAAAAGCAAAATTAATGGAGAATATTTATAAAGTGTAAGTATACCACACAAGAAGAACTCTATTTCACTGACAATGACACAAATGAAATAGAATTTCTCTCTAGATGCACTTAGAAAGGTGTAAAGGACAATAGAGGTCACAAACTGGAATGTCCTTGGGGCCAAGCATGTTACTCAAGTTCGTGAAGAGAGCCTAATAAAAGTATATGTGTATGCACTGTGTGAGCAGGGACGGGCTGGGACAAACTTGACAGGGCAGGCCCCACCTAAAGGGCAACTGGTTCTCAATGCCAACGGATTGCTGCCCTACAGGAATGCTGGGCCCAGGGTTAACAGATCATTTGGATTTTCAAAAGAAGACATAAATTATGATTTATGTGATTAAGTGAAATCTGCTGATCTTTAAAACAAAAATCAGGCCAAAAAAAAACCTGTCTAAAGGGTATCTGTTAGAGACATCAGAGGAGAGAAACGCTGTGGGAACAAGTCCTTAAGGAACCAGTAAGAGATTGGTAATCAAGATACCAGCAAAAGGTTGGCTCCTAGAGAAGGTATTTCTTTCTGTGAGGAGGATGGAAGTCTAGGCGTATGGAGACACATGCTGAGTAAAACAGGTCCTTTGTTACAAGGACACAATAAGAACTGACCAAGAAGGTGTGGGGAGTTATCTACAGCAATGGTTCTCAAACTTCACTGCAATAGGCCCTTTTATCCAAAGGATGCAAAACTCAATGTACAAAACTGATCAAAGCAGAGTGGCCAACACTGTAGCAGTAGGAAAGCTGGAGTCCCACCTACGAGGGTGTCGTCTACCTTGCTAGTGGTCCAACATCCAGCCTCACAAACCAGTCCTAAAAGACACACAAAGGATGAATAAAGGCTTTCCAGAATTTTCTGTCCCCCATGCAATTCAGAAATGGAAGCCAAAAACACGACTCTGAGCAATTCAAGACTGAAAAACAAGGCACACACTCAAGGCATCTTGGGTTCTGGATTAATACCATAAAGGATAACTTGTGGGAAAGGGGGTGAATAATTAGAAATAGCAGAAGAAATACCACGTAGCAGTAGAAGCAGAACTAGACATGCAGTTGACGCCTGCAACTGAAGGTCAGCTTTACCGCCTACTGCGGGATCTTGGGGAACCTCGCCAGCTTGTCCTCATACTTGTTCTAAGGATCAACAATGGGTGTTTATTTCATCACTTATTACAGGAAATCTCTCAAATATTACTGGAAGAGTATTTGTTAATAAAAACTCATTTTAGTAAAATTACCCATTTTATGTAGTTACCTTAGGGTTTTACTAATGCAAAGTCATCCCTAAATATCCAGTTGGACATGGCTGTTTCTTAAAAAATGAAAAGGAATTTTAGCCATCCTGACAGGTGTGAGATGGTATCTCATCATGCTTTTGATTTGTATTTCCCTGATGATGAGTGCTGCTGAGCATCTTTTCATGTGTCTGTTAGCCATCTGGATGTCTTTTTTGGAAAAGTGTCTATTCAGGTCTTCTGCCCATTTCTTAACTGGGTTATTTGTTTTTTGGGTGTTGAGTTTGATAAGTTCTTTGTAGATTTTGGATACCCTTTATCAGATATGTCATTTGCAAATATTTTCTCCCATTCATTAGGCTGCCTTGTAGTTTTCTTTACTGTTTCCTCTGCTGTGCAGAAGCTTTTTATCTTGATGAAGTCCCAATAGTTCATTTTTCCTTTGGTATCCCTTGCCTCCAATGACATGTCTAGTAATAAGTTGCTATGGCCGAAGTTGAAGAGGTTGCTGCCTGTGTTTTCCTCTAGGATTTTCATGGTTTCCTGTCTCACATTAAGGTCTTTCATCCATTTTGAATTTATTTCTGTGTATGGTATTAAGAAAGTGGTCCAGTTTCATCCTTCTGCATGTCCAGTTTTCCCATCACCATTTGTTGAAGAGGCTTTTTTTCCATCAGATATTCTTTCCTGCTTTGTCAAAGATTAGTTGACCATATAGTTGTGGGTCCATTTCTGGGTTTTCTATTCTGTTCCACTGATCTATGTGTGGGTTTTTGTGCCAATACCATACTGTCTTGATGACTACAGCTTTGTAATATACCTTGATATCCAAAATTGTGATGCCTCCAGTTTTGTTTTTATTTTCAGAATTGCTTTGGCTATTCAGGGTCTTTTGTGGTTCCACACAACTTTTAGGATTCTTTGTTCTAGCTCTATGAAAAATGCTGGTGGTATTTTGATGGGGATTGCCATTAGATGTATAGATTACTTTGCGTAGTATAAACATTTTAACAATGTTCTTCCAATCCATGAGCATGGAATGCTTTTCCATTTCTTTGTGTCCTCTTCAATTCCTTTCATAAGTATTCTATACTTTTCAGAGTATAGATCTTTTACTTCTTTAGTTAGATTTATTCCTAGGTGTCTTATTGTTTTTGGTGCAATTGCAAATGGGATCGATTCCTTGATTTCTTTTTCTGCTGCTTTGTTATTGGTGTATCGAATGCAACAGGTATTGGCAAGGATGCAGAGAAAGGGGGACCCTTTTGCCCTTTTGGTGGGAATGCAAACTGGTGCAGCCATTCTGGAGAACAGCATGGAGGTTCCTCAAAATATTAAAAATAAAACTACCCTATGATCCAGCAATTGCACTTCTAGGTATTTACCCAAAGGATATAAAAATACAGATTCGAAGGGATACATGCACCATGATGTTTATAGCAGCATTATCAACAATAGCCAAACTATGGAGAGAGCCAAAATGTCCATCAACTGATGAATGGATAAAGAAGATGTGACATACGCACACACAGACAGACAGACACACACACACACACACACACACACAGAGATGAATATTACTCAGCCATCAAAAAGAAGGAAATCTTGCCATTTGTAATGACATGGATGGTGCTAGAGTGTATTTTGCTAAGTGAAATAAGTCAGAGAAAGACAAATACCATATAATCTTATTCATATGTGGAATTTAAGAAAGAAAATAGATAAATATATGGGAAGGGGGAAAAGAAAAAAAAAGGAGAGAGGGAAACAAGCCATAAGAGACTCTTAACAATAGAAAACAAGCTCGGGGCGCCTGGGTGGCTCAGTCGTTAAGTGTCTGCCTTCGGCTCTGGTCATGATCCCAGGGTCCTGGGATTGAGCCCCACATCGGGCTCCCTGCTCCATGGGAAGCCTGCTTCTCCTTCTCCCACTGCCCCTGCTTGCGTTCCCTCTCTCACTGTGTCTCTCTCTGTCAAATAAATAAATAAAATCTTAAAAAAAAACAAACAAACAATAGAGAACAAGCTGAGGGTTGATGGAAGGATGTGGGTGGGGGATGGGCTAGATGGGTGACAGGTATTATGGAGGGCACTTGTTATGATGAGCACTGGGTGTTGTATGTAAGTGATGAATCACTGAATTCTACTCCAGAAACCAATAGTGCACTGCATGTTAACTACCTAAAATTTAAATTGAAAAAAATGGGCAGAGGACCTGAACAGATATTTTCCAAAGAAGACATATGGATGGCCAACAGACACATGGAAAGATGCTCAGCATCACTAATCATCAGGGAAATGCAAATCAAAACCACAATGAGATATTACCTTATACCTGTCAGAATAGCTAAAATCAAAAGAACAAGAAATATCAAGTACTGGCAAGGATATGGAGAAAAAGGAACCCTTGTGCACTGTTAGTGGGAATGTAAACAGGTGCAGTTGCTGTAGAAAACAATATGGAGGTTCCTCAAAAAATTAAAAATAGAACTACCCTATGATCCAGTAATTATATCTCTGGGTATTTACCCAAAGAATATGAAAACACTAATTCAAAGGGATACAGGTACCCCTATGTTTATTGCAGCATTATTTACAATAGCCAAGATATGGAAGCAACTTAAGAGTTCATCAAAAGATGAATGGATAAGAAGATGTGGTACACACACACTGAATACTACGCAGCCATAAAAAGGTATG
Source organism: Leptonychotes weddellii (assembly GCF_054177405.1). NCBI lineage: Eukaryota > Metazoa > Chordata > Mammalia > Carnivora > Phocidae > Leptonychotes > Leptonychotes weddellii. Next base: position 15,464,521 of record NC_138379.1, read on the forward strand.
AAATCTTGCCATTTGCAACAACATGGATGGACCTAAGGATATTATACTAAATGAAGTAAGTCAGACTGAGAAAGACAAGTACTATGTGATCGCACTTATCTGTGGAATCTAAAAAACAAAGTAAAGGAATAAACAAAAAATAGAATCATCTTATAAATATAGAGAACAAACCGATGGTTGCCAGAAGGAAGGGTCATGGAAGGATAGGCAAATGAGTGAAGGGGAGTGGGAGATACAGGCTTCCAGTTATGAAATGAGTAAATCATGGGAATAAAGGTACAGCATAGGGAATACAGTCCATGATATTGTAATAGTGTTGTATGGTGACAGAAGGAAGCTACACTTGTGGTAAACATATCATAATGTATAGAGATGTGAATCACTATGTTTTACACCTGAAACTAATATAACATTGCATGTCAACTAAAAAGTTTTTCAAAAATTTTTTAAAAAATGAAAAGAAACAAATATGTCCATTTTAGTAAAAATGCTCACATATCCTAAAATTGATCCAATGATAATAACTATAATAGGTACCTGCATTCAAACACAGTCACGATGCAAGTTGAGTTTAGTTTGTTTTTTAAACTCTTGACGCTATGTAACTGTGATATTATGTTTTGGCGAAACATATGTTTTGGCCCCGCAAATTATCACTTAGTTCCCCAGCTACAATATTTAAAGCACAAATTCAGAGCAGAGGGGTAATGAAGAACATAGCACAAGAAGCCGAAGACTCTGCCCACTTCAGTCATTAACTAGATAGGACTTGGTTTCTCAGACTTAGTTTCCATATTTAAAAAGTGAGGGGTTTAGTCTATCAGTAGTTCCTAAACAGGAATGACCTTTAAAATCATGTGGGTTATGTTTTCTAAACTACGCATACCTAAACATGATTCTACTAAGTGTTCCCAAAAAATGAATATACTTACATTTTGTGGCTTATCAGTTATTGAAGAGTGATTACATTTTAGATTTTACACATCACTACAGCATTAAACAGAATGGAAACACAATGAAAGCTGATTTGACATCAACATTCTTTATTGCTATTAGCCTGTTGTCATTAGATATTAATTCTATTGGTTTTTCTTAACAGTGAAGGAATAAAACAATTCAAAATTTATGATATTTCTTGTCGCTTTTAATGGACTCATCTTCCCTTTCATTTTAGTATTAGATATAGCACTAAGTCATTTAAATTAGTACTTAGTAGCTAGAGATTTATAGTTAAAGAGTAGCATGTAACATAAACTCTGCATTTAAGAAGTAATGATAAGGGCGCCTGGGTGGCTCCATTGGTTAAGCGACTGCCTTCGGCTCAGGTCATGATCCTGGAGTCCCGGGATCGAGTCCCGCATCGGGCTCCCTGCTCGGCAGGGAGTCTGCTTCTCCCTCTGACCCTCCCCCTCTCATGCTCTCTCTATCTCATTCTCTCTCTCAAATAAATAAATAAAATCTTTAAAAAAAAATAAAAATAAAAAATAAAACCCATTAGAATTTAAAAAAAAAAAAGAAGTAATGATAAAACAAGACTATTAAAACAGTGGATAATTGGGGCGCCTGGGTGGCTCAGTCGTTAAGCATCTGCCTTTGGCTCAGGTCATGATCCCAGGGTGCTGGGATCGAGCCCTGCATCGGGCTCCCTGCTCAGCAGGAAACCTGCTTCTCCCTCTCCCACTCCCCCTGCTTGTGTTCCCTCTCTCACTGTCTCTCTCTCTGTCAAATAAATAAATAAAATCTTTAAAAAAAAAAAAGATTAAAAAAAAGTAGATAATTGACAAGAAAATATATAACTTTACTTGACAGAAAAATCAAGTTAAAGTGAACCTTTTCCATCAAACTTTCAAAGTACTTCCCATGATGAAAAGGGAAGCAATCCCTACATAAAAGTACTGAAGAACTTTATAAATACATCCAAAGAGTATGCCTTTCTACGAATTCTTTTATAGTTGAAGTCCATGCCCCAATTACAATTATCCACTTAGAATAACAAGTAATAATTTTCAAGTGGGAGGAGAAACACCAATCATCTACTTAAATGGGACTCATTTCAGAACACCTTGGTCCCACATTTCCTCAACTAAAAAAAGTTTTTTACATAAAAGTTACTGAGCCATCAATAATCCAATTGCAAAGACCACTTGCTGTTTTAAAGGAACCATGCAAACATAAGCAAATGTTTTAATTAAGAGGTATAGCTAGTGTCTGGCCATGGCGCAGTACACTCCCTACACGCCCACACGCCTAACGCTAACTCCAGCTGTAGAACAGCAACAGCCCGGCAGCTGCCTTATTTGGAGATGCAGATCAACACATGCTAATTTGGCTGGGCCAACTAATTGGTAGGTAGGCTACATTTCTAACAAAATATCCACCCATATTACAGATGTTGTTCTCTAGCAGAGTAAACGATTGGTAACAAACAGTAATGAAGTTGCAATAAGGTACACTTTTGGTGAAAATGTTTCCTTGGACACCAGCTTTACTACTGGATCCCACATTAGCTTAGAAAACCACTTGTGCCAAAATTGGAACATAAACTAAATTTCAAGAGTATCTTTCTGTGCAAGATTAAGAATACCAAGCCATTTCACAAGAGCTCTTCGGTCACCAAAATAACACTTGCGAAGTGGACCCATCCCCCTTAACCATACCAGGCCCAGGGCAAACAACCAAAAGGTTTAGTCCTGCTCTTTCTTTAAAGCCCTAATGCAGGGATGCCTGGGTGGCTCAGTCTGTTAAGCGTCTGCCTTCGGCTCAGGTCATGATCCCAGTATCCTGGGATCGAGTCCCACATCGGGCTCCTTGCTCAGCGGGGAGCCTGCTTCTCCCTCTGCCTGCTGTTCCCCCCTGCTTGTGTTCTCTCTCTCTCTCTCTGACAAATACAATCTTAAAAAAAAAAAAAAAAGCCTAATGCAGACCAAACATTTATAGACATGTGCGAAGATAATAATTATATTTACCAGGAAATCATGTGCAAAGATAATAATTATATTTACCAGGAAATCTATAAGGGTAAAAAGGAGGGAGTATGGGGCTCTTCTTTTTCCAGCCATGATGGTATAACAGAGACTAGATTTATTCCATTGCCTTAAACTGAAAAAATTGGACAAAATATATAAAACAATGGTTTTCAGTCAGTGCAAGATAAAGTGTTCAGGACAGTCATAGCCATGAGAAGGAAACAAATGAGGTGAGGCCTACAGCTGCCCTAGCTTATTGCCTACAGATTTTTTAGAATAGAAGGAAGAGAGAGGAACTCGGAGATCAATAGCTCCCCCGAGTTGAGGAAACAGACTTGAGCATGTGGGGAAGACAGAGTCCCTAGAATTACCATACAGTGGACAGAAAGAGCATGAGCGAGACTAACAGCAAGAAAGACAAGGATAAAACAAGAGCAAGAACACACCATATGCAGTAATCCTCCCTTACTCACAGCATTGCTTTCCAAGGTTTCAGTTAGCCACAATCAGCTATGGTCTGGAAGCAGATGATTCTCCTTCTGATGAATCGTCAGCAGGTCAACAGTAGCCCAATGCTAGGTCACAATGCCTATGTCATTCATCTCAGCCCGGAGGCATTTTATCATCTCCGATCATTAAAAGAAGGGTGAGTACAGGGGCGCCTGGGTGGCTCGGTTGGTTGGGCGACTGCCTTCGGCTCAGGTCATGATCCTGGAGTCCCTGGATCGAGTCCCGCATCAGGCTCCCTGCTCGGCAGGGAGCCTGCTTCTCCCTCTGACCCTCCCCCCTCTCATGTGCTCTCTCTCTCTCATTCTCTGTCTCAAATAAATAAATAAAATCTTTAAAAAAAAAAAAAAAAGGGTGAGTACAGTACAATAAGATATTTTGAAAGACTAACATTCATATAATTTTTATTAGAGTATATTGTTGTAATTATTCTATTTTATTATTTTTGTTGTTACTCTCTTGTTGCACCTAATTTATAAATTAAACTTTATCATAAGATGGATATACAGCAAAAAACATAGTATGTACAGGGCTCAGTACTTACTATCCACAGTTTCAGGCATCCATGGGGGGGGGGTCTTAGAACATATCCCCCACAGATAAGGGCTGCTGTATGTTCAAAACCGTAGAGGGTGAACATTTTTAAAAGAGATAAGGGAGATACAAAAATGACCTAAAATTTCATTTTGAGAGAAACATATAATGTCTGGATTTTTATTTTTATCTTATTTTTTAAAAAAGATTTTATTTATTTACTTGACAAGAGAGAGAAAGAGGGAGAGAGAGAGAGAGCACAAGTAGGAGGAGGGGCAGAGGGAGAGGGAGAAGCAGGCTCCCCGCTGAGCAGGGAGCCCAATGTGGGGACTCGATCCCAGGACCCTGGGATCATGACCTGAGCCGAAGGCAGATGCTTAACAGACTGAGCCACCCAGGCACCCCCAAATGTCTGGATTTTTTTAAAAAATACACTAACAGGATTAATGGCAGATTAGACACTAGAGAAAAAAAAAATTAATGAATGCGAAGGCACAGCAATAGACACTCTCTAAAATGAAACACAAAAAGAAAAGAGACCCCTCCCCCAAAAAGAAAATGAAAGAAGACAACATCAGTAAGTTGAGAGACAACTTTAATCCATATGTATAGCTCAAATCCTACAAAGAGAGTGAAGGATAGAAAAAATATTTGATAGTGCCAATTTTCCCAAATATAATGAAAATTATAAGCACATAAATTTAAGCTCAGTCAACTCCAAATAAGAGAAACATGGATAAAAGTACACCAAGGGATAAAATACTCAAATTCCTTAAAACCGGTAATAAAAAGATGAATCTTAAAAGTAACCAGAGAAGAAAAAAAAATAACTGACTTACACAAGGTGGTTAAAAAAAAAAAATATATATATATATATACATATATATATATATAGGAATGACAGCAGACTTCTTGTCAAAAAGACTACAGGCCAGAACACAATGAAGCAAAGTAAAGTACTGAAAGGGGAAGAAAGAATCTGTCATTCTAAAATTTTATACCCAGAAAAAATACATTCAAAACTAAAAGTTTTTGTTCAGACTTACAAAGAGAATTCATCACTAGCAGACCAGAATTACGAGAGATATAAAAGGAAGTCTTTCAGACAGGAAAGAAAAAAATAAATTCCTGACTGAATTATGTATCCACAAAAAGGAATGAAGAGCATCAGAAATAATAATGTGTATAAATAACGAAGACTTTAAAAAACAAAAAATAAATTTAATTCTCTTTAAAATATAATTGACCATGGCAAAAATAATGTTATACAATTCATAACATATATAGAAATAAATAAAACAGTGGGGAATGGGAGTATATTGTTGTCAGGTTCTCATGCTCTACATCAAGTAGCAGTAGCCTGTGACAAGGTAAAGATAAACACTGCAAAATCTAAAGCAATCACTAAAAACAAAGAAAAAAGATGTACAGCCAATAGCCAAGGAAGGAAATACTATAGAATGATTAAAGACATGTTATTAATCCAAACATATGCAGAAAAAAAAAAAAGTGAGCAAAGAACAGATGAGATGAATAGAAAACAAAGAATAAATGGGTAGATCTTAACCCAATCCTATCAACAATAACATTAAGTGTAAATGGTCTGAGAACCCCAATTAAAAGGCAGAAGTCATCAAATTGAATTTTTTTTAAAAAGACCAAATCTATGCTGTCTACAAGAAACCCACTTTAAATATAAAGCACATATAGGTTAAAAGTAAAGACAGAAAAAAATATATACCATTCTAACACTAACCAAAAGAAAGATGAACAAAGTTGATTTCAGTGCAGAGGACATTACCAGAATAAAGAAGGTCATTTCATAATGATAAAGGAATGAATTCATCAAGAGAACATAATGCCCTTAAATGTTAATGCTATTTGTAATAATGCTATTTTTGTTAATAACAAAAAAAAATAGACACAAAGAAACAGACAATCCATAATTATAGTTGGAAATTTCAACTCCCCCCGCCACAGTAACTGATAAGAGCAAATAGAAAAATCAATGAAGATACAGGAAACTTGAACAATATCTTCTACCAACTATTTCAGATTTTATTTTATTTTTTTATTTTTATTTGTTTTTAAAGATTTTATTTATTTATTTGACAGAGACAGAGATAGTGAGAGCAGGAACACAAGCAGCAGGAGTGAGAGAGGGAGAAGCAGGCTTCCCGTCGAGGAGGGAACCTGATGTGGGACTCCATCCCAGGACCCTGGGATCATGACCTGAGCCGAAGGCAGATGCTTAATGACTGAGCCACCCAGGTGCCCCTATTTTAGATTTTAAAAAGCCTCTTCTGAGTGGCTTATAGACACTAATCAGCGGTCCCTTAAATCTGAGAAGAGAAAATTCAAGAATGACCAGACAAGGACAAAACTTCTAATGCTTTAAAATGTGCTAGAAATTTCAGAAAACTCATTCTCACAGAAATGACCAGCTCGAGCAATGACAGTAAAAAATTCAAACAGACATTTGGCTAGTAACTAATAGTTAATTTTAAATGCACTAATAAACTTTTGAAGTATTTTTAATAATTGGTAAATAAACAAAGAATTATGTAAGATATCCAAGATATACATAAAAGTCCTAATTAAGGTAAAACATTGGCCAAATTAGAACTGGTTTGACCATTTTAATTTTAAAAGTGGCTATATGTCTTCTTTCTAACATTTCATTCTTTGAACTTTTAAATTTTCTACATAGGTTTTATCAGTTAGCTGTATTATCACTGCTTCCACAAACTATTTTAAGTTATGACAGTTGGTGTCTTTATGAAAGGATGGGCTCTTCTAAACTTCAGACAATGCTGCAAATCATTGATGTTACTCTTCCTGTCCTCTGCGTAAAATTTGCAAATGTCATCTCTCGGACAAACTTGGTATCAATAAATGACTGTATTGCTCTGCACTGTCAACTTAAATATAACTTCTATGATTCTTAATTGACCCTAAGATACTATACTAATATCACAGTGAGTTAAAGAAGGAGGCATCTTAAAGAAAACCCCAATTGGGATGGCAAAGTCACTGTGATAGGGGAATCTTCTTACAATGTAATAACGGAACATAAATACATTTTAGGCTTCAGGTGAAAGTGTTAACTTATCTAAATATATGTATAAGTAAGTGTAAAATATATTCAAACCAACAAAGAAAGCTTATGAATTAAATAGTTTGAAACCAGCTGTTGAGAAGAAACTTGATCTTTGATAATATAGTCTTCTCGTAATGAGAAAGCTGTAAAAAAATTATTCTGTACCTTCAGTATCCAGCCTGGCCAACAAAGGTTCTTTATCTCCCCAAAACACTCTCACTTTCTAACAGCCTGTTAACTTTTTAAGCTTTGCTATTGACTTTTGTCATCCCTTGAATCGTTTTTTAACAAAAGTTTCTTGTTTCTAAAAAGGCTGGATTTCCTAATAATTATTGTTTCTTAAGGCTAAGTTTTTTTTTTTTTTTAGTCTCATTGTATGTATTTATTGAGATATAATTTTTTTTTTTTAAGATTTTATTTATTTATTTGACAGAGAGAGACAGCGAGAGAGGGAACACAAGCAGGGGGAGTGGGAGAGGGAGAAGCAGGCTCCTGGCTGAGCAGGGAGCCTGATGCGGGACTCGATCCCAGGACCCTGGGATCATGACCTGAGCCGAAGGCAGATGCTTAACCGACTGAGCCACCCAGGCGCCCTATTGAGATATAATTTAAAAATTGTCTCCAGCTTGGCTGAGATACAAGTGTAAGGTGTATGATGTGTTGATTTGATACATTTATATATTGCAAAATGGTTACTGCCGTGGCATTAGCTGACGCTTCGTCCTGTCACGTGATTGTTTTTTTGTGGTGTATGTTATACAATATTACAGTTCTGTGTCTTTGGATGAATTTACACATGCAGGTTCCTGCCATCCGAATTACAACATGAAACATGCCCATCGCAATAGTTTGTTGAGCGACTCTTGCCACTCAATTCCACCCCACAGGCACTTGTGGGTCTTCTTTTGTTTTTACGAAGCCCAGTTTCTGAAATGCCTCCATGTTGCGTAGATCCCGACTCTGTCTCTCGTCTGGAATCATTGCAAATCGTTACAGTAGGTGACCTTTTGTGTCTGGCTTTGCTCACTAAGTTCTTGGTGGAGATGAAGAACCCAAAGAATTAGCAGTGAAGCTTGTGGAAAGAATTTGGGATTCCGTAATGGTCCGGACATAGGGAGTAGATGTTAGGATCTCGGCAGCAGCCGAAATGGACTATTTTGTGGCCAAAAGAGTGGTCTGGGAGAGCCTTAAAATTGGAGCATATGCTGAGTTGGAAGGAAGGTATGGGGTGGTCTGTATAAAACTAGAGAAGCAGGGTGGGCACCATCGGGGGGGCTCCTGGAGCAGCATCCGTGTGTCGCATAGAAGAGCTGGTCTTGACTTCCACCCCAGTTAACTGCTGTTGTTTGGCTTTCTTGACTTTTGCTCTGTGGTTCTTGAACCAAACCTGCAGTACGGTGGGATGTATCTCCAGTTTCGAGGCCATTTCTTTCTGAAGGCTGGGAGCGGGGTATGGGTTCTTGCTGAACAAGAATTCTAAATCTGCCAGTTGTTTCTCAGTGAACATGGTTCGTTTCCTTTGTGAATGTTTCTGATCCTTTCCTTTAGGAAGGTCCCCTGCGCCTGCCATCCCATCTAGCTGGGTCCCCATGCTCTGGTCCTGTGTCAAGCTCTTAAGGCTAAGTTTTATTTGAATTACTTATATGTAATATAATGTCACTTAAACCATGACTCTAATCATTTCTTGTCTTGGGCACCTGTGACTTATGCTTATATTTTGCTATAACCACTAGTCTCCTGGCAACTCTTTATGCTACTGCCTTCACAAATTTGGCCACAATATTAAAAATAATAAAGGGGCGCCTGGGTGGCTCAGTCGTTAAGTGTCTGCCTTCAGCTCAGGTCATGATCTCAGGGTCCTGGGATCAAGCCCCGCATCAGGCTCCCTGCTCTGCGGGAGGCCTGCTTCTCCCTCTCCCACTCCCCCTGCTTGTGTTCCCTCTCTAGCTGTCTCTCTCTCTGTGTCAAAAAAATAAATAAAATCTTTAAAAAAATAATAAAAATAATAAAATTGATTAAGACAAATGTTATACCCAAACTATCATTGGTATTTCCCAGATGGCCACTAGGTAGCACTACTCAGCAGAGAGGCTATTAGGAAAAAACTAGATATGTAGTATATTTTCTATTTTAATTAGCTCAACTCTCTTATGAGAGCTGCTCTGTTTATCAAGCCCATAACATGGGCAGAGCCAAGGTGTGACTAATAATGAATATCGTTCAACATGTGTATACTTTTCAGGACAGACAGAAACATATTCACGCTCCTGTGCATAGCATGGCACACGACTATGAACAAAATGATATCTAAGATTACGGTTAATTGGTGGCAATTTTAAAACACTTTATAGAAGTCCCTGGAGCTTTATCAATGCCTTTAGTGTCCACCATAAGGCTCATGACCTGAGAAAAATCATTGACGAAATCATTAATTAGCTCTATATTATACCAAAACAGGGTATTCTGTTCTGACACTGTTAATTACTGTAATAAGTGAACCAGAGATCATCAGTCTTATTAACAGGTGGTTCCTACTTTTCCTTCATGTTTGCCAAAAGCTGGAGGCCCTTAAGCTGGACGTCAGAAAACTGAGTCTTTAGGAAGAACACATAAAGAATAATAGCCTCAGTAGATGGAGGCCTGTTTCAGTACTCTTGACCGTCACGGATGCTGCAAACAATCAACTCCCATGTCAGACTTCCTTCCCAATGTAACCTGACACTGCCACCAAGCTCAACTATGGGACAGATTATACCAGGAAACTGAGTCAGTATCTATAGAACTCTTTAATGTTTTTGACCCAAGATCCCACGGAAGAATTAATTTTGCAACTGAAGGAGATCAATGAAGGAAATTTAACAGTCGTTTTGAGAAAACATTTTTCTTTCTTCTTAATTTTTTACTCCCCCAGCCCTTTGTGGCTGGCTGTCCTTGGGCAAACCGGAATGAAGCACTCTTTGACTGGTATGTTGCTCCAACTGATCCCCCAGAAATCGAGAAAAATATTCCCTGAAAAACCTTAATATAGCTTATAAACTGTGGCTGACTGTATTTTCCAGATCCAGATTTTATTTTCCAGAAATATCTCCCTTCCCACACACTCTTTTCCAATGTTACCACATCACTCCTCCATCAAGATGTGGAGTCTATTCCTCTCACCTTGGATCTCGGCAGGCTCATGTCTGCTTTGACGAATAGAATACAGCAAAAGTAATGCTATGTGAGTTCTAGGTCACAAAAAGACATCAGCTTATGCTTCGTTGTCTTGCAACGTTCACTGTGAGGGATGACAGTTATCCTGTGAGGAGTCCAGCTACCCTGATCTGGCCATGCTAGAGACTATGCAGAGGCACTCTGGCCAACAGTCCCAGCTCTGTCCAGCTTTCCGGGCATTCCCAACCACGGCACCAGCCCTGTGAGAGAAGCCATCTTAAATCTTTTGAACCAGCCTCTCCACCAGCTGAGTATCACAGTTAGGGAACTCAGTAATGCCATGGGAAGCAAAAGAACTGTCCCCCCAGGTCCTGGCGAAACTCCTGATCAGCAGAATTTTTGAGTGCCTAACACGGTTATTATTTCACATTGATAAGTTTGGGGTAGTTGTTATGCAGCAATAGCAACTGGAACATAAACTATTAAATTGTTTAGGTAAATTTAAAGATGGAAAATGTATAGAAAATACCACACATAATATTAAAAAAAAGAAAAAGAAAAAGAAAATACAACACATATTGATTGGCCTTGTCTGCAAAACTAATCAGCAATGGTAGTCAGATGGTATACATGTCCTTACTGAGTTCTTTCACCTTACATGGCAATGTAATTATTTGCATAGGCTCAATAAGAATCTATCCTTCCTCCTACCAGGATATAATTAGATAAAACAAATTTGTAACCATGACCATGCCAGAAATGTTTCATTTAATGGTAAATCTCATTTAATTAGGCATGACAAGCCCACTAGTAAGGAACAATAATTACATTCCAATATGTAGAAACAATGCTTCACGGAAACGGTCCTGGCACCTGCTCAGTGGCTTGTGGGACCTCAGTCTCATGGGTAGTACAGAATGCCACTTTCTGGAAACATTGACAAATTTGGAGATCTTGAAGTACGAGGATACCTCTGTAATTACAGGCACCACAGGCAAAACCAGGAGAGGCAAACCAGCTGGGTTTTGGTTCCTGGTGGTTCCTTACCTTAGAATATGTGAACTGTAGGGGCAATAAAAATATTTCTGGTAACTACAGAAGTGACAGAAAAACATATAAGACTCTAGGGGCTGCATGAGGTCAACTCTCTGATCCTAACATCATGTGGTTCTAGTTTCATTAAACATGAAAGTAAAAAGGTTCACTAATACCTCGTTGTCCTTATGTAAATGAAACAGGCTAAATATAACAAGGCATCACATTAATGCTACTGAGAGTGCATCAGAAAATTGTGAAACAAACTTATTTGGTCAAATCCACATCTAACTATACAGATTTGATCAGAGGTAACGTTTGAAAAAGTGAAACTGATTTTTTTTTTTTAACCTAGCCCTATTCCTCTGTTGACTACAGACCAATAAGATTTACATTTCTTTTTTTTATTATGTTATGTTAATCACCATACATTACATCATTAGTTTTTGATGTAGTGTTCCATGATTCATTGTTTGCGTATAACACCCGGTGCTTACCTTTCTAAAAGCTTTACATTTCAAGAGATCACGGAATTACAGGGCCATCCCAGAGCTTTACACCCTGAGATAATTAACAAAAAGAGAGAAACACCCTATCTGTTTTTCTTTTATTTATTTAAGTAATCTCTACAACCCAACATGGGGCTCTGACTCAAGAGTCAGATGCTCTTGTGACTAAGCCAAATGCCCCTTGTTTTTTTTAATCAAAGACAGAAATGTGTGTTTTTTAAATCAAAGCCGATTAAAGTGAATGCAATCAGAATTACCAACTGCCATGAACAAATATGGACTGTAAATATCACCATCTCTATATTCTGTGAGCCAATAGGTTGATCTAAAAGCTAGTCTTTGCTCTGTGCTTTTTGCAAGTAAAAACTTAGCTCAGAGTTCAAAAATTATCTAGGAGTTTTTCTCTTTGACAAATCAAAATCGACAAAAATACTGAATATATTAATAGTCCTGGCTAACAAAGATAATAAAATAAGCTTATTATGTATGTGTTGACTCTCAGCTTGTATTAATTCAATGGGTGACAGGTATCCTTACAAAGAAGCAAAAATTCATCAAAGCAGTCGATCCTGAGAAGGCACTTATCCATTGTTGGCAAAACATTTAGTTCCCTATTAATTATATATAATCCTTTAAAAATTTTCCTGGAGAACTTTGATAAGTAGGTTGTCCTCCACACTCACAAGAAATTGCTTCTAAAGAAACAGAATCCCCAAGTTTACATAACGACAGTGGAGAGTCAGAAGGTGACAGGAGCCCAGAAGAGTCCTTGTTTTTTCTCAGTTGGCATGTGGTTTCTTTTTCAATCCCCTCCTTTCCTCTTTCCTTCTTTCAGTCACGTAGGAAAGAAGGAGGGATGAGTTTAACTTCCTGGAGTGAATGTAAGAGCTGGATTAGAAAAGACAAGTTAGCCTAGTTAAACTAACTTGCCTGACTTCTGTTTCTTGACACAAGTCTGACTGATACAGAAATTGATATCAGGAGTGGGATCCCCAAAAACAGACCTCAGAGGACTTTGATATTGGTTTGATTTGATCCATAATGCAGTTGCATCACCATTAATCAAATTAATGCTGGCTGCTGATTATAATAAAGTATCCACTGAAGAAGTACCTTAAGGGACCAAGTGGCTGTCACATTTGAGTTGGGCAGAAATGATGAATACAAAGATTGTGGTATGGCATGGCTTCTTCTGAACACACTGGAGCATTTACAGAAAGAAAATGACAAGCTTGGGTCTTTAAAATTGCAGCTCCCATTTATGAACAGAGAACTTCTATGGCAGCCCTAATAAAAACCTCTATATGTTTTATAGCCACAGGGCTCCCCTTGCTAACATCAGATTTAACTGTGCCAGGTGCAGAATTACAATGTGTAAACTGAACTCCACAGACTCACCATGTCTCATGTATGAAAGTGAAAACACTGAATGAGACTTGGGATGGGGATATCTGCGTGGACTCAACTGATGCCAAGGATCTTGAACCCCTGAGCTATTCTGAGCCTCCTTTGCCAGTGCAAAGAGAAATAGCCTGCTCTCCTATGTCAGAAGAGATTAGCTTTCCCTGGATTGAAGAACCTGCATAACCTCATGATAACTCTAAGGGCAATTGCAAGAGAATTCCTCTTCTCCTCAAGACCCAATGAGACCATCCCTTACTGCTACTCATAACACGGTAAGATCACAGCATTCTTTGAGGAACAAGTATAAAGTCAGATCCATAAGATAATAACTGACACACAAAAATAGTTGCAAAAGTTTGCTAATTTGTATTGGCAGATACCTAGGAAACCTGTATGAGAATGATTCTAAGAGTGTTAGGCCAAGGAAAACATAATACAATACCAGACTGGGATAGTTTTTAAAATATGAATCACTTACCAGAGATTTAGCTTATACAACTGGAAGGGGCTCTAAGATTTAGTTAACTTGGTTGGCTGACTGCAACTTGGACTCCATGACGGCCCTCCATTTAGTAAGTTTGGGAGGAAACAACTTCCCTGGCGTGATGCAGAGGCAGGGATTCAAAGGCTCATTTAGAAATGCTGGAGTGGATTTATCTTGTGCAACCTGCACACACAACGCCTCCACCACTACACCCCCTAAGAGGGCCCAGTGGATACTCTCATCACCTAAGGCTCCAGCTGCTAACTGGAGTGCCATTATGTGGGCAAGAGGTTATTAGTCTGGCCCTTTAACACCCTGTCAGTCATAAAATTCACCACCTTGCTACAAAATGAGAACTTCTCCATGTTCTCTCCTTGTTTGTTTCTTTCATGGCACTATTACAAACTGCAATTATTTATTTGTCTGATTTGCTTTGTTTTGTTTTTTGCTTTTCTACCTGTTTTTTTTCTCTGTCTCCTCCACTAGCGTGTAAGTTCCATGAAAGCAAGGAGTGCCTCTGTCATGCTCACCACTGTATGCGGACTATCTAGGACAGGACCTGGTGCACAGGCATTTAATAAAGATGTGCTGAAGGCAGAAACAGAGTTAGTCTGTCTCTGTCAACATTAAATTCTGGTCCTTCCTTCTCCTGGAATAGATATGTTCATGAAAACACTATCCTGCCAAAGAGATGATTTACGTCTGAGCTGAAAACCTGTACAGATGTATGTAATCTCCTCTTTGTATTTCTTCAGCTTAGAACTGATGACCTGGTCTGCTGATACCACCTTTCTCATTAAATTTATATGATGCCCAGGAAAACATAATAAAGGTCAATTCAGTGCATCACTATCTGTCCCTTCATGAAAATGTTTGAACAGAATCCCGTCTTTATCCAGAATGGCATCTCTGCCCACAGTCACATGTCACCTCCTATCACAAGTGAATAAATTCTCAAATATCATTAAAGTATACTTCTGGCTTGTTGAGCAATTTTTGGTACAGGCTGGAGCACTTTCTAAAAGACTGTCATGAGGTAGCTTTTACTTGTCTTGGGATCAAGATGGTGGTTTGTTCAGATCACAGCATTTCAAAATTCAACATTCCATTTCATCAAAGGTTCTATTTTTCACCTATGAACCTTTACTTCCAGCAACTAGTAAATGCTTTCATTAACAGCCAATTTTATCTACACATGCACAAACCCAACATATATATATTATATCAGTTATACACAGAGTAAGAGTTAATTATACACATGAGCACAAGTAACTAAGAAAGAAACAGTGTTAAGATCCAGGCAAACATACGAAGTTCAACTACTATCTAAATTAACTGCCTCAGGCTCATTAGTGCCATGGTTTCATTCAAATTCCCACCTTAGCCAAACTGCAAAATACTGTATGTCTTGGACCTTCAGGGTTGTGTTTACATAATTCAAAACTTGAAAGTTAAAATCCTTAAATGCCAAAGATGTAAAGATCTATGACAGCAACAGGGTTTAAGAAAAAAAAAAAAGATTTAGCATACTTAATATTAGTATCTATAAGGATCTGTTTTTTACATAAAGATTAAGTGCATTTATATGTAATCTGTCCAGAAGAACCAGTTACGGCCTGGAAAGAAACAATAACAAAAATATATACCTCACAAGGATGTCTGAAAGATAAAAGAGGATAATACATCTGAGGGAATAAATAAATAATAAAGCACCATATAAATGTTAATAGTAGGTAGTAATGTTAATAATAAAATATAGTATGTGGTATGCCTTCAGCTTACACAATGTTATATATCAATTGAGATATCTCAATAACGCTGAAAAAAAATACAGTAGAAATCCTCTCTCCTCTGAAAGAATTGGAGCAGTTTATTAGTTGGCTACTCATAGAAGTTAAAGCAGGAATCCTAGAAAATGACAAATACACATTGTAACCATTTTATTTAATTTAAACCTTACATAAGTGTAATTCATTCACCAGTTCTCTGGGTAGGACCCCTGCCTTACATTTGAGTTTAGATCTGCGGACCGGTATTCCAGACTTTCCTGTCTCACCCGTGCCCATAATGCATCATTTATGATCGCAGATCTAGTTCTTTTAAAGTGCAGCGAAAATTTCAACATACACAAAACAATCGGAGAGCAAATTTCTTACTTTTTATCATTTTTTCCAATTATTTTACATTTGTCTTGTTCACCGCTAATTTGACAGTCAATTTCTGAAAGAACTTGCTTTTCTCACTTTTTTCAGAGCATTCAAATTCGTTTTTGTAGAAATAACTCCCCCTTTTTACACAAATACCGCATCAGTGTGTGGAATATTAAATAATAAATGCACTCAGCATAACTTTGGGAACAAACATAGCTGACTCTTAAAGCCAATAAGTTGACTTGGGGGGGTAAAAGCACAAAAGCGTCACACTGAGAACCTGACCAGCCGCCAACAGTCAGCATGCTGGGAACAGCAGTTAGTGTGTTCTACCAAGGAAATGGACAGCACTGCTTTATCCATCAGGTTGGTTAATTAGACATGAGTTAAGAATCTTTGCTATATAGTAATTCAGGTCTCAAGCATAGCTGCCTAAGAAGAAAGCTCAAAAGATTCCCTCTCGTATGTAGATAGACTGCCTTCTGTATTTTTCTTCAATTATATATGATTACATTTAGAGGCAATGATGTCAAAGAGTGAAAAGAAAATGCAAGAATACTGAAATAAAGCAACAGAAAAGGAATTCAGGTGTTTAAGTAGAACATGATAAAATAATCAGAGAATCTGGCTCCTAACAACAACTAAGTGAGTCAGGAAAAGACACTTTAAGGAAATTTTAACAGTCCCATATTAATTTGAAAAAAAAATGATGATCCATTTTAAAGCATCCCTTTTAATAACATAAGAAGCTTTCTGAACTATAAAGAAATACGTCAGTGCTAGATACCTACTTGAAAACATTCAGCTTAGATTAGCTGTATTCCTTTCATAAATATGAAAGAAGAGGGTGTGTGAAAAACTTACTTATTTCACTGGAAACTTGATTCAGTTTATCCTGTGATCTGCTGATAAGGACAACCTTCATTCCATGTTTCGCTAACTGAAACAATAAAGAACACCAAGCAGTTGAACCACACCTGTACATTTCATTTAAAAACAGAAATCAGATATATTCTCATTTTAAGAAAACCTGATAATATGGTAAACCCAACTAAAAAAACCAATAAACCTAAGTTATAATGAATGGGCAATCCAAAATGAAGACTTTACAAAAGGATTCCCCCAAAGGGCTATCTTTCTGAATCAAGTTAGTATATAAATGTCAAAGGGTCTCAGAAGGAGTAAAACTTCTATTTTCATTTTGTACCCATCTACACTGCTTTAGTTTTTAAAATCATAAGTACTGGGGCATCTGGGTGGCGTAGCTGGTTAAGTGTCTAACTTGGTTTCAGCTCAGGTCGTGATCTTAGGGTCATGAGATTGAGCCCTGCATGCAGAGTCTGCTTGAGTTTGTCTCTTTTTCTTCCTCTGCCCCTCCCATTCATGATCGCACTCTTTCTCTAAAATAATCTTTCATAAATAAAGAAATAAAATCGTAAGTATCTATTACTTCTATAATTTAAAAGTCAGCTTTAAAAAATATTTTGTTTTGGACTGGATACATAAAGACTGAACGACTGGCAACAAGGAAGATTTAAAAAGATCCTCTGTTGGAAATGACGAATGAGAAATCCAGTGGATCTGCCAAGATTGTCATCACAACTGGGCAGTATCATAAGCTGCGGTGCTTCAGCGGAACCAGAGGGCAGGGAAGCTTGCCTTAAAGAAGTACTACCAATGCTCCTGCTTTGTACAATGGCCCTCAAACTACATGGTCCCTATGCTTTCATGACGTTGCCCTTTGCCCATGTCCATCAATATCTTTTTGTCAATTATAGTCTTATTAACAAAATGATGCCATGGACTAGCCTGGAAATAAAACTATTCCATAATAATACAGCCACCTTTTGGAAAATAGTTCAAAACAACTGACTTTAAAACTAAGGACTGTCCATAATTACACAATATAAAATAAAACTATGCTACATTTTCCCCAATTCCAATTTACTGGGAAAGTTTTATACTCATTTTTGCACAAAAATTTATTTTAAAATTGTCTTTGAGCAAGCGTGGTGTTTCTGATTAGAAATAAAGTATATCTATTGTACTATATAACACTGTATTTCTTTTAAACTTCAACAATCAAAGCAACTATAAGAGATAATCCTGTATTTGTTCTTTTATTTTTATACAAAAAAAAAAAAGATCTTGAAAATTACCTACCTCTTCTGCATATGATTTTCCAATTCCATCAGTACCACCTGTGACAACTGAGAAAAGAAAAAAACAGTTTAGGTTAAGAGCTGCAATGAAGAACCAAGCATAGTTAGGACCCACCAGTTATACACCAGAGGACCTGTGTAATACTTTGATGTAAAAGATGAAGCAACACTAGTGATTGAAATTTAAGATGGAATACCCACCACAGTGGCTAAAATTTAAAAGACTGCAATACCAAGTCTTGACAAGGTTATGGAGCAACTGGAACTTTCATACATTGCTGGTGGCACTGTAAATTGATACAATCATTTTGAAAAAAAGCTATTTGGCATTATGTCCAGAACTAAACATATGCCTACCCTGTGACCTAGCAATTCCCAAGAGGTATGAACGCATCATGTCTATCAAAAGAATGTTCATGGTAGCTTTATTTATGTGTAATAGGTAAACATGCCCAAACATTGATCTACAAGAGAATAAGTAAACAGAGGTATGTTCATATAATGGAATACTAAATAGCAATAAAAAAGAACTACCGATATATTCAAAACATGGACAAATCTCCCAGACATTATGCTGAGTGAAAAAAGCCTGACACAAAAGCATCCAAGTTGTTATGATTCCATCCATGAAGGCCAAAAAAAAAAAGGGTAAAACTAATCTACGATGACAGAAATCAGAATATTGATTACCTGTGGGTGAGGGGGTAGATGACAAGGAAGGAACATTAAGGGACCTCTGGGGTAGAGGATGTATATCCTGTATCTTGATTTGGGTGCGTAAGTATGTAAAAATTCACTTTAAAAATGCATATTTAAGTATATATCTGTTATACCTTAATGAACTTAATTTTTCAAAATTATGGGCAATAAAAAAATTGAGTAAGATTGATTTCTTCTATGGGAAAGTGCATTTCTCTTACAAGCTCAAAAACCTTTTTTTTTTTTTTTTTTTTAAGATTTTATTTATTTATTTGGGGGCGCCTCGTTGGCTCAGATGGTTAAAAGTCTGCCTTCGGCTCAGGTCATGATCCCAGAGTCCTGAGATTGAGTCCTGCATTGGGCTCCCTGCTTGGTGGGGAGCCTGCTTCTCCCTCTCCCTCTACTGTTCCCCCTGCTAGTGCTCTCTTGCTCTGTCAAATAAATAAGATCTTAAAAAAAATAAAAAAAGATTTTACTTATTTGAGAGAGAGAGAGCGAGAGAGAGCACAGAGGGAGAGGGAGAAGCAGACTTGCCACTGAGTGGAGAACCTGAAGCGGTGCTTGATCCCAGGACCCTGGGATCATGACCGGAGCCAAAGCAGACACTTAACCAACTGAGCCACCCAGGCCCCCCTCAAAAACCTTATGTAGCAGAAACATTTGAAAATTATAATGGGTCAGGCTTCATCATGGTATCTTATCTCTGAAATACTGTAATGATGCTTGTTACAAATTCAGAGCATAGCCATTTCCTCCAAATTGTTAGGGATGTGCCTCAAACTTCTCTATGAGATTTTCCAAACCATTTACAAATTATGGAAAACAAGTTATGGAGTAAAGTAGGATTTTCTTATATTTGTCCTAAAAACACTTTTTCAAATTACCAAAGGGCAAACATATCAAAAAATAAAAACAGTATAACAAACCCAAATGTACCCATGACCCAGCTTCGAAGACTATCAACTTGATTTTAACTAATCTTGCTTCAACTACACCTCCACCCACTTCCTCCCATCTCAGATTATTTAAGTAAATCAATAACATCATATGACTTCATAAGAATTTCAGTATATGTTATTTAAAATAACCACAATACCATTATCCTGATTCCTAAACTGGAAATCATAAATCCTAATTATCTAATACCAAATCAAACATCAATTATCTAATCAGTATGTAAATTTTCACAAGTGTTTCAGAAAACTTCTAGTAATTTGGTCAAATCAGGATTAAATAACTTCCATACTTAAAATTGGTTAATGTCTATTAAATCTCTTTTAATCTATAGGTCTATCTATCCATCTACCCTTCTATATCTATTTATTCAACCTCCATCTCTCTCTCCTCCCCTTTACTCCTTCTCCCTCCCTTCCTCCCCCCACCCCCAACTTCCCTACTAGTTGTTGAAGAGATTGGGTCCTATTACTTTCCCAGCCTGGCATTTGCTGATTACATTCCCCTGATGTCATGTAACATGTTCTTCTGTCCCCTAGTGGTTACCTATCAATGCTTGATCAAATTCAAGTTTGATTTTTTTGGTAAGAATACTTCAAAAGTGATAATGCATATTTACATCAGGAGGCTCATGTCTGGTTATCTTTCTTTCTTGTTTTATTAGCAGGCATTGATCACCACTGAGATACAGAATTTCATTAGAGGTTGCAAAACTGATCTTTGTGTTTTTTACAGTTTTGGGGGGTGGGAGAGAGAGTGAGTGTGCACTGGGGAGGAGGGGCAAAGGGAGAGGGAGAGAGAATCTTAAGCAGGCTCCATGCTCAGCTCTGAGCCCAACAAGGGGCTTGATCTCTCGACCCTGAGATCATGACCCGAGCTGAAACCAAGAATTAGATGCTCAACCAACAAAGCCATGCAGGCGCACCCCCTCTTATATTTTCATCCTTGTTCTAAATCCTGTGCTCACACTGTTATCTCCTGCTTCATCAATTTTTATTACTTATTATAATTGATGGAACACCCACTCCTCTTTATCTTCCACCTCCTTCCAATGAAATTGTATCACAAGACTCTGTCAATACTCAGTGTGTACATTATTAAAATAATGCAACTCAATTCTGACACTAACCATAGGACATGGGCCCCAGCAAAACTGCCCACACTTCGGGTATCAGTTGCAAGTTCAGAGATCCCGACAGGCACCCACACTCTGACTGACTACAAAATTCAGGGTTCCCACAATTCCTCGGGTTCAGCAATTCACTAAACAAGTCACAGGACTTGGGACAACTTAACGATTTGTGATTACAGTTTTTAAATAAAGGTTACAAATCAGGACCAACCAAATGAATAGTCACATGGGGCAAGGTCTAGGAGGGTCCTAAATGCAGAGCTTCTGTGCCCTCTCTGAATCAGAGCACTTCACCCTCACAGCACACCAATGTGTTCACCAACTAGGAAGCCACATCAAGCTTCAACGTCCAGAATTTGTAATGGGCTTCATTACAAAGGCATGGTTGACTGCATCACTGACCATGTCACTGAACTCAACCTCCAACCCCCCTTCCCTCCCAGAGGTTGGAAGGTTGAGCTGCTATCACATGGCTCAGACCTTCAATCTTCTAATCACATGGTTGGTTTTTACGGCATGACCATCCCCCATCTTGAAGCTATCCAGAGTCCCACCATGAGTCCTCTCATTGGCATAAAGTATCAGGGCCTGCCATGAATAATAAAGACAATCCTATCATTCAGGAAATTCCAAGGAGTTAGATTCTCCCCACCAGAAACCAGGGATGAAGGCCAAATTCTTTATTATACAACAATTACTGTGGCTAGGTAAATATATTATTCACTACTGAACCAAGTAATATAGTATAATTACATTTCCTTTCTTGGTCAACATTTTTCTTTTCCTGTGGTTCAAATTGCCTTTTTCTTCCATTTGCATAGTTTTCTTTTTAAATCTTCTCCCAGGTGCTCCTGAGTGGCTCAGTCGTTAAGCGTCTGTCTTTGGCCCAGGTCATGATCCTGGGGTCCTGGGATCGAGCCCTACATCGGGCTCCGTGCTCAGCGGGAAGCCTGCTTCTCCCTTTCACACTCCCCCTGTTTGTGTTCCCTCTCTCGCTGTGTCTCTCTCTGTCAAATAAATAAAATCTTAAAAAAATAAAATAAAATAAAAATAAATCTCCCATTCCCTAACAGCCTCTCAGTACAATTTTCCACACAACCAATCCCATGAATTTTTTTTCCTTTGTTTTTCCATAGAGATTACTTTCCCAGAGCCCTCCAGCTTTTATCCTGTTCCTCCTTGGAATGGCTACTCTGCTGCACAGCTGTTGTTCTAGAACATAACCTTGGGAATTCCCTTGGCCTCTCTCTCCTGTGTTGAAGCTCTTATTTCTAGATCTTGTTCTAGTTCCTTATTAGGGAGCACATCCACCAGTAGCTTTCCAAGGATAGATGCATGAAGACACATTTTTGTAAACGTATTTTTTAAATAAACTTTTTATTTTAGAACAGTTTTTTAGACTTACCAAAAACTGTGAAGATAATACAGGGAGATCTCTGTATTTCAAGTCAGTTTTTCCTACTGCTAACATCTTACGTTTGTCACAATTCATGAACAAATATTGGTAGATTATAGAAGTCCCCTCTTTTCCATGGGGGATACATTCCAAGACCCCCAACGATGCCTGAAACTATGGATAGTACCACACCTTATATATACTATGGTTTTTCCTAGACATACATACCTATGATAAAGTTCAATTTGTTAGGCATAGTAAGAGATTAACAACATTAATAATAAAATAGAACAATTCTAATGTACTATAATAAAAGTTATGTGAATATGGTCTCTCACGCAAAACCTTATTGTACTATACTCAGCCTTCTTCTTGTGATGATGTGAGATAAAATGTCCACATGATGAGCTGAACTGAGATGAATGATGTAGGCATTATGATATAGGCTACTATTTACCTTCTAACAAGATGTCAGAAGGAGGATCATCTGCTTCTGGATCACAGTTCACTGCAGGTAACTGAAACTGCAGAGAGCAAAACCTCAGATAAGAGGGGGTTCTACTGTACTATCAACAAAAGTCCGTATCTTTTTCATATTTTCTTGTTACTGAATGTCCTTCTGTTCTATGATGACATCCAGAATATCCTATTAAATTCATGTGACAGCTTAAGAGAAACTTTTTTTGACAACTTAAGAGAAAACTTTTTGATTGTGTATGTCTTTTTTTTAGAACGTCTATATTCTAACCTCGTACATAATATTTTAACTGGGTATAAAATTCTAAGCAGGAAATCATTTTTTTCTTTTTTTTTATTATGTTAATCACCATACATTACATCATTAGTTTTTGATGTAGTGTTCCATGATTCATTGCAGGAAATCATTTTTAACAACAAAAAAAAAACTGAAGACAACTCTCCATTGTCTTCCAGCACCAATACTGCTCAAAAAGTGTTTCACCATTCTGAGTTCAGACCATTTTATAAGTGACCTGCTTTTTGGTCACTGGAGCTTTTAGGATTATCATTTAATCTTCAGCACTCAGTCACGATAATATACCTTTCAGTGGGTGTTTTCCCATTCATTGGTGCTAGGCACTGATGGGCCTTAAAATCCATGATCTTCAATTCTGGCAGTTTTCTTATATTGATTCATTGAAAATTTCTTCCCCACACTTTTCTCTTTCTGCAATTCTTATTAATCAGAATTTAGATATAACAGTTTCTCTATTAATCATACTTTTCTTTTTGTTCTACTTTCCTGGAAATTTCAACTTTATCTTCCAAACTTTCTATTGACTTTTAAATTTTAGGTTGTCAAATTTTTAATTTTGAAGAGCTCTCCTTTATTCTGATTGCTCTTGCCCCCCTTTTTTTTTAAAGGAACATCTTGTTCTTATTATAGACCTATTATCTTCTCTTATCTCTGAGGATATAATTAGACTTTATTTATATACAGTTGGCCGTTGAACAACAGGGGCTTGAACTGCATGGGTCCACTTATACACAGATTTTATAAATACAGTACAGTACTGTAAATGTATTTTCCTTTCCTTATGATTTTCTTAATAAGCTTTTCTTTTCTCTGGGTGTAAGAATACAGTCAGCTAATCCATAAAATATAAAATATATGTTAACCAACTGCTGTTAGTAGGGCTTCCAGTCAGCAGTAGGTTATTTGTAGTTAAGTTTTCAGGGAGTCAAAAGTTACACGCAGGCTTTCGACAGCACAGGGCCCCTAATCCCCACATTGTTCAAGGGTCAACCATATTTATATTTTCTTCTTATATTCTGTTTCCTCTACATTCCTTTTGACTACTTTGGTCTGTCTCATCTTGGAAGCATTAATATGGCAACTAGTGTGCATATGTGGGGTGATTACATTGTGAGCCTTGCTCTAGGGTAATCAGTGAGTAAACCAGCTTTTTTATTAGAGATTCCACAAAAGGATCTTTTCTTTGAGACCCTTGAGTATTTCTTAAGAAGCATTTCTCAATTTCAATCTTCTGGCTGCTGGGTAAGTGAACAGCTATTAGTTTGCAGACTTTTTATTCAACCCCTGCTCTCAGCTGGGTGTCTCACCTCTGCCTTCTTCTGTGCCCAATTTCCCTGAGTCTCAAGCACATCTGGCTCAGTGGCCTTCCCTACCCTTGTCTTTTGAAGTACCTGACACTTCTAGTTGTGCTTTTCTGGGATCCAAAAGCAAATCTTTGTGCTTTCTAATGGTGGATTGTCTGTGAGCACTCTGGTGTCTGCTCTGTGAAAGCAGGTACCACTCTTCCACCTACATTTGCTGTTACTGGGGAATGAGGGATTTCAGAAGTTCCCTAGTCTCATCAAACTGGAGCTTTCTGTTTCTCATTCTCCTAATTTTTAGAGAGGATTTCCAAAAAATAAAAGGCTAGAAATGCAGTTATTTGGTCATTTTAAAACTGGGAAGTTCCCCAAGTTTCCTCTGAAACATATTATACTAAAGTAAACTAACTTTAGTTGAGAATGAGATACTAAACACAATTCTCAAAAAAAATTGACTTTATACTCCCAGCAGGAACATTTTTTCCTATCATCTCCTAGTATTAACTATCAAATTTAAATCAAATTAACAGTTTTTAGAAACTATTATGTGCACAACTTTGGAGACTACAACAATGTATAAGATCCATTCTGGATATTAGTTGTTCTATAAATCACCCATTCCATGGTTAGGACTTTAAATATTAAGCAGAAACAATATGACTTTCAACAGATATAAATATTAAAAATTTAGCCTGA
>NC_138379.1:15489577-15510674 GCF_054177405.1 Leptonychotes weddellii
TTTTTTTTTTTAAAGATTTTATTTATTTATTTGAGAGAGAGAGAATGAGAGAGAACACATGAGAGGGGATAGGGTCAGAGGGCAAAGCAGACTCCCTGCCGAGCAGGGAGCCCGATGCGGGACTCGATCCAGGGACTCCAGGATCATGACCTGAGCCGAAGGCAGTCGCTTAACCAACTGAGCCACCCAGGCGCCCTAGCCTGATCTTTTTAGATAGATAAAAATATCATTTTTCTAGGGGCGCCTGGGTGGCTCAGTCAGTTGAGCATCCAAGCTCTTGATTTCAGCTCAGGTCACAGTCTCAGGGTCCTGGGATCAAGCCCCATGTAGGGTTCTACACTCAGTGGGGAGTCTGCTTCTCTCCCTCTCCCTCTGCCCCTCCCCCCCAGCATGTGCTCGGTGCACTCTTTCTCTCTAAGATGAATAAGTCTTTAAAAAAATATATCATTTTTTTATATTCTAATTCTCAAAATCAAATCCAGCATTGCATAGTTATATATGAGCCAAATATTACCTCACAAGTACATTTTTTCCCTAAGAAAACAGGAAAGTATAAAAATTATTTTTATGTGCACATCTAAGAAATAAAAAATAAAATTGGAAACTCAGAGGCTCCCTTTGTCATCTCTGTAACCACCACTGTAGTTCTACAATAATCAGTCACCTACACAATGGCCAGGCAATGGGGGATCAACTAATGCTTCTCCATCAAAGGAAATGACAAGGGGTGCCTGGGTGGCTCAGTCGTTAAGCATCTGCCTTCGGCTCAGGGTCCTGGGATCGAGCCCCGCATCAGGCTCCCTGCTCGCCGGGAAGCCTGCTTCTCCCTCTCCCACTCCCCCTCTTGTGTTCCTTCTCTTGCTGTCTCTTTCTCTCTGTCAAATAAATAAAATCTTAAAAAAAAAAAAAAGGGAAATGACAAATTCTTTAGTTCTCTAGGTCATACGGTAGGTAAGTGTTTGCAAGAACGTAAAAACACGACCAAGTCATCTGTCAAACTTCAGTCAATCATAAAAGTTTCACTTGATGCAAAAAACTAATTTTAATTTATTTATTTAAGACACAGACAATGGAGACAAGGATTGTCCTGCTGCTTTTGCTTTTAAAGATCCATTCTCTGCTTTAAAGCTACATATGTTCAAAGTGGTAGCAGAGATAACAACTGGTAGTTGGACAGAAAAATCTCCTAATCAAGTTCATTAATTTATTATTTTTATAAAATAATAGTGTGATTCTCTCTATTAAGATGATACCATATTATCTGGGGAGTCAACTCATCATTATTAATTTTAGGAAGCTAATCAAAGCATATCATATCTTAAATCAAAAGTCTTTTAGTGTTGCTTCTGGGGCACTGGGAAAAGACATGAAATAGATTATTATTTTTTATCCTTCTTACTGTTGGTATTTTTTACCCATGTGCATATCCTGCCTTTCTGACAAAGAAGTCCTTTCCTACCACGAATAGAAAGATGGTATAAACTGAGCCAGTAGACTCTTTATCTATTCCAGTTTCCCAAAAATCAGTGTAGCACTGCTTAACCCCCTGCTTCCCAAGAGCACTTAACATTTTCTTAAAACAGAGTTCTTAAAAACAAAATTCAATAGAAAACTTGATTACTATTTATTGAATTATTTTATTATAAAAGATCACCAGTTTTAATTACTATAAATAGAATATTAGTGTAAAATATGTATATATATATATGTAACCATTAACATTTTTAAAACTCACCAATGCAGTACCCAAGATCATTTTTTTTTAAATATTTGATCTAACCCTGAAATGTCTACCACCTTGCAATGAGAACCAATGAAGCCAAGACCAGCTCCCAAATCATTCAT
The DNA here is from genome assembly GCF_054177405.1 of Leptonychotes weddellii. NCBI lineage: Eukaryota > Metazoa > Chordata > Mammalia > Carnivora > Phocidae > Leptonychotes > Leptonychotes weddellii. The sequence goes on from NC_138379.1 coordinate 15,491,423, forward strand.
ATTAGAAGTACTGCTTGTTTTTTTGTTGTTGTTTGTTTCTTACAATGAAAAAATTAAGCACTCAGCCACAATGAAATAAGGTACCAAGTACAGAAATACCCCCAAGGACTCCTCCTTCTCATGTTATATGCACATCTGGGCCAGAGCCCAGTTGGCAACTGTCTTCCCTTCCTTCTTTCCAGCAACTGTGGCCTGGAATATAGACTCTATTTCCCAAACCCCAGCAGCCAGGTGTGGCCATGTAATTAGATTCTGGAAATAAGATGCAAGCAGTAATATGAGGGGCTCTGAGAATGGCTGCTCACAGGAAGCAGACTCAGCAGGGAGAGGCCCCTTTTTGACCTTCATCTAGCCAATTCAGAAGTGATGGCAATAAGTCTGGCAGTCTTGAACCACAAGTAACCTTGAGGGTAGAAGCCACAGGCTAAGATGAAGGTGTATACTCATAGGAATCAAGGTTCCTGAGGACTCCATGGAATTACCATGCCACTTTTTTTTAAATTAATCATTTCCTTTTTTACTGCTTACCACAGAGAATCAAACATATACAGAAATTCTAGTATTCTTTAAACTGGGTGAAAAATAAACTTCTATCCTGTTAAAGTCATGATTATAGGCCCAGAAAAGCAAGAGTAAGCTGTCAATAAAGTCAATTATTAAAACAAAATATTTACGATTCACATGATTACAAGAATATTTGCTCAAGGTACCTCATTCATATCATCCAGTTAATTCTCATAATAGCTATCACCCCAACCTAAGCTATCATCCCAACACACACAGACTTGTCCAACGAACCTTTCAGTCCTCCGCACTTTAGTTCATGCTCTACGTAGTTAAGAATTATCCTTCTCAAGCACCATTTTTATGATCTCATTCTTCTGTCAAGAAGTGACAGTGTTTCCCTACTGCCAATTATATAAAACCTGAAACACAAATCCATTCACTTCTCCCAGTTGCCACCACCCGGGGCTACCATCACTCATCTCCCACAATAACTACTCGAACAGCCTACTAAATCATTTGCCTACTCCCATACCTATTCCTCTCCAGTTCACTGCAGCCAAAGTGATCCCTCCAAAGGGCAAATCTGATATCACTTCCCTGCCTAAAACTAGTCAGTGGCTTCCCACTGCCCCTATTCTTCACGAGGTCTTCCATGAGCTTATCTTATACCCATCACTTTCCTCTTACCACTCACTTCCCTGGTCATGCTGAAATTTTTCCAGTTTCTATAAGGTAACAAGTTCTCTCTTTACAAAAGTTTTGCTCTAGTCCCAGTTTCACTCCAACCAATGTCTCTGTCCCATCCTTGAGGTCTTCACCTGAACATCTCCTCTCCCATTAAGCCTTCCTTGAGCTCTAGACTAACAGAATCTCCTAGCTGTCTGCCCCCACAGTACTCCATACTTCACCTCCCTTCATGACATTCATCACAAAGGTTTATATAAGGGTCTGTCTGGGTCACCACAGTCTAACTGCTAGCACAGTGCCTGGCAAAAAGTAGATGATTAATGAGGTTTTGCTGGATGAATGAATGAGTAAATGAATGAAAAAAGATTATGAATGGAAAACTAGACTCTTAGGATACTACCCACTGTTTTGTCAACTCTTTTTTTTTTTTAGTAATAATGTCTAATCACCTACCATACACAACCCCATATATCCCTCAGCCCCTCTCAACATCAAGAGGTAGCGATCTAAAATGAAATTTAAGAAATTTAACAGAGAGAAGTTTAACTTAATGATGAATCTGTAGAGACATATTTTCTGTAGATGAATCTGAGGCTGTCTTTGAAAAGAGATGGTTTTCAATGTTAGAGAGAACTACTTCATTCATAATGTGCCAGGGTGGATACGAAGTGAACAAATCCAAAGCAGGATTAAGGGGAAGGGGGGATGAACCCTTTTGCCTTAGGAAAGCAAAGTAGGGACAGTTCGTTGTTCTTGTCATTAAGATCTGCTTGTCAGTAAGATCTGCTTCCTCCATTAACACTGAGTATTCTCAGATTCCATTTTGCTATGAAGTAGGTAAGTGAAGGTAATTTTCAACAATACATAGGAAAAAGCCACAGGTACCACCCCTATCCCTATTGGCTGTGAGAGTAGGTAAGATGGCCAGGGGCAGAAATGAGGTAGAGGAAGTGAATAAAGGGAAGGAGAAAAGGGAGGTTTAAAAAAAGGCCTCTGTCTTCATATATAAATATAACAGCAGAACCCAAATTTGCAAGCCTTTGTGAAGATGGAAACTGACAACTATAAAGAATATCCCAACTTGGCATCCAGAAGTGTCTAGCTTGTTATAGATTACATAAAATACTGGCAACTGACCAGGGCTCAGCTTCCAGATTTTATACAGTCAACAAAAATACTTTAGTTTGTGTAGGTTAAAAATATTCTACTCTTTTTGTCCTCCACTTGCTAAGAACAGATATTTTTAGTAAGCACCCAATCAACCTTATCAAAATCAAACATCAAAAATAGACTAGAGGAACACTGGAAGCAAATATGCTATTTTTAGCTCTTCTGACTATTCCCTGCCACTACCCACCAAATTCTGACTGCAGAGACCATGCATAAGAGCTTAGTTATTCTAGGCAGGTTCCTTCTCCCGACCCTTTTTTTTTTTTTCTCCCTGAACACCTGAATGCAGAAAACACTCGATTGATTAAAGATTAATACTGCCGCAAACCATGACAGCCGCCTTTCCTGAGTGGTTTTGGGGGATGGGGAGAAGAGACAATGATAGAAAGCTCTCATCAGTATTCCTCCTGGGGATCTATTACATGAAAAAAAAATTGCTATTTCAATTCCCTTTTGTTGCTAAAAATAGCAGCCTCAATTGATTCAAGCAAACAGGGAAGCGGCTTAGCAGTGCTGAATTTAGAAACCACTGAAGTCCCAAAGAGCAAATGCTAACGTAGTCGAACACATGCCAGCTCATATTTAACAAAGAACAAAGAGAAGCATGCAGGCTCCAAGTTAATAAAACAGCAGCAACTTCCTGCATTTTTATTCAAGAGAGGCAATGAAAGGGATACAAAATAAGATAACTGTCACTTATTCTCCTAATCATAGTTTGATAAAAAAATAATTTTACAGGAAAAATAATCAGATTATGCATAAATCCAGATAGTGTGGGCATTTCCCACAACCCCATGGTTTGGGAAAGTACACATCTTTTTTCAAGCACGGTACATTACTAGAGAAAGAAAATGCCCAGCTTCCAAATGTGCTATCCCCATAGTGAGGCCCCTTTTCCCACTCAAGTTTGCCCACCAGGTTCCCTACTGAGCGGCCCTCTCTCACCGCCCCCCTTCCCCTTCTCTTGACCCAACCAGATACTGCAGATAGGTACAGTTTATCACTTAAAAAACTAACAAACAGAAAAACCAAACCAAAATGACATTCAAAGCACCTAGGTTCAGGACAGAGAAGAAGGAGGAACTGAAAAAGCAGAATCCACTTCAGGCAGCTAACCCCGTGGGCCACCTTCCTGGCAAGGCCTTCCAGCTTCTGCTGGCACCACAACCCAAAACTATCTTCTGCCTGACTTTTTCACTTTGGTTAACTGAAAGCCTTTCCAGCTAATGATTCTTTTCAGTTAATGCCACATCCTCTGTAAAAATGCAAACCCTTGTATAAGAATTAAAAGGCTATCAATCCTTGTGCCTCGGTGATTTAGTGGATTCAGATTGCTTTGTGGTTTCCTTTGGGGACAGCCAAAATGGGGGGGTAATGTGGAAAGGGCATCATAAGTGTACGAATTCTGACCGGGAACAAAGGAGTTACTACTCTGCATCACAAACCTAGGAAAACACCACAGTGGTGTAGGGGCCAAGGGCAGCCTGCCCCAAAATGTCCCACTTTGGCATATTGATTATTTTAAATAAAAGTTACAGAAGAAACAGCTGGTGCAAGGGCACTCAGACCCTCCTCTGTCCCTCTGAAAGCAGGAAACAAATCTGTCATATGAAAGGTACCCTCCCTGTACTAAGAAATAAAAAGATATCCTTATCACCAGAGATAAGAACTTTAGAGCCAAGAAAGCTATAGAAACAAACCTGTTAATTTTTACTATCTCAGCCCAAATTCTGCTTAGAATTCCTTACTTGTTAAAGCTCCCAAATATGTTTTCTTTATCTAGCAATTCCTCATAAATGTATTGTCTCTCTTCCCAAAAAGTATAAAAACTGCTTGCCTTGGTCATCTCTTTGGGTCTCAGTTTCAACATTGGGCCTCCAGGCACACGTAATAAAACGTTGGTTTTTTTCTCCTGTTAACCCGTCTCATGTAAATGTAATTGTTAGTTCAGCTGAAAGACCTTGAGGGGTAGAAGAACAATTTTTCCTTCCCTACAGTGGAAGGACTTTAGGCTTTTGCTATTTTGGTCCAAAAATCAGTATGTGAAGTGGTTAAGAACATGGGTAGAAAAATCAGACCAGCAAGGTTCAAGTCCAGGTTCAAATCCCAACTCTGCCATCTATGAGAGGCTGGTTAACCTCTAGTATCATTTCTTTATTTGTAAAGTGAACACAATACTATCCGTCCCATAGTCATTGTAAAAATTCAGTAAAATAATGTTAATACTCATCATTCAGGATTGTTTGAGAATTAAACAGGACAATGTATGTAATACAATGTACTTAGCACACTACTTGACACATAGTAAATTCCCAAAAATGTTAGCAATAGACAAAGAACACTGGAAAGTGAAAGGTGTATATAGGAAGAAAAATAAAAGAGCTACTAAGGTTAGATATGATACCAGTAGTACAAACAACAAAAGAAAAAATAGGCAAGTTGGACTTCATCAAAACTAAAACCTCTTGCAGGTGTCCGGCTGGCTCAGTCAGTGGAGCATGAGACTCAATCTCAGGGTTGTGAGTTCGAGCCCTATGTTGGGGGTAGAGATTACCTAAAAATAAAATCTTTAAAAACAAAAAAGCAAAAAACCTGAAACTTCTTGAACATCAAATGACCATATCAAGAGACTGAAAAGACAAACCAAAGAATAGAAGAAAATATTTATAAATCATAGTTTTAATAAGGGTCCAGATTCAGAATATATAAAGAACTCCTAACAACTCAACAATAAAAAGACAACTCAATATTAAAATGAGCAAAGGACTTCCAGAGATATTTATCCAGAGAAAGTATACAAACGGTCAAAAAGCACAGGACAAAATGTTCAGCATCGTTAGGGAAATGCAAACCAAAACTACAATGACAAACTAGTTTGGCCACAATTTTTTAAAAAAGAAAATGGAAAATAACAAGTGTTGGTGAGGATGTGGAGAAACTGGAGCCTCAGGACACTGCTGGTAGGAGTGTAAAATGGTGCAGTAGCTGAGGGAAACAGTTCAGTGGTTCTTCAAAAGGATAAACATAGAATTATGATGTGACCCATTAATTCCACTCCTACGTATATACTCAAAAGAACTGAAAACAAGTACTAAAACAGAAACTTGTCCACGAATGTTTGTTAGCAGCACTATTCACAACAGCCAAAAGGTGGAAATGACCAAATGTCCATCAGCTGATGAATGGATAAACAAAATGTGGTCTATCCATACATGGAATATTATTCAGCCATGAAAAGGAATGAAGTACTGACTCATGTTAAAATATGGATGAACAATAGGTATGAACATTATGCTAACTAAAGATGCCAGATACAAAGATCACAAACTATATGATTCCATTTACACAAAACATCCAGAATAGGAAAATCCACAGAGAAAGACAGATTAGTGGTTGCCAGGAGCTGGGGAAAGAGGGATGAGGAGTGACTGCTTAATGGGTATGCTGTTTCCTTTTGATGTGATAAGACTGTCCTGGAACTGGATAGAAGTGATGGTTGCATAACACTGTGAAGCCACTAAATCTCACTGAATTGTACACTTTAAAATGGTTTATGTTTCATTTTATGTTATGAGAATTTTACCTCAATTAAAAAAAAAATCTCTTTCAAAAGTTAGTAAAGATGAGCTTTTTACCAAGGACTAGACCAGAAAAGGAAAAGAAGTTGCTATTTCTCTTGCTGCATCATCCACTGAATTTTGCTGCATCGTCCCTTGAATTTAGGAAGCAAAAATCCAATCAATACCTCATTCGATTTACACAAAAGAATACAGAGGGACCTAAGTTTGGACTGCTTCTATGGGTAGAACAGCCCCTTTTCATGTATCTAATATTGAGCACCTAATATGTGCCAAACACAGGATAGCAAGCACTTTACAGACACTATCTGTTTGAACTGTCCCAACACTTGATTAGGCACAATTAGTAGCTGCCCCAGAACTAAATTAGGGTTACAGAAAATAAGAGATTATAGCATCTGGCTTTACAAATAAAGAAACCATCTCAGGAGAGCTTAAATGACTTGCCAGTGGTCACACCGCCCTAAGTCTGTCAGAACATTGACCCACTACACAACAGAATATGACTTATAAACTTGAAACAACCTACAATATTCACATTAGCAATAATGCATGCTGCATACACAAATACTCCAAAGTCCCTTCCTCATTCATCTGATAATGTAGAATCCAACTTTATTTTTCACTATTCCTTAACCATCCTCGTAGCCCAAGCCAGTCTATCTAATGTTTCCCAAATATAACATGCTAGGGAATCGGCTCCATGTTGTGCTCAAGTCAACCCTCATATTGAGAGTGGCGTTTCTCTTCACTCCCCACTGGCATCAGCCACCTTGCCATCAGCTGAACTTCTAAGCTTTGCAAACCACAAAAATCATCAGGTCTAGCTAAGTGGGCTCTAGGATATCAAAGCCCTGACTATTCTCCTAATAGTAGAAGCTAAAGAATGTGTACAAGTTCAAAATAACTGGAAGCAAAGAAACAGAACCAAAGTTCCCTGACTTTTTGTCTGGTTCTTAATCCTAATGATTAATTAGATCATGAAACATGGCAAGGAAAAAGAGTTGATGGTATAGTTATGAGATTCTTATCTCCAATGTTATATAATCCTGGCTTTTTCTTTTCTTTTTTAAAGATTTTATTGTTTATTTGTGAGAGAGAGAGAGTGTGTGTATGAATGAGAAAGAGAGCATGACCGTAGAGGAGCAGAGGGAGAGGGAGAAGCAGATTCCGTGCTGAGCACGGAGCCCACGGCGGTGCTGAGCACGGAGCCCAAGGCGGTGCTTGATCCCATAACCCATGAGATCATGACTTGAGCCTAAACCAAGAGCCAGGAGCTTAACCGACTGAGCCACCTAGGCGCCCCCTGGCTTTTTAATGTAGATGGAGTAGCTAACATTCAAATGGTAAGTGTCCCGTCTATGCAACTGTTTTATGTTCAACATAAATTATCACATTCCCTTTACTCCTATGTAAGATATCTGTATCTCGTAAGTGCCTATAGGCTTGAAGTTACTTAAATAAGTCCAAATTGGAACAGTCCTGTCGCTGAAATAAGAAATATTAGCTTTTGGGGCTCATTCGGTTGAGCCTCCGTCTCTTGATTTCAGCTCAAGTCATGATCTCAGGGTTGTGGGATCAAAACCCAGGTCAGGCTCAGTGCTCAGTGGGGGAGTCCCTTTGAGATTCTCTCTCCCTCTGCCCCTCCCGCTTATTCTTTCTCTTCCTCTCTCTCTTAAAATAAATACATAAAATTTTTTTTAAAAAAAGAAATATCAGCTTTTGACATATCTTATGGTTGTACACATTTAACTGGTAGAGTAATAACTAAATCAAACATTTCTTTAGCTTATAAACAGTAGGCAAACACACTAGCTGGTCAATAGCGCTTACTACATGAATGTCCTTGAAATAAACAATTCAGTCCTGATAAAAGTGAGAGTTGTAAGGAGATCTACTTGGTAATTCCAATAATTAACTTCTTCTGAATGGCCCAAATTTATATACACCAAGGTAGATAAATATCCAGACAATTATTTGGCTTGTTTCAACTTAACTCATTCAGTTTAAGCTTTTAACAATATTCTTCAGCTAAGAAGTGGGTAAAATCCTCCAAAACAAAGAGACCTTGGATTTCAGTCACTCTGATAGATAAGACCCTCCCCACTAAGATGCCAATCTCCTTTTAAGCCACTAGGCTTATCACAGTAACACTATAATAAAGTCATAGTTTGAGCCAGAGTCTGCTGTGAATAATTTCTTCCTCAAGGAATAAATACTTCCCTAAAGACCTAAATGTTAATGCTTTAGTCAAAGAGGCCTCACCGCATCCCTAGGTACTTTATACCTAAGAGAAATCAAGTTCATCTACTTGTGCTGCCTGACTCAAATCTGATCAAGAACTTTAAAATATCCTCCCCAAAAGATAGTCTGATAAACAATTTGTGATATATAGCTTGAAGACTGAAATAAATAACACATCAACCACAAAAATTTTTTAAGGTGGTTTAAATTAATTAATTAATTTATTTAATTTTAGTGAGGTCTACACTCGATGTGGGGCTTAAATTAACAATTCCAAGATCAAAAGTCACATGCTCTATCAACTGAGCCAGCCAGGCGCCCCTCAACAACAAATTTGAGGTAGGAAATGAAGAAATCTAATCTATTCTCTCCAAGTTTTTTTTCCCCCCTCATCCCTGAAGAGCCAAAACCATGGAAGCACAATTCCCGCCTGTCAGACAACATCTGGCTAGATCCTCATTCTACTTTTTAGGAAAACCCAACACTGCCAATGCAATTATGCTAAGCAACTCAACGACTATCACACTTTTCAAAATGAACACTCAACGAGATACATTTCCAACAGAATCTTTTAAAGGAGCTTCATGTAATCCAATACTATTTTTCTGAGTTATATGGATTATATTGTACATAAAACAGCTGTGAATCGACCAGGAGTCGGGAAACCTATGATCTAGTCCTGGCTCTGCTAAGTCTTCCTGGCCCAGTAATTAACATTTCTTTTTTTTTTAATTTAAATTCAATTAATTAACATATAATGTATTATTGGTTTCAGAGATAGAAGTCAGTGATTCATCAGTCTTAGATAATGCCCCGTGCTCATTACATCACTTGCCCTCCTTAATGTCCATCACCCGGTTACCCTATCCCCCCTCCCTGCAAGCAACCCTCAGTTTGTTTCCTATGATTAAGAGTCTCTTCTGGTTTGTCTCCCTCTCTAATTTCATCTTGTTTTATTTTTTCCTCTCTTCCCCTATGATCATCTGTTTTGTTTCTTAAATTCCACATATGAGTGAGAACATACGATAATTGTCTTTCTCTGATTAACTTATTTTGCTTAGCATAATACCCTCAAGTTCCATCAACGTCATTACAAATGGTAAGATTTCATTTTTTGATGGCTGAGTAGTATTCCATGTATATATATATACACCACATCTTCTTTATCCATTCATCTGTGAATGGACATATGGGCTCTTTCCATAGAAAGATGGCTATTGTGGGCATTGCTGCTATAAACATTGAGGTGCACATACCCCTTTGGATCACTACATTTGTGTCTTTGGGGTAAATCCCTAGTAGTGCAATTGCTGGGTCATAGGGTAGCTCTATTTTCAACTTTCTGAGGAACCTCCATACCATTTTCCAGAGCAGCTGCATCAGCTTGCATTCCCGTTGTAAGAGGGTTCCCCTTTTTCCCCTTTCTCTTTACCGATATCTGTCATTTCCTGACTTGTTAATTTTAGTCATTCTGACCAGTATAAGGTGGTATCTCATTGTGATTTTGATTTGTACTTCCCTGATGCCAAGTGATATTGAGCAATTTTTCATGTGTCTGTTGGCCATTTGTATGTTTTCTTTGGGGAAATGTCTGTTCATATCTTCTGCACATTTCTTGACTGGATTACTTGCTTTTTGGGTGTTGAGTTTGATAAGTTATTTATAGATCTTGGATCCTAGCCCTTTATCTGATAAGACATTTGCAAATATCTCCCATTCTGTGGCTTGCCTTTTAGTTTTCTTGACTGTTTCCTTTGTGTCCAGGAGCTTTTTACCTGGATGAAGTCCCAATAGTTCATTTTTGCCTTTGTTTCCCTTGCCTTTGGAGATGTGTCTAGCAAGAAGTTGCTCCAGCAGAGAGGTTGAGGAGGTTGCTGCCTGTATTCTACTCTAGGATTTTGATGGATTCCTGTCTCACATTTAGGTCTTTTATCCATTTTGAGTCTATTTCTGTGTATGGTGTAAGGAAAATGGCCCAGTTTCATTCTTCTGCTTGTGGCTGTCCAATTTTCCCAACACCATTTGTTGAAGAGACTGTCCTTTTTCCATTGGATATTCGTTCCTGCTTTGTCGAAGATTAGTTGACCATAGAGTTGAGGGTCCATTTCTGGGTTCTCAATTCTGTTCCATTGATCTATGTGTCTGTTTTTGTGCCAGTACCATACTGTCTTGATGATTACAGCTTTGTAATAGAGTTTGAAGTCCGGCATTGTGATGCCACCAATTTTGGTTTTCTTTTTCAACATTCCTTTGGCTATTCAGGATCTTTTCTGGTTCCACACAAATTTAGGATTATTTGTTCCAGCTCTGTGAAAAAAGTTGATGGTACTTTGATAGGGACTGGATTGAATGTGTAGATTGCTCGAGGTAGCATAGGCATTTTAACAATATTGGTTCTTCCAATCCATGAGCATGGAACGTTTTTCCATTTCTTTGTGTTTTCCTCAATTTCCTTCATGAGTGTTCTATAGTTTTCTGAATACAGATCCCTTGGCCTCGTTGGTTAGGTTTATTCCTAGGTATCTTATGGTTTTGGGTGCAAATGTAAATGGGATCAACTCCTTAATTTCTCTTTCTTTTGTCTCATTGTTAGTGTGTAGAAATGCAACTGATTTCTGTGCATTGATTTTATATCCTGCCACTTTGCTGTATTCCTGTATGAGTTCTAGCAATTTGAGAGTGGAGTCTTTTGGGTTTTCCACATAGAGTATCACATCATCTGTGAAGAGTGAGAGCTTGACTTCTTCTTTGCTGATTTGGATGCCTTTTATTTCTTATTGTTGTCTGACTGCTGAGGCTAGGACTTCTAGTACTATGTTGAACAACAGTGGTAAGAATGGACATCCCGGGCGCCTGGGTGGCTCAGTTGGTTAAGTGACTGCCTTCGGCTCAGGTCATGATCCTGGAGACCCGGGATCGAGTCCCGCATCGGGCTCCCTGCTCGGCAGGGAGTCTGCTTCTCCCTCTGACCCTCCTCCCTCTCATGCTCTCTCTCTCATTCTCTCTCTCTCAAATAAATAAATAAAATCTTAAAAAAAAAAAAAAAAAAGAGTGGACATCCCTCCCGTGTTCCTGACCTTAGGGGAAATGCTCTCAGTTTTTCTCCACTGAGAATGATATTCACTGTGGGCTTTTCACAGATGGCTTTTTATGATACTGAGGTATGTATCCTCTATCCCTACACTGTGAAGAGTTTTAATCAAGAAAGGGCTGTACTTTGTCAAATATTTTTTCCACATCTATTGAGAGGATCATGTGGTTCTTGTCCTTTCTTTTATTTATGTAGTGTAGCACACTGATTGACTTGCAGATGTTGAACCATCCTTGCAGCCCATGAATAAATCCCACTTGGTCGTGGTGAATAATCCTTTTAATGTACTGTCGGATCCTACAGGCTAGTATCTTGGTGAGAATTTTTGCATCCATGTTCATCAGGGATATTGGTCTGCAATTCTTTTTGGTGGGGTCTTTGTCTGGTTTTGGGATCAAGGTAAGGCTGGCCTCATAGAATGAATTTGGAAGTTTTCCTTCCATTTAGATTTTTTGAAACAGCTTCAGAAGAATAGGTATTAACTCTTCTTTAAATGTTTGGTAGAATTCCCCTGCGAAGCCATCAGGCCCTGGGCTCTTGTTTGTTGGCAGATATTTTTTATTACTGCTTCCATTTCCTTGCTGGTTATGAGTCTGTTCAGGTTTTCTATTTCTTCCTGTTTCAGTTTTGGTAGTTTATAGTCTCTAGGAATGCATCCATTTCTTCCAGACTGCTTAATTTGTTGGCATATAGTTGCTCATAATATGTTCTTATAATTGTTCGGATTTCTTCAGTGTTGGTTGTGATCTCTCCTCTTCCATTCATGATTTTATTTATTTGAGTCCTTTCTCTTTTCTTTCTTATTAAGTCTGGCCGGGGGCTTATCAATTTTATTAATTCTTTCAAAGAGCCAACTCCTAGTTTCGTTGATCCGTTCTACTGTTCTTTCGGTTTCTATTTCACTGATTTCTGCTGTAATCTTTAGTAATTCTCTTCTACTGAGTTCAGGCTTTATTTGCTGTTCTTTCTCTAGCTGCTTTAGGTGTAAGGTTAGGTTGTGTGTTTGAGACCTTTCTCGTTTCTTGAGAAAGGCTTGTATTGCTATATACTTCCCTCTTAGACCGCCTTTGCTGCATCCCAAAGGTTTTAAACAGTTGCGTTTTCATTTTCATTTGTTTCCACGAATTTTTTAAATTCTTCCTTAGTTTCCTGGTTGACCCATTCATTCTTTAGGAGGATGCTCTTTAGCCTCTACGCCTTTGAGTTCTTTCCAATTTTCCTCTTGTATTTGAGTTCTAGTTTCAAAGCATTGTGGTCTGAAAATATGCAGGGAAGGATCTCAATCTTCTGGTACCAGTTGAGACCTGATTTGTGACCCAGGATGTGATCTATTCTGGAGAATGTTCCATGTGCACTCGAGAAGAATGTGTATTCTGCTGCTTTAGGATGGAATGCTCTGAATATATCTGTGAAGTCCATCTGGTTCAGTGTGTCATTCAAAGCCTTTGTTTCCTTGTTGATCTTCTGCTTAGATGCTCTGTCCATGGCTGTGAGTGGGGTGTTAAAGTCCCCCACTATTATTATATTACCAATGTATTTCTTTAAATTTGTTATTAATTGGTTTATATAATTGGCTGCTCCCATGTTAGGGGCAAAAATATTTACAACTGTTAGATCTTCTTGTTGGATGGACCCTTTAATTATAATATAGTCTTTCCTCATCTCTTATTAGTCTTTGGTTTAAAATCTAATTTGTCTGATATAAGGATTGCCATCCCAGCTTTCTTTTGATGTCCATTAGCATGATAAATGGTAAGTAATAATAATAAATGATAAATCTGGAGGTGTCTTTGGGTCTAAAATGAGTCTCTGGCAGACAGCATATCGATGGGTCTTTTTTATCCAATCTGATACCCTGTGTCTTTTGATTGGGGCATTTAGTCCATTTACATTTAGAGTAATTATTGAAAGATATGAATTTAGTGCCATGGTATTACCTGTAAGGTGACTGTTACTGTATATTGTCTCTGTTTCCCTTCTGGTCTATGTTACTTTTGGGCTCTCTCTTCGCTTAAAGGATCCTTTTTAATAGTTCTTGCAGGGCTGGTTTGGTGATCACAAATTCTTTTCGTTTCTGTTTGTCCTGGAAGCTTTTTTTCTCTCCTTCTATTATGAATGATATCCCAGCTGGAAAAAGTATTCTTGGCTCCGTATTTTTCTCATTTAGCACCCTGAATATATGATGCCCATCTTTTCTGGCCTGCCAGGTCTCTGTGGATAGGTCTGCTGCCAGTCTAATGTTTCTACCCTTGTAGGTTATGAACCTCTGTCCTGAGCTGCTTCCAGGATTTTCTCTTTGTCTCTGAGATTTCATGTCAGGGTGCTGACCTATTTTTATTGATTTTGAGGGGGGGCGGTTCTCGTGCCTCCTGGACTTGGATGCCTGTTTCCTTCCCCAGATTAGGGAAGTTCTCTGCTATCATTTGTATCAATACACTTTCTGCCCCTCTGTCTCTCTTTCCTCTTCATCTGGGATCCCAATTATTCTAATATTGTTTTGCTTTATGGTATCACTTATCTCTCAAATTCTCCCCTCATGAGCTAGTAGTTGTTCATCTCTCTTTTTCTCATCTTCTTTATTCTCCATCATTTGGTCTTCTGTATCACTAATTCTCTCTTCTGCCTCATTTATCCTAGCAGTTAGAGCCTCCACTTTTTATTGCATATCATTAATAGCCTTTTTTATTTTGACTTGATTAGATTTTTAGTTCTTTTATTTCTCCAGAAAGGGATTCTCTAGTGTCTTCTATGCTTTTTTCAAGCCCAGCTAGTATCTTTATAATTGTTATCCTGAACTCTAGTTCTGACATCTTATGTCCATACTGATTAGGTCCCTGGCAGTCAGTACTGCCTCTTGTTCTCTTTTTTGAGGTGAGTTTTTCCGTCTTGTCATTCTTGAAGAAAGTGGTTGCTTTACTATCTGTAGAGTTGCAGTTATTCTTTTCTTAGATCTCCGGTTGAATTCACAGGTGTTCAGAATGATTGGATAGCTATCTACCTGAATTCCTGGGACCAGACAAAACCAAAGTCACCTATTCCTCCGCCATCTTGGCTCTTCTCAGTAATTAACATTTCTGAGCCTCACTTTCAGCATCTCTTAAAGTGTAGTCACAGATTAAACGAGTGGCCAAGACTCTGATTCCATGACTATGATGAATATAAAGTTATAGTAATAATTTCTCATTCAACTTTAATTTCTGGAACAAACAAATATCCAGAAGCTGTAGAAACACTGTAGGTCAAGTGAGAGCTGTGATTTATTTAAAACAATACAGCTGGCTCATCTTCAGGAATTCAAGGGAGAAAAAACATGAATAACTAAATTAAAAAAAAAACACTTTTATTTTCAACTTTTCTTCCACAGACCTTTAACATGAAAGGTAAAAAATTTGAGGCCTGTTTCTATAACTTTTATTTTACCTGTGAACCCTTGGGTGGGTGCTAAAGACCAGTGAGATAATTTTCTCCTTGCCATTTGAAGCCTACCTCATCCAAGTTCATGGATAAGCCACTGCTGTAAATGTAAAGGTTAGGTAGCAAATGCAGCTGACTGGGAGCATTATGGAATCAGAAGAAGCATAGTATCCTTCCTTCAAGATGCTACCTCTTACACAGAGAAGTTCTAACAAAAAGCTGATTGATCTAAAATGCAATCTTATGTTATCTTTCAATGGTCTTCTTCATTTACTCACACCCCTTTTTATTCTACAAAGGAATTACAGAAACTCACTGGTCTAGGCAAAGTTCCCATAACTTTTTCAAATGTAAATGATTCAACAGAGTTTCATTACCAGAACTAGACTGAAAGAGTAAGGTCTCTGATGCCTTAAGTTAAAAGTTGTCTTGTTTACTGACCTACTCCCCCTCCCTCACAGGTATGCTGGTAGGATTAATACTATCTGTTATTTAATGTTTTGAAAACACCTTCAATTCCTCACAAGATTAGAACAGTGCTAAATTTATAAATTTCAGTGTTCTATTGGATTCTACTAGACGTACAGTATCCCATGTTTTTCTTAATTGGTCGTTGATCCTTAAGATACAGGGCATCTGAAGCAATTCTTTAAATGTCACACGCCTTTCCATGCCATCTGCTGGCCCTTACTAACTTAATGCTCCACTGCCTTTCCTTTTCAGTTTTTCAGAATGAACATGACCTTTAAAATGCTGGTACATTGCGGCAATGTTTGCAATAGTAAAATTGAGACCATTTAATGCTAAAGAACCATTAAATAAATTATAATACATAATTAAAGAATATACATAGTGTATATATACAATGTATATATAGTTTATATATAGTATATATAGTATACAATTATGGCATATATAGTAATATATAATATACCCATATCTATATTATATATAGGATACCTATATTATATATTATAGTCATCAGTACAATGGAAACACAATGCAGCTATAAAAAATTATAGCACCAAAGAACAGCTATTGGCAGTAAAAGGTATCTATAAGTATATTGTTCAGTGAGGACAAATTAGAGCAAAATTGTATAGAGCAACACTGATCATATTTGTTTTAACAATGTTTATTTCTCCTGAAGATCTTAGTTGGAATTTCTTTCATAAGATTTTATTCAAATTCGAGTTAGTTAATATATAGTATAGTATTAATTTCAGGGGTAGAATTTAGTGATTCGTCACTTTCATATAACACCCAGTGCTCATTACAACAAGTGCCCTCCCTTAATGCCCCTCACCCATTTACCCCCATCCCCCCACCCCCTTAGTTGGAATTTCTAATGACCATTATCTAATGATGAGCCAAAAGAAGTTTACCAATACTCTAACTTATAAATAAGCCAATTCCCAGACGCAACAGGAGTAGCAAGTCCAGTTACCATCTTTTATATAAAAAAAGATTTACATACACACATATGTGTATGTTTGTGTGTATGCTGGAGAGGTCTAAAAAGTGTAAGAGGTCATACATAGACCAAGAAGTTGATGGGAATTACCTCAGAGGACTGTTAAGTACTTTTTCTTTTCTTTACTCAGTGGCATTTCCTATTTTTTTAATAATAACTAAAGGGATAAAGTTTTTATAAAGTATAAAATTATATTCTGTAAATGCTAATTTAAACAGAATTACACTACAGAAGCCCCTATATGGTTATTGCCACAGTAAGATGGTCTGTTTAATTAGTTAACATTTAAAGCCTAGGACAGAAAAGCACTTAATAAACTCAGGCTTTCCAGAAATGAAACAAAGAAAGGCACTGGACCTATTCTACCACTTCTAGAAAAGTGGGCAGCCACTGCTCACTATACACCAACTGCCTGCTTCAAGTTCACCTCTCCTGGCCTGAGACCAAGAGGTACAACAGGCAAAGCAGAGAAACAGGACTGATTAGAGAGGGGGATTATTGTGGATTTCTACTGTTTTACCCTAATAGCAAGTACTTGAAGAAAGAGTTGTAAAACAGCATTAGGAGATGGGGGTATGTTCTATGGGGGTAATTTATACCAACCAAGTGCCTTATAATCATGAATTACTCCTCATGCTAAAAATTCAACCAGTCTCAAAGTTCACATAAAGTTCCTTCTAAACTGGGTCTTCACTAGACTCTTTTACTCACGTTTTATCTAAATATGACAGGGCTACTTTGGGCAAGTTAGCGGATACCATAGAAGAATATTCAGGGAGGGGCGCCTGGGTGGCTCAGTTGGTTAAGCGTCCAACTCTTGATCTCAGCTCAGGTCTTGATCTCAGGGTTGTGGGTTTAGGCCCCACATTCGACTCCACACTGGGCAGGGAGCCTACTTTAAAAAAAAGAATCTTCAGGGAAATAGCTACTGAAAATAATGAGAGCTGCTGTAATATTTTACATTGAATTTGTTGTCTGACAGAACCTACTTATTCCTTCTAACAAGGGCTACTCAATCTAAGAGAACCAACAAGGCCATCCTTGGCTTCAGCGGACCTCTTGGCCTGTAAGAGGCCATAGTCCTCTCTATCATATACTATCTGTCCTCATCACTGAGAATGAGCATGATATTATATACTGACCAAGTCCTCAATATAAAGTGTATTTAAGTGTATTTAAGGAAGTTTACCCCTAAATAGCTGTGGCTTCACATTTATATACTATATAAATAAAATCTATTCTTTGAAACTCCCTCCCCTACCCCAATGAACTTAATAGAAGTCTTAAGAATCTTTTTGGAATGTGAACATCCCCACACACCCAACTTTAGCTATTTTTGTAAATTTATATTTTCTTATACCAGGTTTTCTTACAAGTGGACCACACCTGTATTCTGACAGGCTGGCAGCTTCTCATTTGGGACAGAACGTGTACAAGAAACCAGAGGGAAATTTTAATAGACAGGCCATGTCATAACATTTGTTCTTATAAGAGTTTTTCAGATACTACCTAAATGTGTTTAATCTTGGAAACTCAGCCCATTAGAAGGCCAATAATGAAGTTGGGAAATTCCTCTTTCATTCATTTCAAGAGATAACCTAGTGGAGAATCAAACAAACAAACAAAAACACTCTCTCCATGAGCACAGGATTCTAAGGGTACCTGTTGAGTAAGGTATATTCCTGGGGCTTGGCACCAGGAAGCATGTCCCTGAAGTAGGACAGAGCTCTGGACCAAATCGCAACCAAATGTGAGCCTCAGGCAGAGCTGCGGAAATCGGGGTAACAGTGCTTATATGAGCCATCTCAGCCTGACACACACCCTTAATTTCTCCTTTCTTCCTCTGCTCAGGCTTCTGGGATTCAACCTGCTTACACTTCTGTCATCATTACTCTCATCTACCCCATGCCCTCTTCTTGTCCTCATAGACAAATAACCCTGGTCTGAGGTACTTAACTAGCTCAACTTACTCATCCGTAAAATGGCAACAGTAGAAGTACTTAAGTCAGAGATTGGGGTAGGAGTATGGATATCAAATCCTTGCAACAGTTCCTGGCACACAATTAGCATGATATTAAGTGTCAGCCATTACACGTTATTATTATTGTTGTTTAGAACAATGTTGGATATAACAGCACTCTACATTAGTATCATTATTTAAGTATCTGGTTGCTCGTCGTTATAGAATAGTAATAAGAACATGGGAAGTTTTTTAAATTTAGAAATCTTACACAAATCTTATCTTATATTCATGGTTCCTGACTACTTGCTGACTCACAGAACTCTCATCGGAAGTCCATTTTGAGGGTGACACCTCCACCTTTTCTCACATCTGTACCTCTGTTGTGCCTTTCTCTTACTGAGCCTTCATTTACTGAAACTCAATTCTCTTGTGGCCTAATTTAAATGGGCCCTCCTTTCTGAGGCCCACCATCTAATATACTAATAACTTCCTTTTGTTTATTTTGTCTCTCCAATTAGAATATAAGCTTCATGAGGATAGAGATTATTATAATTTACTTATGGATGAGCCCCCATGCCTAGAATAGTATCTGGCATATATATTTTCAATAAATATTGTTAAAGGCTGACTGTGCCATCTGGCCTACCCCAGACTCATCAAATAAATCTGTTTGAACCACCATACTCAGGTATTCTGTTGCTTACAGCTAAATACATTCCTGACTGTTAAAGTACCATAGAATACTGGTAAAATATTTGTTATTATTATGAATTAGCTAGTATTTATATGTGCATACTATGTTCTAGATATGACATTCCATATTTTTAGCATATTGCTACATAACAGTAACTTTTGAGGTACATACCAATTTTACAGATGGAGAAACTGAGGCTCAGGGAACCTAAAACAGCTTGCCCAAGGTAACACAAATAGGAAATAACAAGCACAAATTGTAAACCCAAGTTTCTGGCTCCAGTGCATACATTTTTACCTAGTGTACAATACTGCCAAGTCTGTGAAATATTAATAAAGAAGTCTTCTCTCCTTAAAATAACTAAGCTCTACAGGTTAGGAATCCTATTATCCAAGCCATGATATCCACCAAAGCAATTAATGTGTTAACT
>NC_138379.1:15510774-15701050 GCF_054177405.1 Leptonychotes weddellii
ATGTGCTATGGTGAGCGTTGTGAATTGTGTAAGACCATTGAATCACAGACCTGTACCTCTGAAACAATTAATACGTTATAAGGTAAAAAAAAAAAAAAAAAAAAAAGACGACAGTAGGAAGAGAAAAATGAAGGGGGGGAAATCAGAGGGGGAGACAAACCATGAGAGACTATGGACTCTGAGAAACAAACTGAGGGTTTTGATGGGGGGAATGGGTTAACCCGGTGATGGGTATTAAGGAGGGCACGTATTGAATGGAGCACTGGGTGTTATACGCAAACAATGAATCATGGAACACTACATCAAAAAAAAAAAAAAAAGAAAGATGGAAAAGTGAATACAAAGCCTGCTTTGGAAATTTAAGCCTTTATAAAAATGAGATAAGAATATAAATTGTTAAAAAGTTAATTTACTATATTTATGACTTTCCCCATGCTTTCTCTTAATTGTGGGGATTCTCCTGTTTGGATTGTATTTGCCACTCAAGGGTCTGGAAGAAAAAAAAAAGGTCTCCTAACGAATTAAATGATTGGTGTTGTACACATTTAGAGATAATGATGGATTTGATGGCTTTATTTTCAATGCAAACTAGTAGGCTGTCTGCCATATATGGTAACCCCTAGGCAGCCATTGCTCATACAAAAAATGTCAGTCCCTAGCTGGGTGAGACAAGGAAACACACACGCACACACACATAAAACAACATATTTGGAGAAGGCAGAGCCAAAAACTGAATGGAACCATGACGAGACCCTGCAATGCACACATTTCTCTTTTCCTCCCTTTCAACTCAGTGATCTGTAGCAATCTCCCATAGAAGACAGTAAGTAAAGATGTGTAAAAAGCTGCAAATAGATGAATGAATTGTGTGATGCTGAAAATCTGTGAATTGAAGTATATAATATATGAACCAAAATAAAAAACATTCTCCTCCTCCAAAGAGTCATATGAGCAAATCAAAGGGAAAAGAAAAAAGTTGGAAAGAGATTGATACAAAGAACAAAATCTGGTCTGTGTGACACATTTATAAAACTGATGGCCTGTCAGCAAGACACTGATGAATATTTTTGCAGGATAAAAATGGCAACCCAGTGTCTAAAAATAAACCACTGTGCCGCAGACCTGTCTGGCTCAGCTACACCACTGGAATACAAACACTCACTCACTAGTACATCTTGACTCAAGGTTTCACAAAGAAAGAAAAACTGAACGTTCTGTTGGCAAGAGAAGATATTTTATATGGTTTAAAATCAGTTCTCTATACAATATACATTTGAATTTAAGTTCAAATGATTTTCATTTACTAAAAAAGGTAAAATAAATTGTAACAGCAAT
Organism: Leptonychotes weddellii; assembly: GCF_054177405.1. NCBI lineage: Eukaryota > Metazoa > Chordata > Mammalia > Carnivora > Phocidae > Leptonychotes > Leptonychotes weddellii. Next base: position 15,512,110 of record NC_138379.1, read on the forward strand.
AAACCATTAACTCAAAAGATTTTTCTCCCAAGCCAATTACAGTAAAACGAGTAGTATTATGACCATATCGTGATAATATTCTAAAATCGCAATCTAAAAATAAAATTATAATTTATTTCTACGCCATGCTGCTTTGAATGGCAGATCTAGTCAAAATGCTATGTCCAAATGACTCTGGAGATGAGGTGAAAACCTATTACCTCATTTTGTAGCTAAACTCTACAATAAAAAGCTGTTGGCTAAAATGTAAAAGCGAATTTCTATCCTTTACAAGCAGCACTTTAATTCATCAAATCCATTCGCCTTACTCAATCCTGCCTTATGTGTTATGATTCTGGTCTTAACTAAATGGTAATTTCAAGTCTAAGAGTTACAAACCTCTGGGAAGCTCTCCCAGAACATTTTGATTACTACCATGCCACCATTTTTAATAGTAAAGATGAATTAATTCTCCATAACAATATAACATGAAAACTATTTACACTCGATCCTTTACAAACACACACAACCAGTTGGGATAAAAAGGGGGAAAAAAATCAGATCAACATTTCAGGGACCAATGACATTTTCACTACACAGTACCAGCACCATAAAATTCTTAATGGTATTCAGTTGTGCTACTCATTGCACAGTAAATAGTTACACATTAAATAAATATATCCTCCAATACTCATCCATATACTCCTTCCATTGCAGCTCACATCTCAATCTAAATAATAGCAAAGTTTCTTAATGAAAAAAAAATACATGTATAAAGAACCATAAGATAAAAACAATTTCAACTTTAGGAGTTTTAATTATCATTGATCTATCTTCATAGTAGGCATCAAAAACTTAATAATGGTCAAAATAAAACTCTTAATTCTCACTTCAAGCTTGTTCCTCTGTCAGAGGTCCCAAGGTCCCCTTGGGACCATCCATTCATTCCACTGACTAACCCAAAAGCTTACTAATCAGCTTTGAGTCCTTTCTTCCCCACATTCTGCATCTAATCATCCACAAGACCTGTCTACTCTCGCTCAAATACATACCATATACAAGCACTTCTCATTCCCTAAAGCACCACTCCCTAAGTTCAAGGCTCCATCATTGGTATCTAACCTAGATGACTGTGAGGCTCCTTAATGTCCATCCTTCTTCCACTGTTGGCCACTATAGTCTATTCACCACACAGCAGCCAAAGTCATCTTTATAAAAAGCAAATGACATCATATCATTACCCCTCTTGAATTCCTCCAGTGACTTTCCATTACTCAGAATAAAATCCAAAGTTCTTCCCATGTCCTACAGGATCTTTCGTGACCTCATCCATGCTCACCTCCTCTACTACCATCTTCCCCTTGTACACTTTCTACCTATTTATGTAGCTCAGCCAAAGGCCTTGCCTTTCCTCAGACACATCAAGCCCAGTTCTACCGTGGCTCTTTTTACTTGCTTTGCCCAGTCTAAAACACTCTTAACCCTCAACGCTTCAGAAAACTGGCTCCTTCTCATCACTAAGGTCTCCACTCAACACTCAACTAAGGTCTTCAGAAAGGTCTCCCTAACTACCCTAACTCACATAGCAGTTACTCTCTAGCCTATTTATCCTTGCTTTATTCCATTAGAGCAATATCACTATCAGTGATTATATTATTTATGGGTCTAGCTGATTATTGTCAATCTTTCCCTACTTGAAGTTCTCTGTCTTACACATCACTGTATCCCCTAAAAACCCTAATGTATAGATCAATCATCTACAGCAACAGAGAATACAAACTCAAATACCTATAGAAGCCAGACAGGTAATGTGAGTAAAGCAGGCAATTTCCACCTAATGTGAAAATGCAAGCCCAATACTATTGCTTACTATTTTTCAAGAGAGGTCAGCTATACAGCCTTCTAAATGAAATCTTCCAATTGTCTAATGTTGGCAACTTACTGTGCTTTTTTTAAAAATTAAACTCTACCAAATATTTCCAAATTAACCATGTCTGTAAACCAGATACATACACAGGCCACCACTTGTTAATTTCTCCCCTACAGTAAAATCTCCTAAATTTAGACTTAGTAGGTGTGACAAATCATTCTACAGATGACTACAACAGTCCCTCCCATTTTGCATGCCCTTTTACAATGTACAGCTTCATTCCTCCTATCCAGAGAGGGACTCTATTTTCCTCTCCCCTTGGATATATGACTTACTTTGATTAACTTTCCTTGTGTCTTGTGACCTAGGCCTTTGGGAGGCCTTGCAGTCATGTAAGGAAGTCCAGCTATAACCACTGAATGATGAGAGGGCTTCTGGACATCCAAGACGCCAAAGATGAGGGAGGCCATCTGAGATCCTCTAGGCTCCATTAATACTCCCAAAGCAGCCTCCAGACATGTGAGGACATAATCTTGAATCCTCCTGCCCCAGCAAAGCCATCTTCGCTGACTCCACATGGTACCAAGGTGAGCCATTCCAGCCAGCCCTGCCCAAATTCCTGACCCACAAAATTGTGAGGAATGAAATGACTGTTGTTTTAAGCAATTATATTTTGTGGTAGCATGTTTCTCAGTAATAGAGAATTGAGACAGAAACTGATATCCAGAAGTGAGATGCCAAAAACAAAAACCTAAAACATGTGGCATTTGCTTGGGACCAAGGGACAGGTGGGGGCTGGAAAAGTGGCAAGAAGAATGTTAGCAAAGTCCAGAGGTGCCACTAGAAAATTGCTATTAGAGGCTGGAGAAAAAGCAAGCCAGGTTATAGAGTGGTGGGATGTTTGGCAAGGATGTTGCCCGCAATAATGTGAAAGCTAGACTATTTATCTAATGAACTGGTGGCTCTGGCTAAAGATACTTCCAGGTAGAATATTACAAATGCCAACTGGCTTCTTTTAACTGCCTGTGATAAAATACAGGAAGAGAGAAATAAAAACTTGTTTAATTTTCAAGCAGAATTTAAAGATACAGAGGGCACAGGACAGTCTTGCCAACCAGCATAAGATTCTCAAATTAAGAAATAGCCTCAGGGTAAATATCACATCAAGAGTTTGTCCACAAAATCTTTTGTTGAGACCTTGGAAAGGTTTAAGTATTGCCTAACAAACCCTTCTCACCTATACAAAGGGACTTCTAAGAATCTTGAGGACTTTATCTTATTAACAGTCTAATCACTCCAAAGCATAGAGAAGTCTACCTTGGAAAGGACTTATGGATGTGGCTTTTGGGGCTGATAATCAACCCCCAATAAAATTCATAGAAAACTCTCAATGTTTTTAAGAAAATTACAGTACTAAAACTACCACCAAGTTGGATTAAAAGAAACAGAAACAGTTTAAAATGAAAAAAAAAAAGACTCTGAGAGGTTCCAACTTCACACAGAGGGGAGGCAGGTTGAAAAAGCTACTCAGCAGCAAATATGATTCATTTCTTATGGGGGAAAAAAAAAAAAAAGGCAGCAGAGAGGACAGCCAAGAGCAGAGAGTACAACTAATAGCCTCAAAAACAAATACATTAGGAAATAAAGCAAAGGAGGAAAACTCACTTATTCTCATGATTCTCAATGGGTATAGTAAGAGAGCTGGCAACATGTGCCCAGATGGATTTCAAAATTGCTATGGACCAGTGATGGCTATATTCTTCCCTTTCTTCTTCTTTTTGAATGGGAGTATCTATTGCAGTTTTCCCATCCCTGTCTCACCACTGTATGCTGGGTGTGGGCAGGTGATGTGGAAGGGTAGGTAACTTTGTCTTTTTAGTTCACAGACTTCCAGATCAGAAGAAGCTGCCCCAAAGCAACTGTGCCTGAGAAACTTCATGTGCATTGGGCCTTTACTTAAATAAGATCCTGGACTTCAAGTTGATGCCATAATGAGAGAAAACATATTCTGCATGTGGAAGAAATGTGACTTGTTATGCTCAGAGGGCTGGCTGTAGTGGAGGGTTTCCAAAATGGCTGCAACAATATCTCCCATCTTACGCCACTCTGCAATGGGAATATGCCAGTCTTCCATCACAAGGTGGAATCTTTTCTCCTCTGCCTGATTCTGGGCGGGTCCTGTGACTTGCTTTGGCCAAGAGAATGTCACTATATGACTTCCAGGTCAAGGCTTTAAGATACTGTGCAATTTCTGTTTTTACCTTCTTAGAACAATTTCAGTGCCATGTAAGAATAGCTCAGTGTAGTCTAGTGGATGATGACAGACCCTACGGAGAGGCCACATGGAGAACTAAGGTTCCCCAAGCAACAACTAGTACCAAGGTCCCACACAGGGAGTTGAGGTCATCTTGAATCCTCCAGCCCCAGTGAAGCCGCCTCAGCCCACACCTTGAGGAATAGAAAAAAGCTGTCTCCACTGGGCCCTGCCTAAATTCCTGATCCACAAATCATTAGCAGTAATATGTTTGGTTGTTTTTCTAAGCCACTGAGTTGAGGACAGCTTGTTATATAGCAACAGGTAACTGAAACATTGGGGGAAAGGCCAGTCTGAATAATGGAAATGTCTAAATGTTTCAATTTTGAAAAAATGCACTTTTAATGCTTTTAAGCATTCACGGTGACTTTTAAAATAATAATGTACAATTCATTTCTTCATTCACCAAATATTTACTGAGCATCTAATATGTGCCAGGTACTGTTCGAGGCCCTGGAAAAAGAGCCATGAATTAAAGCCCCGTAAAGCTTAGTAAGAACAGAGAGAGGACTTTAGGGATCTGCTTTAATAAATAAAGTGATTTTTAATTAGCCCATCAATACTGTAAGTAAGTGTTTGCCAAATAACTAAATCTAGTTTTAACTTTCTCTTTGAAATTGTTACTTGGATGTTTTATCACTGTACCAGGAGCTATTTTTAGCCCAGCCCCTCTTCAGACCAAACTAGAAGAAAAACAAGGTCAAGATGATATAAGAACACGAGTAAATTTTGTGCACCTGAATTTTCAGATATCTTCAATGTACTAAATTTATTCCCTGATTTAGAACATTAGCACTTTCACACCTTTGCCCCTGCTGTCTCCTCTTCCTGGAGTGCCCTTCCCCTGCCTTCTTCACCTGGAGGACTCCTGCCATCCTCATCAATCACCCCCACTCCAGGTGCTTCTGCTCTCCCACTGCATCCTATGCATACATATAGTAGTCCCCCAACACACACACTAGAGCCCCAGCAGATGCCTGAAATTACACACAGTTTTTTCCCTATACATACATACCTATGATAAAGTTTAATTTGTAAACTGGTCACAGTAAGAGATTAACAATAATAATTCATAATAAGATGGAACAATTATAACAATACACCAATAAGTTATGTGAATGTGGTCTCTCAAAATATCTTACTGTACTACATCCATCCTTCTTGTGATAATATGAGATGATAAAATGCCTACACAATGATATGAAATGATTGACAGTTATATGAAAAGGAGAATCACCTGCTTCCAGAACCAGTTGATCGCAGGTAACTGAATACACAGAAACGCTATACTATCATATCACATAGTATTGGACATACCATATTACAATTTCTTGGTCTTTTGTTTAATTGCCCCTACTATAGATTCCCTGCTCCTCCAGGAAGTAACCTAGAAACTTACATGTAAGAGTAAGTGACAAATATTTGTTGAATGAATGAGTGTTAAAACTTTGATGAAATCATGGTTCTCTCATCTGTAAAAAGGGGCAAGTAATCCAAGCAGAAGATGAAACTGCAACTGCCTGGGAAACTATAAAGCATTATTCAAACTTTTTATCATTATTTACCAGGCATGAGCGCAAATTTCCTTTTTCCAATACTCAAGTTTACTCTCAAAATAGGAAGACTTGTTAACACTTGAGGACATTCAGAAAAGCGTATCAACTCCCAAATAAAGTTCCTAACATGTACATATGAATTCTGGTTTGTTGTTTTTTTTTAATCAGTCACTCCATTTTGCGGTCACCTATTCTATCCTATGTATCTGTATTTTAATCCAAAAGCACCAAAGAAAACCTGCTGGGCTTGAGACACACCAAACAGGCAAATGCAATTTAATTGGTGGGTTTTAAGAGTCACAGGATTTTAGACCTATTTAGGTCTATTTAGACTTAGCAACTTAGTTTTCAGGACACAATTCCTCTTCTTTTCACTAAATGTGGTTATTTGAAAATAAGGTGCTTACATATTACAGTATCTAAGACAAGATTATAAAAATGCATAGAAAGTTCTAATGGGGGGAGCCTGGGTGGCTCAGTCAGTTAAGCCTCTGCCTTCAGCTCAGGTTAAGATCCCTAGGTCCTGGGATCAAGTCCTGCATCGGGCTCCCTGCTCAGCAGGGAACCCGCTTCTCCGTCTCCCCTTGGTCCTCCCCGCTGCTCCTCCTCTCTCTGTCAAATAAATAAAATCTTAAAAAAAAAAAAACAACAGTTCTACTGGACAACACTGCCTTAAATAAAAGAAACAAAGTTTCAAACCAAATTGCTGAGAGAAGTCTTCCAATATGGCTTTCAGCCTTCAGTAATGAAAACAGTGTGTGCAATATTTCAGAAGAAATGTTAAACAGGGGCACAGTCTGAAGAAAAGGAAATAAATCATTTTTTCATAGGTTGATAGGATGCAAAAAGTTTACATTAAAATTCATCCTTTGACATGACTAATATTCTAATTAAAGACAATTCATTTTGTTTAGCATACTACTTTCCTTGTAACATAGACCTTTTTCTTAACCTACATCTTCAACATCACCACCTCTAGAATTTGAAAGGGAGTGATTGTCTTAAAGCCTTTCCATCCTAAAAGTCTGATCATTTTCTTTAAATTAATATACCACACTGCAGTTTTTTTTTTAAAGATTTTATTTATTTATTTGAGAGAGAGAATGAGCTAGAGCGAGCATGAGAGGGGGAAGGGTCAGAGGGAGAAGCAGACTCCCTGCTGAGCAGGGAGCCCGATACGGGACTCGATCCCAGGACTCCAGGATCATGACCTGAGCCGAAGGCAGTCGCTTAACCAACTGAGCCACCCAGGCGCCCTACCACACTGCAGTTTTAAAGTATTCTACCTGCTAAGACATATAAGGCATATGTTATTTGGAACCCTAAGAGCTAAATGTTAATTCTTTAAAACCTAACTTTAGCATACACTTTTAAATGTCTTCTTTCTAAAGATAAAATAAACATCTCTGCAAACTTTTCTGAATTTAAAGTGTTTTAAGATTTTATTTATTTATTTGAGAGAGAGACAGAGAGAGCACATTCAGAGGGAGGGGCAGAAGTAGGGGGAGAGAAGCAGACTTCCCCTGAGATCATGACCTGAGTTGAAGTCAGACACTAAACCAACTGAGCTATCCAAGTGCCCCCAAACTTACGTGAATTTAAAAGATGACAAACTGGGGCACCTGGTTAAGTGTCTGACTCTTGATATCAGCTCAGATCATGATCTCAGGGTCATGAGATCGAGCCCTGCATGAGGCCTGTTTAAGATTTTCTCTGCCCTCTCCCCTGTGTGTCTCTCTCTCCCCACCTTCCTTTCCTAAAAAAAAGGACAAATTTATCCAGTACTAAGACTTATATTTTATATCCATGAGTTAGGTCTTTTCTTTTGAAATATTAAACAAAAGTGGGCTCCAAAGATGGTTTAGAGAAAGTGCAAAAATTCAAAGAAATTTTCAAAGAATTTCCAAGTGCAATAGTAAATTATTTACCCAATTAAAAACAACAACAACAACAAAGTATCTTTGCTTTGGAGTCTCCTGGGAGGCAAGCTGCGTGTCTATGTTCAAGTACTATATCAACACCCAGAGGGAACTTCACTAATAAGAATCATCTTCAGGGTGCCTGGGTGGCTCAGTTGGTTAAGTGACTGCCTTCGGCTCAGGTCATGATCCTGGAGTCCCAGGATCGAGTCCCGCATCGGGCTCCCTGCTCGGCAGGGAGTCTGCTTCTCCCTCTGACCCTCCTCCCTCTCATGCTCTCTGTCTCTCATTCTGTCTCAAATAAATAAATAAAATCTTTAAAAAAAAAAAAAAAGAATCATCTTCAATACAAACTTGAAGAAAGTATTTGGTGCTCATCAGCACCCTCTAGAGTTGTTACTGCAGTTACTACAGATTTTTAAACATAATAATTCATTACTTAAAAGTGATAAAGGTAAAGAATTCTTTAAAAATGTAAATCACATTCATATTATCATTTTCCTTCAAAAATTTCAAAATTCCCCTCTAAAAGCCCACATACCATGTTTTTTTTAAAAGGGTTGTTTGGCAGTATCTCTTTAAGAAATTTATGTTGTTCTGTAAGACAGTTCAAATGAAAAACACTATGCCTTTTAAACTTTACTATGCGAAGATCCTTGCTTAAAAGATTATAAATTTAAGGTTTTTAATCAGGTATTTTTATTTCTAATTGTCCTCCATATGCCTAAATTTTAAGAATCACTCTAAATGTAAAAAGGTCTATTTAATACATAGCCACTTAAGATAAAGGAGGCTTCTATTTCTTGGACATATTAAAAAATTCAAAAGACAATTCATTGTAAGGACAATTGGCTCAAGTTTTGTAAGAGTCAAGAAAAAGACAGCCTGTGTTTTACTATTTCTCAGATATTACTCACTAAATTATTTCAGTGCAGCATACCTCCAATTTGCACTGAATACCAAACTACTATCAAATCTTTTCTGTTTCTGCTTCAACTGAGTAATCTGGTTCTCCCTTCCTTCCCCTGGCAGAAACAGGGGAAGCCTGCAGGCACAATGTGCACATCACCATGCAGCAAAATCCAGCACCCCCTAAGTCTGGTTCCAGTGGCCAGGCCAGCCCCGCACGTGTACCAGCCCGTGTTCTGAGCATGAGCCGCTGCGGTGCTCTCAGTGGCTCAGGCATGTGCAGTCACCATTCCCACAGACACCAAGAGGCCAAATTCAGGCCAGGAGTCACGGCACAGGAGAGCAGCCCTTTCTATTTAGAAAGGAGGAGAGTAGCGGTCAATTCACAATTTTCTGAGTGCTATGATCATACATAGGTGCTGCAGCAAAATGTTTCTTATTTATACCCCATAATTAATTTGGGGTATTTTTTGTCCTTAAAAATTAAAGAAAATAAAAAGTCATCATCTGAGTTCACTGTAAGGGGCAAAAAATTCAATTACTCCCGACTCTCAACTCTTACTAGACTTGCCGAATGTTTCATAAACTGAATACGTCATTATGGAGGGTACAAAACACAGCATGCACTGAATCAGCTACTCTGTGAAAGGCAATTATGTCAAAGCACTGCTAATAAATCCCTCTCTGGATCTTCAACAAACTCACGGAGTACTCATGCATAATATCCTTGCTTGTGATGAGTGAAAACAACCTCTTTTGTGTAGAAAATAGTTATGCGGCTCGGATCTTACCTGGATGCGTTACATCCTCTCCTCCCTGCTGCTTTTATTACTTGGGCTACTTCACTGCCCTGTGTTTTCTCCACTGGAGGGCACAGTTAGCTAAAAGAAAATTTGGTGAAACCTAATTTGGTCTGTTCTACAGTTCCAGAAAAAGTACAGGTGAGAAGAGGTTAAAGCTGCTATCAGAAATGATCTTTCGGTAATATATCTGAATTTCATTTCTCTGTTCTCCTTGAAAACCATTATAAAAGATAACCACTAATTGGCTAACAGCTAAGACAAAAACAAGAAAAACAAAAAACTTTGTTCTAAACACCACTATCTATAAAGTATCCTTAAAAAATAAGATGGAAAGTAAAGAATGATTTTTTAAAAAGTGAAAATGAACGACTCTAGGTACAGAATAACCTGAAGAATAAACACAAACAGAAACTGTCCCCTTCAACAAGAGTTATACACAGCTGAGGCACCTGGGGGGCTCAGTCGTTAAGCGTCTGTCTTCGGCTCAGGTCATGATCCCAGGGTCCTGGGATCGAGCCCCGCATCAGGCTCCCTGCTCTGCGGGGAGCCTGCTTCTCCCTCTCTCTCTGCCTGCCGCTCTGCCTACTTGTGCTCTCTTTCTGTCAAATAAATAAATAAAATCTTAAAAAAAAAAAAAAAGAGTATACACAGCTACTAGAGCCTCAACAAGGCATCTTCATGAAAATGCAGTGTTAAATCACTCAGTTCTTTTGCTATGACATAAATCATACGCTTGGCAAAAATACTTGTTTTTATTTTCTACGTTTGCATTATCATTTTAGAGATAAGCCAATAGGAGATGCTATTTGGCAGTTCATTCACAGCTTCCTTTTCTTTATAAACCTAAGCAATCCTAAGGGCATAGTGCAGAATAGTTTCAATATATTTAGCAAAAAGATTAGTAAAGAGACATGTAAATACTGCACTTCTAGATAAAGTCAATAAATGTACAGTTTTCAGAGGAACTTATAAAACTTCGGTCTTTTGTTGTTTTAAAATTGCTTTTGAGGGTCGCCCAGGGGCACCCGGGTGGCTCAGTCAGTTAAGCATCTGACTCTTGATTTCTGCTCAGGTCATGATCTCAGGGGTCATCAGGCTCCTCGCTCAGCGGGGGTCTGCTGGAGATTCTCTCTCTCCCTCTCCCTCTGCCCTCCCCCCACCCACACACGTGCACTCTCTCAAATAAATAAATCTTTAAAAAAAAAAGACCATCTAAATATCATGTATTTTTAAACAAATTGTTATTTTAAAAGTGATTTACTAAAAAAACCCAAAAGTCCCAGCTAGGGTCTTCAACATAATTCAGTAGCAGCCAGACCCACCTCTGCCATTCTAAGAGAAGGAATTCCGTGTGCCTGATAACACAATTGATCGCTCCCAATCCTTCTCCCTATTTATTTAAATCATCACTACCCATAAGAGTATTCTAGGCAGAGGGATAAGTGAGTACAAAGTTTGTGCTGTAGATGCACAAGGAACAGCAAGGAGGCCAGTATGGCTGGAGTGAAGAGCGAAAATTCCACTCAGGTCTGAGTTCAAATGTCACCTTAATGGGAAAATCTTGCCTAATGATCTTATGTAAATTAGCAGAATACAAACTTCCCTCCATCCTCCTCAGTTATTGTCTATTATCTACCTTGCTTCATTTTTCTTCTTAGTGCATCTCACCAACACAGACTTACCAAATATTTGTTTGCTTATTGTCCATCTTCCCCTATTCATATGCAGGCTCCATGAGAGCCAAGCTTTGCCCATTTTGTTCACTGCTATGCCCCCAGCACACTGCAAAGTATCTGACATAGCAAAGGTGATCAAATAGTCATACATGAAAGGATAATTATGGAGTATTGAAAGAGCTCAAGAATAGAGGATACAATCTCGCTGATGATCTTATCCTCCACAATATAGGTCACATGCCCAACATGAGATACAAATACCAATAAGGGACAGAAATGATAGTAACATAAAAATGTAACAAAAGAGCTGTCCATTATCAAAGAATCAAATTCTTTTATTAATCAACAATACCTTACCTTAAATAAGACTAGTTCCTCAAATACAAGAACAGTCATCTTTCCAAGGCCAATGAGTGTTTTGTATATAAAAAAGGAAGGCAGGAAAAGAACACACACAGAACACACATACACACAATTGCGCACACACCTTCATTCACAGGGCAAATCTGTCTTACCAGAAGGGACAGTACCACACAAAGAAGTATAGCTTCTTTTGATAGTACACGGCCAAGTACACAGCAAATCCGTCCTGACAGAACTGAGAAGCTTGATTTCTTATTGCACTACAGTCCTTTTAGACTGGACATTGCATTACTGGTATTCAAGATAAACAATCTTTACATTCTTTTTAAATCAATATTCATACACACACATGCTCTCCTGGTTCTTGTAACAAACTCAGCATCAGTAAGGCCATATCCCCACTTGGTACACAAAGCAGAGTCCATGTCCCCAAGTTCCATATATCTTTGCTCCAGCTTTCCAGTGATCCAGACGGCACATTTCCCCCACCATTTGGACTTTAAAAATAAGGGAATTTAAATAACACTGAATCTCTAATTTTACTATCTTCCCAAACCAGGAGTATCTGAAAAAGATTTCATAATTTTTTATTTAATAATATATTAATATGGGGAAATGGTGGAGCTAAAAATTTATCACCATAATAATGAACACTATTGACTTCTTTCTGGCTTTGGAATGGAGTAGAGAGAAATATGTACCAGACACAGACCCACATGTACACATGCCCACACCACCTTCACCTCTTCATACCTAGTCCTAGCCTTTTTCTTATTCCATCAAACTACATTGGGTCAAGGTCCCCAGATTATCAGGTACTCCCTAAAAATAAATAGTTACTTTAACTTGAAGTAGACTATACTAAGAATTTACTTCAGATTAACTGAAAACCCAATATTCCTGAATCATTTGGTAACAGTTCTCAAAAAGTATTGGCAATAAGACAATCTTTACACACCTACTCTCTTGGGATTTATAAACTGTAGACCTAGGCACTAAAATAATTTAAAAGCCCAATACTCAGAGGCGCCTGGGTGGCTCAGTTGGTTAAGCATCCGACTCTTGGTTTTGGGTCAGGTCATGATCTCGGGGTCTGGGATGGAGCCCTGCATCAGGCTCCACACTCAGCAAGGAGCCTGCTTGAGGATTCTCTCTCTCCCTCTGCCCCTCCCCAATCTTGTACACACACTCTCTCAAATAAATATCTTTGCAACAAATAAACAAATAAAAATAAAAGCCCAATATTCAATGACCGGCATAATCAGGAATGAAATTTTACTTAATGAGACCTGCAATCATACCAAAGCTGGCCTCCTTTCATCCATTTCAGTTTTTGAATGAACAGCAACAGCGTCAACCATACTCAAAAGAAAATGAACAGCAACAAATTACCTTCACCCAAATCTACAGGATTTTAACTATAAATTGTTATTCAAAACAAGAAATTTCCCTCCTTTTCTATTGAATGTATAGGTTGGGATGCTTTCAGCTGCACGTAACAGAAATAGCTTTAAGAAAAATGGGATTTATTATCTCAAAGTAACAAGTATAAGGCACCTCCACAGGAAGTGCATTCAGAAGCTCAGTGACAGCATCAAGTACCAGGTGCTTTCCATCTCTTTGTTCTGCAGTCCTCGGTGTGTTGGTTCTTTCCCCAGTTTGTACCCACTGGTCCCAAGATGGCTGCAGGCCATCACATCCTCACCTAACACTTTTCCTTCTGCTTCTTTTTACTGAGGAGGAAAGGCTTCTCAGAAGCCCTCCCTCTAGCAGATCACCTCTCATGTCTCCCTGGCCAGGAACTGTGATACATGCCCATTCCTAAACCAACCTCCAGCAGGGGGAAAAGAATCATCACAAGAAGCTTAAACTACCCAAGACTGGGCCCCTGGGGCTGAGGAGGGAGCCAACCTCCCCTGAGGTATATGGTCATCAGTACTTATACAAAATTGGGATTCCTTCAACAAGCAACCAACCACAACTGCCAACTTCCCCAAAGGCTGTACTCACTCTCTACTGACCACATGGAAATCATCTCCCATTCGGTAGATCAGAATTAAATTATGAGGAGGAAAAGATTAACTCATACTGTAACACAAACATAAACTCATAAGGTCCATTCAATATTTATTCAGTCACCTGTATTTTTTTAATGTTAAAATACTGAAAATAGGCCAATACTTCAACCCTGAGATGTGGTAGAACCTCCACCACCCCCCAACTGCCTCAAATCTACTACATGTCTTTTATTATTTTCAGGACTTAGCTCCTTCTCTCTTTTACTTCAGCTTATTTTGTTTTGTTTAAAGAAAAAGACACCAAGCACAAGTATTGTGATGGGAAATACGGCTAAGCTGGTGCCCCCTCTCCACTCTGGCAATACCACTGGAGTGCACATTTCAAAGGCATGTCTTTCCCCAAGGATTTTGGTGGCTGAAGCCAGCAACAGCCAAGTGCACGGTGGACAGAAATTCTATCAAATTAATGTTCCTCCCCACCAAGAGCCCTCAACCAGTGACTAATGGCCGTTGGTGTATAAATATCTGAGCTTCCTGGACCTGCAGGTGAGATAACTCTGAAACTGTGCTCTGCACTAGCCCTAAAGTTCTGCGGTGGGATCAGGTTCTAGTTCACCACGGTGCTTGATAACGCCCCTGTACCGGCTGTGTTCCCTTCCCTGTCTCACTCCCTACCGCTGTTTCTTGGGATCACCTTCCAAATAAACTGACTGCACCTGGATCCCTGTCCCTCAACATCTGCTTCTGGGACAACCCCAAGACAGGAATGCAAAAGGAGAGAAAAGCAAATGTTTCCAGCTGCAGTAATATTAACAAATAAATTGTCAAAAAATATTAACTCATGAATTTCAAAGAAGTAATGTATTTTGAAGCAAATATTATTAAAAGATTTGGGTTTTACATATAGTTTTAAACGTTGCTAAATTTTAAAAAATTAGATTTCAAGTACATTCTAGAAAATATTCCCTCATTTCCAAGATAATACCTTTGCTGTAGAGATCTAAAAGGTACTGCTTTGTAATCAACCTTATAATTCATAAGAATCTAGCTGAAATAAAGACGAGAACAGAAAACCTTTCACTAAAGAAAAAAGAACTCTCTAAATATCTTTAAGCCTGAGACAGGAACAGTGAGGTACTGAGTAAGAAATGATGGGAACTTATAATCACCTTTTATAATAATGCTTGTAATACAATAATGGGACTTTAAACAGTTATGTCAGGTTTGAAAGTCTTCCAATTATATCACAGTTGAAATAACACTTTGCTACCAATATTTTAACGATATTGTTAATTCACTATACCTAACTATAGCTTTGGTATATATTAAAAATAAAGTTGAAGTTTAAGGTACTTCTTTAAAACTAGCACAATTTACGGTTAAATTAGTTTCACTTTTTTTTTTTAAGATTTTATTTATTTGAGAGAGAGAGAGAGCACATGAGAGGAGGGAGGGTCAGAGGGAGAAGCAGTCTCCCCGCTGAGCAGGGAGCCCGAGGCGGGACTCGATCTGGGACTCCAGGATCATACCTGAGCCTAAGGCAGTCGCTTAACCAACTGAGCCACCCAGGCGCCCTAGTTTCACTTTTAATACAGAAAACCAGGGGCGCCTGGATGGCTCAGTCATTAAGCGTCTGCCTTTGGCTCGGGTCATGATTCCAGGGTCCTGGGATCAAGGCCCGCATTGGGCTCCCTGCTTTGCGGGATGCCTGCTTCTCCCTCTCCCACTCCCCCTACTTGCAGGAAGCCTGCTTCTCCCTCTCCCACTCCCCCTGCTTGTGTTCCCTCCCTTGCTGTCTCTCTCTCTGTCAAATAAATAAATAAAATCTTAAAAAAAAAAATACAGAAACCCAGCTTACATTCACAAAGTTGTAAAAAAATTTTAAGTACATTCTAAAATTGACATATATTAGATAATCACATCAGAGGAGACTCAGGTGTTGATCACGACAAAGTGGTAACAGATCTCAAAATAAATCTCTGAAGCAATTTGAACCTCACATAAACAATTTAATCAACTCCTGGGGCAATTCTATTTCTAGATTTCTAACTGAAAATGGAAAGAGAAAAAAGGCCCAATGTCCAATAATGTGTAAAATGCTTTGTACTGTCTACAAAGAGGATTCAGAGACTCTTAACATCTCTGAAGACAGAATGGGTACCTTTAGACATATTTGAAAGGTGAAATAAACAGAGTGGATGACCAAAGATTCCACAGCTAATAAGTATCAAAGTGAGAAGGCAGAATATGAACTCAGGTCTTCTGATAAGTTCTATATACTTTCCACCATACTTCCCTGCTTTTCTGCCTAAAAGGAAACAGCAAACATTTATCGAACTAAGGCACAAGTGCTATATGGGATACACTCCATTCAAACCATTCAAAAATACTGTGTCCGTTTCCTAAAATATTACATGCTGAGGCTCCAAACTTTCCTATAGCACATACTTTATGACAACTATAAATGACTGCTGAACCAAAGGACTTCGGTAAAGAACTTAGATTATCAGACTCAGTCTGGTGCTAATCTCTTGAAAGACTGCCTGACATCCACACAGAACCTGTCAGAGATCAACCTCATTATTTCCCTCCCACAGCCTGCTCCTTCTCTGTGTTTCCAACGTCAGTGACTAGTGTCATCAGCTGCCCAGAGTCCAGACATACCGCAGTCCTCCTTGAACTATTTATGACAAAGGCTCACAACCTGAACCTCCTCTCTCTCGTCTGACTCCCATCCTCAGTCCCTGCCCCCCCACTATCTTGACACAAACCACACCACCATCACCCAGTGCCTGGCTTACCACCCCTGCTGCCACCACCACTAGTCTCCTGCTGATCTGTCTCCTGAGTTGCTCCCTTCACATCCATTCTCCAAAACCTCAGTTGTCCAAAATATAAATTTGATCATTACACTCAACTGCTTAAAATCTTTCAGTGACTTCCCACTGCCCTTACGATAAATAAAACCCTCACCAGAGCCTAAGGTCCTTTATGACTACCGGCCCACACACCCCAACCCCCACTTCTCCAGCCTTACCTCTTGCTTCTCTCCTCCAGGATTCTCAGCCGAAATGTTCAGTCCCTCTACTTGAAGTACTCCCCTGTCCTCCAACTCCCCTCATCTGCTCATCTTTAATTCATCAGTGTAATTTGCAGAGTGGTTAACAGGAAGTTCAGGAGACAGAGTTCAAACCCTAGGTCCTCCTACACTTACTAGCTATGCGACTTTGATCAAATCGTTTGCCCTATTAACTTAGCTTTCTTTCAGTAAAATGGGGATATTAACAGGACCTCTCTTATTGGATTATGTGAGGATTAAGTAAATTCACTGAGGTATTTAGAAAAAGTATCTGGTACATGGTTAGCTTTTTTATGAATATTACATCTTATTACCATTATTAACATCATCATCTTCTTCCCTCTACTCTTTTTCTTCCATACTTTGGATTAAACGTTATTTCTTCTAGAAAACCTTCTTTAAGCCCCTGATCTAGATTAGTGCCCCCAGTACACTTTCTGGAGCTGCTTATATAATGATCTGTGACCTCTGCTAGACCAATGGAGGCAGAGGCTACGGCTTTCTTGCTTACCACTATATTCCCATACTTGGTACTGACTACGGCACATAGTCAACTAAAAGGGAAAATTCTTCTGATTAAACCTAGGACCATTTTCTTTCTTCGTTATTTGGAGGACTTAACATTTTTTTAAAAAGAAAGAAAAATAATCAGAACATTTTCTCTAGTTTCTTGGCCCTTTAAGAATCATCAGTATGGGGGCGCCTGGGTGGCTCAGTTCATTAAGCATCTGCCTTTGGCTCATAATCCCAGACTCCTGGGATCAGGATGGGGCCTGCATTGGGCTCCCTGATTGGTGGGGAGTCTGCTTCTCCCTCTCCTTCTGCCCCTCCCCCGCTTGTGCTCGCTCACTCACTCTCTTTCTCTCAAATAAATAAATAAAATCTTTTAAAAAAAATCATCAGGATGTATCACATTAATTTCACAATAAATATAATTTTTAAAAAATCCACCCATAAAGAAAGGAGACAGACTTAAAGCTTTCTTTCCTCCAAATGTAACAAACTAAAAAAAAAAAAAAAAATGAGGCCACCAAAAAAATAGTATCACAAACAGAAAATAAGAAAATACTCAATTCTTTCTAGTTAAGCTTCCAAAGTCTTCAGCTATCCTTCTATGGTCCTACCTAAATTAAAGCTTCTATTATTTGCATCTACCAAAAAAAATCACTCTTATTGAGACCCTACTCTCACCCAAATCTCCAATTAGTAAAGACTGGGAAATACTGGATGTGCTGCTTGTGGTTCTCATTGTATAGCAACACACTTAAGTTCCAAGTGGTTGGCGGTTTTTTTCCCCCTAATCCATTTCAAATGCAGAAACACAGAACTAGCCTAAAATAGAATCTCTATTTCACTGTCAAAATTATAAGTAAATATTTAGTACAGAAATCACTGGGAGTTTTAACACTATTATAAATCAAGCCCTAGTACCAAGAATAGACATCCAGCTAAAAAGTCTGCACACGTTAAGTCCACTGTCTTCTTCTAGGGCTAGCTTGGCAATAGTCCGGTATTTCCTGAAAAGCGTGATCTTAAGACTCATCTAATTTGTTAAAAATACATTTGCCCGTGTCCTTTTCTTAGAGATTTTGATTTAGTAGGTCTATGGTGAAGCCCTAGACTCTATATTTTTAACAAGCACATGCAGTTATTTTTATGATCCACGTGCGTTTGGATATTGCCATGGCATAAACAGACCTTTCACTTTCAGGCAACATTTGAGGAAGTCTCCAACTTCCTCCAACTAGCTCTTGTACGGGTATTCCAAACTGCCTTAAAAATCATTGTTATCAGGAATTTTGGCAGGAAAGTGGAAAGAACATGGAACCTGGAATCCGAAAACCTAAATTCAATTTCTTCTGCCACTGGCTGTAATCCTTCCACGAGTCACCGTACCTCCCTCTGATCCTGGCGTATTATGTAGAAATAACAAAACCAACCCTAATTTGCTTTACAGGTTGTTGTGAAAATCATATGAGAATGCTTGCAAAATCACTTTGCAAATTAAGATGTCATTACAGGAAAATTTCATTAATTCAGCCTCCTCTAATTCAGAGTGTGTGAACACCATTGTCTAACCCACTGTGTTTTTGGGGTTTTTTTTTCCTTCACATTATCTATAAAGAGATCATCACCTCCTTTCACATGACAGGCAATGAGAGGTATTGGAAAACACAGATAAGCAGCAGCTCCCTGTTCCCTGGCAAATTTATTAGACTGAATGTGCAAGATTAGGAAAACCTGTTTACTGTATCAGCTCTGTTTATGTGACAAGTCTGGACGCTCAGCTATCATTAAAGCAAGCTTGGCAATATTTCTACCGGAGTTAGCTTGGTCGTGAGCAGTTAATGCCAGTCATTACAGTAAAACCAATCTGGAGAATGACTTTTCTACATACTAGAAATGTTAAGGGAGCACTAAAACTGGCATTTAAACTTCTAAAAGATACTGTAGCCTTTCCTGGCCACCTTGAGGAACACATACTAAAACAATACAATATTTCCTTGGCAATTCAGTGTCATCAACATAATCTGTAGTTGGGGGATAAGCACAGCTGAGACAGTAGGTAAGAGACGTTGGATCAACTCACTTAACTTATACCACTGTATACAATGAAAAAGTTCCCCCAGTCTTAACATCTATGAAGGGGTGTACTGAGAGCACAGCATAATGGTACCCTCGATGACTAGAGGTGCATGTCATTTCTTCTAGAGGTCAGGCTCTTGTACAGGGAGGGCTGTTTTTGCCCCATGCCAGTTGCAGAGATACATACTGAAGTCTAGTTCTGCCAGCATCCTCGTTGTTACCACTGATCACCCTGACAAATCTCTTCTCCTCTATGTCAGAGCCTGCTGCTCATCACTCCCACCACTGCTTTTACTGTGGTCTACCCCAGAGGCATCCACCATTCTCTGCCCTTTGCCACTGACCGGGCTTGCCTGGCCATTCTCTAACTGGATGCATGATCTTGCAGCATATTTCCCTAATAGTCTGACTGAGATGGTCATCAACAGCCCTTGTGGTTTCTTTACTCCATCATGTTCTCTTCTGCTTCCTAATGACATTTCAATTTTCTGAAGTTTCTCACAAAACAACTAAAGTTTTGTAAAAATTATCAACCAACCGTTTTTTGCATTTCTTTCCATGAGGCAAATAAACTATATATCCAGCACTCTGTGGTTAACTTTCTAGAAGTTATTGGCCATATATATTTACCAGTCAATGGCTTTCCCACCCAAGAGATTTTCCAGGGAATTTGGTTCAATGTCTCCAACAATTCAAAAAGTCTGAAGGTTTAGAAGGCATGGGCATGTTTTATCAGGCCTTCAAAATAACCAAACTAGGCGCGCCTGGGTGGCTCAGTCGTTAAACGTCTGTCTTCGGCTCAGGTCATGATCCCAGGGTCCTGGGATCGAGCCCCGCATCGGGCTCCCTGCTAAGCAGGAGGCCTGCTTCTCCCTCTCCCTCTCCCACTCCCGCTGCTTGTGTTCCTGCTCTCGCTCTCTCTCTCTGTCAAATAAATAAATAAAATCTTTAAAACAAAACAAAACAAAATAACCAAACTATATTTTGGTCAACAGATCCTAGAATTTATTTATTTTTTCACTAATTCACTCAACCTTACCAGTTAGCAAGGTTTTGCTGAAATTTTAATTGGAAAAGTCATTCTTAATAAAAGAAAATCTATTTCCAAGAATTTTGTAAGGATTTGGAGATAATCTATATATTACCAAAATTCTTTTTTTTTTTTTTAAGATTTTATTTATTTATTTGACAGAGAGAGAGACAGCGAGAGCAGGAACACAAGCAGGGGGAGTGGAAGAGGGAGAAGCAGGCTTCCCACTGAGCAGGAAACCCGATGTGGGACTCGATCCCAGGACCCTGGGATCATGACCTGAGCCGAAGGCAGTCGCTTAACCAACTGAGCCACCCAGGCGCCCCACCAAAATTCTATTAATATTTAAATGTTTATTAAATGTGGCAGGGTGGTTGGTTTCCTGTAACAATTTCCTAAAACCACAGATGAAGAAAGGGTACCTTATTACCAGTGCTACTCAAGGACATCTTTTTGATCTCACTACATTTCACACTTTCAAACTGTTATCCTGACCCTGCTCTAATATACTAATTCTGTAACCAGTCTTTATCTAACCAGCCTTGGTTTATTTTTTTTCATTTTTTTAAGGTTTTTTTTTTTTTTAAGATTTTATTTATTCATTTGAGAGAGAGAGAGTGCACGTGCACGGGGGAGAGTGAGAGGGAGAAGCAGCCACCCCACCGAGCAGAGGGCCCAACATGGGGCTCAATCCCAGGACCCTGAGACTATGACCTCAGCCAAAGGCAGATGCTTAACCAGCTGCGTCACCCAGGTGCCCCTAACCAGCCTTGGTTTAATTTCAATCTCGTTTTTTAGGTGTGCGTCACTTGAAATTTTAAAACAAAAAAGAAAAAAGGTGTACACGTTTTGCAAAACAAAAGAAAAAAATGCAAAACCAAAGCAAAACACCCCACCCCTGGCACATTCCAGGAAGGGGGAATAACCAAAGGCTCCAAGGCAGCAGTGTCAAGCATGTCCTAGGAAGTGAGTTCAAGGAAGCATGTTCAAGCAAGAAGTGAAAATGACTGGGAGGGAGGGAGAGAGAGAGAGAGGAAAACTGGGCAGAGATGAGGTCAGAGGTAAAAGAAGGCAGGAGGCAGGTGGTTGAAAGCCTTGTCAACCACAGAAAAGAATTCTGGTTTTTAATACGAACAGGATGAGAAGCCACTGGAGGGATCTGGGCAGAGGATCACATGATCCAACTCGAGCTTTTCAAGGATCACTCTGGCTGTTGTTTAAGAATCAGCTGGGGTGGTGGGGGGCGGGGGGGGGGCGGGGGGCAGCAATGTGGAAGCAGAGAGACAGGAGGCTGCCATTCTATCAAGACAAGAGATTTCAGTGGCTTACACTAGAGTGTAGAAGGAACTGGATTCTAAATATTCTTAAGTTAGAGACAATGGGATTTCCTAATAGACTGTATATGGCGTGAGAGAAGAAGAGTCAGAGATAATTCTAAGATTTTTACAAATTCAGTTGAAAAGTTGCACAGAACCAAATTTTCCTAAACCTTCATATCTTAGGTCCACTAAGGGGAACCATATTTCAGGGAAGCACTTGGTCAATCTTTTCACAAAAGCAAGAAATCTTCCTCAAGTAATCACTAATTAAGTGATCTGTTCATAACTTCAAATTTCTAATCGTTTATCAGCTGAGTGAACTATATTATTCTTGGTTTCAACAATTCCTCTTCATCAAATAAGAGTAATATATACAAATAAAAAATGTCCTTAAATATTTACTTAGTATCCATAAAACACACAAAGGACTACACTAGAGCCTCATTTACATCTCATTTCGTTGTCATAATACTCCTGAAAAGCATAAGTCCCATCTGAAAGATGAAGAAAGTTATTCTCAGAGGTTAACTATCTTTGCCCAAAGTCAAACATTTTAGCCACTAGCAAAGCTCACCCTTGCAGCTCCGACTTCAAAGCCAAAGCCAAAGCCATTATCACTATTGTTAACCAATGTAATACTCTTGAGAGGGGCGGCGCCTGGGTGGCTCAGTCGTTAAGCGTCTGCCTTTGGCTCAGGTCATGATCCCAGGGTCCTGGGATCGAGCCCTGCATCGGGCTCCCTGCTCAGCATGAAGCCTGCTTCTCCCTCTCCCACTCCCCCTGCTTGTGTTCCCTCTCTCGCTGTGTCTCTCTCTGTCAAATAAATAAATAAAATCTTAAAAAAAAAAAAAATACTCTTGAGAGGGAGTAATTGTTCTAAATCTTAAGTTTGCTAGCCTTTCTTCCCTTCCCCCACTGGCTTCATCATTTAAATAGAAAGTAACCTCACTTAATGGTGCTAAAGATAACTTTGCGGAAACTGGACAGTCTCCCCGGAACTGCCAGAGATGGGGTAAAGCCCTTGTTTCACTAGACAAAGTGAGTAAATAAAACAGTGTTCCCTCTGATACGGGATTTGTGGCAGGCTTCTCAACTACCACACCACGGTTTTATGGACTGACCTCAAGAAAGCAGTAACCCAGTTTCAGGGTTCATGCAACAAACCCTCTCACCCAATCCCTGGTAAGAGTAGAACTTCCCACATCACAGTGATTAGATTTTCCCCCAGGGAGAAATGGTCTCTGAAAGATGATAACCAGGAATGGCACAGAAGTACGCTCCCATACTCCATAAAGTATGAATTTGCATTTGGGGATCTTTGGGGTTTTTTAAGGCAATTTGGACTGAGATTACCTGAATAACTTGCATTGGTCCGTCTCTGTGGCAATGCAACAATGTTGGGAAGGTCAGAGAAACAAGGAATTCTCTTTAGAGTTGCAACTCAACATCATCATCCTTCTGCTTAAAATCCCTTCAACTGTTTTCCCTGTTCCTGGAATAGATTAAATAGCCCTGCTCCCTGGCTCCTTCTGCCCACCTCCACTCTCATTTTATCTCCCGTCCATCCCTTCCTGGCTCTAGTCACTCAGGCCCTGTTTCGTGAGAGCCCTCCAATTTCCAGCCTCAGGAGCCTAACACCTACTCTTCCCTTCCCTTCACTCATTGCTCCCCCAGGGCAGCTCTCTCAGACCAATCCTGAGCTTCTTGATTCCAACAGGTGCTACCTAGTCCACAATGCTTCCAGAAACACCAAGCATGTGCACATTTGGAAAGTGTGCCTTCGACTAAAAAGCAGTATGTTCCAGGGCACCTGGCTGGCTTGTTTGTTAGAGCATGTGACTCTTGATCTCACGGTCGTGAGTTCTAACTCCACACTGGGGCGTAGAGATTACAGAAAAAAATAAACGCTTAAACATCTGACTTGGCTCAGGTCATGATCTCAGGGTCCTGGTATGGGCCTGGTAGGGCTCCCTGCTTGGCGGGGAGCCTGCTTCTCCCTCTCCCTCTGCCCCTCCCCTGGGTCGTGCTCTCTCTCTTTCAAGTAAATAAAATCTTTAAAAAATAATTTAAAAATTAAAAAATAAAAGCTTAAAAAATAAAACAAAGCAGTATGTTCCTAAGATATAAAGGAATCCACCCCCAAGTACTCATGCAGTCTATAAACCAATCACCAATGCATAAGCACATGCATATTGTAGAATGGACAACTTGGCTTCAAATCCTCATCTGCCAACTCACTAGCTATGAAACCAAAGACAAAGGAAGTCATTTACCTAAGCCTCCGTTTCTTCCTCTATACACTGGGGATAATAGGGCAGAGCTCAAAGACTGATTAAAGATAATCTACGTCAAATGCCTGGAATACTTCAAGCATTCAATAAATGGCAGTTATTAATATGACTTCTGGGCTTGCCAATTTAAATAATTAACATTTCATACATAATTCCTCAAATCATGTGATACCTCAAAGTCCAGTTAAAGAAAGGGACCTACTGCCAGTGGGCCCTGGTTACTCAAGCAGCCCTTAGCCACTGGAGGTAACTAGAACAATCCTGTGTAGTTATCCAAAGTAAAAACAGAAATTATGCACCCCACCCAATTTTGAGAATCCTTTGATTCTTGAAGCTTGGCTAAGCAAAGCCAGCTTGATGAATGGCTCTTCTACAAAAGAAGCCCACCACCCCATGACCTTTCTAAGTCTTCACTGTCAACTGAATTAGGAAAACCTTGGAATACTACAGGGCCAAATGAGTTCCATCAGCATCCAAAGCTGCAAAATCTCAGGGATCTGCTAATATAGATGTGCAGACAGCAAAATGCAGAGGTAAAGACCCTTTGCAAAATCTAAACTCACTCCACAGAATGGAGTATTATTCAGCGATAAAAAGAAAGGAAGCACTGAAACAAGCTATAATGTGGGGAACCTTGGAAACATGGTGCTAAATGAAAGCCAGTCACAAAATACTTCACATTGTAGGATACCATTTATAGGAAATATCCAGAACAGGCATACATATAAATGTATATAGAGAGACCGAAAGTAGATTCGTAGTTGACTAGGGCTTAAGGGGGTGGGGGTTGGGGAATGACAGCTAATGGGTACAGGGTTTCTTTTAAGGAAGATGAAAATGTTCCAAAATTATATTATAATGGTTGCACAACCCTGTAACTATAATAAAAATCTTGAACTGTACACTTTAATTTTTTTTTAAAGATTTTACTTATTCATTTGAGAAGGAGAGAGAAACAGAGACAAAGAAAGCACAGCCGGGGAAGAGGGATAGGGAGAGGAAGAAGCAATCTCCCCGCTGAGCTAGGAGGACCTGGAGATCATGACCTGAGCCAAAGGAAGACACTTAACCATCTGAGCCACCCAGGCGCCCCTTGAACTGTACACTTTAAATGGGTAAATTGTATGGTATAGAAATTATACCTCAATAAAGCTATTTTTTAAATCTAACTGCTTAGTGGATCCTTTATTCTTTGCTGCCTGGAGCAATATCCTCTCTATTAAAAACTAAAAATAAAAGCTCAGAGTGCTGTCTTGGGTTTAAAGTTATAAAGTATCTTGGCTTTAGAACTATACTTACCTTGTCTTTCCATCTCTCACCTCCACATTATTTCAACATCAATCATTTTAGATGAATGACAATGATGGAAATTGCTCAAATAAATGCAAAATTTATCTATGCTCAAACCAAAGCCTACAGATTACATTCTTCATTGCTCCACAGTAATGACTGTTCTCTCCTTTATTTAGTATAAACTGACCACTTTTGTTAGCAATCTTCTTCTGATTACTCGCTACAGTGACCTTCAAGGAACTAAAGCTCCAGTTCCACAGGAGCTTTTTGTTCTAAGAAGTACGGGCAGTATCCAGTAACAATGACAGGCAAAACTGGCAAAACCCATCTGCCACGGACCTGGTGAAATCGGCGTAACTCACTTGAGTGGGAATGGTACTGGAGAGAACTAGGGAAAAGAGATGACTTAACTCTGGATTACAGGAAAGAGATAAACTAGGGTATGGGCCAAGTAATGCATGGTCTTAAAACCCTAACTAGATTAAAGAATACGTGGTCCGAAATATTTTTACTGATTGCAAAGCAGACCTGTTTTCATGTTTTTACAAGCTTTTGGGGTTTTGTTTGTTTTTTTTTTTGTTGAGATATAATGACATACAGCATTATACTAGTTTCAGGTGTACAATGTAACGGTTTGATAGTTGGTTTTGTTGTTTTTTTTTAAGATTTTATTTATTTGACAGAGAGAGACACAGTGAGAGAGGGAACACAAGCAGGGGGAGTGGGAGAGGGAGAAGCAGGCTTCCTGCCGAGCAGGGAGCCCGATGCCGGGCTCGATCCTAGGACCTGGGATCATGACCTGAGCCGAAGGCAGCCGCCCAACCGACTGAGCCACCCAGGTGCCCCACGATTTGATACTTGTATATATTATGAAATGATCACCACAGTAAGTCTAGGTAACATCCATCACTATACATATTTACAGAATTTTTTTCTTGTGAATTTTTTCCTGCCCAGTGTGGGGCTTGAACTCATGACCTCAAGATCAAGGGTCACATGCTCCATCGACTGAGCCAGCCAGACACCTCTTGTGATGAGAACTTTTAAGATTTTTTTTTTTTAAGATTTTATTTATTTATTTGACAGAGAGATAGAGAGCACAGATAGGCAGAGTGGCAGGCAGAGGGAGAGGGAGAATCAGGCTCTCCGCTGAGCAGAGAGCCCGATGCGGGGCTTGATCACAGGGCCCTGGGATCATGACCTGAGCTGAAGGCAGATGCTTAACTGACTGAGCCACTCAGGCGCCCCAGAACTTTTAAGATTTAATCTCTCGGCAACTTTCAAATTTTCAGTAAGGTATTATTAACTATAGTTGCCATGCTGTACATTACATCCTCATGACTTATTTATTTTTCCAAGCTTTTGTTTTTAAGTTTAGAAGCACTTAAATCTGATCAATACACCAGTTACTGTGGGAAAAGACAAAAAAAAAAAAAAAAAAAATGGGGACCCACACTCCCGCTCCTTCAGATTCTAAAATCTGAGGAGAAATTAAACATACTCACATGAAGAGACTTAAGAATAACAAGAACAAAAATATATTATCAATTCAATGCACATTAATATATCACGAAGTATTTAATTGATTATGGAGAGGAAGATGTTAAATGTTAGTACTAGAAAGTAGAAAATGTCTCCCTAAAACTGCCTGCTACCACCATTTATTCAAAGAAGGCTGCACAGGATGCAGGATCTAGTTACAATGTAGCTGTAAAGTGCTGCCTTGTCTTTGCCCCCTGCTCAAAATAAAGCTGTTACCTTTCTAGCCCTGTCTGCCATGGTGCTTAGCAGCCAGGGATGCATGGTCTCAGACATGTTTACCAAGTAAAAAAAAAAAACAAAACAAAAAACAAAGAAGGCTGCACAGGATGAAGATACCAATTTTATAGGGGAGAAAACTTATTAGTGCTACTTAGACACAAAAATTAATTCTAATAATCCTAACCTCGATTGAACAAATTATCTACCTAATTTTAATCACATTTAACTCTAATTATTCAAGTGTCATCTCTGCTGCTTTGTTGTCAAATTATTTCAGTTCATCCCTCCAAATGATACAAAGAAACTGTTTAAGATGAAGTACTCTTAATTTTGTTTTTCAAAGATTCCCTGAATTTGGAGAGGTAAAGAAAATATTTTAAGATCCAGGTCACCACATGTATGTAATGTTACAAATAACAACTTGATCATTTCTCCTGCTCAAGTACTTAAAAAAGAGATTTTTCTAACAATCCAGGGTAGACTGAACTTAACAATCACAGTGTCACTTTGTGACACTATGATCCTCTGTTACATCCCAGTGTTCTGTTTCAAATTTCATTTCTAAATCTTTTAAACATTTCCTTCAATTTAGCAACTTTCCTTCCTCTGGAACAAATCTTTTCAATGATGATTTGGACCATCTGAGTTATTACACTACGGTCTATTTTAGATCGTTTAAAAAAAGTTATTAACATGACTCTTTGCTTACAAATCACAAAACTTCATCTTGATATGTGATTTCCTAATGCACTGGGAATCTTGTGTAACTATCTCAAAAGTTCACAAGCTAGTTTTCCAAATGTGACAGACAAGAACTTGGGCAAGTCAATTGTGAAATCATAAACTTTATTGCAATCTAGTTGAGCACTTCACTTGTTTTTCAAGGAATATCAGAAAACACTAAGTGATTTTTAAAAATAAGTATTATAATGTGAACAGCTGCTTCACATCATGGACAGAGCTCTTACATATCCATTCCTACTTGAGATGTGTTCTCTTTACATTGCTGTCCCAAAAAGGTTTTTCCTACTAGGTTCTTTAAATGTTTTGAATGAATAAAGTGAAGAATATGGAGTTCCATTATTTGTGTACCTTAGTTGAGCCTAGTCTGAAAGCAACCCCTAACCATCCCAAAATTCAATCAAATGCTTGGTGAAGTGTACATTCAATAATGAAATAGCAGAATAAATAATCACAGAGAACGACCACAAGCACACCACTTGATTTAAAATGAAAAAAAAAAAAAGCCCAAAGAAAGGAAAAATACAGAAAAGCAACAAAAAAGAACAAAAGTCAGGGCAAAACTTCCCTGCAGGTAATCTTCCCAACTTCTCCAATCTGACCCTTCTCTTCTACTTTTAAAATCCTCCAACTGAATGGAACAAGATCCGTAGGTTTAGCTTACTCTTTGGGGGAACACTTTTTCCTATAAGTGTCCTTCTGCCAAAGTATTTCTGATTTCCGGAGAGATACCGTTTTGCAGAAGCAACAATGTTACACATCAGGCCTCCAGAAAAGTTTAAGGAGAAATTAAAAACAAAACAAAAACCTTGTAAATTACATGAACTAGGCCGTATCCAAGTAATTGGAGAGAGGCAAGTTTCCAAAAAGCAGAAAGACTTCTGTAATTCTATGTCCTCTTCGTCCATCTTCACCCCCCCAAAAAGTCAACAGAATGCCCTTCCTCCTTAGCAGGGGCCACTATTCCAATCAAGCGAAAAACTTTGTTTTAATAACACTGAACAAGGGGCGACCCTAGGTGCGCAGAGTGTGACTGAGGAGGCAGCAAGGTGACGGACTCCCGGCCATGAATCCGGAATGACTTAAAGGACACAAGTCCCTGGGAGTTCAGGCCAGATTGCTCCACCACCCACCAAGTGGCACTTCAGGTTCGCTGAGTTGGGCCAACAACGTATTTACTATTTAAGAACTCTACAAGTCCAGGCAAGCCAGCAGCCGGCTAAGGGGCCGGGCGGGTACAAGGGACGCAGGAGCCTCAGGAGGGAGAGGGGACCTGAAGAGGGGAAGGCCAGGCGCTGGGCCCGGACTTGGTCAGCACCGGCCAGACCCCGGCCTGGAGCTGCGCGAGCCGCCCCAAGAGCGAGGGGCCGGCGGCGCTGGATTGCACTCACCTGCCCATTCTCCGAGCCTGGGTCCGACCCCTGCCTCGTGACTCAAACCCCAGACCCGAAGGGCCGTGAAGAGCAAGTACGAGATGCGCAGGGCCACGTAGGCCACGGTGCCTGCGCCTACCCAGTACAAGAAGCCGGCGGCCGGAAATGCGCTCTCCATGGCTTTCAACTAGGCCTTACTACCTTCGTGAAGAGAAAAACGAATGAATGAATCCAGGAAGAGGCGCCCGCGGTGACGGTGAGGACGACACCAACAGGCGCTGCCCCTGCGCCTCTTTTGGCCTAAACCCCGCCCGCGGCGCCATATCCGTGCCGCCATTGGTGATCTAGCGTTCCCGCTGTGCGTAGTGCGTCAGCCATTGGCTGACTCCAGTTTCGCTACCCCGCCCATGTCCCCTCACGCGCGCACCGGGCCCTCTCTCCGTTCTGAGCCGGCTGATCGCTTCCCTGCCAATCACACTTCAGCCCCGCCCAACGCGTCACCACGCCCCCAGGATTCCTCCAGAGGGCGGCAGGTCTCACGCCCACCAAATCTCCCAGGTCTCTCATTGGCTGCAGTGGTCCTCACGACTGCGGGAGACTGCGCTCCGATTGGCCAGGGAGACCCAGCCGCGTTTGAGCTCGGGATCTAGGAGGGAATGGGGTCTGAGAAGCCACTAGTGAATGGGAACATGGTAATAAAAAGTGGGCGTAGAGTCTTGGTTTTATTTTCACCTCTGTACTAAATACTTCTGTATCACTGTTAAATATTCTGTCATTGTTCCCATAAACTTTTCCGAATAAAGGCTTGCATCTGCCATTTCTATGTCTCCTTCACGGAGCATCTTCCCTCCAGTTACATGTACTTATTGTGGACCTTCTAAATGCTCCCTCTCGTCCTGAGCATTAAACAACAATGCTCCCAAGGTCTTGGAGTTCAAGGCAAATAACTTCATGGACTCAAATAACTGTAATACACAGTGGCATAAGAGCTGTAAGATGAATGAGAAATAGAGGAACATAGAGGAACACAGCTTGATGAATAAGTAGTTTGGGGAAGGGACTCCATGTTTAACCGGACCTTAAAGGACAATAGAGATTTTTGTTTTACTCTCTGTTTAAATTTACGTTTTCGGTGGGGGTAGGTGGGGTGCGAGAGGACACAAAAGTTGTGGTCTTAGTAGAGATAAAGAAAACTACCTCAGCAAAATTCCACAAGGTAAGCATGGGAGATTGTGTAATGCAATAGAGTGCTTCACACTTCCTCTCTCATCCATCAAGAGTTTTTGTTTCCTTTTCTGGCATGGATCTGGGTTTATATAAAACACCTAAAATTTTTCTTAGCCAGTAGGGACTGCTGATTCAAGACTTGAGACTTTTTTAAAAGGCAGAAATTTAAGGGTAATAATTGTAAGGATCAACAGTTCAACATATCTTGAAGCTAACATAATAATTTTATAATATTTAGTTTCAGAGCCTTATCTCTCCCTGCCCAACCCCCCCCTCTTTTTCCACCCTCGTATCAGAATATTTAAGTATAACCCTAAGGCTGATACTGTTCTTTATAAACTGTCAACTGTCTAGCAGAATGCAGCCATGTGAGTTGAGCAGGCACATTTTGTTTGAATTGAATTTGATACCCTTGGCTGAGGCTGCCTGTCCAGTTCAATGGAATCCCACCACTTCTTTGTCTCAACATCTCCCTCTAGCCAAAGTCTTCACATGCAGTATAGCCCCAAATGCATATATCCCGATTCATCGTTGCTCACCAACTAAGGGCCCTCAAGATATTCATGCTCCTTAGAATAAGGCAGAAGGAGGAGAAGAGAGCTATTAACCAATAATACAAGGGTGCCTGCTGGCTCAGTCAGTAGAGTTGGCGACTCTTGAGGGTTGTAAGTTTGAGCCCCACATTAGATGTAGAGATTACTTACAAATAAAATCTTAGGGGCAC
Organism: Leptonychotes weddellii; assembly: GCF_054177405.1. Lineage (NCBI taxonomy): Eukaryota > Metazoa > Chordata > Mammalia > Carnivora > Phocidae > Leptonychotes > Leptonychotes weddellii. The sequence continues at coordinate 15,542,941 of NC_138379.1, forward strand.
CTGGATGGCTCAGGGGGACTCTTGATTTCGGCTTAGGTTGTGATCTCGGGTGGAGGGATGAGCCCTGCGTCAGACTGGGCGCTCAGCGGGGAGGCTGCTTAAGGATTCTCTGTCTCCCTCTGCCCCTCCCCCTGCTGGTGCATGCACGCGCTCACGCTCTCTCTCTCTCTCTCTAATAAATAAATAAATCTTTAAAAAATAAAATAAAATCTTAAAAAAATAAACTAATAATATGTATTTGTGTTGCATTTATATGTATGTCTATGGCCCCCAGTAGAACTTACGATTATTGGGAACACTATGCTGTGAATCCATAGGACCTAGAACACTTCCTGGAACCCTGAGATACTCAATAAACATCTGACAAATAAATGGAAGTGAAGATTCATTCATTCAACAGATATTGCTGTACCAGAAACTGAGCTAGGTAGGTATTGGATATACAATAATGAGCCAATGGTCAATTCTTAGTCCTCATCCTGTTGTACCATTCAATGATGAGTGGCCTCTGTTTTCCTTACCAGCTGCTCCTTCTCAGATGCTCCTTCCCATCCTTCGATGGATGGCCCCTCCTAATGCTGGCCTCTATATGTTCCAGTGCCCTTGGGCTCAGACCCCTGCTCTCTTTACTTCTCTACACAGTCTCCCTACATGATTTTATCCAGTCCCTTGGTTTTAAATATCAATTGTAAGTTGATGAATTCCAAATATCTCTGGCCAGGCTCAACTTTTGCTCAGAGGTGTGCATAAATACATAATCTCTACCTAACTACTCAACATCTCCATTAAGATGTAAAATAAACATCTCAAGTGAAACATGTTCAAAACAGACTCTACCCCCTCAAACACACACACACACACACACACACACACACACTTCTGCTTCTAATCTGTTAAAAGTATCACTATTTACCAGCTTTCTAAGGTTTAAGACCTAGGGGTCAGCCTTGATTTTTTCTTTCCATTACATTCCCATATTCAGTTCTTGAGCAAGTCTTGTTCACACTACCTCCAAAATATATCTTGACTGACCACTTCTCCCCACTTCTGCTACTACCAACCTAATCCAAATCACAAGGATTTCTTACCTGGAATATGGCAATAGCCTCCTCACTGGTCTCCCAGAAACTGTCTTGAGGTTTGTTCTCCATGATGCAACTTGAGTGGTTGTTGTTGTTTGTTTGTTTGTATTTTAAGTAAATTAGATATCATTTCTTCTGCTCAAATCCCTTCAAGGACTTTATAAATCAGATTAAGAACAAAATCCTCCAAGACTAGTTTATCTTCCCTGACCTCTCCAGCAGCATCAACAACTCCTGTGCTCACTTGATTCCAGCCACATGTCTTGCAGTTCCTGAAATAAGTCAAGTTTATTCCAATCTCAGAGCAATTCTATTTCCTGTTCCTTTTCCAGAACCTCTTACCCTCTGTCTCCCAAGTCTCACTCCTTTATATTATCTGGGCTTCTGTGCACACGTTCTCCCACTTAGAGTGGTTTTCTCTGATGGACCTACATAAATAGACCAAATCGCCTCTTCTCCTTTGCCCTGTCACTACTTATCTTTTTACCCTAATTTACTTTCCTTATAACCCTTAATGCCTTCAAACTGTTTGATTATTTGGTTTTTGTCCATCTTCCCAATAGAATGTAAGTTCATGAGGACAGTGACATTTTCTTGTATCTTCACCTAAGATGTGCACCTAAGAATAACTGACACTTAGTAGGTATGCAATAAATACTCGTTGAATAAATGAATGATGAAGAAGTGAAAATAGTCTAGCTAGAGAGGCAGACATTAAGCACATCCAACTAGTTATATGATAAAAATTGTAATGAGTACAAAGAAGAAAAGAATAGGGGTTAAGAAAAGAAGATAAAGGGAGGACCTAATTTAGATGGGAAGAGGGGACTGCCCTGAAAAGCCTTTCTAAGGAAGTGACATTTGAGCTGGGATCTAAGGCTAAGTAGAAATCAATCTGGCAGAGTAGGACGGGGTAGAGGAAAGGAGAGAGCAACAAATACTCACTGAGGGTTTGTTGTGATTTTGAAGAACACACACACACACACACACCACACACACACACATGCCTCTAGCACCTACCATAGCATCTGCCATAAAAATAAACCGACAACAAAAAATAGTTGTTGATTTTGGATTTTTTTTGATGAATAATGACAGGTACCATTGAAATGGACTTTCTACTGTTCTTAGAATTTGTATTGAGTATGGTATTTTTGCTCAAGGAATATTGATTGAAACCACCTCATTTTGGTACCCATTTTTTCCTATCAGGTCTGAACAGTACCCTTGCAATTAATAAGAATAATCTTTATTAAGAATGCACACATATGGGGCGCCTGGGTGGCTCAGTCGTTAAGCATCTGCCTTTGGCTCAGGTCATGATCCAGAGGTCCTGGGATCAAACCCTGCATCGGGCTCCCTGCCCGGCAGGAAGCCTGCTTCTCCCTCTTCTACTCCCCCTGCTTGTGTTCCCTCTCTCACTGTGTCTCTCTCTGGGTCAAATAAATAAATAATTTTTTTTTAAAAAAAGAATGCACACATATATTTACTAAAAGAAAAAGACAGTAGCATCACAGGGTGAAGTGTCTGTGCCAGAGAAAGCCCTTTGAGGTCCAGAGGGCTATATACTTTTGGAACTGAACAGCAATCTTTTGTCTTTGGAGAAATTTTATGAACCACTTAAAAGCTCTAATGCAGGGGCACCTGGGTGGCTCGTTGGCTGAGTGTCTGACTTCAGCTCATGTCACGATCTCAGGGTCCTGGGATCGCACCCTTTCTTCCTCTCCCTCTTTTCATGCCCCTCCCCCAATTTGAGCTCTCTCAAAAAATAAATAAAATCTTTCTAAAAAAATTTTTAAATTTTTAAAAAAAAAAACCTTCTAATGCATACAGGCACCTACAATGATGGTCTACTCCTATTCAGCAGTATTCTGTGCTAAAATTTAACATACAGACCAGGGTTCCCAGGGATTGGCAGACATCCTAACCAAACATATGAAACCATTAATAACTCTCCAAAGAGGAAGCAATACTATAAAACTTTGGGCTTTGGTGTCAGGTAAATCTGGAACCAGATCTCAACTCTACCTCTTATTAGCTCTATGATCGTGTATGGATTTAGCTACTAAGCATTCAAATTTCACAACAGTAAAATCGGACAATACTATAGAAGCATTTAGCAGTGACTGGCAGAAAGGCGTTAAGTGTTCAGTGAGAAAAATGAGGCCTAAAATATCTAAGTAACTTTCCTATGGACATATAGAGAGTAAGTGGCAGAATTGGGATTTCAGCTAAAAAGGTGTGGTTATGAAATCATGTCTCAATAACTAGCTCAGAAAGGCAGCATAAAAAATGATTAACAGAGAGGTGAAGAGTCCCTGGAAATAGCTGGTTGTTATACAAGTAGCATACTCAGACACAACCACATTAAATTTCGGTCTCATTTATTTAAAAGATTTAGAGTTCAGAACAGTCTTTAATATGGAAAAATGTGAATCAACAATATTGCATCATATTAGTATACAGATGGTCTCATTTAATTTCAAATTCATTTTCAGTATGTCTGTAAATTGAGTTTCAGATCAGATTTTCATGATGGAATCAGGAGTAGCTCAATATAATGAAAGAAAATTCCATAACTAGGGAATTTCATAGAAGCTAGGAATTTTTAAGAATACCGTTACAAAAGAGCCGAATCCTTCATTTGGTTACATAATAAAACTTACGTATTTTTAACAGTTCTGTCTTCTTCCAGCTCATCTTCATTTAAACATAGCTCAAAACATTGTACTTAATCTCTCCTTTAAGTTCAGTTGAGAAGGTGTTCAGTCCTGGAATTTAAAAAAAAAACAACAAAAAACCATGATTAACAAACAGGTTTAAAAGAAACTGAAATTTTTGGCATTAGAAATCAAGTTTCCATGAGTGCCTGGGTGGCTCAGTCAGTTAAGTGTCTGCCTTCAGCTCAGGTCATGATTCCAGGGTCCTGGGATCGAGTCCCACATCAGGGAGTCTGCTTCTCCCTCTGCCCCTCCACCACCCTACCCCCCTGGCTCATGTGTGCTCTTTCTCTTTCTCTCTCCCAAAAATAAATAAATAAAATCTTAAAAAAAAAAAAAGAAAGAAATCAGGAGGTTTCCAAAAAATTAATATTTATTTAACAAACAATATTACCATTTAATTTCTTTCACAAATAATATTACCAAAAGACATGCACATGAACATTTACTGTGCTTCGTTATTGCATTAGCATTTTAAAAGTTGACTTCACATACATTATCCCATTCAAAGATCCCAGTAGCAGTGCCATTTTCCAACATGGAAACAAACTCTTGAAGATGGGACTCTTGCCTAAGAAAACTAAAACCAGTCGTTTTGAAACAAGTGATCAAAAAACATGTTTTAATATTTTATTTTTTAGTTTCAAAAGATCACAGAGGTATATAAAGTGAAAAAGTATCCCACCCCATTTCTGATCCCCACAAATGACGGCTGGTAATTTGGAGTGCCTTCTTCCATTTCTTTTTCTATGTAAATATAAAGCTATACGATATAGACAACATACATACACTTTTTTTTAAAGTAAAAACTGTGATCATACAAACATAATCCAACAACCCTCTTTCTCCATCCATTCAAAACACCATTAAAAATACCACGGTGAGTAGTGGCTGGCCTGCTCGGTCGGAAGAGCATGAGACTTTTTTTTTTTTTTAAGATTTTTATCTATTTATTTGACACAGAGAGAGAGACAGCAACAGAGGGAACACGAGCAGGGGGAGTGGGAAAAGGAGAAGCAGCCTGAGCAGGGAGCCTGATGCAGCATTCAATCCCAGGACCCTGAGATCATTACCCGAGCGGAAGGCAGACGCTTAACGACTGAGCCACCCAGGCACCCCGAGCATGGGACCCTTGATCTTCAGGTTGTGAGTTTGATCCCCACATTGGGTGTAGAGATTATTTAAATAATAAATGAATACTTAAAATTACCATGGTGAAACCTTGACATATCAATATTGTGCATGAACCAGATTTCTTTATTGCACCAACAGATCTATTAATCATTCCAACAACCTTACCCAAAATACTCTTTCATTTTAAAAAAAATTAGTGCCATGGTGAACAAATCAATTTAACACTAGGTGAAAGGGAAAGAAAATAATATATTTTTGTCAGCATCATACTTCCAGCCAAAAATAAAATTTCAGGATGGTTATGCAAGCAAATTAAAGTAAGTAACATTGGGGAATTTCAGGGGAAGTTTGTCTTCATCTTAATGACTACTTTAGCAGTGGACTCAGGATTTGCTATCTTTACTCATATTTTTTCTAAAATTTCTAGCTACTTTAATTGCTATTACTTTTGCCTCATTTTCTTTCTTATTTTTATTATATTTATAAATATGTTTGATACAGGGGCGCCTGGCTGGCTCAGTCAGTAGAGCATGCAATTTTTGATCTTGGGGTCATGAGTTCGAGTCCCACGTTGGGTGTAGAGATTACTTATCTGCCACATACAAAAGATTACATGAAATACATAAGCTAGTTATAAGTCATAATATAATAAAAAACTATAAACCCACCACCCAACTCAAGAACGAAAAAACCAAGAACCTACCCTATCCCTACAGTCCTAAATATTCTGTATCATTCTACTGCTTTTAGGTATAAACATTTAAAGTATATATATGTATATGTATATATACATATACCTGCATGTAAATACTTTATCACAAATTTATATGAAATAATATATTGTACACTTTTGCTTATTTTTGAGATCTATTGAAAACCATAATATAGTGGATGCTGGAGTATGCAACCCTGATATCCTCTCCAGGACCAAGACATTCATTTGCAGAGAGTGCTAGTTGCTGAGGGCTCCCAGTTGTGACCCCCTATGGGAGCTGTTCTTGGCTGAAGGGAGTTGCTTTGCCCTTTCCCCACAGGTAGCCTGCAACCAATGCCTAGTTAATGCAGGACTACACATGCCTGGCCCACTTATCTCAATTATGGACATCTGTGAGGCCATCCTAGCTTCAGAGCTCCCTGTGGGATCAGCCCAGGCTTCTGTTACTCCTGCATCACAGCTCAACTACTCCCTCAGCTTAATCCCACTTCCCTCACTCCCTTACAGACGCTGCTCCCCAGAGGACTCCATAAATAAGTCCCCTGCAAGCAAATCTCAATCTCAGAGTCTGTTTCCTGGGAAACCTGATTGTATGGGTTGAATTGTGTCCCCCAAAAGATATGTTGAAATCCTAACTGGTCCCCACCAACATATGAATGTGGCTGTATTTGGAAATAGGGTCTTTGGAGATGTAATCAAATTAAGATGAGGTTAGACTAGACTAGGGTGGGCCTTAAATTCAATGACTGTGTCCTTATAAAGGGAGATTTGGAGTCAGAGGAAAGGTCATAGGAGCTGGAGAATGTAGTTGTGCAACCACAAATAAAAAAATTTAAGGATTGCCAACACCCCCCAGAAACTAGAAGAGGCAAGGAAGAATTCTTCCCTAGGGCCGTCAGAGGGCCCTGCCCATACCTTGATTTTGGACTTCTAGCCAACAAAACTGTGAGAGAATAAATTTTTGTCCTTTAAAGCCGCCTAGTTGTTATCAATCTGTTATTGTAGCCCTGAGGAAACTCATATAAACCTAAGACCTATACTTGGGTAGTCTTCTGGGACTTCCTTTTTTACTCAACATCACGTTTCCAAGAATTATTCATGTTGTTTACTGTAGCTGTATCTCTCTGTTTCTTTTTTCTTCAATATCAATGGCAATATTTCATCAGAGACATTAATGAATAATATATATATGAAAAACTTTTTCGAAAATGATTATGCCTCTGTTTTGGGGTGCAGTCTTTTTGTTTATGTTCCTTTATTTTATTTCCATTTTTGAGAAAAATTTTTATATAAATTTTAATATTCATGACATAACTACCTTTGTATGTGTAAGTGTGTGTTAGGCAAAATAATGATCCTCCCCACACTTAAAGAGATACACATCCTAATCACCAGAACCTGCAAATGTTACCTTATCGAACAACATATTGTGATGATATGACTAAGTTAAGGACCTCAAGATGGGAAGATTATCCAAGCGAGCCTAATCTATGTCACATGGGTCCTTAAAATTGGAGAAACTGCCCCAGATTTGGTCAGAAAAGGAGACGCAACTATGGAAGAATGGTCAGAGAGATGCAGTGATGCTTGCTAGAGGACGGAGGAAGGGGTCTGTGAGCCAAGGATTGGAGGCAGCCTCTAGAGGCTGAAAAGAAGCAAGGAGACAAACCCTTCCCGAGAACCTCTGAAAGGAACACTTTAACTTTAGTCCAGTGAGTCCGATTTTGTAATTCTAACCTATAGAACTGTCAGATAACAAGTGTGTGTTGCTTTAAGCCACTAATTTGTGGGAATTTGTAATAGCAACAATACAAAACTAATACCGTGCATGTGTGAGTCCCAAGGAAGCATACCTGAATCTGGCCCCAGTCCTCTCTTGTTCACTGTACTCAAGCCATAAGGGCCGGCCCTATATAGTCTTCAAAAGCACCAAAGTTCATCCTACAGCAACCATACTTTAACTCCATAAAGGTCTGTTTGTTTCATTCATCAACGTAGCCCTGGGAAACAGTAGGCTCTCAATACACACTCATTAAATGAACGAATGGATTATTATTGTTGGAGGAAAGGATAAAAATTAGTGGCAGGGAGCAATAACTTCCAGTGGAAAAATAAAATCACTCACAACTTAAAAACTATATAGCTTGTCTGTTGGCTCTGTTTTCCTCTTCAGTTATAACTCATGAATTTTTCCTATATAGAACCAAGAACTGAAATGGCGTGAAAATGGAAAGAGTCACATTGTATTGTCTCACCTGCCCCAAACCAGTTTGTTTGCTGTCTCAGGTGAGAAAAACAAGCAGTTAAAAACAGTGAACAAGGGGTGCCTGGGTGGCTCAATTGTTAAGCGTCTGCCTTCAGCTCGGGTCATGATCCCAGGGTCCTGGGATCGAGCCCCGCATCGGGCTCCCTGCTCTGCGGAGGGGTGGGGGGCCTGCTTCTCCCTCTCCCACTCCCCCTGCTTGTGTTCCCTCTCTCGCTGTGTCTCTCTTTGTCAAATAAATAAATAAATAAATAAATAAATAAATAAATAAATAAATAATCTTTAAAAAGAAGTGAACAATTAGTTGGTTACCCTTTGACATCCCAGTTGGGCCATCTGGCAAGTCTTCAACTTTGTTGCCACCTTGCAGGCATGAGATAGGAAAACTATCTCATGTTTCCCAGTTTCTAGGATGTTGAAAAATCAGAATACTGGTTATGCTTCTGTGAAATAAATATCATTAGTGAACTATGTTCCCGTTCCCTATTTAGGGGATCTAAATAGATTTTCCTATTTCTAGCTCCCTTCTATTTTTCTTTACTTTGCATTAGGAGAATTTTAATAAGCCTCCTCAAATCTTTGAAACAAGGTAAAGAAAATGGAGAAATGAATAGCCCACCTTTCTTAGCATCCCAGTGTTGAGGGACCTGATGGCTATAAGGCTAAAGCACTCAGGGAGGAAGCAACAGTAGGAGGACTACAGTGTAAGGGCAGTAGGGAGGGAAAGGAGGTGAGACCTCAGGCGGCTGCTGGCAACATACAACCGCAAAACCTCCTTGGTGTACAATGAACTACATTTACTTCTCTCTCCCACGTCTGTGGGTAGACTAGGGCTTGGCTGACACAGGCTGGCATCAGCTGGGCTTTGCTCTCAGTCTTGGGCTGGGCTTATGTCTGCTCTATTTCTCAATCATCTGGGATCACCTAGGTCAGAAAATAACTCTAGAGAACTCATTATCATATATATTGCAAAATATTTCATCAACAGAATCTTCTTTCCCAGTAGTAGAAGGAAAAAAACAAGCCCTCAGTTGTGTGACCTTGGATAATTCTGGTATTTAGTTAGCTCATATGTAAAATGGGAATAGCAAATAATGCCCACTCCTTTGGAGAAGATAGAGATGACAGCCAAGAATCCCCTAGGTACCTACTGGATTTACTCTCCCACTAGTGAGTGGTAAATGGACTATTTGCTTTACCTCATCCTCATCAATAGTAGTTCTCATTAAACTTTTTTCTCTGTCAATTCTACAGGTGAAAAAAAGTATCTCCTTTCCAAATGTGTTTTCCAGCACCACCAAGAAATTAAATTAACTCCATTTGGATGCTACTTGGCCCCACAAGACTGTCCCCACTTCAGATACCAGTTACAAGTCCAGGTTGTTTCCCGTGCTCCTGACCAACTGGCTATAACTGGAGGTTCCCAAGACTTCCTCCTTGGGTTCTATTAATTTGTAGAGTGGCTCACAGAACTTGGGAAAACAGTTTATGTTACTAGGTTGCCAGTTTATTAGAAAAGGATACAATTCAGGAACAGCCAGATGGAAAAGATGTGTAGGAGAAGATAAGATACATGGGAAGGGACATGGCAGTCCAGTGCCCTCCACAGACATGCCACACTCCCAGCACATCCACATGTTCGGCAACCTGGAAAATCCCTGAACCCCATACTATTGGGTTGTTTTTTTTTTTTTAAAGATTTTATTTATTTTTTGACAGAGAGAGACATAGCAAGAGCAGGAACACAAACAGGGGGAGTGGGAGAGGGAGAAGCAGGCTTCCTGCTGAGCAGGGAACCCGACGTGGGGCTCGATCCCAGGACCCTGGGATCATGACCTGAGCCGAAGGCAGCCGCTTAACTGACTGAGCCACCCAGGCGCCCTACTATTGGGTTTTTATGGAGGGTTCATTACATAGGCATGATTGATTAAATCATTGGCCATTGGCAATTGATTTAACCTCCAGCCCCTCTCATCTTTCTGGAGGTAGGGTGAGGGATGGGACTGAAAGTTCCAACCCTCCAGTGCTGGTTAGCTCCCCTGAGAACTGGCCCCCATCCTTAGGAGTTTTCCAAAACTCATCTAATTAACATAAATTTAGATGTGGTTGAACCGGGCCTGTTGTGAATAACAATACACTCCTTCCTCCTTTATGGCTATGGAGCTATTTCAGGAACTGATTACATAAGGCTAAATATTATAATAAAAGATACTCCCATTGCTCTTTTTCCTTAGGAAATTCCAAAGGTTTGGGGAGTTGCGAGCCAGTAAGAGTGGATGAAGACCAAATATTTGTTTCTCACTATAAATCACAATATCACACATTGTCCTAATTTGCATGTTTTTGAGACTGAAGTTTTCTTCATATGCTTATTTACCGTTTATGTATTTCTTTTGCACACTGTTCATATCTTTTGCTCACTTGGTATATTTCTCTTTTTCCTAATGATCTGTAAAAGGTTATTACAAGGTTATTTGTATGAGATTATTAACCCTTTTATTTATTTTTTTAAGATTTTATTTTTACTTATTTTGAGAGAGAGAGCGCTCGCTTGAGCAGGGGGAGGGGCAAAGGGAGAGGGAGAGAGAGAACCCCAAGCACACTCCACACTGAGTGTGGAGCCTGATGTGGGGCTTGATTCCATGACCCTGAGATCCCAAACTGAGCCAAAATCAAGAGTGGGACATTTAACCAACTGAGCCACCCACGTGCCCCTGTTAACCCTTTTATAAATGCATTTACCTTTTTGTTATGAATAATTTCAAACATATGAAAAGGTAGCCAGGATAATACAATGAACTTCCATGTATAATGAACTTTCATAACTATCAACTCATGCCCAATCTTGTTTATACAACTATCCACTTCTCCTTTCCTATATTATTTAAGTAATATCTATGCCCAATGTGGGGCTAAAACTCATGGCCCCAAGATCAAGAGTTGCATGCTCCACTGACTGAGCCAGCCAGGTGCCCCCTTTCCTGAATTATTTTGAAGCAAATCACAGAAAACATAATCATTTTTTCTGTAATTATTTCTGCATGTGCCTCTAAAATTATAAGGGACTGTTTTTCAAAAACAAAGCATAATACCATTATCCTACCTAAAAAAATTAACAGGATTCTTACCATCAAATATTCCCAACTTTTTGCCTTATTAATGTCTTTTTTTTTTAATGGTCTCTTTGCAATTGTTGATATGGCTAATGTGCTTTTGTTTGAAGCACATCTAAGTCATATATCCCTGTAATCACACACACTGCATACTTGTTTTTCTCTTTCAAAGTTTCCAGCATACTTTCCATCTGTGAAAAGTAGTAAAGGAAACCTCATTGAAAATGGAGCTGGGAAGCCCTAAAGGGGGAGGGCTCACATGCATACCACTGGTTGCAGCCTACACAGCGAGCAAGAAGGAAGGTCTCTTTCTGCCCCAGCAACAACACACCACCACTTGCAGCCAGTGAGAAACCGCCACAACCTCAAACACGTGTCCTCCAACGAACTTTCGTGCAAAACAAACCTCCCCTGAAACCTAATAAAGGCTTACCTTCCCTTTGTCTCTTTGGAGTTGCCTATGGTTTTTCCAGTTTACTTGTCCTGAATTGCAATTCCCTTGCTATTCCCAAATAAATTCATTTTGCTAATAAAATAACAAGCCATTTCATTGTTAAAATTGACACACGTGGAAGATTCATCAAGTTGAGAACGTTAGGATGGACAGGAAAAGCTAGCAAGAAAGTGGGATGAATGAAAAAAACATGTGTTTAAGTAAGCTGCAAAAAATGGGTAGTTAGGTTAGCAATACAAAGAACTACTGAAAGTGGGTTGCTAAAAACAGATGTAAAATCAGTAACTAGACTCACCACAAATAATCACCAGAAACAGGTACAAATGATCTATTTAGGAAACAGCGTTCCACTTTCTGAATACCAAAGGCAAAAAGAGAGAGAGAAAGAAACAATATGTGAATACTGTAAAGGTGAAATAGCTTCCTTCTTAGAGCACAAGGCTTGTGGTCTTGATTTATAGTCTGATGCCATGTAAACAGCTTCTCGTGGCGCTGGCATACTTGTCTTAGATGAAGTTCAGAGTGAAACAAAATGCATGCGTATAAATGACAATAGCTCTCTGACACTGGGAATAAAACATTGACACTCTGGTTTTAATTAGGGAGAAATGACCTTTATGCAAGACACAAGCAGTTCCAAGTTCTCTGTTTTCTATTCCCAATCCATACTTTGTCTTAGATATTTCTTCGTAAGAATTGCCTTATTTATATTGCATTTTATTATATACGTATATATGTGTGTGTTTAGTGAAGATATATGAATGAACACTCTTTCTGTAAGTTCCTTAATATGGGTCTCTTTTTGGCCTGGATTTGTAGAGAGACCAAAGGGCCAACTTGTAATATCTTCACAAGTTCCTCATAAATAAGCTACTCATTCATCATTTGATGAATGAGATATTTTAACCATTTAAATAGGAATGGTCAAAAAACACTTGCTTTCCAAAACCAAGAATACTTCTTATTTACACATAAATTTTAATGAACTGGGCTTAACATAAAAGAAGACGCTGTTTATAGAAATCCAATTAATTGCAAACTTAGAGATAAAACAACAAAAAAACCCCACCCAATTTGTGGACAAGATTATAATTTTTGATTACAGGTTTCCAAGTGTATAGAAAACATGATTTAAATTGCTCAGGGAGAGATGCCTGGGTGGCTCAGTCAGTTAAGCATCTGCCTTGGGCTCAGGTCATGATCCCAGGCTCCTGGGATCCTGTCCCGCATCAGGCTCCTTGCTTGGCAGAGAGCCTGCTTCTCCCTCTGCCTGTCGCTCCCCTTGCTTGTGCTCACTCTCTTTCTCTCTCTGACAAATAAATAAATTAAATCTTTAAAAAAAAAAGATAAAAATAAATTGTTTAGGGAATGGGATGCCTGGGTGGCTCAGCCAGTTAAGCATCCAACTCTTGATTTGGCTCGGGTCAAGATCTCAGGGTTGTGAGATTGAGCCCTGCCTCAAGCTCCACACTGGGTGTGGAGCCTGCTTAAGATTCTCTCTCTCCCTCTCCCTCCTGCCCTCTCCCCTTCTCTCTCTCCCTCTCAAAAAAAAAAAAAAAGTTTGAATACTGCCATAAAACTTTTTCTAATTTACTTTCAAAAAGCTAATGGATACTGAAAAATATATCCAATTTTATTTTACTTTTTAAAGATTTTTATTTAAGTAATCTCTACACCCAGTGTGGGGCTTGAACTTACAATGCCGAGATCAAGAGTTGCATGCTCTACAGACTGAGCCAGTCAGGTGTCCCAAAATATACCCAATTTTAGATATTTCCTTAATGTTCTAGGGTCTGTCAAAATTGGAGATCTCAGAGTTAATTCATTCTTTCTTTCAATCATGAAATGAAAATTTCAGGACACTGAGAGAGACTAATCAAAGAATTTCACAGGCCCTTTATTCCCTATTGAATGTATATTCAAACACCATTTAGTTTACCTGTTTTACCTTCCCTGGCTCAAGGTGGGAATATTTAATAGTCCAAGTGTTCCTGAACAGAATCCTGCTCTGGGACTGCCAGCCAGTACATGGGACATTTTACCTGCAGGCTTTAGATGGGATCAGATATTCTGATCCTTAACATACCCCAGGAAATGTACTGTGGGTCCATGTCTAATTAATCTCATTTCAACTCTCTTCTGATTTTAGATACAGATAGATAAGTGTCCTCTTAAGCTAATTTAGGGAGATTTTTTTATAAAGTCAAAGCTAAGGATATCACCTTGAGGATTTGTAAATATTAGTCAATATCCTTCAGGATGCATATAATTCCTGTTTTATTGTAAAAAGAAGTAATGAATTTGGCCTATCTTGTTGCTAAAGAACATTGTCTAAACGTTTAATCTCTTCTTTTTTCCACAGGCATTTATTTTATTTTTATGCCTTATAACATTTATGTATCAAATATGACATAATAAACACATATATAAATTTCCCACTTCCTTTCACATTCATTTTTTCTTTACATTTTACATATATATTACATAAGAAAAAGATATGAATCTAAAAACAACCCCTCCTATTACTTTTTTAGAATCCCAGCATAAATCCTGATGTCAATCTAATAAATTTTCAATGGGAAAAAATGTGAAATGCTAACAATACACTCAAATGTTTAATCTCTTCCATTTCCCATTAGAAGAAAAAAATATATATGGAGGTAGCAGATTTTCAGATCCTATTTGCATAATATCACAAAAATCCCACTTGCCCCTCATTTATCAATGACATAGTGAAAAATGTTTTACTCTGTTAACTGCCAGTTTTAGAATAAAAACAAAAGTAAAAAGCCAGAGCACATACTGTATTGTAATCTGCCTTTTTACTTAAAGTAGCACACATTTCTCCAACTCCTATTTTCTATGTAATTTTTCATGGCTTGACAAATTTCCTGCATGAACGTATCATAGACTAAATATCTAAATATCTAAACAATATTCTATTGCTGGGCATTTAGGTTGTTTCAAGTTAGCTATTATAAATAATGTTGAAATGAACACTCTAGTATGTTTTTTTAAAAGATTTTATTTATTTATTTATTTATTTATTTATTTATTTATTTATTTATTTATTTATTTATTTATTATTTATTTGACAGAGAGAGACACAGCCAGAGAGGGAACACAACCAGGGGGAGTGGGAGAGGGAGAAGCAGGCTTCCTGCTGAGCAGGGAGCCCAATGCGGGGCTTGATCCCAGGACCCTAGGATTATGACCTGAGCCGAAGGCAGACGCTTAACAACTGAGCCACCCAGGCACCCCCACTCTAGTATGTTTTAAACACATCTCAGATTATTTCTTTATATTAAATTCTTAGAATTGCAATTACTGGGGTGTCGGGCAGGCTCAGTTGGTAGAGCACATCACTCTTGATCTCAGGGTCATAAATTCGCCCCACATGGGGAGTAGAGATTGCTTAAAAAAAAAAAAAACTTAAAAAAAAGTAATGCAATTACTGAGTTTAAAGGCATGAGTACTTTGTTTTTTTCTCAGTCTACCTTACCGAGAGATAAATACAATTCATAAATTTAAAGTGTTTGATGACTTTTGATAAATGTGTAGAGTTGCATAATTACCAGGATCAAGATACACATTTCCTCATGCTTTATAGTCCGTCCCCTCCCTGATCCTTCATCCATCGTAACCAATGGTTTTGTTTACTATCACTCTAGTTTTGCCTTTTCTAGAAATGCATATAAATGGAATCATATAGTATAAAATCTTTTGTGTCTGACTTCTCCATTAGCATAATGTCCTTGAGATTGATCCATGGTGCAAGTATTGGTAGTCTATCCCTTCTCATTCCTGAGTATTCCATTTGGTTATCCATTCTTCAGTTGATGAACATTTGACTTTCCAATTTTTGACTACATGAATAAAACAACTATGAATGTTCACATACAAGTCTTTATGTGGACATATGCTTTTATTTTCCTTGAGTAAATAATACTGAGAAGTTGAATTACAGATTACATGGTAAATGTTCAATTTTATAATAAATTGAAAAGCTGTTTTCCAAAGTGGCTCTATCATTTTGCACCATGTCTCCACCACCACTTGGTAGTGTCGGTCTTTTTCATTTAGTAGATATATACTGGTAACTCAATGTAGCTTTAATTAGTGTTTCCCTGAAGAATAAAGATAATGAGCATCTTTTTATGTGCTTATTGCACAGTCATTTCTTTTTTGTAAAGTGTCTGCTAAAGTCTTGTTGGGGATTTGGGGACTGATCAAGATAAGAACACAAGAAGCAATAACACACAGGCTTTATTGGGCAGTACCTA
Source organism: Leptonychotes weddellii (assembly GCF_054177405.1). Taxonomy (NCBI): domain Eukaryota; kingdom Metazoa; phylum Chordata; class Mammalia; order Carnivora; family Phocidae; genus Leptonychotes; species Leptonychotes weddellii. The sequence continues at coordinate 15,558,705 of NC_138379.1, forward strand.
GAGTTTCAGGAGTTTTCAGGGTTGCATGAAGTCCGTCATCATGGGACTGTTTGTAGGCTGACAGTGAGGGGGTCACCATCCAAAAAGGGAGGAGGGCAAGGGAACTCCCAGAGGAGAGGGCAATCAGACAGGAGGCTTACACATCTAGGTGATGTGTTCCAGCAGCATGGTAGAGCGTCTGAGTCAGAGCTTCGAAAGGCCCCACCAAAGGCTTGGGGACCTTTATGGCCCAGAGCTTATCTTTTTTTTTTTTAAGATTTTTATTTATTTACTTGAGAGAGAGCGCATGAGTGAGAGAGCACAAGCAGGGGTGCAGCAGAGGGAGAGGGAGAAGCAGACTCCCCACTGAGCAAGGAGACCAACACGGGGCTCGATCCCAGGACCCTGAGATCATGACCTGAACCGAAGGCAGCCGCCCAACCAACTGGGCCACCCAGGTGCCCCCAGGGCTTATCTTATTGATTGCCAGCAGATGTGGAGTTTGGTTTCCTAGAGTATGCAAAGCAGGCAGGTTCTAAAAATCCCCTTGTTTGGGCTATTTTGTAAATAACGGAATGTATACAAATTTGAGTTTGGCACTGGTGGGCTTTTATAACTAAAAGCTCTCAGACTGTAGTAAAGAAATAAACTTGGAGGGATGCCTCTGCCTGCAGCTCCCCCTGCTTGTGCTCTTCCTCTCTCTCTCTGACAAATAAATAAATAAAATATTAAAATAAATAAATAAACTTGGAGCCAATACACAGAGACCATCTTTGGCTCATTTATTTAACCAAGTTTTGTTCATTCTTTTAATTAGGTTGTCTGTCTTCTTATTACTGAGTTCTAAGGGTTCTTTATATATCCTGAAGAGGAATCCTTCATCAGATGTGTTACAAATATTTTTTCCCAGTCTATGGCTTGTATTTTTATTTCTTAACAGTGTATTTTGACGAAGAAGATTTTTATTTTAATGAAACCCAATTTATTAACTTTTTAAAAAGATTTTAAGTAATCTCTACACCCAACGTGGGGCTCAAACTCAACCCTGAGATTAAGAGTCGTATGTTCTATCCACTGAGCCAACTAGGCATCCCTATTTATCAACTTTTTTTTTTAATGCTTTCTACTTTCTGTGCCTTATCTAAGAAATCTTTGCATTACCCAAGATCACAAAGATTTCCCTCCTGTTTTTTCTAGAAGTTTTATCTCTTGTGTTTAAGTTTGTGACCCATTTCAAGTTAATCTTTGTATATAGTATGAGACAAGGAACAAAGCTCATCATTTTGCCAATGATATCCAAGTGTTCCTATGTCATTTGTTGAAACATTTTTCCCTACTGATTTACCTCAGCACTTTTGTTGAGAATCAGTTGATATATGTGTACACCTCCACTTTGTTTTGTCCCACTGATTTATATATCTATCATTATGTTAAAATTACACTGTCTAGATTACTATAAAGTCTCGAAATCAGATAGTGCGTCTTGTCTTAGCTACTCTATTTGCATTTCCATACAAATTTAGCCTGCTGAATTCTATAAAAATAATTCAAAGCCTACTGGTATTTTGACTGGAGTTTTTTTGGATCTATAGATCAATTTGAAGAGAGGTGAAATCTTAACAATACTGTGTCTTCCAATCCATGAACATTGTATCTCTCTCATTATTTCGGGATTCTTTAGTTTCTCTCAGCAGTGTTTTATAGTTTCTGCATACAGGTCTTCCACATACTTCGTTAAATATATCCCTAAGTATTTCCTGTTTGCTGCGCTATTTAAATGGTTTTGTTTTCTAAAGTTCATTTTATAGTTGTTTTTTGCTAGGGCATGAGCATTTTTAAGGCTCTTTGTAAATATTGTCATTTATAAAGGTCATACCGATTTATATATCCAACAAAATATGAGCTTATCTGTTTGACTGCATTTTTTTTTTTAAAGATTTTATTTATTTGACAGAGAGAGACACAGCAAGAGAGGGAACACAAGCAGGGGGAGAGGGAGATGGAGCAGCAGGCTCCCCACGGAGCAGGGAGCCCGATGCGGGGCTCGATCCCAGGACCCTGGGATCAGGACCTGAGCCAAAGGCAGACGCTTAACAACTGAGCCACCCAGGTGACCCTGACCGAATTTTTTTAAAGGTCTGAGAAAGAGAGAGAGCACAAGCGGGAGCAGCAGAGGGAGAGAGAATCTCAAGCAGATGCCTTGCTGAGCACAGAGCCGATGTGAGACTAGATCTCACAACCTCGAGATAACAACCTGAGCTGAAACAGAGTCTGAGGCTTAACTGACTGTGCCACCCAGACACCCCTTGACCACACTTTTGTAAGTACTACTCTCATTAAAATTTTTTTTTCCCCTAAGTGTGGCAGACTTGACAAATAGTTCTATTCTTTCAATTTACTTTTTTGGACTCCTGGAGAATTATAATCTTCTCTTGAGCAGAGTAGGTTATTGTTGGACCTCAGGCACAGAACATTTGCTCATACACATTGGTTCACAGCACACCATCATCACTGGCCTTTAATTTCTTTTACCTCATTCCCCACTTCTCCCTCTATGAGCAACTTTTTTCTTGTTCTTAGGCAACATTCCAATGTGTTTGACATAGGTTTTTGAATATTTTCTTACATTTTTGTGTCCATGTGTTTTAAATTTATACAAATGATATTGTTATAGACTCCATTGTTGATTATGTTCACTAAATTGTATTTTTAAAACATATGCAGATGTGGTAGATATATGTAGTCCTTTGCTTCTATCTAATGCACAACTGTATGTGTGTGCCTCCACCATATTTTACCTAGCCCCCTCAATGATTAAGAAACCTAGATTGGTGGGGCACCTGGTGGCTCAGCATCCAACACCTGATTTTGGCTTGCCCTGCATCAGGCTCTGTGCTCAGCATGAAGTCTGCTTGTCTCCCTCCCTCCCCCCTGCTCCTCCCCTCCTTCACTTGCATGTGCTCTCAAATAAATTTTTTTTTTAATTTTTTATTTATTTGCGAGAGAGAGAATGAGAGACAGAGAGCATGAGAGGGAGGAGGGTCAGAGGGAGAAGCAGACTCCCTGCGGAGCAGGGAGCCCAATGTGGGACTCGATCCCGGGACTCCAGGATCATGACCTGAGCCGAAGGCAGTCGCTTAACCAACTGAGCCACCCAGGCGCCCTCTCAAATATTTTTTTAAAAAAGACAAAAAACAAAGCTACATTGGCTTGAAGTTTGTCACCAAAAAACCCAATGTAATTATGATTCTCGTATTTGTTCCTTTAGAGACCTGTTTAAGACTTCTTGAGGACATATATCCAGAAACAATTTATTCAGATCTATATTAAATTTTGCCAGACTGCTCCAGAACAGTTCCACCATTTTACACTAAGCAACAGTGTATGAGGGTTTCTATTCACCCCATCCCCATCGACACTTGACATTATCCATCTTTCTAATTTTTGTTAGTCTGTTGGGCACAGAGATATTTTATTGTGGCTTTAATCTGAACCTCTCATTACTAATAGGTTTGAGCATATCTTTCTGTCATTAGCCTGTTCATATCCTTGGTGCATTTTTCTACTGAGGCTCTTGTTTTTTGTTTGATGATCTAGGCATTCCATGTTCTACTGTAGATACTAGCTCCTTGACAGATTTAGACATGAAAATATATTATCCTATACTGCCATCTCTTATAAAAATTATGAGATCTTTTTTTTTTCCCAGTATTTTTTACAGGTATCTACTGACGCGTAAACAAAGCACCCAAAACCTCAGACGTTTAAAACAAACCATTTTATTTTGCTCATGATTTTGTTGGTCAAAATTGAGAAGGGCTCTCCTGGGTGGTTCATGTGATTTACAAAGCAACAGCCATGGCAGGTGGGGCTGGAGGATCCATTTGCAAAATGGCTTCTTCACTTACACACCTGGTCCCTTAATGCTCCTTGGCCTCTCCAGTAGATGTTTTATCCTCCAGGACCTCATCAGATGACTTTGACCTTCTTAGGACATAGTGATTTCAGGGTAATTGCATCTCTTACAGAGTGGCTGGCTTCCAAAAGGCAGGAAGAAACAGGCCAGATAAGAGCAACACCTGGAACTGGTATATCATCCATTCCACCATATCTTCTTGGTCTAAGCAGTCAAAAAGCCTACCCAAAATTAAGGAAGTGGACAGATGCCCCTTTTGATGACAGAGTGACATCCCATTGCAGAACAGCATGTCAGCTGGGAGATACTGTTGTGGTCATCTTTGGAAAACAGAATCTGCTATGTTATGCAATGACATTTTTATTTTTTCTTTTGTGAACTGTCAAACCATGGCTTACCTTTCTATCTTCTCTTACTGATTGAAAAAACTTATTACGTATCTCAAAACTTTTGCATTTCTATATATTATGTTCTTTCCAAGTTTTCCTCTTCAGGTAGAAGACTACAAGTCAGTTTCATTTACTTTACCATTAGTTTTCTTTTTAAAATCTTGTGTTAGAATGAAAAAATTTAGGGACATCTGGTTGGTTCAGTCGGTTAAGCGCCCGACTCTTGAATTCGGCTCAGGGTCATGAGATCAAGCCCTGCATTGGGCGCCATGCTGTGCATGGAGCATACTTAAGATTCTCTCTCTCCAGGCGCCTGGGTGGCTCAGATGGTTAAGTGTCTGCTTTCGGCTCAGGTCATGATCCCAGAGTCCTGGGATCAAGTCCCACATCGGGCTCCCGGCTCAGCAGGGAGTCTGCTTCTCCCTCTGACCCTCGCCCCTCTCATGCTGTTTCTCTCTCGCTCGCTCTCTAAAAAATAAAATCTTTAAAAAAAAAAAAGATTCTCTCTCTCCGTCTCTCTCCAACCCTGCTCAAGTGCGCTTAAAAAAAAAAAAAAGGAAAAAAATCACTTAAATCTGTGTATCTCAAAAAAAATGATGTATTATAGAATATTATCAATAAGCCATTTCACAAATATCTTAAAATTAACTCCATTATAAATTCAAATTCTATAATTACAACAAATAGTACAGAAAAGTTTAAAATCACTGATGTCTTCATTTAAACTAATACAATGGGCCTTTTCTTTCCCTCTTATAAACTGCACATACTCTAAATCTTCAATTAATACTAAAATATAAAGGAAAAAGTTGGCCACTCTTAATACAACTTCACTGGAAGTACGGTTCTTATCCCCTTGGAAAAAAACAAAAACAAAACTTCTTTAAAAACAATTTAAAATCCAGGAACATGGGGCTAACATAAAACACGAAAGCAGTTTACAAATAATTTTTTTCAGATTAGTAAACATACACAACTCTCTCTATTCTTTCACATCAATTAAAAAATTTCTTCTTGTATGGTCTTAATAAAAATTTCACAAATATGTATTTCATGAGTGTCAGGCAAGAAGTAATACTGTCTTCAAGTAAAACTTGTCTGAAAATGACAAATCATGTATCTCTTTGTTAATTAAAGACCGTTAATAATAGAAAAGGAGACTAAAGCCATACACCCTAGATTTCTTTACAGGCCACATTCTGGAACTTGGTGCTAAGGTTTAAAGAAGTCATTAACTCATTTCCCCCCAGAATATAGAAACATAGCATGTGTAGCATTTTAGTTATAAAAATGTAATATGACAATTCACAGCACACCACAGCACACCTGGGTGGCTCAGTCAGTTAAGCATCCGACTCTTGATTTCGGCTCAGGTCATGATCTCAAGGTCGTGGGATCCAGCCCTGCTTCAGGCTCTGCACTCAGCGGGGAGTCTGCTTGAGATTCTCTCTCTCCACTCTGTCTGCCCCTCCCCCTGCTTGTGTGCACTTTCTCAAATAAATAAATCTTTAAAAAAAATGTTATGTGACAAGAATGCTTCATTAAAATAATTTTTAGTAGTCTGATTGTGATATGTCTGGTATGGATTTCTTTGAATATATGTTGAGATTCATTGACCTTCCTGAAGTTCTAAGTGTGTATCTCTTACCAAAATTGGGATGTTTTCTGCTGCTGTTTCTTCAAATGTTTTTTGCACTCCACTCTTTGTCTTCTCCTTTTGGGATTCTGATAAAATGAATACTAGACCTTGTGACATTGTCCCATTGGCTCTGTTCATTTATTTTTTCTATCATTTTCCTCTCTGTTTACCAGACTGGATAATTTCTATTGCTCTAGCTTCAAGTTCACGGACTCTTTTCTTCATTATCTCCATTCTGCAATTGAGCACCTCCAGGGAATTTTGGGTTTTATTTTGGTTATTGTATTCTGAGTCCTAAAATTTTATTTTGTTTCACACACACACACACACACACTATAATATTATCTCTCTGCTGAGACTCCTCTATTTTTTTTTCAAGAATATTCTTCTTGACTTCTTGAAGCATGGATATTAGAATGAATATTATGGATATTTTAGAGGAAAAAATGGTTTTTAAAAGTTGAAGCAAATAATTTAGAAAAAATTTCCAAAATAAACAAAAATGTCATTTAAGTTCTAGAGCCACACAAGCACACTGAGGGTGAAAGTTGAACAAAATGAAAAATAACGAAAGCAGAGGACAAAGCAAAATAATCTTTTAAGGTCTCTTGAATTTTTAAGATATAGATAGGATCTGGGATGCATGGGTGGCTCAGTTGGTTAACGTGTCTGCCTTCGGCTCAGATCATGATCCCAGAGTCCCAGGATCGAGCCCCAGGTCAGGCTCCCTGCTCAGCGGGGAGTCTGCTTCTCCCTCTCCCCCTGCTTCTTCTCTCTCTCTCTCTTGCTCACTCTCTCTCTCAAACAAATAAATAAAATCTTTAAAAAAAAAAAAAGATATAGATAGAATCCTTTAAGTTTTGGAATATATGCATATGATCTTGTTTTCTTTCCAATAAGAAATGAAGTAATATCTTCTAACCTAGATACAACCTTTTGCTGTAACTATTGGTGTGTTATGTCTTGCCTATAAAAATCCTGTGATTAATAACCTGTCTTCCAGAAATAAGGTCCAGCAGAGCAGAGATAATGTATCCGGTCCTGGAAATATACGTAGAAAGGAGCAGAAAATAAGATTCACTGAAAGGCATGAAAAAATTTTAAAACTTTTCCTCTTTCTTTCAGACACCTTATTATCCTCCAAAAAGGGGAGTGAGTGGGTGGAGATGCACTTCATATTTAAGAGTATTGTTATCTGGGGGCGCCTGGGTGGCTCAGTCGTTAAGCTTCTGCCTTCGGCTCAGGTCATGATCCCAGGGTCCTGGGATCGAGCCCCGCATCGGGCTCCCTGCTCCGCGGGAAGCCTGCTTCTCCCTCTCCCACTCCCGCTGCTTGTGTTCCCTCTCCCGCTGTATCTTTCTCTCTGCCAAATAACTAAAATCTAAAAAAAAAAAAGAGTATTGTTATCTGAAAACAAAATATATAAACAAGTGCACAAAGTACAATCAACAATTCTTCCACTTCAAATAGTGAAAATGAAAACTAAGGGCCAAATTCTGAATGGGTGGTTTGTTGTCTTGTATGTGCAGTTTTACCACTCACAAATGTTCACAGATGCAGAAATACATTAATAAAAAATGTGTGTTTTCAGCAATGTGAACAGTATTGTATAGGGAAACGAAATTAGAAAGGACTTGCATAAAGGCCTCAAACAGATATTCCTACTCAACCCCTCCACCCAAGTATTTCCAAATTTTGATTACAATCTAAAATGAACACTTTAATTTTTTGTTATCTTCCACACTGTATTATTTGTAAGTTGGTATTTATTTTTGAATGAACACCAGCACCAAAGGCCTTCATTTATAACAAGAATATTACCAGTGGGAGGCCTGGCTGGCTCAGTAAGTAAAGCGTGTGACTCTTGATCTTCGGGTCATGAGTTCAAGCCCCACACTGGGTGTGGAGGCTAATTTAAAAAAATTAATTAAAAAAAAAGAGAACGTTACCAGTTACCCTTTGGTGCTATAGCTCACTGAAAGGAGTTTCATCAAAACTACACAAAGCCTAAGTTTCAAAATGATCACTTTTGGCACATTTATCAAATACATATAGACAACCTTAGGAATCATCTTCTTCAGAAGGTAGTGGATCTTACCATAATTTTTTCTGGGAGTATAGTGTGACTTTCTTGTACTTCAAAAAACATTTCACACCAGCAGAAGAACTGAAATGATGGAGGTAGAAAGCAGAGTACAAAACAAAGTCCTCAGGGACTAAATGTTAAAATGCTTGGGTAAAATCTCACCATTTCTTAGAGACATTTGTCTACTCACAAATGTCCAGAAGGGCTCTTTGAAAATACAGAGATACATTTATTTCTAAACTTATCAAAATAAGTACCTATCTATTCTCCAAGCACCTTCAAATGCATCATTTGTTGAGGATCTGAGTCACAGGTAACTTGACAATTAAAAATGTATGCATCTTGGGGTGCCTGGGTGGCTCAGTCGGTTAAGTGTCTGCCTTCGGTTCAGGTCAGGATCCCCGAGTCCCAGGATCGAGACCTGCATTGGTCCCTGCTCAGTGGAGACCCTGCTTCTCCCCCTGCCCCTCACCCCACTCGTGCTTGCGCTCTCTCTCTCTCAAATAAATAAATAAGATCTTTTTTAAAAAAAAAGTATGCATCTTCTTTCAAAGCAAATTGTGGTTGTCATTGGTTTTGAATGATTTTATGACTCTACAAATCTACAAATTCTAGCCATTTCTAAGATAAAAAGTTTTCTAAGATACAAAACCACCAGTATTTTACCACATCACCTAACAATAACAAATATGAGCAATATAGATCATTTAAAAATAAGTTTCCCAATCCTTTTCCATTGGCAAGTTAATTAATATTCTAAGATACACTGAGGTCAGGTCAGAGTGAAGGAAATACCTTCTTGATACCTGCCTAGCAAGCCAACAGTATTAGTTTACCAATCCATACCCAAAATCACATTCAACAGAAGTACGTATACAAACCCATCCACTTTGCTCCCTTCCATACCATTACTGTATTTTCAAATACTCAAGTACTAAGCAAACTCAGACAAAAGGGGAATTATGAAAACCCAGTACATTACAAAACATCAAAGGGTTTTTTAATGATATATGAAAGTAGTCCAACAAAATGACACAGAAACAGGTTTTATAGGCTCTAAAATACCAAGAAAAATAACAATTTTTTTCCTCTCTCACTACAAATCATTTCTGTCACATGGCCTGCCCCCCAAACTAAAAACTGAGAGCTGATTTTCAAAAGCACATTATACTTATTTTAAATCCCCCATTTCACCAAACTTGAATGAAAAAAACGTTCTAGATGACAATTTTACTTGTGGGGGGGAAAAGCTTTTACATAATATTGTCTGATAAATAGCTTTTCATGGCTAGTTAGGCCTCAAGTTACATAAACAACAACCAGACTCTAAATAAGGCAGAATTTATGGAGCAGCACATGGTGGCAGAAATACTGAGTTTGTGCAGGGGTGTTAAGACAGGTACTGACCTGCTTGGCAATTTGGTGTTATCCTGAGATTCTGATATGTGCAGTTACATGTCAATACACAGTGTCGCATTTTGACTCAAGCTGAGAGATTATCGAAAAACAAGTAAGATGCAGAGGAACCCTGTGACCCAAAAGTAAGGTAACACAGCTAAAAGCAAATCTGATTCCCGTAAGTACCCAAACAACTTCACAGCACCACTAAGGTGAAGGGGATTGCTTCCTAGAACTAAAGGTAATTGTGATGGTGGATCTGTTTTAAATTCATTTTTTGCACACTATACTGTTCTACGAACAATTGCAAAACAGTCTTTTGGAGGCTCGAAAAGGTTTAAGAACACATCCAAGTTAACAGAAAGGCATTTCACAAGGCGGAACTGCCCCACACTGCCTCTTAGCATTAGCACACAAGGGCAAGGTTCACCACATGCAAGAGAAAGTGAAGCACACACTCAGGGGCACGTTCACCACTCATGCAGTTTCTCACACCTAAAACAAGACAGACAACACTCAGGATATTCTGTCCACACTTTCCAAAATTCCACTTGTTGCACAAATCCCACCAGACCCAAGAAAATGAGCCCAACCTAACCCCAAATAGGGTCATGAGCATCAACGACCAGAAGTACAGAGTCGAACAATGTAAGAAAAGTGGGAGGGGTGCAGGATACAAACCACAACAAAACAAAGCATGCCCCAAAACGCTTAGGCGCTGGTCTGCCAGTTATTTTGAAGGCTGAAAGCCAGACGGCTAGGGTCCGGCAGGCTGGAGCCCCTCATCTAGCCCTTAGCCGCCAGAGGCCCCCAGGCCAATCTAGCGACAGGAGGCCCCAAGCTTAACCCAGCAGACCGCTCGCCCACCTCCCAGGCACACATTTAACAGGCCCTCGGTAACCTGGGGGCTGTCGGTGGCCTTCTGACGGTACAGAGAGCCCCCTAAGCCGTCCGGAATGACAGAATACCCCAACTCCTGCCTTGGCGGCGGCCATCACACCAAAAGAACGAACTTTTACGACAACTCCCACAATACCCGCGGCCTACAACTCCCAGAGTGCACCGGGCGGCGCCGCCGTTAACCCTGTCGTGGCGCCGGGGCTGGCGAGCCCTTTTCCCCTCCCCTTCCCAGCACCCAATTGTTGCACCAACTTTCACCCTCACAATCCCAAACTAACTTTGCAAATTCTGTCGAACAGTTCCAGTTTTGCTATTTCGCTGCCTTCCTTTATCACTCAGACCACCTCAACTGCCCAGAAAATTATCCCTGACAGAGTACTATTTGCTGTCCCCAGAGCACTCTTCATAGTGCTAAATGCTTATCATTTGTAGGGGTACATTTAGCTTCAGTTAATCTTCCCCTTCGCCTTTATAATTTTCTGGCATTTTTCTAAATTATTATAACACATATTTTGGTACTCAACAATATTAATTTAAAAATTGTTTTCTAAAATCTGGAAATCAACAACAGAGAAGAACTATCCTATAGTTGACTATAATAGTCTCTATCTCTACGTTTTGTAAGATAAACTTCCTTAAAAAATTCATGCAACTCTAAATAAGTCCTAATAAGAAAAATCAGATATGGGCAATATATCTTTTCAATTTCAAGTTCATTTTTTTTAAAGGGAAAACTCTATTGTGTCAACATACTTTGTTTTCCCTTTTTCTCTCTGTTGATAGAAAGATAATCAGAAATAGCATATAACTACTACTTTATCCCTTTCTGACTTTAAAAAATAGCAAACAACCAGTCAGGAAACATTTTCATATAATTTGAAAAGAAAACCAAGGGTTCATTCTTTCAGAAAACTGCACAATCTCATATTTTGCTAATGAACTCCTTTAAAGTTTCTCATTTTAATTAAAAACGAGTTTTTTAAAATGCATTTCTTTTAAATACATTGCCCATAATTTCAGTAAATATGAAAATCACATTTAGAGATCACAGTATCATCAATATAAATTAAATGTGTAAGATGTACTTACACAAACTGTAACTTGCTCAGACGTGTAACTGACAGACAAAATAATTGTTTGGTATTTGATGCATGCACTAAAACAACAACTAGATTCTCCTATAGTATCTGCTATTTTTCTCATACCAAAATATAAAATAAAATGTACATAATGTCTGATTTTTCCATAGAAACATTTTGCCATTTGAAAGGGCACTCAAAATGTATCATGAATTTCGAATCACAAAACTCAGAAATCCTAACACACACACAAAAACTCAAAGCCCTTTGGGAAAGATACATCTTCAGCAAAACTCTAAAAAATCTTATTTTAAACATGACCCTTAATATTACATTTAGCTTATTAGTAAATTTTTTGATCTAGTAAACTACAATGAGAAAATACTTCTGCATCATTAATTTTTTTATTTCATGTTACAGTATATAGTTTCATTAACAATTAAGGTAAATGCTATATGTCAAGACATAAAATATATACATATATATTTAAATTTTAGTTCATTAGACTATTTTAGCTTCTGTATTTTTCTAATTTTAACTTAACATCTTAGTTAGAATTTAGCTAGGCAAAGTTACATTTTTTCTCTCTATTTTTTAATATCTGCTAGACCATAAAAATGTAATGCATATTTTATATATTATTCTTCTGATGTTAAAATATGTGATTCGTAAGAAAGTTTCTAAAACAAGTCAGAAATGAAACTGATCTCCTCGTATATTTATAACATGCTTACAACTCTTAGTGCTATTAAATTATATTTTCCATTAGAAGTTAGTTTTTTCTATTTTTTATCTTTTAAAATATAAGATTTAAAACTGACATATTAAAGGACTTTATTTAAAGAGTACATTAGGAATAATGTTAGAATCTTTTTCAGATTACCAAAATTCTTCTTTTGAAAATAACTTAGAAGTTTAGTATATCCTAATTAAGTAATTTAAGTAAGTCTTAACCTATATATTTAATATTAATATGAATGTTTTATAAGGAGAAAAATATATTCTAGAAATGAATTCTTTAAATCCATGTAAAAAAAATTAGTACTTTTCTCCCAAAGTTTTTAGATTTTATTTAACCACATGAATTTTTACGTGTATTTCTTAAAGACCGAAACCTTATTATACCTTATTAAAACTTACATTTTTAAAAATATTTATATGTAACTGTTTCATATATTTAAAATTAGAAGTTTTGTTTGCTCTTGACAATATATGTTAATAGAAGACAAACATTGCAATTTATTTCTTTTTCCAAATGTGATATTGGTGAGAAAGCTAGAATGTACAAATTTGCATATTTTATAACAGATTCTATGTATAATTTCTCTAACTACTTCTTTCATTCTTTTAGCTTCATAAAATACTTCAAAGCATCTCTAAATGATTGTTTAGATATTTTAATTGCATTTTTACTTTATCTGCTTTAAAACATCTGATTTTCATACATGTGATTTATCCTGTTCATGCAAGTAAATTGCACTAATAGAATTACTGCCAAAAATAGAATGAGTTGCTAATATTTTAATATGCTCAAAAAGTTAGTTTGTCTTCCCTTTTCGTACGTTACCAGCATGACACAAATAAAAACTGAAAAGAGGTCACACACAAAGGACAGGTTCTTGCCTGATTAAACAAATTGTTTATATTTACATTATGACCCTACAAAGCAATATTTTCCTAGCATGTGAATATATCCCAGAGTTTAAGCTTCTTTGTTACTGCCCAAACCTTAAATAACTTTATTTCACTGGCCTGCTTTTAAAACAGTGACCAGTCTTTCAAATTTATCAAAATAGTCTATTTCTTATTATTATATATGTTTATATTTATGTTTAGGGATATTCTAGGTGTCTCTAGATTTTTTGAAATATAATTTTAATTTTGTTATGTCCTAAATACTTAGAAAAGATGATGATGGGAATCCTATTATAATGTCCGTCTATTAGAAAGTACATAAAAGGGGCCTCTTTTTTCCCCCAACAAACTGATTTTTTTAATGAAAAAATTTTCAACTAATTTGTTTTTTTAACTTAAAAATCCAGCTTTTTATCATCTTCATAATGTTTTATATCAGTTAGCATAAGCAAAGCTTAAATTCATGTTACTTCTTTTCTCTAATTGAAATGCCCTCTTTTCAACAGATGGATAAATAATAGCAAATGTTTCCTTACCTAAAGATGAAAAGTTTCACCTTTACAAAAGTCTCCAAGTTTCTTCAGAAGATAAAACTTGACATTTTCCTATAGAAATAAAAAGATACAGGTTAATGATTATGATCACTCTAAAAAATCATAATAGGATGATGGATATTTGAATTTTTTGAGTCCTAACTTTAGACAGCGAGGCTTAAATATAATTAAATTAAATCAATGCTGCCAATTAAAAAATCATCCTCATTTAAATTTTAAATTTTACCACAGAACCATCATAACTTTCTTATACTTAGTTGTCCTGCATTTTATTCTGCTATTGACATATCATGTGGATCTTATTTATGACTCAATAGTTTTAATACTCTTTTGATATATTTGTCAATAACTATCCTAATCTGTTTTAAGATGTTTTCTAATACATAGTAATGCCTGTTTTAGACATAGTTTCTATAGCCTAAATTTCTAATCATGTGAGAGAAAAAGGTCCAAATCCTAAACTTCGTAATTTTCAAAGGCTTTTCTAGCTTCAAATCAATTTCTGCAAAAAGAGATATTTAACACATGACATACTCTAAGATAGAAACAATAAATACTTTAAGACAGAGTAAGACTTAGACTGAATGTTTAAAAGCCACTGTCGTGCTCCTCCCTCTCCTTCTTTCTGGTCATAATTTTATTTCCATTTTAATACAGGTTTACATTCATTAGCTCACATTCCTTCTCTCCAAAGAAAAAATTATTTCTGCTTAGAAAAATTTCAGATTCTTTACATTTTCCCTTAAGGGCATGTAAAGACCTACTATTTCCAATTCCAGAAGGGGGAAATGAGTATCAATTATACTATTTCTCCCCCAAATTTCTTTTCAGAGAGTTATTTTCTATTCCTTCCCTCTATATGATTCTGCCATACCCCACTCAGCTTTTTTTTTTTTTTTTTTTAACAAACCAACAAGGTTTGTCTGACATTCCTCTCCCCAACATTTGAGGACACATTCTGATTTTGTTTTTGTGTTTTGATGCATATGTCAGAGTCTGGCTAATGCCACCTCTCCATACTCCAAACATAGCCAGTTTTCACTCACCACTAGGGACTTGCGGGCTTTCACGCACCAGACCCCTGCAAATCCCTGTTCTTCACCAGGACGTCCCATTTGGAGTCCTCATGCGGATGAATAAAGTTGGAGAGCACAGGGGAGTTAGAACCACAAGAAAGAAGGCTAAGCATAGATGTCACCAGTCACATCCCTGAAAGTATCTTGCCCGTAACAGTAATGCTTTAAAGCAATATAGAACCTATAAAATTCATATGCCCGACCACTAAAATACTCCTTTCTATTACATCACTCATGGCTACCTTTGATTTCCTAAGCCATTGGTTTTTTAATGTGTCCTTTGTGGTACAAACAATTTTGCAAGTGCAGAGAGGTTTCTTTTGAGGGTAGGAGAACTGACCACTCACGGGTCCAACCAGTTTCTAGGGCAGAAGCAGGATGACCTCTTGGGCCTCCACCCAGACTAAAAGCTTGAGTTCTGCCTCTCGTTTTGCCTTGTCATACACGCCCGAGGGATTGAAGATAACCCTGTAATCATGCTGCACCTCAGTTTCTTGGTTTCCAAATTGATTCCATCACACAACGCAACAAGCAGATCACGAAGTGGGAGCCCAATCAAACGGCAGAAAGAAGAAAGATTGAGACTAACAGGTCTTTATTCCTCAGCTGCCCCCATTTTCCTGAAGCCTTTCTCTCAGCAATGGAGGTGGGCTGCGGTATTGGGCAAGGCTGAGGGATACAATATGGACGGCTTCCAATATCCCCAACCCCTACAACAGTGTAAACAGTAATATGGCCAGACATAACGGCAATATTTTTCCTTTTTAATTAAAAAAATATGCCAAACTAAAAGCCTCTTTCTAAAATACTGACATGGTAGGTAAATGCTTTTTATAAAGAATAATACATAAGTGGGTTCACAGCCATAAAAATCTTATCACTACTTCAGCCTTGGTCCTGTTGGCTTCTTTTCCTCCATGTATACGGACAAACTAGTCCTCATTCAGTAATCCAAGGCTATTGTAACCGGGGAGCAAGCACAGTGGGGAGCCTTTAAACCCCTCAGAGAAACCCCCTCCAACCCAACCTGGCTCCAAGGATTGTAAAGGGAACTCAGCACAGCATTGTCAGTGTTCAGAAAGAGGATTTCTGCCCCACTCTCTGGCTCAGAACTCCACGCCAAATTAATCTGACTCATTAGTTCCTATTGAGACACTCAGTTATTTAAAAGAAAGCACTAAGCATAGACTTAGTTAAAAGTGATTTTTTAGAAAGCCAAGATTTATTAATTCTAAACAGTAACAGATTAACGTTAACCACTTATCAATTTCAACACCACCAGCAGCAAATGGATTAATTCATTTGCCAGAGCAATTAACACTGTCATACTCTCTCCCAAACTTCCTTTGCATTTTAGGAAACCAAGTTCTTAGAAATAATAAAATAAGAGTTTTCCTTACCATGGGCTTTTAAACATTAACTACAAATCCAATCTCAGACTGTTTAGCATAAAATTAAGAGTGCTCTCTCTCTGTCTCTCTTCCTCCCTTCTATTTCTCCCTCTTTGAATTAATTAGGGGGAATTCACAATCTTCTGTACTCTGCTTTCCAACCTGGGTATCACTCCAAAATGGAAGGAACTTCCTCCCTCGTTCCCTTCATCCTTACTTGAAATCCCTCTTTAAACATACCACAAATTTTCCTGGTATCACTGTACTGTGATTCTGGCTAAATTTCACCAAACTCTATCCTCACAGAAACTGTAAAATGCAAAATGTAAAATGAGGGGGTTGTACAGGACAATCTCCAAGGTCCCATTTAGCACTGGCATTCTATATGTGTCTCTGATGATCGAAAGAAACTGGAATAACTCCATCTGAGCACCCAAATTTGGGCCTCACTTCTGTACATGCTACTGCTTTCACTGTATCTGTAAACTTTTTGCTGAATTACACCCTAACACATTTTTCTGCCTTTCTAGGCGAACACTTCACTTCACTTTGCTTCTTCAACCTAATACTTTTCTTTCTCTAAGAAACCGTTCTGGATCACTGATAATGCTAACTCCATTCTTTCCATTAAGACCATCACTGTACCACCAGCAACATTTTTCTGACCTAATTGGGGAATCACTTAATAATACTGTAACACATTCTTCTTCTAAGAAAACAACAGTGTTTACTTCCCCAGACCCTACCATCCTCATCCTCATCTATAACATTTACCGAGAGCTTCTGAGGCGACAGACACTGTTCTAAGCACTGCACATTGAATCCTAACAACCAGATAATGCAGATTCTATTATCCCCATTTTACAGATGAGCAAATTGAGGCAAACAAAGATTAAGTCATGTGCTCGGGGTTTATTTCTAATGAGTGAAGGATCCAAGTCTGAAAACCACACATTTTGGGTACAGGGCTTGCACCCTTAACCCCATGATGCACTCACTACCTTTGATATGATGATTTCCATGGACCCTCCCACTTCTAAAATTCTCTGATCACCCAGCACTTGATTATCTCAGTCTCCTAATAGATGAATTAGGCATAACCAGAATATCTATTTTATAGTGTTGTTGGGGAAAAATGAAAGAAATTTAATGTAAAGCACCCAAAACAGTGCCTGGCACAGAATAAATAGTTTGAGGAAATGTCAGCAATTATTTCATGGGAAATCTCTCAATTTGCAGATGAAGACACTGAGGTCACTATTAGTTAGTGGAAAGACTAGGACTGGGACCCGGAAGTAATGCACCAGCTTCTTTTTACAACTGCCATTTATGATTGCAATGTTAACTTCAGAGACACAGTTAAATTTTAAGACTAAAAAGTCATGTATATCTTGTGTTTCTTAATCTGGGGCTTTACTTATTGAACTATACTCTTCCTGCTAAAGGGGCAAATTCCAAGGAATCAGGGATTCTGGATTTGCTTGCCCGCCCCCCCTTTTAACACATGGCTAGGCTTTGCTACCAGTAAATATCAACAACCTCTAATAGTTTTTGGAAGAGCAAGCTTACCAGAAGCTTCCTATCTATTAAAAATCACCTCTATATTGGGGCACCTGGGTGGCTCAGTCGGTTGAGTGTGGACTCGACTTTGGCTCAGGTCATGATCTTGGGGTTGTGGCATTGAGCCCCACATTGGGCTCCACGCTTAATGCGGAGTCTGCTTGGAAATCTCTCTCTCTCTCCCTCTACCCTTCCCCCTGATTGTGCTCTCTCTCTCTCTCAAATAAACAAATAAAATCTTTTAAAAAAATTACCTCCATATTGAGTATAGGTTGAAAGTCTTTTCAAATGGTGATAACGATTTGGTGGAATGCATTTCTCACCAGAGGCCCCATACTTGAGAATGAGTCCATTTTATGTGCATTAATTGAAAAATCGGGGCGCCTGGCTGGCTTAGTCAGTAAAGCATGCAACTCTTGATCTCAGGATCGTGAGTTTGAGCCCCACGTTGGGAGGTAGTGTTTAAAAAAAAAAAAAAGATATAGGTGTTCAGGATGAAAGGTCTCCTTCCCTGTATAAAGAAAACTGGGGTTTGCAAGGGCTGTGCAGGTAATATTAATATTTTTACATCGATGTGTGATGTATTAAACGTGATAAAAGATTTGAGCATGCATTTGTGTACAGCAAAGAATCAAAGGACCTAAAGTCAACACAGTTGAGGCCGGGCTCTACACGCCAGAATTTTATGTAGAAACAATTTTTTCTGTATATTTTTTTCCTGGGTCCTCATGGCAATAAATAAATACACACATTTTGTTATCAACAAAAGCTATGCTAACATATCAAAAAAGTATTACATTACTTGGGTAGAACACAGCTACTGTCGTAATAACTATTCAAAAGACAAAAGAATTTGTAAGAAGTGCAAAAAAAAAAAAATCTGGTAATTCCAAACAAGAGTAAAATAAAATAATCTTGGTACAGTTTATATTTTTATAATTTATGTCATTATCTTCGGACTTTCAGTTAGCTTCTAGGGTCATATTGGCTCCTCTCATTGCCTCTCAAGTTCTTATCCGAGAAGCCATGGCTCACAAACCCTTTTATTTCGGTGGTCTTCTTCAAGGAACATTCCACCTTGTCCTGAGGTCAGTACCCCAAACTTCTCAGCATTTAGCTCAAGTAAATAAAAAGGCATATGCCTTCATTTTTAATGTCTACCATGCTTTCCTTGTGGCTTTTGAATGCATTCAAAAAATAAAATAAATTGTATTTTTGCTCAGGATTTTCCTTTTGTACTGGTTTGTGCAGTAATGACCATACTCTTAAGAACTAAAGCCCCACCTGAGAATGTTGAATTTGCCTATCAGTCCAGAGAAATTTCAAATCTATGGTCCCCTCTTGTGCATGCACAAATAGTTATCACAACAAGATTTTATTTTATTAATATGTGTGGTATTTTTTAACACTAGAAGTTTGGATCTCAAGGGTTTATTTGTTTGGTTGTTTGTTTTTACAGTCTGTTTTGGAAATTTTCAAGCAAAGAAAAGTAGAGAGAATATAACAAACATCCATGCACGTATCAGCTCTATTTAATAGTTAACAGTCACATTTCCTTCATCTCTCTTTTTTTTCTTTGCTCAAGTACTCTAAAGGAAATGACAGGTACCATGATATTTCACGCCTAAATACCTCATTGTGCACATTTGCTACATAACCAGAATGTCATGATCGCTCCTACCAAATTAACAATAATTCCCTACCACCGAGGCCATACTCTATTTTGGGGGGTGGGGAGCGGGCCGGAGGGAGAGGCAGAGAGAGAATCTTAAGCAGTCTCCACATCCAGCGTGGAGCCTGACGTGGGGCTGGATCTCACGACCCTGAGCTCATGACCTGAGCCGAGATCAAAACTCGGATGCCCAACCAACGGAGCCACCCAGGTGTCCCTGCCATATTCTCATTTTTCCACGTTGAATCTAATTTTCTTGATAATTTCCTTAAGTCTCTATTCTGTCATCAATGACAGCACACTCGTATTTCTAAATAAAAGCCACTTCGAAAGTGGTTAATTCCAGCAAATTCTGCTAAGGTAGCAATGTGCTCCCTGAACTGTTCCAAGTTCATTACCTGATGGATCACCAGGCATCATCTAGTCTTGCCCATATACCTGTTGGAGACATCATGCTAAATCAAACACTGATGAGCACTGGATAAAAGAAGCTGTGGGATTTCGAGTATATATTTCCCCTCCATAATCAGCTTGCACTGGGGAGCAAAGGGAGTGGGACAAGGGACCACCAAATCCTAAATAGAGTCACGTAGTTTTAAATGGGTTTGTTTTGTCTAATCATTCAGTAGACGTCTATATAGCCCAATCTACACAAGATGCAAAGGTGGTAATTTTCTGTAGAGTCAAATTCATGGAAACTCAGAGGGAAAAAAAAAATCACTTTTCCTTCACTCAAGTAAAATTATAATCTATCAGAGGAGGGGATAACTGGATTAGTTGGGTTTTCTAGGAGTAAGAAATAAAAAGGATTTTCTTAGGGGGTGGGGAGAGGAGAGACTGGAAATTGACCTGACATAAATTTTAAGTCATGCTCAGTCATAAAGACCAGGGTGAAAGGTCTCTCTTGTCCTTTTGTAGGAAATCATCAGAAGGAGAAATAGGTAAGCTAAGATTACCTTTTTGCTTCAATTTCGTCTGCAAGCTACTTATTTTTCTAGTAATGATCATCTACTATATATGAGTCTCTCAAAAACCGACGTAAACCAAAGGGGATAGTCAAGGGTTTTGCAAGCTCCGACACTTGAAGCTATCTTGAAGGCTAGTCTTCCATGGTATTAAGGGTAAGAACACTGCTTGGAACATCCTGTCTTAACCTTTACCTTTCGCATCTTCTCCTTCCACAAAGCCACCTTAATAATGTTTGCAATGTTATTGTTTTAAAATTATCATTTTAATTTATTTATATATGACTGAACTAGTTAAGGACACACACATTTTTTTTCCACTGAGGTAAAACTGTATGGGGGACAAGATAAAGGTATCTCCTCTTTCCATCGTAACCAAAGCATATCATATTATGCTTTTCTCCATTTTTCCCCCCTTTTAAATAAGGGAACTATAACAATTGTGTAAGTAGACAATATTTAAATTTGATAGTGTCAGAATTGAGTAAGGCATGGCCATCAACACTCAGCCATATGCCATCCCCTTAAGAACCTCATTCTAAAAGACATGCCAACATGCCCATGTGCAACATTTACAAAAATACATGTGTGGAAATGTTTACACTTGATATGGTAATTTATGTAGAGGAAGTCAAAGCGAACTGCTTCCAAAATGGGACCAAAGGAAGCATCAGAAACCAGAATCCAAAGACAGTCCTCAATCTTTTCCTTTAGGCACCAAAAACTTTCCAGAAAAGTCAATAAGTAACTTAGTTGCTGACCACCTCCCCTTCCCACTCTCCTGAAGAAAACATTTAAAGCAAAAAAGCATGGCAAATATGCAAGAAATAAAAAGAGCTGTAATAGATCTATAATGATCTAAAAACTCGGCAATCTATCCCTGACCAATGACATTGGCTGCAGAGCCACCCAGTGCGTATGCAGATGGACAGACCGGACAGACAGATGGACAGGCTGTGCATACCTCCTGCCCATGTGATCATCCCTACTGAAGACTTCCCACCTGCGCTCAGTGGGATGTTAGAAGAAACAACCTCAGAATAAACACATACACATACATACACAGGTACTACAAAAAACTTTAAATGCCTCACAGGAAAGGGATTTTTTTTTCTCTAAAGAGTTACTTTGCAAATGAAGTTTACAGTATAAGCAGTTTCCTATTCTGCCATCCTATGCAGGCATTCCACTGTCCAAAGAACAGAACGTCAGCATCACTTACTCATCTAACAAATACTTATTGCCTCTACCTGCCTGGTAATAGAAACATTGGTCTTTAAAGTCAGAAGGGTCCGGTCCTCAGAGATCATCTAATTCAATTTATTCACTCTACGGAGGAAGCCAAGAGAGGTAAAATGACTTACCGAGGCCATACGGCTTTCTAGACTGATTATCTTCTTCAATAGATGACAAAGAGCTCAAAAGAAGGAACTGCCAAATAAAAAGTCAGGGATATGGTAGAGAATACCCACCAACACCGAAAGATTGAGAATTGGACTTTTGGGCAACCTTTCAGAAGAAGAAAAAGAGGCTGGTCATTTGCCCCATCCTTCTTTTCTCATGTCACTCACTCACCACACACCCTGCAGAGCAGTAGTCAACCACCTACCCCCTGGATCCTCTCCCACCAGGCTCAGGGTGGGGATGGGGGGCGGAGTGGTGGTGAGAGGGCGGGAGGAGGGAAAGAACAGGATGCTGGCTGTGGGACACGGAGCCTCGCCAACACACAGAAAAATGACCTTCCAGAGACAGCTCCGAATCAAATACTGATAAGGGTGTTCCTTCCTATTGGAATCCAGAGCTCATTGCAATGGGTAGCTATAGGGTACCTTTAGGTCAGGACTGCTAAGAGTTTCAGAGAGAACAATTCCTACAGTGAAAAGAAATGGAAGGAAAGAGAAAAAAAAATGTATGTAAGTTTTCGTTGTTCATTCAGTGTCCTGACATGGGGCCTTTTTGGTATTAGCTTGAATGGTCTCCTTTAACAGGAAGGCTCAAAAGAAGCTCAGCTGGTGCCTATTAGGACTGACCACACTCTGGACAAATTGGAAGCTAACCTTAGGAACTTTGAGGGAAAATGTCTGAAAGGTCCTTTTTTTTTTTCTTTTAGTCATGTTATATTTGCTAGCATGCATTTTTAAATTAACTTTTAACTTTTTTACAGTGTTTTTTTTTTAAAGATTTTATTTATTTATTTGACAGAGAGAGACATAGCAAGAGAGGGAACACAAACAGGGGGAGTGGGAGAAGGAGAAGCAGGCTTCCTGCCGAGCAGGGTGCCCAATGTGGGGCTCGATCCCAGGACCCTGGGATCATGACCTGAGCCGAAGGCAGATGCTTAACGACTGAGCCACCCATGCGCCCCAAACTTTTTTACAGTGTTAAAAAAAATCTATATTCTGGTCTCAAAGTAGTTTCTAAAAACAAAGAAAGCTTAGCACATAAATTGTCTTATTTCTAAGATATATCTTAGAAAGTCCTCTTGCTGTGAGAGAACTTGGAGATCTCAGGTAAATACTCGTAGACACCTGAGATCCTTTACTTTCTATTCAATCTGTGTTTGTCAAAAAAACCTTATAGATTTTTTTTTTTACCCCTGCCAAACTATCCACCATCTGTTTTCTGTCTGCACCAAACTTAAATCTCCTTTGAAGTCTAAATCATGTGTCCAAGCATCCAACAGCCCTAACTTTTGAAAGATAGAGGTACACTGTTTTTTTGTTTTTATTTTTTTGAAGAAAAGAAACCCACTAGACTATTAGGATTTTGTTTACTGGGCATTAGGGCCAATGCTGGGGAAACATCAATAGAGGTGACATTAAGGCAGTAAAAATTCAACCATCTTGAACCTTCATCTTTTTCAGCTATCAAGTTAGGTTCTTAAAGGGAGATGAACTTTTAGAGACACAGAAGTTGAGGTCGCCGAATATCCAACCTTGCCCCACGCTCTAATCCATGGCAAGATACCTCACTGCTGGGCATTAAGACAAAAATCCTTCTGGCTGTCAGAAATATCTAGACGCACAGGGGCTTGCCATGTTTTGGAGCACCCTCCAGGGCAACAGCCCCTAAAAAGGCAAGAGAAGCAAACAGAAATGTAGGGCATTAACCTGTACACAGAGAAAATCAAAGGGCACCCTATAAACCCCCACTGTGGGTATAGCTTGGAACCTTGCTTAGTTGTCAATAGATACTTCCCTAATGTTCATCATCAACCCCAAAGACAGGTTGTCAAAGCTCAAGATGACTTAGAGATGACGCAGTCCATTTTTCACATTTTGTAGATGTGGAGACAGCTCCAGAGAAAGGAAGTGCCCAAAGTCACACAATCAACAGGCTTAAAAAACCCAGAACTTCTGCCTCCCATCCAATTCTCTTCTATGCACTGGAATTTCACCTTTCCAAAACATTTAACCACACACCACACTCATCACCTCATTTAATCCTGTAAGAAATCTCTGCGGTAAATAGAGTGCCATCCCCATTTTCCAGACAAAGAAATTACTATAGAAGTTTACACCAAGTCACTGCCAGATTCAGAATCACAATTAGGTCTCTCGACACTGATTTGGCATCTGAAAACAATAGTTTCTGTTTATTTAGTGTCTACATTTGTACTTTATATATTATGATTTCTCTTTGGTATCCCAATTTTTTTAAAGAAGCAAACAAAAATATCATATTTGAATTGGAGATCGGACTAAATACAATCAGTTACTCTGAAAAAAAAATTCCAACACTGCATCCTCCCCACTAAATGTTTCTGGAGAATGTGTTGATCTGCACATTCCCTTCTGGACCCACCATCAGCTGTAGCCATGGCTGGGAAGTCCAACCCCGTGGGCTTTCCTATTTCATAGCGGTCATTCAATACAGAAAATAAGCTGTATTCTGAGTCACTAGGAATTCACCAAATGAAATTGGTGTTGAGGCCCACTGAGCCTGTGGCCAAGGTAGTATGTCTTCCATGGAGATCTAGAGAGAAATGACACCTGAGGAGGGAGACGTCACCAAGCAGGCTCAATAAACTCCACAAATGGGGCCACCAAGGGCTTCCTACCATTGGCCATTGAGCTCTTCTAGACTAAATACACCATAATCTAGGTTGGTTTGCTTCAACCAATACACTGAAAGCTTAGAAGCAGAGAAAATTGAGCAAATACGGAGGACAAACAAAAATATAATAAGATTAGCTTTCTCAAGGTACATTTAAGAGACAATAAGCCAGACTGAACTCCTACTATGAACAAAATACCACACATGACCACAACTCGAATACCAAGACATTGCAGGACTCCATTAGAATCACTTGACACTGCTCATTTGGAAAATTGTGATATTATAAAAATTACTATATTTTGTCAAGTAGTCTGGATAATTTGTTCAATGCAAAGGATTGCAAATAGGCTTTGTCAGAATTGACAATTACCTAGATCTTTTCAAATTTGTGGATAGACAGGAATAAAGATGTTTCTTGGAATAAAGATGTTTCTTCATCCCTTCCCTTTCCCTCACCCGCCCCCATGTACATTTCCCTAGAAAAATACGCCTGGGTAAATCAACTCCCAAATCCAGCAATATGGAAAAAAACTGGTAAGGATGGGATCATGTTTGGCCAAATAGCTGCTTCATATCAATTATAAACATAGACTCAGACATTGGGTGAAATGTGGTTATGAGATGAATGGTGTGGGTTATCAGTAAAGATGAGTGACATCCTTAAATGCTCATATTGTATAGCCCCTAATACTTTTTTTTTTAAGGTTTTATTTATTTATTTGAGAGAGAGAGAATGAGAGACAGAGAGTATGAGAGGGAGGAGGGTCAGAGGGAGAAGCAGACTCCCTGCCGAGCAGGGAGCCCGATGCGGGACTCGATCCCGGGACTCCAGGATCATGACCTGAGCCGAAGGCAGTCACTTAACCAACTGAGCCACCCAGGCGCCCCTAGCCCCTAATACTTTTGATTAAGCCAGTCGAATGGCATTGCAAAATTCAACAATATTTGTTTGAAAATTATTTAGGTGAATCTCGGAGTCTTTTAAGACAAGTTTGGGATAGCTCTACCAATGGTGTTATGCTGTATCACAGTTTAGTGAGAGCCCTGATTACAATAAATACATAAAACCAAAAGAATATAAATGTATGTTTCACATATTCATTCATTTCTCATTTATTCAACCACGGCTATCATACAGGTTAAAAAAAAAAGTTTAGAAATTTAACACAGCTCTGGAGAGTAGCTCTAACCCAGACAAATCTGTATTAGGACATAATATTTTTAAGTCAAAGTAGCCTGAAAAATTGCAACAGTGCAGTGGTCTTCTTGTCCATTTTTATTAACATTTATATTTGCACAGCATCTTTTTTTTGGGGGGTAGCTGATTTCTTTTCTATCTGTTAAGTTGTGAGTCAGTGCTCATCTGAATGCCTAACAAATCTTGAGAATTAAAAATGCCTTTAAAATTCTAATCAGTAGTGACTATGAAAAGTGATCAAGTCCAGAGGCTTTGTTTGTTGTTGTTGTTGTTTTAATAATACACAGCCAGTGAAAGAGACATAGTTGCTAGTTGCCAGACATAAAGCAATAATGATGTTGCTGAAAATGCTTAAATCTTTTTTATTTGGGGTAAATTTAAAATACAAAGTTATTCAGCAAAATGGGATCTCAATATAAGAACAAGACATTGGAAGCTGACAAAAACAAAATTATTTATCAGAGGAAAGAAAGTTTCATTGAGATGGGGTCCAATCTCTCTGGTAATTAAAGAAAATCATTACTGTGGGGTATTTATTTTATGTGGCGTGTTGCAAACATTTTAAAAGATAATTTTTTATGTCTTCTTATTTGGCATTTTGTAAAAAAAAGTCATGAAGACAAAAACTTCTGGAGTAACATTGAGAATTTTGAAACATTATTACTGACATTAAAACCAGCAAAAAGAAAATTTTTGCCAGTGCTTTCAGTTTTCTAATAATCTTTTTAAATACAGATAAAAATTTATTAGGCAAAATCAAAACTTCTTGAAAATTTATTTATCATGATCAAGATTTTAAAGGTTAGCATTATAACAGAATTCTGTGATAAAAATCTAAAGAAAGGAATATCATTTAGAATATCTGAAAATACATTTTAGAAATAAACTGAATTTATGTGGTAAGCTTTCATTGACATTGGCAACTACTCTGAGGGACCAGAATATAGATTTTTTAATACTATGAAATTTTAAAAAGTTGATTAAAAATTATATGCTAACAGATATAACATCACTATTAAAAATGTCTTTTTAATATCTAGTGAATGAATAATAGTAAACAGTAATAAAACAGTTAAATGCTATTTTAGTTTTCCTGTATGGCTCTTGTTTCATAAGATATCGCTATGAATTTTTTGTTAAATCATGTTATTTTATTTTAACTCAGAAATATATATGTCTATATTGTTTCTTAAATGCAGTTCATTGTGATCAAGGTTTTTTTTTTTTTTTAAAGCAAGGTCTAACACTTAAACATTTAGATAGCAAATTTAGGAGATACCAGGGCTTATCCCAAACATTTTTTTCAATGTTGGTATAATTCCATATAATCGCTATAAAATCAATTACTGTGTTTTTTTATAATGTCAGTACATCTGTCTGAAAAATCAAAAACCTTCACAGGGCTATGTTGCCTGGGTGATCCCTGACAACTGGATGCTTATAAACATCAGGTAACTAGAACTGAGTCATGGAACCTTTTAGCACCTTCTAAAACCAAGCCATCCCTCTTTAACTTTCAAATCTCGTGAGATTAATTCATTAAGAAAGTAAAGCAAAGTAAATGCAACTGGTTAGCCATCAATCTGAAGGTTCTAAAACTGTATTAGACTCTCCCTCTTTATTGATTCTTTCTATGATAGTTCTTATGTTCTGTGTAATACCCTTTATTATTATTATTACCCCATAGGATGTGTAGCATTTATTTTTGTATCAATGTAAATACTTAGTTTCGTAAAATAGGATTATGATCCATGTTTTGAGTTACATTTTGCATCAACCTTGTAATCTGCTGCAGCTGCTTAATGTTAGTCTAGGAGTTGGCAAATGGAAAGTTTAAAAACAATGCTATTATTTTGCTAATGTTCTTGAAAACATTACTTAGGATACTACAGGTCTTAGATAAAATAAAAATAATCCTTTTCCTGAAATCATTGTTTTAGCAACCTTCAAAAACTAAAATGTGAGAGAAGTTCAAATTCCCCTATAGTTTCTGTTTCTTGCTACTAGTTTATTTGTATGTAAAAATAAAAATGCCTTATTTTTATTGCATTTTAAGGGCCAATAAATAAATATGTGACTAGTTCTCAAATGTATATTCTATCTTTAGAATTTACAAATAAATTGAAGTAAATTAAAGGTTTATATTCCTAGGAAAGGGGACAAAAATCTGAGCAGCAGAATACCAACTTTCTTAAATGTTTGGTATTCAAATTAAAAATTGTTATTCTGCTTTACAGTTCTGAAAAGAGATTAACTAAAATAATTTTTAAAATTTTATATATAGTTAAGATTGCTTTTAGTTTTTAGCAAATCTTTTTAAATAGTATTTCTATCCAGAATGTATACTTTTCTATTGTTTTACAAATAGATATAATGTAGAATTTTTTCAGTTCAATTTTTCAAAAATTCAGATAAAAAATCATAAGCAATTAATGCTCGCTTAGCAACTCCTTGCTTTCCATGGAAATAAAACTTTTAACTAATGAACTTAACTCAGCTTCCTTTTAATATTGCAAATACTGGTATTTTGAAAACCAAGAATTTAAGCTGTTTTTAAAAAACATAAGAAGAGTTTTAAATATTTATAATAATTTTATTCCTAAGTAAAAATAGTTATGAATTAGAAAAATTCATATTAAAAAGTGGATATTGTCTGTGATTCCTTATGGGAGAAAAATAAAGAATTGTATTGGTTTTTAACAGTATCATATGTTAACTATTAGTCCAAAATTGCTTATTTTGGTCTTTTTTACATTTTTTGAATTATTAAAGACAGATTTCAGGACTAAACTGACAATGAACTTCTACAGTTATCAATTTGCCTTCATCAAAATGTTCTTACTTGGCAAAAATTTTAAAAATGTAATTTGTAGGGGTAACATCTCTCTGTAATTAAGTTGTTTCTTTTAAAATAATGTCCCCATAAACATGTGATAAACTGTCTTGCATTCTTGCAACATATTTATAAGATATGATTCCTAAAAAATATTTTCTTTGAAGTATAAATTAATTGCCAAAGAAATGGATTATTTGTTAATAATCAAAATTTAGTTTTTCAGATTATTTTAGAATGATCTATTTTTACTTTAATTCTGAAAATACATGAAGTTAAAAATATATAATTACATCATTTTTAACAGTAACCATTTGTTTTGGCATTTAATGATTAAGGCCAATATTTTGCCACAGGCTTTATAAAAGCTTATTTTAAGAGTTCAAAATATTTAACTAGTCATCTTGAAAAAATCTTCAAATATTATAAAATTATAATGAAAGATCTTAAAAGTTAAATTTGGGGAAATTTTAGTTTTTGGTTTTATTTTCTTCCTACATTTTGTCAATCTAATTTCACAAAGTTTAGTCTTTTTGTAAACAGATAACAGCCATTTCATGTCTCATACTTGGAAACATTGTTTTGATAATATTTTTATTTGTAGAAGAACTATCTTTTCAATTTTTAATGTGCCCGAAACTTTCTTAAAACAATATTAGAATTAACGTGATTCTGTTGAATGTATTCCACAGCTCTATATTTGAAGAACAAGTGAGATAAATCATAAGCTTTCTTTTTATATTCATTTAACTATTTCTCTTTTAAATATTATGCTTCTAATTTTCTAATAGGACATATGACAGGCCTTGACAGTACTCATTTCTGGCATGAGTGAGTTTTAAACTTTGTTTTAATTTAAATATCTGATATATTTCAGGGACTATTAATCTACCTGATTTTTTACCTTGAAATTTGCAGGCCAGTTCAGTTTTCTGTGAATATTTATTTAAAAAAATTTTTTTAAAGACATTCATACTGGGTTTAAAAAATATTTTTAAAAGATCATCTATCTTTAGCTGACTAGAGCAATGTAATTACTTTTGAATTTCTGAACCTTTATAATTCTGTAGCTTGGCTGTTACTTTAACATTTATCAATAACTACCCCCGGGTACACTAGACACACAGGTAATAATTCCTTTCTTGATTTACATTGTGTAATTCACAAGAATATACAAATACCACATGAGCAAAACCATAGGGTATCACCTCCAGCTGACAAATAGCTTAATGAGTTTCTTTTACCTTCTGTTAAATCTCGTCATCTCATCTGAAAAAGAAAGGTACTTGGAGGGTTAGTCTTGAGAAAACTTTTCTAGGGGACAGAAGGGAGTATTACTTGATACAACATTTGTCTATCCCTCATAAAAATAACTTTAGATTTTCTTGAAAGAGGATTCTCTGAGAGTCTTCCTTTCTTTTCCTTTACATTATACACATTTCACTGAGGTTGAATGCACAGAAAGAAAAAAAAAGGAAAGAAACGTTCATGAAATTTCTTCTGACTTATATCCTATGATCCTCTTCAAACTCTCAGGGTAAAGAGCAATTACTGGTGAATTGATCAGTGAGGACAAACAATCCACATAGTTCAGTCTCCTCAAATCTTCTGTTTTCAGTGAGGGGATTTTTTTTTTCCTTTAAATTATCTGAATAATTGGTCCAACTCTTCAGTTCAATTTGCATGTCTAGACAGGAAACTAGACTGAATAAGGCTTGGAAGGACTGTGATTTTTGAAACTGCCTTTTTCTTTTTTTTTTTTGAAACTGCATTTTGAATTGTAATTCTTACTATCTTCCACATGTCATCTCACCGGCTGCTTGCATCTGAAGCCTTCCAGAAATCTTGTGACATTTTTTAAGCAGTCGTGATCCAGAAATATATGTACATATACATGTTTTAAAACTTACCAGGGTCTGCTTTACTTTTCCTCTTTTAAAAGCCTACCACAAGCACTTAATTTGTCACTTCTACACAGGTAAATATAAATTTTCTCCCAGCCCCACCCAGTTTTCATGAGTAAATAAAAATATTTACCTCTTTATACAAAAAGCAAAGTCTTTGTGTTTTTTGCAACACATTGCTGACTGACTACTTAAAGGTAAC
The DNA here is from genome assembly GCF_054177405.1 of Leptonychotes weddellii. Classification (NCBI taxonomy): domain Eukaryota; kingdom Metazoa; phylum Chordata; class Mammalia; order Carnivora; family Phocidae; genus Leptonychotes; species Leptonychotes weddellii. The sequence continues at coordinate 15,589,140 of NC_138379.1, forward strand.
TCTTTTTAGAAAAGAACTGAATGGTTTCATTTGTGAAAAGTAACATTTGTTCAATGACATTTTGCTGAAATCCTTTTTTTTTTTAAAGTTATCAATCATTTTACAAAACAAAAAGAGGCTGCTCAAAAAAATCATGTTTTTGGAGGAATATGCAAAAAAAAAATCTGAAGTTTTATTCATTATTGTTTCAAATGGCTAATAGCAGACTGGAAAGAGTTAAAAATGTGATTGAACAAAGATGGTCAAAAGATCCAAATTTCCAGTTGTTAAGATAAATAATCACAACGGGGCGCCTGGGTGGCTCAGTTGGTTGAGCGACTGCCTTCGGCTCAGGTCATGATCCTGGAGTCCCGGGATCGAGTCCCACATCGGGCTCCCTGCTCGGCAGGGAGTCTGCTTCTCCCTCTGACCCTCCTCCCTCTCATGCTCTCTGTATCTCATTCTCTCTGTCTCAAATAAATAAATAAAATCTTAAAAAAAAAAAGATAAATAATCACAGGGATGTAATGCACAACGTGATGACTATAGGTAACGCTGCTGTATCTTATATCTGAAAGTTGCTAAGAGAATAAATCCTGAAAGTTTTCATCATAAGGAAAATAAATATTTTGTGGGGTAACTGTATGAAGTGATGGATGTTAACTAAACTTACTGTGGTAATCATTTTGCAAATATATATGCCAAGTCATTATGCTGTACCCCTTAAACTTATATAGCACTGTATGTCAATTATATCTCAATAAAACTGAAAAAAAGATTTAAGTAAAAAGAAAATAAAAGGAAATTATTATTGCATCAGAAGCTCTAATAAATGCCCATTTATTGCTCCAACAATTGCTATGGCTATTTTGATAAAGCAAGACCTTGCATGGAATCCTTCATTTTCAGACATTTTAAATAAATTACTGTCCCTTCAGATTAAAATCTGGAAAGAAAATCTTTAGCCACAAATCCAAAACCCATACACCTTTTTGAATTTTATTAATTGAGCTTAAAACATTACTCAAGCAACATTATTTTTCCTTGTTGTTATTGCTGAGACCCACAAAATGGCTGCTGGGAAACACACTTTTTGGCATCACAAATGGGACCTGTTCACAATTAATCAAGTTGAGCTAATCAAAAAACCAAAAAAAAATTCAAAACAAAAAAGTATTGATCATAAATGTCGTAGAACTGTTAGACCCCAACCCGATGTTAAAATTCATGAGACTGCCTTCTGAAAATGGTCCTATCTTGAGCCATTTTGGTTTGGGTACACCTAGATAAATTCTCAACAGCCTTCCCCCACAAAAAATTTTCCCTAAAGGGATTGACGTCTTCATTTCTCATATGATGATGATTCCTTATTCATGCCCTCTTTATTTCTCGAAGTGCAAAACTAGTACAGTTGGGATGCCTGGGTGGCTCAGTCGGTTAAGCGTGTGCCTTAGGCTCAGGTCATGGTCCCAGGGTCCTGGGATTGAGTCCCACATCAGGCTCCTTGCTCAGCAGGGAAGCCTGCTTCTCCCTCTGCCTGCCACTCCCCCTGCTTGTTCTCGCTCCCTCTCTCTCTCCCTTTCTCTCTTTCTGCAAATAAAGAAATAAAATCTTTTAAAAACATTAAAAAACAAAAAAACTAGTATAATTAAGGAGAAAGGAGGCTGGGCTAGTAAGTTTGCAATATCACATTTCAAGAACATGGCAAATTCCAACAGTTAGTTGCAATTCATTTCTTTATAAAATCCGGTCACCTTCTTTATCACGTATCCTCTTCTATTTATTCTTTTTTTAGAGAAAGATTTTATTTATTTATTTGACAGAGAGAGACAGCAAGAGAGGGAACACAAGCAAGGGGAGTGGGAGACGGAGAAGCAGGCTCCCCGCTGAGCAGGGAGCCCAAAGTGGGGCTCCATCCTAGGACCCTGGGACCATGACCTGAGCCAAAGGCAGATGCTTAATGACTGAGCCACCCAGGCACCCCTCTTCTACTTATTCTAAAAGTAATTCTCAATGATCTGCCTGATACAATGAAAGTGATCCTCCAACTTCAGATAATAAAAGCTATTACTTAGTAGTTGGGGGCCATGAGACTCTGAGAAGTCATCAGGGTTTATTAGGGATTAAAACAGTAAAAGAGTAGGGCGCCTGGGTGGCTCAGTTGGTTAAGCGACTGCCTTCGGCTCAGGTCATGATCCTGGAGTCCCGGGATCGAGTCCCACATCGGGCTCCCTGCTCCGCAGGGAGTCTGCTTCTCCCTCTGACCCTCCTCCCTCTCATGCTCTCTGTCTCTCATTCTCTCTGTCTCAAATAAATAAATAAAATATTAAAAAAAAAAAACAGTAAAAGAGTAAAACTCCTATCCCCCAAATGTTGTGCTGTGCATTCAGCTACCTCATGCTGCATCTCCCTTCCTATAATAATCCATCTCCAGTTCACCCTTTTCAAGGGCAGAGCCCATACAACTTCATAAAGTCACTTTAAATTGTTTAGAGTGCAAACCCTTTCTTATTTTTGGGCAGACTGGAGCACAAGCTACGTAGCTGGTTCTATGACTCAACTAACTTCAGCCAGGGGAAACTTTGGTTTTCAGAAGGGAAGCCTTTACAACTCAGCGGATGGAGATCAGCTAAGATAACCCATAAGTATGGGGATCATTCACTATGGATTTTCTAGTGCAGCCCCAATTTCAGAAAATGTTATTATTTTCAATAAAAAAAAGTATTGAACATGTACTAAATGTGATGCAAATTTATAACTCCAAAAGACTTTTTCTCTCAATAGTCTCATAATTCAGGGGAAAAAGACAATTGTCAGCTAAAATAACCCGCTTTCTAGTTGAGGAATTACTGTCACCATCAAGAATTTGCAAAATAGGGGCACCTGGGTGGCTCAGTTGGTTAAGCGACTGCCTTCGACTCAGGTCATGATCCTGGAGTCCCGAGATCGAGTCCCGCATCGGGCTTCCTGCTCAGCGAGGAGCCTGCTTCTCCCTCTGACCCTCCCCCCTCTCATGTACTCTCTCTCATTCTTGCTCTCTCAAATAAATAAATCTTAAAAAAAAATAATTTGCAAAATATTTCTTTATAAGGGATATAACAATGAATTCTAAGTCTTCGGTCCTCGGGCTCCCCAAAGGGTACAAAATCTGGTAACCAGGGTATGGACTTACGTTTTCATTTTGAGACCCACTCTTGACTACAGTCTCTTGACTCTTGATCTACCTATTATTATATATTCATATTTGATTGAATCAGTTCAATCAATTCCATCCGTACTATAGGAACTGGAGCAAGGCAAGCTGTTTGCACAAGAAACTCAACCCTTTGCCCATGTAGCCGTGGCCTTCCTGCTGATGACTGAAGGAAGAGTTCTTGTTGATAGAGCCAACAGAAAGAAGGAAAAGATGGCAGCCTTCTCTTCTACCTCACACACCAACCTGTCAACAAAGTTCTGACTATGGAAGATGGGTCCATATGCAAAAGCAGAGTGCTCACAGAAGGTTTTGCCCTTCTGAGGAACCTACAGATCCAGTAGAGGGGGAAAGTATGTTTTGGCTTTGTGGTCCCAGCAGTTGGGTTTTATACATTTCTGAGAAGGATTGTAGGAAACTCGAAAAAAATCTTTTGAAAATCCTTGGGTTTTGGTTTTGTTGTTTGTTGTTTGTGTCTTTTTTTTTTTTAAAGATTTTATTTATTTATTTGAGACAGAGAGAATGAGAGACAGAGAGCATGAGAGGGAGGAGGGTCAGAGGGAGAAGCAGACTCCCTGCCGAGCAGGGAGCCCGATGCGGGACTTGATCCCAGGACTCCAGGATCATGACCTGAGCTGAAGGCAGTCGCTTAACCAACTGAGCCACCCAGGCACCCTGTGTCTTTTTTTTTTTAAAGATTTTATTTATTTATTTATTTGACAGAGAGAGAGAGACAGCAAGAGAGGGAACACAAGCAGGGGGAGTGGGAGAGGGAGAAGCAGGCTTCCTGCCGAGCAGGGAGCCCGATGCGGGGCTTGATCCCAGGACCCTGGGATCATGACCTGAGCAGAAGGCAGACGCTTAATGACTGAGCCACCCAGGCACCCCTGTTTGGGTTGTTTTTAACTGTAAACCTACAAAACATTTTGTTCACTGTGTTTCTTTTTTCTCTTTCTTTTTTTTCTTTTTAGATCTTATGTATTTATTTGAGAGAGAGAAATTGAGAGACAGAGCGTGAGTGGAGGGGGGAGGGGCAGAGGGAGAGGGAGAACCAGACTCCCCGCTGAGCAGGGCTCAGGTGAGCGGGGCTCCACTCCCGGACCCCAGGATCATGACCTGAGCTGAAGGCAGACTCTTAACCGACTGAGCCCCCAGGGGCTCCCTGATGACCGTGTTTCTAAATTTACTGTTTGTAAGGGTCCATTTAAATTTCTGTTTATAAGTAAAAATAACTCTGTATCGTGTATATTTTATTGTGGTGGTGATTTAAAGAACATTATGTCTCCATTTCATAGACTCTGATCCTCTTATGTCCTACAAGCAGACAAATAACACTTTCTCAATTATTGTTAACCTACATTATTGTTCCTGGGGTGTCTGAGCTGAATTTCTGTGCAAATGTCTTCATAACTTAAATAAATAAGCAGACCAGTGCAGCCTGGCTCAGAGGTAACAAATAGACCAGAGCCGCTGCTCCTTGTCTTACGGGTTGCCCAGCCTTCTAAAAACTGATACAGACTGGTCATACATCAGACCTGATTTATGGAACACATCAGACTTAATATTTTGATTGGGCATTGTTAAGTAAAATTACATATTCAGGAAATTCTAAGTTGGTTTACAAAGAACATATAAGCTCTGGTTTATAGGCATTTGAAAATACTTTTTCATGCCCTTGTCATGTAACTATTTCTTAGTTTTCTCTTTTCTTAAATGATTTCTTTCTAACAATTATACCAAGTGTATATGACTTTGGTGCTCTTACAAACATGGTTTCTTGATCCTCATGGTGCTAATCTTGGTGTTGTAACAGCCCCTGCAGGGTGATTATAAATTCAGACCCTGAATTGAGACTGATGAAAATTTGTATTGTGGTCCTCTTAATTTTCTAGCTGTGTAACCTTGAGCAAGCTTCATGGCCTTTCTGAGCCTCGTTTACTTACCTATAAAATGGGGATGATAATATTTACTCCATAGGATTGTTGTGTGGTTTCAAGGAATAAAAGTTCTGAGTACAGAGGTTGGTACATAGTAAGTGCTCAGTAAATGTTGCTATTTAAAGAGAAGGCGAACAAAGTTTAGAGACATTGAGAGGTGTGCCCTTGATGTGGACAAGGCTAGGACCCAGGTTTGCTGACTTCAAAGCCAGTGATGAAGCCTTCTTGCTTTGTTTGTAGTGCAGCTCTTTTAAAGTGTGACTCAGCAATGTTCCTTACTACCTTCTGCCTACATTCTGATCAAACGCAAAAGCACTTTTTCCTCTTAACCAGTGGACTTCAAAACCTTCCATAGATGCCTTCGTGAAAGTTAATGGACAACTGGGCCTTGTCCTGGTATAGGAAAATGCAGCAAGGTTAAGTCATAAAGGCAAATCACTGAGAAGAAAATATTCTACAAAGATGAGCTTCAGTAGTGGCTCATTGCCTCAAGCAGGAAGCTGCGCTAAGAAGCAAGCCGGTAAGTGAGACTCAGGCAAGTCTCAAGGTCTTTACATCAATGTATTTTAGTCTATCTCTTATAACAGACATTCTTAGGACACATGATCCAGCTATTCTGTTCATTTAAAAGGAAAAGTACATTGGCTTAAATGTATGGCAAGTGCCCAGAACTTGCAAACACAGATACTAGCCCCTTAAATATATATATATTCTTTTCTATGTTGAGAAAGCTTATAAATGAAGCTCATTTTGGTACTGTGGTTCTTTGAGCTTTCTAAGGAGGCTCTTCCCCTTGAGTTCTGGGTGGGGCTGTTCTCAAGAACAAAATCCCTTGTTACTGCTGTACATCTCTGCTCCCAATGTGCTTTCTGAGTCACTTCAGTTTAATTTATTTACCCTTCAGCTGCCTTCAATGCACGTTTGAGCCTTACTGATGTTCGTGGGGACTATGTCATAATCACAAGCAATAAAGCCGTGGTCCTCTATTTTTAACCTTGGAGCCAATACCATTCCATTTCAGAAGTTAATGTTCTAGGCTCTTGAGCCCTAAATCCTAAAGATTCTGGTTGAGTTCTGATCCTGGAATCCTCAGAAACTGATGGGGATGTTTCATGATTTCAAGTTCTGCATTTTCTTACATGGAGTTTTGCAAGCGATTTGCCAGAGGAGGGATACTCTGTTTTGTTTCTGGAAGAACTAAAAGAGAGAGAGAGAGATGGGGTATAAGTGTAGAAACAGCCAAAATTTACCTGACCCTTCAGTAGGACATTTTTTTTTTAGTTGGTTCTTATTATTATGGGTGACTTTCAAAACAATAGCTCTCAAATATTTAACCAAAAATGTATGATGCAAGGTGGCTCAATTTTTTTATTTGGTGAAATGTCGGTTGGAAGATATCTTAATATACACAGTGTAAAAAATATTTTTTGGTTTTATGGGAGGCATAAGTTGTCAAGCACCATCTTAAATTCTTATGAAATAAACGAAAAACAGCATCAAGGTTTGAGACTTTTCTTCAATCAGCAGAGGGAAAATTAAAAAAAAAAAAATTAACCCAGGATCTCTGAAGATGACACAGATTTTAATGGGGAAAAATAATGAACATAAATAAAATCAAAGCTCTCTTGATGTTTTTTGTTTTAGAGGAAAATTCCCTGGAACTTTAGGCAGCTCTTTAGATTCTTCCTTCACCAGGAGACTCCTTCCAAAAAGAAAAGAAAAATAACAATTATAGAGAATATTTGCAGAACTGTGGTTGACAAGAGAAAAAGGATATAGTAGTTTTCTGGTTTTAAAATGGACCAGGCATATCTCTCCAAATTCAGGTCTTCTAGTAAATACGGTATTATATTTCCAAATACAAACTCCACCTATTTTGTTTATAAACTGTAATGTCTGATGCAGTTTCCTTAGACAAAAATATGATCTCCTTAGTACATGGCTCAATCCATGTAAAAAGATATTTAGGGGGATGATTCACTAATCAGGAACCTCGCAAACAGCAGAGAGAATAGACAATGGTCCCTCCTATCTGCGAGGACATGAGATTTTATGACCTGGAAAGATGTCAGTGTAATGGGCACTTGAAGGTCCACACTAGCTGCTTGGCATGGATCCTGGCACTACTTTCAGCCTTATTCATTGCTGTCTTCCTGCTGGGTGCTAGGTGACTCAGGGGCTTGCTTTTGGCACACGCAGACCTTCTCCTCTGAATTTCAAAGGCAGTTTAGCTCGACAGCCACTGAACAGAGTGGTTCATGACTCAGGGAACAACTGTTTGGTGGCCAAAGAGAAATGATCTTGCCATAATAATAGCCTGCAATCTGCTATCTCCTTCCTTCCTAAAAATCTCAAAGACCACGGGAAGAACTCAGCCCAGGGAGATATCAACTCTCAGGTAGAGAAGTGGAAACAAAATCCTAGAGAGACACAGTGCCTCTCATCTGGATCAGGGATCCCTACCCACCCTCCCAATCTCACCACCCCCTCGTTAGAAACTGAACTAGTCTGAAAGTCTCCTGATGTGAATTACTAATGATCTAGGGAAGTGATTTTTTTTTGCAACAACTTCCTATAGCTCAGGAAAGATGGGTCATTGCAATTGTCACCTGGTTTCTTGAGCAGTCCAGATTAAGAAGATAGGCACTGAAAATCTCCATGAGTCACTCATCAACTTTTGCCCATACTAGAAGGTCAAGTGAATATCGAAAGTGATACTGATGAAATGAACGATGCTATGAGTCCAGTATGAAAAAATGCCTGTCTCTTCCATTGTCAAACATCTCTCACCAGCATGAAAGCCCAGTGAGGTGTTTATAGCTCACCAAAACTTAACATGGAATTGTTTTTCAGTCTGGGGACAGGGGAATGAAGGAGGGAGTAGGGGAGAGACAAAATCCTTCTCTGATATGAAAGCTATGTAGAGATTAAAAATGTAGAGTTTTGGATGCACACCACCTGGAATCAAACCCCAACCTATTAACATTATAACCTTAGGCAAGTTATACCATCCTTCTATGTGTCAGTTTCCTAATCTGTAAAATGAGGACAATACAAAGGGTTGTTGTGAAGATTAAATAAATTAAAATATATGAAGCACTTAAAACAATGCCTGACACATGAAAAGCATAAAAATGTAGCTAATATTACAGGAAGAGTTAAAAATTTTTTAAGTTTTAAATTAATGCTGAATATAATTTTTTAAAGGATAGAAGTTTGACCCTTCCAGCATGTCTTCCCTTCTTTTCTATTAACTTGATCTCTTTTTCCCCTTTAAATATTCATTTTCTCTCACTCTTACTCCCTTACACACAAATACACAAAGCTGCACAGTCACACTTACAGGAAAAGCATTAAACCAGAGTTTGTAAACAACACTTTGAATTCCATATGTCACCTTGGTCATGCTATGTGTCTATTAAAAATATGTATTTTTTAAATTTTTATATATTTATATATATTCATGTGCCTTTCCAGAGATATCTCATTTCTCAAAGGTCAAACTATAGCCATCTAAGATGGAGGGGAATGAACAACTGGATATGAAGCACTCAGTTGTGCTACAGACTTCCACCTTCAGCCATGATGGAGTAATTAGTAACAGACTAGTCCTCCTGCTCTAAACAAATATAAAACTGAAGCAGAAGCTTTCACACTTTGGGCAATAATCAGAGAAGGAATGTGATTCCTGAAAAAAGGAAAACACGGGATTTCAGCTTCATAATCACCTGCAGCTTTCTACCTAGAAACACCTTCTGCACTGTGATGCAGGAAGGGAGAGCTGAGGCAAAGCACAATGATCTCACTGAGCTGATGGGGTAAAGATTGGAGTTCAGGGTTGTTTAGTGACTGAAATTGGTGCATCAGGTACCAGAGAGAAAGAGGCTTAGAGAAAGAGAGAAAGAGCTCCAGAAACATGCATAAAAATGTCCTTGACTCTTCCACTGAACACTAAATTGTCACCTGCATAGAAAAAGGTCTGTGAGCCATGGCAGAGAATTACCAAAAAAAAAAAAAAAAAAGAAAAAGAAAGAAAATATGAGCTGAACAATGATTCCAGAGATTGCATAGGGCTTGGAGACATTCGAGATCTGACAAGGCAGAACAGAGAGACCTCACTGCACTTACTGGGCATTTAGTTAAGATCTCAGAAGGGCAAAGTCTTAGGACTAGGGCTATTCCAGTTCTAGCATAAGAGTTACTCTATACGCTCCCCAAAAACTTTAAAAACAAATCTCAAATGATCAAGCTAATCTGTGACTAATTTAACCACCTAACAGAACAAAAGTCAACACTCTTTAAAGGAAGACAAATAAATCCACTTGCAACAATGTAAAATCCACAATGTCCAGTATACTGTAAAAAAAAAAAAAATCACTAGCTATTCAAAGAAACAGAAAAATACAACCAAGAGCAAAAAATAGTCAAAACAAACAGATGCAGAGATAACACTGATACTAGAATTGGTAGACAAGGACTTCAAAACATATTAAGAACTTTAAGGAGAAACTAGACATAATATGTGAACAGATGAAGAATCTCAGCATAGAAATGGAAACTATAAAAAGTACCAAATGAAAATTCTAAAATTATGGTATCTGAAATAAAAATTTACAGAATTGACTTAATAGCAGATTACACACTGTAGAAGAAGATATCAGAAAACTTGAAGCACAGGAAGTAAAAAAAAAAAAAACCTGAAAAAAATTAATAGATCCCAGGGACCTGAGGGACAATACAAAGGTATAACTGGAGTCCTAGAAGAAAGAAAAGATTGAATCAGAAAAAGTATTTGAAGACCCAATGACCAACTTTCTCCCTGACATTTGATGAAAAAAATCACCCCACAGATCCCAGATTTGCAAACAAATCTCAAGCAAAAATACAAGCAAAATCGTACCCAGACATGTTCTAGTCATATTGCTGAAGCCAAAGATAAATAGAAAAATCTTTTTTTTAAGTTATTTATTTATTTATTTATTTTAGTAATCTCTACACCCAGCGTGGGGTTCAAACTCACCACCCTGAGATCAAGAGTCACATGTTCTTCCAACTGAGCCAGCCAGGAGCTCTGAAAAATCTTTAAAATAGCCAGAGAATCAGATACGGAAGAACAAAAAAATCAAAATATTGCTGACTTCTCATGAGAAACAATGAAAGCCAGAAGACAATGGAATGACCTCTTTAAAATATTGAGGACAAAAAAAAAACAAACTTGCCAAATGAGAATTCTATCTCCTTCAAAAAGTGATGGCAAAATAAAGCCTTTATTTAGATAAACAAAAGCTAAGATAATTAACCACTAGCAAACTTGCACTATAAGAAATGTTAAAGGAAGTCCTTTGGGCTGAAGGGAAATTGCATATACAAAGGAGCAAAGAGCATCATATGTATATAACATATATATACATATATACACACACATATAAATTTTTATTTCTTAATTTTATAATTTCCTTAAAAGTAGTTGCATAAAAATGTGGCTTATAATATACACAGAAGTAAAATATATGAAAATATCACTTTATAAGATTCTTACAGTATACATGAAATGACATTATATTAATTCATAGAAAATTATAAGTTAAGAATGCAAATAATAATTCCTAGACCAAACAGAAAAAATAAAAATCAAGCAGTTTTGTTAAAAGTTAATAGAAGATTAAGACTGTGCTACAGAATACTAGTTATTATAAAAGAAGGAGGAGAAAAGGAACAAAGTCTGATAAGACAAATCAAAACCAAATAACAAGATGATAGACTTAAACTCAACTATATTAGAAATTACATTAAGTGGAAATTGATTAAACACTCCAATTAAAGGCTGCTGTTGTGGTGGCTTAGATGGTTAAGCATCCTCCTTTGGCTCGGGTAATGTTCTCAGGGTCCTGGGATTGAGCCCTGTGTCAGGCTTCCAGCTCAGCGGGGAATCTGCTTCTCCCTCTCCCTCTGCCTCTCTCCCCTGCTCATGCTTTCTCTCTCTCTCTGTCTCTCTGTCTCAAAAGAATAAATAAAAAATCTTAAAAAAAAAAAAGACTGCTGTCGTCAGACTGAATAAGAAAGCAAGATCTAAGAAAGCAAGATCTGTGCTAAAGATTTGTGCTCTAAACATTAACAAACAGATGAGTTTAAAAAAAAGAATGAGAAAAGACATAATATATATATAATATAGAGACACTAATCATAAGAAGACTGGAGTGTGATATTAATATCAGATGATATTAACAGAGATAAAGAATATTTCATAATGCTAAGAGTCACTTTATTAAGAAGGAATAATAATCCTCAATGAGTATGTGCCTATTAACAGTGCTTCAAAATACATGAAGCCAAAACAAACAGAATTAAAGGAAAAAATAGACAAATCCAAAATTATTGTCAGATGTTAACTCTCCTATCCCAGAAATTGATAGAACAAGTAGGCAAAAAAATTAGTGAGAATATAAGATTTAAACAATTCTATCAACCAACTTAATCTAATTAACACTCATTGAACACTATACTTAACACCTGCAGAATATACTCTTTTCTCAAGTGCACAGGGAATGCTCACCAAAATAGAGCATACATGGGGCCATAAAACAAATTTAAATAACTTTCAAAGGTTTATAATCATATATGATATATTTCTGACCACAAAAGCATTAAATTATAAATCATCAGCAAAAGATCTAAAATAGCCCCCAACTGAACTTTAAATGAATAATAATTTCTAAAAAATCATATCTGAACAGTTGTGGGATGCAGCTAAAGAAAGATTTAAAATAAACAATGCAGGGCACCTGGATGGCTCAGTCAGTTAAACATCTGACTCTTGATTTCAGCTCAGGTCATGGTCTTGAGGTCATGAGATAGAGCCCCACGAAAGGCTCTGTGCTCAGCGGGAGTCTGCTGGAGATTCTCTCTCTCCTTCTCCCTCTTCCCCTCCCCCTCCCACACTCTCCCTTCTTCTCTCTCTTTCACTCTAGAATAAATAAATCTTTAAAATAAATAAATAAGGGGCGCCTGGGTGGCTCAGTCATTAAGCGTCTGCCTTTGGCTCATGATCCCAGAGTCCTGGGATTGATTCCCACACTAGGATCCCTGCTCGGCAGGAAGCCTGCTTCTCCCTTTCCTACTCCTCCTGCTGTGTTCCCGCTCTTGCTGTCTCTCACTCTATCAAATAAATAAATAAAATCTGAAAAAAATAAAATAAAATAAATTAATAAACGAAGCAAAAAGCTAGAAAAAGAAGAGGAAATAAAGCCAATATGTAGGGATAAACAACAACAACAACAATAATAATAAAGATAAGAACAGGGGAGCTCCTGGGTGGCTCAGCCAGTTAAGCATCCACCTTCAGCTCAGGTCATGGTCTCAGGGTCCTACGATTGAGCCCTGCGTCAGTTCCCTGCTCAGTGGGGAATCTGTTTCTCCTTCTCCCTCTGCCCACCACCCCCCCTTAGATAAATGAAATTAAAAAAAAAAAAGATAAGAACAAGGGTGCCTGGGTGGCTCAGTCATTAAGTGTCTGCCTTCGGCTCAGGTCATGATCCCAGACTCCTGGGATCGAGTCCCGCATTGGGCTCCCTGCTCAGTGGGGAGCCTGCTTCTTCCTCTGCCTCTCTCTCTCTCTCTCTCTCTCTGTCTCTTATGAATAAATAAATAAAATCTTTAAAAAAAAAAGGACAATACAAGATTATTATGAATAACTTTATGACAATAAATTTGACAATTTACTTGAAATACAATTTGTGTCCTAGACACTGATATAAGACAAAACAGAAAATCCAAATAATCCTATATCCTTTACCTATGGGAGAGGAATTAAAAACTTTCCCCAAAGAAAACTCCAGAGATGGTCTCACTGGTGAATTCTACCCAAAAGAAATAATAACAACTTACATAAATTCTTTCAGAAAATAGAGAAAAAGGAAACATTTCCCTATTTACTTTATGAGGCTAGCATAACACTGATAATAGCCAAAGACACTATAGGAAAAGAAAATTATAACTATTATCTCTCATGAATATAGACAGAAATATTTAACAAAATATAAGCAAATCAAATCCAACAATATATAAAAATGATACTATATTTGTGACCAACTAGATTATATTCCAGAGTGCCATATGGGTTTAATATCTGAAAATCAATGCAATTCACCACATTTACAAAATACAGAACAGTGACATGATCATTTCAGTATATGTCAAAGAGAACTTAAAATTCATGTTTTATTCATGGAAGAAAAAAACAACCAACAGTTTTAGTAAACTAGGAATTAAGGAAACGTTCATAACTGTAAAGGGCATTTATGAATAACCTACAACTAAGCTCCCTCACCTCACTAAGTTCAGGAACAAGACAAGAATGTCTGTTTTCACCATTTCACAACATTGTCCTGAATATCTTAGCCAGGGCAACAAAGGGGTGGGGGTGGGAAACGAAATGAAAGGCATAAAGTTTAGGGGGAAAAAAAAGAAGCAAAATGTTTTTATTTATGGATGACATTTGTACTAAAAACAAGGATAAGTCCCCATCATATTATTGACCATGCCACAAATCACCAAACCACACCACCATGAGACAACTGTCAGGAAATCCCCTTAATATTCTGGGCTCAGCCTTTCAGGGTTTAGGCCAAAACAAGGGCAAAGAACATTGCTATGGAGGGGCTGTTTTCTGCAATGGAAAGAACCCTGGGCTAGAAATGCTCTATTGCTGGATTTGCCAGTCAGAAATTGTGGGACTTTGATCAACTACTTTACCTCAACTTTGCCATTATATCGTCATCTGTAAAATGGGAAAGTTAATCATTTCCAACCCTAAGATTCCAATTTTGGTCCTCAATAGGCAAATATTTGTTCATTCAGCTTCTAGCCCTAGACAAAATTAGGGAAGTGGGAGCAATGCTCCATCATTCCAGGTTCCTGAGACAACAGACAACCTAGACTCCAGGAGCTGTACCACAAAAATATGCCAAAGATACATCTGATTCTCCCCATTTTCCCCCATCATCTCTTACCCGCAATAGGCTTTTAATTGGTTTCCCTGTTGATATCTTGCCTTTCTTCAATCCACCCTCCACCAGCAGTCAAAGAGATATTTTTAAGGATAAGTGAGTATACCATTCTTCTTCTTAAAACCCTCCAGTGGGTTTCTCATTGATCATGCAATTAAATCCAAATTCCTGACGGGCTAATAAGGCCTAAATGATGTGGCTCCTGACTATTTCTCTGACCTCCCCTCTTAGCCTTGTCTCATCTGGCCCACTACACTCCAGCTCCCCTGGCCTAACTGTCCATCCTGTTTCTGCTCCATGGCCTTGGTTTTTATGGAGAGACTCTCCTTCTTATTCGGGACATGGCTGACTCCTCTCCCCCCAGGCCACGGAGACCTCTCTCACCCACCCTGTACAAGGTAGTTGCATCTCTGCCCTACTTCTTAACTCTCTGTCACTTCAACTGTTTCCATTGTCTTCGTTGCTCGGTACAGTCGGTAATTTTCCTACTTAGGCATTATTTGCTTCTTAGCTAGACTTTATTGCTCTTGTTCACAGCTGTTTCCCTTTATCTGGAGCAGTGTCTATATGAGATGCTCAGTATACCTTTTTGAATGAGTGAATGAACTATATGTCTTGCTTGAGTTGCCACCGAACCAGCCTGCTTCTGGGTCAGCCCAGACCACCCCAGACCCTTCCCAGTCTACCTGTTAAAGAAAGTCAGTGCAATTTGTATTATGTACAATATATTTATTAAGCATCACGTAAGTACTTGTTCTGTGGATGTCAAGAATATGACAGGATTCCTAGACAGCAAGGTTCACAATCTAATGATGAAGACAGACCAATAATGATAATCAGAATTAGAATACTATAATGTTCTAATAATTATTTGACTAATAATTATAATACCTCAAGTTTTATGAATACTTTCCAGTGTTCAAAGTACTTTCCTATGAATTATATCATTCGATACCAAGAGAGTAGCCATCTTTTTCTGTCATTGTTTTCAACCAGAAAGGACTCAAACAAAGGAAAGATGATAGATGTACCCTGACATAGCAGAAAGACTATGGGGCTTGGAATTCCCTAGAACACCTGTGTTCATCACTTTAAAAAATAATAATGACAATAATAATAAACACTATTTACTGCGAACTTACTATGAGCCCAAGAAGCACTAAGTTATGTCATACAATTAATTCAGAGTCAGTGTATAATGGGTGACCTCAAAAGAATAACCTAGCCACTTTAAAACTCAGTTTCTTGTCCCTAAAACAGTGAAAACTTACATGGTTATCGCCAGAATTTGGAATAATATACAATGGGTAGTTGGTATATGGAAGAAACTGAAAATATTAGTGTTATTTTTAATAATTACCCCAAATCAGATTTATTCCTGAGTTACAAGAGTGGTCCAATATTTGCAAATCAATCAATGTGATACATCACATCAATAAAACAAAGGATAAAAACCATATGATCATTTCAATAGACACAGAAAAAGCATTTGACAAAGTACACATCTATTCATGATAAAAAAGAAAAACCTCAACAAAGTAGGTTTATAGGGAACAAAGCTCAACTTAATAAAGGCCATATATGGAAAAACCCACAGCTAACATCATCCTCAATGGGGAGAAACTGAGAGCTTTTCCCCTAATGTCAGGAACAAGACAAGGATGTCCACTCTCACCAATTTTATTCAACACAGTACTGGAAGTCCTAACCACAGCAATCAGACAACACAAAGAAATGAAAGGCATCCAAATCGGTATGGAAGAAGTAACTTTCACCACTTGCAGATGACATGATACCATATATAGAAAAGCTTACAGACTCTACCAAAAAAACCTGCTAGAACTGATGAAAGAATTCAGTAAAGTTGCAGGATACAGAATCAATCTACAGAAATCTGTTACATTTCAATATACCAATAATGAAGCCACAGAAAAAGAAATTGAAAAAACAATCCCATTACAATTGCACCAAAAATAATAAGATACCTGGGAATAAACCTAACCAAAGAGATGAAAGACCTGTACTCTGAAAACTATAAAACACTGATGAAAGAAATTGAAGATGACACAACAAAATGGAAAGACATTCCATGCTCCTAGACTAGATCAACAAATATTGTTAAAATGTCTATACTACCCAAAGCAATCTACACACTGAATGCAATCTCTATCAAAATACCAACAGCATTTTTCACAGAACTAAAACAAACAATCCTAAAGTTTGTATGGAACAACAAAAGACCCCCCAATAGCCAAAGCAATCTTGAAAAAGAAAAGCAAAGCCGGAGGCATTAGAATTCTGGACTTCAAGTTATATCACAAAGCTGTAGAAATCAAAACAGAATGGTACTGGCACAAAAATAGACACATAGATCAATGGAATAGGATAGAAAACCCAGAAATTAACCCACAATTATATGGCCAATTAATTTTCAACAAAGGAGGAAAGAAAATACAAGGGGGAAAAGTCTTTAGCAAATGGTGTTGGGAGAACTGGAGAGTAACATGCAAAAGAATGAGATTGGACCACTTTCTTACACCATACACAAAAATAAATTCAAAATGTGTTAAAGACTTAAATATGAGACGTGAAACCATAAAAATCCTAGAAGAGAGAACAGGCAGTAATTTCTCTGACATCAGCTGGAGCAACTTTTTTCTAGATATGTCCCCCGAGGCAAGGGAAACAAAAGCAAAAATGAACTACTGGGACTACATCGAAATAAAAGGCTTCTGCAGTGACGGAAACAATCAACAAAACTAAAAGGCAACCTACAGAATGGGAGAAGATATTTGCAAGGACAAATCTGATAAAGGGTTAGTATTCAAAATATATAAAGAACTTCTACAACTCAACACCCAAAAAACAAATAATCCAATTAAAAACTGGGCAGATGACATGAGCAGACGTTTCTCTACAGAAGACATCCAGATGGCCAACAGACACATGAAAAGATGCTCATCATCACTTACCATCAGGGAACTGCAAATCAAAACCACAATGACATATCACCTCACCCCTGTCAGAACAGCTAAAATGGACAACACAAGAAACAATAGCTTTGGGGGAAGATGTGGAGAAAAAAGACCACTTGTGCATTATTGGTGGGAATGCAAACTGGTGCAGCTATTGTGGGAAACAGTATGGAGGTTCCTCAAAACATTAAAAATAGAGCTACCCTATGATCCACGAATCTCACTACTGGGTATTTACCCAAAGAATACAAAAACACTAAGTCAAAGGGATACATGCATCCCCATGTTTATAGCAGCATTATTTACAATAGCCAAGACATGGAAGCAGCCCAAGTGTCCACAGATAGCTGAATGGATAAAGAAGAAGTGGTATATGTATACATTGGAATGTTCTTCAGCTGTAAAAAGGAATGAAATCTTGCCATTTGCAATGACATGGATGGAGCTAAAGTATTATGCTAATAGAAATAAGTCAGTCAGGGGGCGCCTGGGTGGCTCAGTCATTAAGCGTCTGCCTTCAGCTCAGGTCATGATCCCAGGGTCCTGGGATCGAGCCCCGCATCGAGCCCTGCATCGGGCTCCCTGCTCTGCGGGAAGTCTGCTTCTCTCTCTCCCACTCCCCCTCCTTGTGTTCCCTCTCTCTCTGTGTCTCTCTCTGTCAAATAAATAAAATCTTTATAAAAAAAAAAAGAAGTAAGTCAGTCAGAGAAAGACAAATGCCATATGATTTCAGTCATAGGTGGAATTTAAGAAACAAAACAGACGAGCAAAGAGGAAAGAAAGAGAAAGAAAGACAAACCAGGAAACAGACTCTTAACTATAAAGGACACACTGATAGTTACCAGAAAGGAGAGGTGTGGGGGGCCGGGTGAAACAGTTGATAGGGATTAAGGAGTGCACTTGTCCTGATGAGCACCAGGTGATGAAAAAAAAACTTAAAAAAAATAATTACCCCCAATCTGATATTTTAGAGAAGTCTGTTGGCAACAAGGCAAGCGGTGGCTCAACTGTTACTTGCTCCCTACCAAAGCTGTTTGATCACTGGGAGATCTGTATCTGTGCTAGACCAGAGTCAGTGAGCCTCCATACCCAACCTGGGAGTCTGAAGTTCTGAAGGATTAAAAAATAATAACCATAAAACCACTAGCAACTCTTAAACATAAATTTTATTCAGTACATTCTTAATTGTAATATTTTATCCACTTATTAAACAAAATAATGTCACTGAGCTGCCACAAAACTGGCCCTAAGCAAGAACTCATCAACCCATCTGGAAATGGGGAAGGGAGGGCTTCATAAAAAAAAAAAAGTGTCATCTGAGCTGGACCTGGAAGGATGGGGAAAATTTGCCTATGGGGTAATGAGATTATTCCTATGGGATGAATAATTTGAAAGCAGAGGATAACACAAAATATTTGGCATCTCATCTACATATTTTTAAAGTAGGTTTATCTTTCTGGCACTGTTTTCTTTGCTGCTGGTGCTCTTTTTAAAAAGTGATATTAAAGTAACTTGTGTTCCCTGAGCAATTCAATGAGAGCTATGAAAGGGGTTTGGGAGAGTTCTTTTAGGTGTCAGAAAGAAGAGAGACTGGACAGTTAAGTGTCTGCCTTCGGCTCAGGTCATGATCCCAGGGTCCTGGATCGAGCCCCACGTTGGACTCCCTGCTCAGCGGGGAGCCTGCTTCTCCCTCTGCCCCTCCCCCCTGCTTGTGCTCTCTCTCTGTCTGAAATAAATAAATAAATAAATAAATAAATAAATAAATAAATAATAAAAGAAGAAGAAGATGACAGACTGGACCCATGGCCAGACATGCCACTGATCAAATAGGCAGTTAGCATGGAAATAACAGAAAATCAAATATACTGGGTTCAGGAAGGACCAAATTTAAAAAAAAAAAAAAAGGAAGGACCAAATTTCAAACCCTTGGAACGCTGGACTTTCCTAATGAATTTCCAAGAAATTGTGCTCATTGTCTGCCAAGCGGCAATCTCGGAAGTGCTAAAAGTGTGCCCACAGGAGGAAAAACACCATGTTCCTCTAGAAGACCTTGTATATTCCCAGGTATCATTTTATCCACGGGAGACTGAGGACAGGAACACATGTCAGTGTATTCTTGCAGGTCTGTGTACACGTTCCATTGCATGGCAAAGAGGAAAAAACACCACTTTTTGGCGGCACTAATTTAAAGATGCCCAAGAACAAAATTTCCCAGATCTTCCCTGCTGTTCATGGTCCTCACAAAGCCTCTTGTAATGTCTTCTTTCTTGAGGAGGAACTTCCCTGTCATGAGCCCCTACCATATACTAGTACTCTTTGTAACCATGGCAACAAGGTAGGCATTATCATTTCCATTTTCCAGTTGAGGAAACTGAGGTTCAGATCCCTCAGCTAATAAGTGTCAGAACCAAAATTTCAACCAACATCTTCTGCCTCCACAAGTCTTCCTCCTAAGTTCCTTGTACCTTCTAATTACTTCTTAAGACTCCTACTGAACCAGTTGTCTGAAATCAAGACTTGACTAGACATCAGATACCTTGTACTCAGTCTGCATCCTTGTTTGCTCACCACTCTGCCTTTAATAACAAGAGTCATTAATCATCAGTTATGTCCCAAACGTTATGTCAGATGCTGGGGATAGGAAAATGCATAAGATATCCCTGGTCTCAAAGATTTCCTCATGTAGTGAAGAATTCCGTTTTATGCTTGGTGCCTGTGACACCATATGTATTTTTTTTTAAATCCCTTTATATCTGAATCAACCTAGCCAACAATAATTGAGCAATCCAAGTGGCTAAAAGAGAAAAATACATTGGAAAAGGAATCTTTCATGGGAAAGAGGTGGGGAAACCATATTCCAAATTGTTCTTTCTAGTAACAATTAGGAATCCTGAACCTGGGCGCCTGGGTGGCTCAGATGGTTAAGCGTCTGCCTTTGGCTCAGGTCATGGTCCCAGAGTCCTGGGATCGAGCCCCATATCGGGCTCCTGGCTCGGTGAGGAGCCTGCTTCTCCCTTCTCCCTCTCTCTCTGCCTCTCTCCCTGCCCATGCTTTCTCTCTCTCTCTCTCTGTATCTCTGTGTCTCAAATGAATAAATAAAATCTTTAAAAAAAAAAAGGAATCATGAATCTTAATTTTATCCCTTGCTACCAGCATTGCAGAAAGGAGCAGATGAAAATATGAACTATGCAACATTAGGTAACAGGTTTAACTTTGCTGGATCTTGTTTTCTTTATGGAACAAATAAGTCCCATTCTGAGCCTATCTCAGAGTTGCCAATAGGATCGTATCAAAATCTTGATGATGGCAGCCATGTGGTACCACCTCTCATTTTACAAATGGAAATAGTTCCAGAGGGAGAAAGGGACTTGCTTAAACCCTCAGGGCTAGGTACTGTCAGTTCTGGGATTAGAACCCTTGTCTCCTTGCCAGGTTGGGGGTCTTCTTCCTTGACCATGGGTGCAGGGTCTGCAGGAGATTCAATATATACTGAATTATATTCATCATAACTTACATGTGAAAAGGTTTTCATTGTTCTAAAAAGGGAATGCACATATGTTATCTCTATTTTGAGTTTCTAACACTCTAAGGGCCCCTACGAGGCAGATACTATTATTCCCATTTTACCAATGAGGAAAGTGTGACTCAGAAGAGCCATAATATTTCCAGTATCACACAGCATGCAGCAGAGAGACAGAGCATCAGTCTGGGTTTTTAACTCCAATCCACCACTCTTACAATTCCTACACATTGAGTTTGGGGCAGGCAGAGAAAGGGAACTATACACTAAACCTGCTCTTTGAGGCCTTAGAAAACAGCAAGACCTTACATATCTGGCTTCATTTGGAAATGGTATTTTCCTCCATGGAAGGACTTTCTCAGTTAACTGAAGCAGACCCCATTTCTGCAGCTTCCCTTACTCTCCTTACTTCCCTTGCTTTAGCTCTCATGTCAAGTGCTTTTAATGGAAAGCCTTCCAAAGTGCTTTACTATTTGGAACAACTTTTCTGAAAAGTAATTTGGTAATAAGTTAGCCAAAGAAATAATTAGAGATGTTCACAAAAATTTAGCTACAAATGTTTTCATTGCTGAATTACCTGCAATGGCCAAAAAAAATTTTTTTAAGTTGAAAAATTTTCCAACAATAAGGGATTGGTTGATGAGCCTGTTTTTACAAAACAAATAATCTCTACACCGATGCACACACTAAGATGCTATCTCTGAGTAGTAGGATTATGGGTATTTTGTCTTCTTTTTTTTTTTTAGATTTTATTTATTTATTTGACAGAGAGAGATAGAGAGAACAGGAACACAAGCAGGGGGAGTGGGAGAGGGAGAAGCAGGCTTCCCACCCAGGAGGGAGCCCAATGCGGGGCTCGATCCCAAGACCCTGGGATCATGACCAGAACTAAAGGCAGATGCTTCACAACTGAGCCACCCAGGTGCCCCTATTTTGTCTTCTTTTTGATTAAGTGTACTTTCTAAGTTTTTTTCCAAAGAAAGTAGAATGCTCTTTAAGTTAAGAAAATTTTATTTTAATTTTTTCAAGATGCAAACGCCATACAATTCAATAGCAAAATAACAAACAACCCAATTAAAAAATGGACAGAGAATCTGAATAGACATTTTCCAAAGAAGACATACGGATGGTACATGAAAAAGTGCTCAACATCACTAATCATCAGGGAAATGCAAATCAAAACCACAATGAGATATCACATCACACCTATTAGAATGATGATTATCAGAAAGACAAGAAACAACAAGTGTTGGTGAGGATATGGAGAAAAGGGAAAGCTTGTCCATTGTTGGTGGGAATGTAAATTGATGCAGTCATTGTGGAAAACAATATGGAGGTTCCTCAGAAAATAAAAAATAAAATACCATATAATCCAGCAATTCCACTTCTGGGTAATTATCTGAAGGAAACAAAAACACTAATTTGAAAAGATACCTGCATCCCCATGTTCATTGCAACATTATTTACAATAGCCAAGGCATGGAAAGAACCGAAATGTCCACTGAGGGATGAATGCATTAAAAAATGTGATATATACATATATACACATTTATGTAAACACACAATGGGATTTTTTAAAAATTATTTATTTATTTATTTGAGAGAGAGAGATCACAAGCAGGGAGGAGGGGCAGAGGGAGAAGCAGACTCCCCGCTGAGCGGGGAGCCCGATGTGGGACTCGATCCCAGGACCCTGGGATCATGACCCGAGCTGAAGGCAGACGCCTAACTGACTGAGCCACCCAGGTGCCCAACACACAATGGAATATTATTCAGCCATGAAAAAGAAGGAAATCTTGCCATTTGAGACAACATGGATGGACCTAGAGAATACTATGCTAAGTGAAATAAGACAGAGAAAGACAAATGTCGCATGGTCTCACTTATATGTGGAACCTAAAAAATCAAAACCAAAACAAAGAAAACCAACTTACAGATACAGAAGTAGGGGATGTGGGGGTGGGCAAATGGGTGAAGGTGGTTAAAAGGTACCAACTCTGAGGCGCCTGGGTGGCTCAGTCATTAAGCGTCTGCCTTCGGCTCAAGTCATGGTCCCAGGGTCCTGGGATTGAGCCCTGCATAGGGCTCCCTCGGGCTCCCTGCTCAGCAGGAGGCCTGCTTCTCCCTCTCCCACTCCCCATGCTTGTGTTCCCTCTCTCGCTGTGTCTCTCTCTGTCAAATAAATAGATAAAATCTTAAAAAAAATAAGGTACCAACTCCTAATTATAAAATGAGTAAGTCCTGGGGATGCCATGTACAGCATGGTGATTATAGCTAACAATACTATATTGTGCATTCGGAAGTAGCGAAGAGGGTAGATCTTAAAAGTTCTCATCATAAGAAAAGAAATTTATAACTGTGTGGTGACAAATGTTAGCTAGATTTCTTGTGGTGATCATTTCACAATATACACATATACTGAATCATCTTGCACACCTGAAACTAATGTTATACGTCAATTATATCTAAATTAAAAAAAAAAAGACAGAGCGCCTGGGTGGCTCAGTTGGTTAAGCAACTGCCTTCGGCTCAGGTCATGATCCTGGAGTCCCGGGATCGAGTCCCGCATCGGACTCCCTGCTCAGCGGGGAGTCTGCTTCTCCCTCTGACCCTCCCCACTCTCATGTGCTCTCTCTCATTCTCTCTCTCTCAAATAAATAAATAAAATCTTAAAAAAAAAAAAAAGACATGTTGACAAGTCGAAAAAAAAAGCATACGTTCCTGATGTTCAGAGGAACATCATCTCACTTTCCTGATAGTCCAGCCATCGGCATGAACCTTAACTGCCCAGATAGGCTACTGAGATGTATGGAGCTTGTTTCCACTACATGAACGGTCTTGGACCCGTGTGCTCTTTGAGTTCTCAGGACTGCCTTTTATGGTCATTCTATTATCTCAAAACCAGCTTTTCTGGCTTGTCACCATCAACGTCACAATCCCCACCCCGCAACTTCTGGCCCACAGCATCTAATCTGAAGCAGGCTGGGAAATTAGATCATGAAGATTTAGAATCATTTATAAAAGAAAAGCATGTGAAAGTCCCTGAGCAAGTATATAGTACTCTACAAATATACAGGCTCTGGTTATATTTTTTATGTTATTTTACACATGCATTGATATTTATACTATTGTGTCTCAGTTTCCTTATCTGTGAAATGGGTGTATTCCTGTACCTACCCTCTACAATCAAATGAGTTATTATTTGTAAGGCACTTAGACCCACGTCTGGCACTTACTGAGTAATGAGTAAATGCTTGTTAAAGAAAAAAAAAAGTGATTAGAGTAAAATAAAAGCACAAGGGCTCTGAATCAGAGCTTGAAGGGCTTTGACATGAGGAAAGTACTTGAGCTTTATGGAATGATCTCTGAAGTCTATTCTTGTCTTCTCGGACATTTTTCTGGTTTATTTCATAGTTCTCAGGCCTGTCATATGAGGTGGGGCCACACACACACACACACACACACACACACACACACCAGCTTATGTGTCAGTACACCCATCATCCTTCCTCTTCTCTGTCTTGTCGGATCCCCTGGGCTCTCACAGTCAAAAAATTCACAGGAGGAAGCAATATGACTAAGGATATGATATCACTTTTCTATGACGAAGCAAAATTTCTCAATACAATAACGACTAAGATAATAATAAATACTACGCAATGAACAAGTTCTTTCTTTTCTGAGCTAAGCATTTTACATATCAATTCATTTAACTTCCAGAACAATCCGAAGTGGGAACTGTCGCAATCCCCTCTCTACAGATACTGAAAACAAGGCCTGGAGAAGCTTAATAACTTGCCCACGGTCACACAGCACTAATCACACCGACTCCCAATGCGGAGCGTGGAAGGCTCGTATTCTCAAGTCATTCTATTATTTTATGGGTGCATATAATTCCCAGAAGGGAGTAATCCATAAAGAATGAGTATTAATTGCTTGGCTCAAATTAGAAGTCTCTGGTAGTCCCAGTTTTACTTCCTTTCTCTTTTGCATAAAGCGTTCGCTATCCTAATTTGGTTGAGAAATCACTGGGGACACGAGAATCTTCTCCAGGGAACCCTACTTAGTGCTCTGCACTTGGAGGCAAAAGTCCTGTGTTTCAGTCCTGCCTTCTGATCTTTTGTTGCTGGGCAAACACAGTGATTTGATTTAAACTGTTCAAGCATCAGTTTCCTTATACTCAAAGTGGAGACAATGACTGCTGAGTTGGTTGTGAGGGCCAAAGTACTAATGTCTGAGAAAGTGTCCTATAAACCCTAACGAACCATATAGACAGAGGTAAGATTATTGTTTATTGAAAAAAAATATATGTCGTCCTTTGATCTTCAGCTAGAATCATACAGTGATGGCTGACTTCACTTCCACAAACAGCAACCTTAGCCATCCATGCCCCTCGGAGGACACCTGAGTCGGACCACTTTGGGAGTGACACGCCCAGAGAGACATTCCATCAAGATGCAGATAAACTGTCCTTCATATCTTCAAAGCACCCAGGCTGCAGAAATGTGCTTGAATTGTAGCAATAAATGGGTACAGTCAGACATCAGTAAGAACTTCACTAAGTAGATTACGTTAATTAAGGAAGACTCTGAGAACTCCCTTCGTGGGGTACTCAAAAACATGTGGGTCCTTCTACCTTGAATGTTGTAGGAAGTGACCTGAGACCAAGCAGAGACTTGGATGAAATGACCTCCTCCTCTTTCCCACTTCTGTCCTGCCATGAAGTTATTGCATTCAGTCTTTTGCTCAGTGTTGCCAATCATCCTCATTTAGTCATACTGGGTTCCTTGTGCCCTAGATCAGCTGCATCCACAATACCAAAGACAACTCATTAAGGCTGTCTAGTTTCTTTGGTGTAGTTTCAGGCACACACAGTCTCCAAAGAACACATGTGCACTTTTGTATACCTCAGAATGCAAGAGACTGTGGCACTCGATTTCTCCAGGAAAGTCTGTAATTATTACTGATGATACTGAATACCTCATATTTACATAGTGCTTTATACCCTTCAGTAGCCTCTATTTTGTTAGATTTCAAAGCCACTATTACAATACAGATAGGCAATTATGGTCCATATTTTACAAAAGACAAAATGGAGACAAAGAGGTTTAACAAGTTGCCCGAGATGACACATCCAGTAAGTAACTGAAATGACCCTCAGATCCAGAGCATTTTCTACCACTCACATTAAAAAAAAAAAAAAATCCACTTTCATTCCATGGACCACCTAAGATAGACAGGGTAAAAAGGGGCAAGGGATTCCAGGCCAATGTTCACACGGCTATTTAAACTTCTGGTCCCCAGAAATCCCAGGTAACTCTAAGTTCCTTCCTGGCACGAGACATTCTGCCCATTCTGACCACAGAAAACCTGGCCAAGAATTACGGTTGCCCTACCTGGGAATCTTCCACACATGGTGGCTCCCCATAGCAAATCCCAAACCGTCTTGCAAAGATCACCCATAGACGGAGCACCTGACTTGAGGAAGACCAAGCTTCCATCCTGCCTTAACATTCACAGAATTAACAGCCTGCTGGCGCTGAAGGAGGGCAGTTGTAAGCTGACTTGTAATAGGTAGAAAATACCACATCGCGTCCTAACTTCTGAGACGTTACTGAAAAGTTCCCAACTTTAAGAAATTTTCAAATCAGGGGTGCCAGGGTGGCTCAGTCGCTCAGTTAAGCGTCTGCCTTCAGCTCAGGCCGTGATCCTGGGGTCCTGGGAACGAGCCCCACATCGGGGTCCCTGTTCCTCAGGGAGCCAGCTTCTCCCTCTACCCTCTGTCTCTCATGAATAAATAAATAAATAAAAAATCTAGGGGCACCTGGGTGGCTCAGTTGTTAAGCATCTGCCTTTGGTTCAGGTCATGATCCCAGGGTCCTGGGATCGAGCCCCATGTCGGGATCTCTGCTCCGCGGGAAGCCAGCTTCTCGCTCTCCCACTCCCCCTGCTTGTGTTCCCTCTCTCACTGTGTCTGTCTGTCAAATAAATAAATAAAAATCTTAAAAAAATTTTTTTCAAATCACATGGAAGAGGTAGAAGGAAGATCACATAACTCAATTCAACATAATAAGTTGAAATTTTTCTTGCGGTGTGAGTTGGTGCACATCCCATTCTAGATCCAGGGGGCTTGTGGAATCATGACAAGAAGGGTCCTGTATTTGGCACGGGTAATGGATGGTGATGGAAACCCTAGCTTTAACTATTTTTCCCATTTTGTGTTTCAATTTTTTGACTCCATCATTTTATTAACAGTAGCCACTTTCAAATGACTTTTGTGGCCCTTAAAAAAATAAAAGCACGTTAAAAATCACAAAAACAAGCTAAAGTACCCAATTTTCAGGCAGGTCTATATTGGCAAAATAGCAAAATTCCAACAAAAGTAACACTAAATAAAGTGGACCTTTACCCATATAAACCCATTAATGCTATTTTAACATTACTCTCCTTTGCAGAATAAAGGATATCTAGTTTAATTGGAGATTATTTATCCAGAAAATTTTGAGCATCACAAAATTCAACCAGTCTAGGCCAAAATAAATATCTAACTATATATAATACATTCTCAATAGTTTGAAAAAAGAGAAATAAGAAATTATTCAACATTCAGAATTATGGTTTATTTAAAAATAATACATATTAATTTTTTTCATGTACACTGCATATTATAAGGTAAGATATATGTGGGAATTAATGAGAATGAAACATATAGTTGTAATATTACAATTCAAAATAAGCCTATGTTACATAATACTGAGTTTTAAACACAAAAGCTTCATGTTATTTCATTTATTTCAAATATTTCTCCAACAGCATCACAATTTTTAATTGTTGGCCACGGAATTATCAGGTTAGGGCATCAGTGATAAGTCTCACTCTGTATTAATAGATTATGTCTACACTTTCAGAGGCAAATTTGGATTAAATTCTTATATAACTTTAACACTGAGCTAAAAATAAACATGGGAAAATATTGGTCTGATTCTTTGAAGGATTTTTTTAATTAGAAATAACATTAAAATAAAGTTTTATGTAAACTTAATATGACATAATCAGGGCATAGATTTAATGTGATCCAAAAACCAAAAATTCAATCACCAAGAACCAGAAACAAAATAATAACAAAATAAGCTTTAAGTTTTTAAGAGTAAGCCACGAAATTTTGGAATATCAATAATAATTTTCCAAATTAGTTTCTATAACGCATCACTTACACTATCTTTCTTCGAGCTGGCCAACAAATGTGTGCTTTAGGAATACCAGCAAATTTCATGTATCTCCTTCTGTATGCATTCTTCTACTTGGAATGAAATTTTCCCCAAATTAACATAATTCCTTTATGCTTTAAAAAAAAAAACAACAAAAAACATAGCACCCTAACAGGAAAAGATGCTTGGAAGCCACATACAAAACAATAAAATTACAACCTAAGGTTTTTTTTTTTTTAGTACTAAGGGTAATAAAAATAAAATCTTATTTTATTGCATTTTTCACTCAAGATTTCAAAGTTCCCCAAACTAAGACTTGCTTCATTCATTACTGATGTGTATTTATCCCTGCAGAGGAAATATGGAATTTGATTAATAGCAAATGTGTACTTCCAATATTACTATCCTTTTGGACCAAGAAATTAAAAAAAAAAATCCTCAGGAGAAAATATTAAGTGAAGTCAATTGTAGCTGCATCTCCTTAAATTGACCAAACTAGGATTCTGCCAGTCTTGATGCATGGAACTTTTCTACATAAGTTTTCCAGTAGTAGAGCTGAGTGGGCACAAACCTTCCACAATCTCACATCCAGCCTCAATGTATCTGCAAAACAGCTTCCAGAAGGCTTTGATGGTCAAAATCTTCTCTTTGAAATGAAACAACCCTATCTGGGGTTGCACCTGTAATCTTGACCTTTCACAAGAATATTGGAACACAATGAACCTAAAGACTAGGCCAGAGGGGAAAAACCCAGACCCAGACTCAAATCTCTTTCTAGGTCCACGTTCCTGTGCTTCTTCCCATCCATCTCTTGGTGCACAAGCCCACAATGACAATAATCAAGATGATAGAGCTGGAGGACATACATTAACTCAAATAGCCTAGAGATATTCATATATCCCAGTCTTTACCTACTGCCCTCAAATGATTATGGGTTGAATATTTGTGTTCTCCCCAAATTCGTATGTTGTAGCCCCAAACCCTAATGTGATGGTATGGGGAGGTGGGGTTTTCGGGAGGTGATTAGGTTTAGATGAGATAATGAAGGTGGGGCTCCGTAGTGGGATTTAGTGTCCTTATAAGAAGAGACCAGAGCTCACTCCCTCAACGCATATGCACTGAGGAAAGGTCATGTGAGCACACGGTAGCTGTCTACAAGCCAGAAAGCTGGCTCCTACCAGGAACAGAATTAGCCAAGACCTTGATCTTGGACTTCTAGCCTCTGGAACTGTGAGGAATAAATATCTGTTCCTTAAGCCACCCAGTCTATGGTATTTTACAGCGGCCCAAACTAAGACAAATGGTATAAATGCCTTTCAAAAAAAAACACCTGAGTCCTGTTATTCATTCGTTTGCTTATTTATTGAACAAAAATGCGCTGAGTGCTGCTATGTGCTGGGGGAGGCCATAGGCTCTGAAGATACAGCAGTGTGTGCTGGGGGTAGAGGGGGAAGGAGTCCAAATCCTTGTTCTCATGGAGCTTACATTCTTCCTCAATTATCGTCTCCCAAGACCACACTGGGAGCTTCGCACCAAATTAACTAGTTACACGCACACACACACACAAAAACCAAATGTGTGTGTGTACATTATTGGTATAATAGATTCACACTGTACCTTGATTCTAAAGGGTGCTTGTGTTTTTAAAGACATAACCTCCCACACTCAAGCTGTTTTCTCACAGAAATGGAAATGGGGCACTTGCTGGGAGGAAAATATGAACTTTGTAATGATGCATCCTTGTATTATTTAACTGGTTGAAATGAGCATGTATTCATTTTGTAGCTAAATATAATTCCATATTTTTTTAATTTTACTACCAGCCCCTCAATATTCCTAAGAGATTGCAACGGGACAGATGGAAGTGAATGAGGTCCAGAGAAAGATCATGAGTTAAGAAAAGAGAGAATCACCTCACAGAAATTCCTTCTCCAATATCTAATGAAATAACAACAAAATTCTCTAGTTACAACTCACAAGGAGAGAGGCACAGCCAATACTATAAGGCTCAAAAAGTGGCAGCCGAGAAAGAAATCAATTCTGGGGCGGAGTCGGGCAGCAAAATGGCAAAGCTCCTAACTGCATCCCGACTTCTCAAAAGCTCTGGTGATAAGTCGAGCCAATCATGAGAATTCTCACTTAAAATTCCAAACCTAGTGAGAAGCAAATTGAGGATATGCTAGTATTTTTCTTCTTCACAGAGAAGTAGTGGAAACAGATGCAAGCAGCTGCCTGAGAGAAACAGAGTCCAAGGAGGCTGCTTCTGGCAGGAATGGAGACCACAGGGCTCTGTCCTGAGTGGAGCATCGATCTGAAGCCAGAGATCATCTATCCATCAGAAGGAGATCCACGCCCCCCCACACAAATCAGATGCTGTAAACTCTGGTACAGGACAACTCATAAAATCTCCAAAGGGAGAGCAGAACCCATGCTGTCTAGCAAAGCCTGCCTTAGGTGGGTCCTCTCTGCTCCCTTGCTCCAGGCTATAGGAAAAACTAGATACTCTTAAAGTGTAGACCCTAAGGAGAAAATCCTCACTACTGTGAGATGGTAGTCAAGATATCACTAACACTGTAAGACTAAAGAGAGAGAAGATACAATATGCATAGAAGTGTCAAAGCCTGATCAAGATAAAAAGAAATAGAAGGGCACCAATGCAAGTATACGCAAGGTACATGCATGCGCACACACCCACACTAACACAGCATGCAGAAGACACACAAACAACCAACCTAGAAAATGTAACTCAAGAAAGAAGAAAAATTCTTCATATGTGCATTTAACTAAAGAATAACCTAGTAAGAACATGAGTTCACAAATAGTAAAACAGAATGAGATGAAAAAGATCAGATCTAAGGAAGCAAATGGATGCCAAAACATACCATTAAAAAATTAATAAATAAAAATATCAAAGGACAGCATAGACACACTGGAAACAAATGACAGTTATAAAATAAAGAACTGAGATAATTATAGTGTATGCATATGGAAAAGATAAATTAAAACAAGTCAGGGAGAAGCCAATAGGCATGGAGGATAAAAACGATCAATAGTAATAATAATTGGTATCTTTAAAGCAGCAAACTCAGTAAATACAGTGGGGAAAAGTATTAAAAGACCTAACACAAGAAAATTTCTCTAAAAAATTCACAACCTTGAAAATAGTGCTTATTATGTGCCAGACACTATTCTATGCACTTGATATACATTAACTCAAATCATCCTGATGATTCTGTGAGGTAGGTATTATAATTATTTCTATTTTACAGATCAAAAAACAGAAGCACAAAGAGATTAGGCAACTTGCTAAGGTTTTACAGCTAATAATATAAAGCCAGGCAGAATTGAACAGTCTAGTATTTGCTGGGTTCTAGAAATACTGAATGTAAAACTCATAACATCAAAATTCAACATCAAGGAGAAAGAAAACACTTTTCAGACATTCAGTCAGAAAATGTAAATTACTTACAAGCAGAAATAATCACACTGACCTCCATCTCCACAATATTACTCAATGCCAGAAAGATAATGGAGAAATAACTACATAGTTCTTTAGAAATAAGGTGTGACCCAAGAATAGAATGCGTAGTCAAATACAAAGGCAACATATATAAAAGAACTCAATGAAATAGTACCAATGAGTTATTTGGAAAGAGATAAAAATGTTTACAGTGAAATCTGGCCAATTAAACAATAAATCCAAATAAAGAGCTCAAGGATGGAGAAGCTATGGTAACAGAATATAACAAAAGAAGCAAACACTAGACAATAGCTATGAACCATGGCTATAGAATGATACAAAACTTGATGATGTACAAACAATAATAACATAACTAAATAACAATCACACATATTATAAAACAGTAAAAATCAAAATGAAGGTAAAGGAGGTGGGAGGAAGAAAAAGCACTTGTGTGGCAGAACATAAATCAATCATGGAACCACATGGGGTCAAAAGTAATGGTGGCAACATGTGAAGGTACTTCATAATTTCTTCTTGGCCTTAGAAGGGATATTTTAAGAAATGATATTTCTCGTGATAAAGCAATGTTCATTTGAAGTTTAGTAATTTCTTTCATTTCTTCTTTTAATCTAAGTACAATTAAATGTAACAAATCTGTTTAAAACAGTCGTATGAACTCATTTTGTATGAGTCATAGTATCTTGAGTGTCTATCCCCATCCATCCATCCACCCAACCATCCATCCATTGTTCTATTTATATGTGCCTAGGAAATCTTTAAAACCACAAACTATTTTTGTTTTTTAATTTATTTTTAAAATTTTGAGGGGGAAGAACAGAGGAAGAGGAAGAGAGAGAATCTTAAGCAGGCTCCACTCCCAGCACAGAGCCCATTGCCGGGCTCGATCTCACAACCCTGGGATCATGACCTGAGCCAAAATCAAGAGTTGGACATTTAACAGACTGAGCCACCCAGGCGCCCCAAAACCACAAACTATTTTTTAAAAGCATAACCTATTTTTAAAAGCAAAAACAATAAAATGATTTTTATATAAAGAAACTTTTGATAATAGATTTGGGGAGCTGGATGGAGCTTTTAAAATCTCCTCCTTTTTGGGCACCTGGGTGGCTCAGTCGGTTAAGCATCTGCATTCAGCTCAGGTCATGATCCCAGGGTCCTGGGATCGAACACCGCATCAGACTCCCTCCTCAGCGGGGAGCCTGCTTCTCTCCACCTGCTTGTGCTCTCTCTCTCTGACAAATAAATAAATAAAATCTTTAAAAAATAAAATAAAATCTCCTCTTTTTTTATATGGTGAAAAAATAAACAGAAAGAGATTAAGTAGTAAGGGACACATTGGGGCTGCTGTGATCTGAGCCAACATTCATTCCATTCTGGTATTCTGATTTCCTATTAGGAATTTAAGCGGTACAGAAAAGCATCAAAAAGGAAATAAAAAAAAAAATCACACCAGGTCCTACCATCTAGAAATAACCACCATTATCATTAGGTGAATATCATTCCAGAGAATTTTATCCAGATACCCAGATATAAGAATTAGTGGATAGATGGATAGATAGTTGAGCAGATAGGAATAATATTATAAAAATGAAAAGAGATTGTGTGTGCTATTTACTAACAAAAAGATCAGGTTTAATTCCTAAACCATGATATTATCCGAAGTGATGTAAGAAGTCAGACCTCGATCTTTCAACATCCAGTTTAGGGTCTATGCCCTGCAGGACACTTCCTTCCCTAGATGCATACACCGCCAGGCAGATTCATAGGTATGACATCACAGTCCCACCTTCACACACATACATATGGTCTACTCCCCTAATGACCTACACCATCCTGAGGTCTGGCTGAGTCTTGTCCACACCTGCAGAAGGGACTTCCCTTGCCGGACGTGTCACACCCTGCTCTGACAGGAAGACACCATGGGGAGACATCAGAGCAGAGAGCTGAGATGCATGCGTGAGAAGTTTTGAGGGGAAGGGCAGTTGAAACCAAGAGGACTAAGAGAAGCAGAGGGCTGAGGGACAATGATGTGAGTACAAAGCAGAAACAATGACGTGAGTAGAGGCAGAAACAGGCAGGCACAGAGTGCCAGGAAACAGAGCAAGAAGGGAAGAGAGCTGTGGGGGCGGGGGATTGGGGGGGTGGGCGTGAAGTAAAATAAGGGCCTGATTCCCACCCTGAGACCCACAGAATGACACTTTCTTACTGGCACAGACCAGTACGAACAGAAATGGGTCTGCAAGAGAAGGGAGCCGCCTTCACTGAGATCAAGTGTGGAGGGAAAAAAGACCCCAGCTCAGGAAACGGATGGGTCAGTAAATAGATGGTCAAAATCGAGAATAAAAAAGAGCTCTTATCAGAGAGGCTTACATCTAAGACACCTGGAGCAAGATGGTGCACAGACACCTGACAGGTTCCGACTCCTCATCCTGGGGGAGGAGGTGCTACATTGTCTGCCGATGCAGTGCAAAAGGAGCGCACGTGACCCAGGAGACCAGACACGTGAGACACATGACATAACTCCACGTGAAGACACTGGACGTTTCGAGGTCATTCTTTCACACACACAACAGCAGCATGCACAGTGATGTGGCCGCTTCTTGGCGCGTCCTGACTGGTACTGGGTACCCTCAGTCTACAGGGACGCTTAACTAAGGCCCACACAGCCTCTCGGACCACCAGGCTCTGCGACGGGCACAAATGGCGTCACCCTACTTGAGTTTCTATCAGACACTGTCGCAACGTCTTGACTTCCCTCAAAGCAATATAAGAAAGGCAGGTCTAGCCTAATGACCCAAACTAATCTGAGCCGCCTGCTTCCATTATTGTGCTCTTCCAGACCACCTTCTAATATCATCATCAGAGGTCAACTCCCTAGTCCATAGGCTTCAGGGGCTTCTGTAATGCCTTAGAAATTTAGCACAAAGTCCTTTGCTCAGCATTCAACTTCCTCTACATCCGGGCCTTAACTATCTCTGTAATGTCCTTTTCCTCCTTATTATTCCCAGTCACCCAGTGCTCCCATCGCAGCGTGTTACCCAACGCTTCTGGAACACACCATGCACCCACCATGGCAGAACTTTCCGGTGAGGTTCCCACAGCCAGACATGCCTTTATTCATTATCTGTCAAAATCCCAGGGCGCCTGGGTGGCTCAATCGGTTAAGTGTCTGCCTTCTGCTCAGGTCATGATCCCAGGGTCCTGGGATCAAACCCCACATCAGGCTCCCTGCTCAGGGTGGAGTCTGCTTCTCCCTCTCCCACTGTTGCTCCGCCTGCTTATGCTCTCTCTCTCTCTCTCTGTCAAATGAATAAAGTCTTAAAAAAAAATAAAAAACAAACACACACAAAAATCCTACTCGACTTACAAGGCACAGCTGACATGTGCTGAACCCCTGAACCCCCATTGGAATTAAGCATTCCTTTCTTTCAGTGCCATGGCCATATGTTTTGACCTCTAGTTGAACTTAATATATTTTGCCTTATATTAGTTGCTGTTTAAATCTGTCTTGATTTAAACCTGTCCTTACAGGTAGTAAGTGAATTTATTGAACATCTACTGTGGATGCCAGGTGCTTTCATAGACATCGTCTGATTTATCCTTCTGTTGCTAATAAGTGGCAGCGTGCTCACAGGCTCACACGTGTCGGGTGTTCATAAATGTTTGTTGTATTATTCTATGAAGAGAAGGGGAATGGTTTGGTTTCTGAGCTTGAGAAGGGAGGTCACTAAATTACTCTCCTTTCAGGGACTTAATGAAAAAAAAATGAGAGGAAGAGCTATCCTGATCATCTCTGTTGGATGAAACAGAGACAGGGTGAAAAATACTTAGTCTTTGATAATTCTGTCTCCAAAAAATGCCCTAGCTGGAAAACACCTTCTCTTTTTCCACTTGCTTTTCCTTGCCCCACCCAGGAGCTCAGCATCACGTCTCTATTCTGCCCAGAGCCAGACCTCATTAGGCTTGCTAGTTCTAGCCCTAGACCAGTCACTAACTCTCTGTGGACTTTAGGCAAGACAGTGTCTCTCCCTCTGCCTCAGTTTGTCCTTGTGTAGAATGGACAGTTTGGGCTGGATGATCTCGAGGGTCCTTATCAGTTCCATAAAATCCTAAGATTCTATGTTGAATCAGCATATACAAAATGACTTGGGAATTGGCTCATTCTTCAGGCCAACCTACAAACACCAAAATATGGAAGATTATGTAAACAGGGCGATAAATTTCTCTGTGTGTATGCGTGCTTTGTGAATGTTTTTTCTGTGTGTGCATTGTGGGTGAGAGGTGGAAATTTGTTAGTCCATGAAAGTACATTTTCAAGCAATTTTAAAATTTATTCAATGAATATATGAATAGCAAAAACATTACTTGGTTACGTCCCATGAAGGTTTACCATTTTTGTTGCTGTTATTAATAGGAAACTAATGAAGATTAATTGTATTTAAAATTTTAAATTCATTAAATCTGACAATTGAGGATCACTTTAAAAATGCACAGACCTAAAGAACTCAATGATCAACATTAACAAGTAAGTTCTCATTTACATCTGACATCTGACTAATCATCCAGAAGGATCTTCTGTTGAACAAATGAATGAATAAATCAACAGTGTTGCATCAACTTCTGCATAGGGAGAGGGAGGATGTAACAATTGATTTTAGTGAGATAATCAATGAAAACGTATCACTCACTGCTTAATAGCCAGTTGATCTGGATTCAACTATTCTTTGTAAAACCACAAATTAGACTGGACCAAACGTCCCCTCAGACAGTTTGGGGGAAAAGATGCCATTCATAAGCAAGGTGTGCGCATATACACGTAACAACATTCAACATAAACCTGAGAACCTTCAGCTTGATTTTGGAGGCCACCACACATCTCTGCCTCCCCGAAGATACACACAAAGTCCTCTGCCCCTCTGTTGTCAGAGAAAACCCAGAATAAGCAGGGGCTTTCAGCACTGCTGGGATCGGGGCGGTACTCACACCTTTTTTATATCAAATGTTTACTTGGGATAATTTGGATATTTCACCAAGACTGTTTGGCCCAAAGCTGCATAATAATGGGTCTCAAACGTGCAAGTACCACAGTGGTCCCAATAAAAATGCTCTGACTATAGAAGGACTATTAATTCGCCCTAAGTAAAAGCTATTTGCTCTGTGAAGGAAAAAGAAAATCTTAAAAAATAAGAAAAAGAAAAAAAAAAAGGAAACAACACAGTTTTTTGATTGGCTAATTTGGGATGGGGCTGGGGCAGCACGATATGAGATTCTGAAGAAAAAGGAAATATCCAGAAAGCAAAGATAAAAGAAAAAAAATAATAAGTGACTAATCTACCATATCGGGTAAAACATATTCTTAATGCAAACATATGAGGAGCAGAGGACTCTTCTAATACAGAAGACTTCCAGTTATGTATTCATTCATTAATTCACTAGCCCTAAGAAGGCCAAACCAAGCCAGGTTACAAGAAGGGGCACAGTCTTGAGGTCAATGTAGTTCTATCAATACAATTAAAAAAAAAAAAGGAGTATAAAAATCCCTTAAAAAAGAAAACAAAAAACAACCAAAAAGGAAAACCAAACTGGTTAATAAAATTTTGAGCAAAAAATTCAATACAATATTTTTAAGACTCAACTTCCTCATACACGTTAGTATCTTTTTACTCTATTGAATGCCTTCCTAAAATCAAATATGTGTTTTATTTACTGAAAACTTCCCCCGAAAGAACATTTCCTCTAACTCCGGTTCCAATATATTAATAAAATAGGTTTGAACTTTTTGTTTGTTTTTGTAGAAATTGCTAACATTTTTTTTCCTGAAAGAAGGTTTCTTCCCCAAAGTTGTGTTTTTTTAAATTTCAGATATTTAAAAACGATTACTACTTTTTCGAGGACTGTGTCATTATGGAGTAATTAAGATTTTAAAAAGTTAACCATTGTTATGACTCAGAAAGGCCTTAATCCAATTATCAGGGTGAAGGATGAATTGACCTTTTCCCCTCACGATCCCTGTTTCCAGTTTGGAAAAAAGAAATCTTTTTCAGAGAATACTGATACCTAAATTTACCAAAATATGATGGGCAAATTTAACAGCAGTGAAATTTTAAATAAAAAAAATACTTGTAGTCCATAAATTTTGTATTTATGTACGTGCACTCCTGCAAGAAGACAATGGTATAAAGTAGAATTTCATATGATATTTATATTACGTGTTTAAACCTACCTCCAATAGTTCTCCAAATTTAATTTCGTATCATCAGATTTTTTCTTTCCTTTTTAAAATATTTTACTTTTTCTTTCTTTATGCTGCTATATATACATTTTCTTTTTTACTCATTGGCAATATTTTTAATAACAAAATCAGTAAATAATGGTAGTTACAACACTGAAGGTTATAATTATATTACCTATCGCTTTCCGTCCAAGGATCTCAAGGTGGTTTACTAAGAGAAAATAAAATCAGTGTTCTTTCTCTTTTCACAGGATATAGAAATTTGACAGTTGTGATTTTTTTTTTTTTTTTACTGATACTGATGCTAAACCATTTTAGATAATGCCTCTCCCACATCATTGTTGAGATTTCTCCATATTCAAGGTTGGAGATTAAATTTTTATTTATTTAAAGATGTTTTGATTCAGCATTGTCAGATGTTGACAATTGCACGGATCCATGATCAATTTTTTTTTAAGGAGGCTTGGGTTCTAAGGTTTAATTCAGAGTTGAGGGTAACTTACTTTTGAAAAAAAGACTATATCCTATGTAAAAAATAATGTCAATATTTAGCTTATTTATGTAGTAGACTCCACTTTAATTTTAAATGAAACTTAGAGGAATTTATATCTTCTGGGATACTAAACAGCTTAAGCCAGCATGAGACTATGGTTTAACATTAGGGTATCTTTAGCTACAAATGGTTAAGTTCTACCTTCTAAGATAGAAAGATGAGCGAGTGTCTTTGCTTGTGATAGCATGTGTGTGTGTGTGTGTGTGTGTGTGCAAACGTACACACAAAAATACCATAATGAAATTAACATGTGGACGGATGTTGAGTATGTATACAATTTCAGGGTTTTGATGACATCACTGGGCTAAGATGCTGGAATAAGCTCCCCATCTCTTCTTACCCCGTACTATCCATGTCACTTATTAGTTGGTCACATTTCTCCCTCATCCTTTGAGGATCTTTAAGATCATGGCGTCTCTTCCCTACCTTCAATAAATGTATATTAGCCTCCAAGAGTGCATGGCATCAAAAATATAATTCTGACCCCCTTGAAGAGAAAGAATTAACAGGCAGCAGCTTCTCTTCCTGACTGCCATAAAACCTCCGTTAAAAAAAAAAAAGAGAAAGAAAGCTGTACTAGCCATATTTTTTCCCATACGGGTGCATATTAACAGGCAACAGAAAGAGTAGAAAAAAAACCTTGTATATACGGAAAGATTGCCCCCGGGCTGTGCCTGTCTGCCCAGGAAAATGGCAGTGAGAACAAGGTGAGCAATTGCTCAAGAAATTTATTTTAGTCACTTGAGGTCTCCTCTCTTTTCTGTAGCAGACACAGCATCTTTAAGTGCAACAGGTTGGTGGTCACGATGTATGGTACGAGAAACAATGAAAGATTTGTGAAATCTTTGAAAAAAAATTTAATTTGGAGCAATTCAGTGACCTTCGTTTTATATATTTTTTTGGATATATGATTTTTTGAGTTATAATCATTTCTGGAAATTTCCATAAATTTGATTTAATTCTATAATATTACTCCTCAAGCAACTGTCAGAATCTACTACTTTGACTTCTTATAAGGCTCTCCTACATGTAAAAATAAAAACCACAACAAAAATATTTTTGCCAAAAAGCAAAGCAGTAAATAACAGTCTCTATTTGGTGTCATGTATAATCCTTTTGTCAGTATAAATATCACAAATAAAAGAACCTATTTTGATATGTTATATTAAGATCTATAAATTTTATAATCTATGAACATATACAGAAGGGAAAAACAGAGATGAAATCATCCTAGTACTAAAATATAAACTCGTACAATTTATGTTAGTAAAAAAAAAAATGCTTTCAGTTTAAAATTGTTTCTGGAAAAATATTTTGATAACAATTATATTTCTAACTAAAAAGTTAACTCCAAAAGAGATCTTATTTTCAAATTAAGGAATGAATTTATGAATACTAGAAGAATGTGGCACCCCTCCCAAAAATAAACATACTAATGAATCATCACTTAGCTCTCTGGAAAGTTATATTTCCTTTGTGCCACATGAAAAATTGATGTTTTATATTCATAAATAAAATATCTTAGATATTTGAGCTTTGGTTAAATGATGATCTTCACTGGGGTAAATTGTCTTTAGTGTTATACAAGTTGACTACAGAAAACAAACAAAAAAAAACCCAAAAAATTTCACATTAAATCTCAGATTAGCTGAAAGGTAGCTCACTGAGAAACAAGATTTTCAATCATGAAATGAAAAAAAAAAGGTACAGTTTATTTTTAAAAGTCCCCCTTCTTTTAAAAAGATTTCCCTTTCTCTCAGAATTCTAAAGCATCATTAAAAAATTTTAAGAAGCTAATAGCAAATCCTCAAAAAAGCAATAAACTTGTAATTGTATTTCTAAAATATCACTTGTTATTTGAAGGGATAGCAATTGTTTTCATGACCACTCCATGTTTAAATGTAAATATTTCTTGTGTAAAGCTACCCGAAACAGCTTTTTTTCTAGACAAACTTCCTAAAAGGTAATGTCAGGGGGGAAATCTCTATGACTTGGAGAATTTTATAAGCCTGCAAATACATAAAAATACCAGATGAGTACTACAGCTCAATATGTTCTCTTAACATCCTAATTTTAATTCTTTAACATTTTAATGAACAAATTTTAATCCAGGAAGCTATCAATAAAAATTTTTTTCTTTCCTTTAAAAATTTTATTATAAATGACTGCCTCGGTGCCCCCATTACTTACATATGTTTTAAAATTTAAAAAAAAAGTTAGGCATAAGTAAATTCATTAGAGGGAAACTAATTCCCCCTTTTATTTAAATATTATCTCATTAAATGTGGTGTTAAGGTTTAGAGGTGGTGGGAGTCTAAAGGATAAAGTATGGAGGGCTCTATCTAATTCACTCTTTCTTTTAAAAATTAATTTATAAGCTGCCAATTTACTTTCTGCCCCATGATCAGCTGAGAATTATAGAATTTTCCAGACAATTTCATTTTGGTTCATCAAACCTCTACCTCTAGCAAGTAGGTTTTCTGCTCTCTTTTTCTTTTCCCTAACCCAGTGTTCTTGCCACAAATTCAAAGGGTGAAGAAGACCCCTTAATATAAAAAAAAATCACTCACCCCACTTTGAAGCAAATAGTGAAACTACTTCTTTACTTGATTTTTTTTTTTTTCCTACTAACCTTAGATCTGGGCCTGAAAGATGAGCTGACTTGGGGATCATAACTCCTTTACAGGGTTAATCTAAGTTATCTGCCTGTTCTGGTATTAAGGGGTCATTGCAGTTTGAATGACCAGCTCTCCTTAGAGGCTGGGAAGCCCTCAGCAAGTTCCCTTCATGCTATCATTATTTGTACAACTCCAGATGGGTTCATGACATCTAGAAAATCTGGTATGATCAGACGCTCTTTGACTCGAGACTCATCTCCTACCTCACGACAATTAGTAACTTTATATTTCTGCTTCCTTTTTCAGATTTCAACTTTTCCAGCGAGAGCAGGACTATATCTAGTCCTGGGTCTGAAGGGATCTGTCTTAACAATAACAGTGAATATCAGTTGAGTATATGCTACATGTATTAGACTGTGTGTTTCCTGACATCTCATTTCCCTTCTCCAACAACGTTATTATGAAATAGGTACTTTAATATCCCCATTTTACAGATGATGAAACTGACTTGGAGACACAAGTAGCTCATGGGCACGCAGCCGAAAAGAGCAGAGTTAGGTAATAAAGCTAGGTCTCACTCGCATCAAGGTCCGTAACTCTCAACCACTAGGTTTTACTGCTTCCTCAAACTATGCTGCCTTTATCCTCCCCTTAAAAGGCTTCAAAGAAGAGATGCGTGGACTGCAGTTGACATATCCCTGAGCTTTTGAATATAATTTTTTTTTTAAGAGAGAGAAGAAAAGTCACTGAGTAGAAGCAATGGGTTGGCTCTG
This sequence comes from Leptonychotes weddellii, assembly GCF_054177405.1. Taxonomy (NCBI): domain Eukaryota; kingdom Metazoa; phylum Chordata; class Mammalia; order Carnivora; family Phocidae; genus Leptonychotes; species Leptonychotes weddellii. Next base: position 15,630,617 of record NC_138379.1, read on the forward strand.
AGTTGAAATGGAGAGTCTACACAAGAGGCTCCAGTTTCTGTGAAAATTAAATAAAATCGATAGGGGCGCCTGGGTAGCTCAGTCATTAAGCATCTGCCTTCGGCTCAGGTCATGATCCCGGGGTCCTGGGATCGAGCTGCACATCGGGCTCCCTGCTCAGCGGGAAGCCTGCTTCTCCCTCTCCCACTCCCCCTGCTTGTGTTCCCTTTCTCGCTGTGTCTCTCCCTGTCAAATAAATAAATAAAATCTTTAATAAATAAATAAATAAATACATAAATACATAAAATCGATAAAAAATAAAAACAAAAACATCTTTTCCTTTCTCACTGGGATGGCCTCAGATGTGCTCCACAGGTGTGGGGGGAGCGCTGGCCCTTTTTTTCTAGTGTTATCCAGAAATGTAGAGACTACATCGTATTCTTCCTATAATCACCCCTGCAGTTTGCAGCCAAGACTTAAAAGAAATGCCTGACAGGACGTTAAGTGGATGGCAAGGAGGAAAGCAAAGATCTTTTTTTTTCAGGGGATAAGAAGAGACAAAAAGATTTCTAAGACCATGAAAAGTGAAGCAGGAAGAAGAAAAGAACGAAGATAAAATATGTGTGAAAAGGAAAGGGAAAACACGATTTATGACAGCAAGTGGTGCCACCCAGTCCTACCCTTCTGTTTCTCCTTTACTATTTCCTTGGTGAGGATCACCTAAGCCCTGAAAATTTAGGACTGAAGAGGCTGAAAGTAAAAGGTGAACGGCGAGCATCCTAGCTGAATTGCTTATTCTCCCTGATCAGAAAGTTAAAAAAAAAAAAAAGAAGAAGAAAGAAAGAAAAAGAAATATAAAAAGAATGATTTGCAAAAACAATTGTGATTAAATTCAATAGATTTTTTTAAAGAACTTGAAAGCAAGGAATTAAAGGGGAATGAAACCACAAAGAGATAATCTTTGTGTAGGGATGTATAAAGTAGAGAAAAAGATTTTCCTATCAGCCCTTCTGATTTGCTCCCAGCCAGGTAATCCTGGGCACTGGCAGGCTGTGGGGCAAATGGACAGATGCTTCCGGAAAAGATTATCTTTTATCTGTCACTCAGGGAATCGCTCTGTCTCTATGACGGCTGACTCTAGGGTCTAAGCCTTATATGCCTTTGCTATATGTGTCAAACAGAAAAAAAACCCTATGATAATAATATTAATAATAATGATAATAAAACAATAACAGCAACAGTAAGAACAGCTAACATTTACTGAGTACTGAGCAGGTACGAAGCACTTGCCATGCTTAATCTCTTTTAATCTTCACCAGAACTTTAGAGTTGCTATTACTATCCCCATTTTACAGATGAGGAAATTGAAAAACTGAAAAGGATTGGTTTGCATGTAAATGGATTTTTCTATACATTAGCCTCAGCCGTAGCGACCTGCTGCTCTCTTGCTCAAGTGGAAATTCACACACTTCACCCTGTCCTCCCACGGTCTACCTCGAAGTCTTTACAAGGTCAGACCCGAATCCAGGCAGTGGCTTGCACTGGCCCTGAGCCTCCAGCATGCTGAGTAAGAGCATCTACGTCTCCCTGAAAGTAAGGTTTGCATCAGCTTCTGATCAGAACTACAGTCAGTAAACACCCTTTGCCCTAAATGAAAAAAACCAAGGCCTTCCTCATGGTGAGGAGGAATTCTGAGGGCCCTGAGGACAGCAAGGGAGAGCCTCTGAAACACAGCACTAGGATGAAACCTTTGCACACTGACCTCGCCATGTCCATTTTCAGCCTTAGAGACTCCTAATTTCTCCCTCATCCAAGACCTCAGTAGAACTGCCTGTGATAAATGCCCTTGCTGTGCGATATGGAAGCCAGTCTACTAACCTACAACAGACTGTTCCTTTCCTTCTCAAGGTATCCCTGTGCTGTCTAGCTGTGATGTTCCCTGGTAGTCAAAAGCACCAGAAGAAATCCACCTTTGACATTCAGACTTTACACTGCCTAGCTTCAATGCAAACCTCTCTTCCCTCCATCGGCTTGCCAGACTCTGCCAAGAAGACAGCCTAAAAGATGGATTGTCTCTTGGAAATTCTACAGGTCCAGGCTAGGTTGGGTCATGAAACTTCTTGTCTGCTTCTGTCCTTCGGCTCCATGCCTGCCTTGCCGTTTGGTTACTCATTTTTCTTTTCTTTTTTTTTTTAAGATTTTATTTATTTATTTGACAGAGGGAGAGACACAGCGAGAGCAGGAACACAAGCAGGGGGAGTGGGAGAGGGAGAAGCAGGCTTCCCGCAGAGCAGGGAGCCTGACACGGGGCTCGATCCCAGGACCCCGGGATCATGACCTGAGCCAAAGGCAGATGCTTAACGACTGAGTCACCCAGGTGCCGCACTCGTTTTTCTATTCAACATTTATCTAGCCGTTTGCAGTATTAAATAAGTTTCAGATATTTGTTTTCCAACACAGGGGGGCCAAAAATCATGACAAGAATGCAACAGAGTGCTACTAGGAAAAAAAAAATAAGAAGCACCTGAAAATCAAGCTCTGGTGATGCAAAGGGACCAGTCTTTTTGGAAAAGGTGATGCAAAAGGACTAGTCTGTTTGGAAAAGGATAAGTCTCAAATCTTCGTATGGTGAAATGTAGGCCTCAGAGACTAACTAGACAAACAAATTTTAATTTGGGGTTCATGGAGCTTAGGGAGGTCACGAACCCTCCCTAAAATATGTGTAAAATATCTGTGTTATTTTTGTTTTCCTTTTCTACTCTTGTTTTGTTTTTCTGGGAAGGAGTTCCTAGCTTCATTGGGTTATCAGAGGGAGAATAACTTATTTATAAATATCTCCGATGCCTAGAAAAAAGCCTGATACATAGTAGGAACTCAGTAGATATTTGTTGAATAAATGAATGGATGAGGGGTCTGAGCTCTAAAGCACCTAATTTTATAGATGGAGAAATTAAGGCCTAGAAAGGACATAATTGTTTTTCTGTAAGGTCATGAACCTAAGTAGTCAGGACCAGACCGAATGAGCTCTTTCAGCTCTTTCTACTGCTAGACAGTCCTGTTGTTTTGCTTTTTAACCTAGTTGTATCTTTCACTGCATTTCATTTTTCTTCCTCCCAAACCATTGTTTTTTAAGCAAAGAAATGCATCTCATTTCCTACTTAAAAACTGTCCCAAAAGGGGAGATGGGGTGGGGGGCAAACAGTGGGGAGAGTCTATGCAAAAGGCCACCAGAATGATGTATCTATGATGGCACTCACAGCATGGCTATTACTCCTATGTGCTGGGGACATGGTCACGACTATGGCATCAAAATCGCCGTCATTGATGGAAATATGCAAAGCTGAAATAGTGGAGTTAGATCTGGGGGCTGGCAGGAAATCTTAAGCTTAAAACTGGCCAGGCCAAGCAGCTGTCTGACAAGAAGATGATCTGCAGCATTTTAAAAGATGTCTGAGGAACAGGGATCAAAGGATCCCCTGCTTGGTTTGAAAGTTCCTTTTGAGGGTCTTCCTTACTTAAGTGATTAGGAGATCCTGGGAGAATTCAAATCAGACCTTACTACCCTCCTAACAGCTCAAAATCAAGCCCAGCAGGCAAGAAGGACGAGATTCAAATGCCACTCAGAGAAGAGAAATAAGGGAGAAGGGCCTAGGTCTCATGGAGCTGTTTCCTGCTGGGACAGCTTCTGAAAGAGACCAATAACTTGAATTCTATGACACAGCAAATTTCTTGTGCTGATGACTTTCTCAGCAGACGGAGGCCAACATGGAGGCTCTGAAGTCCAGGCCATGTCAGAAGAGAAAGAGAGAGAGGAGAGCCGTGCCTAACCTAGGGATGCCTCCAGAATGCTAATGGCCAGCAGAAGAAACTTTCAGTAAACTCTTCTTTGAACCCTGGCATCCTAAATGCAAGTCATTTTGGAAGAGAATCCGTTACAATGCCCTAGATTGTGTTTATTGATTATCTTATTATTTGGCAATGGTAGGAGATATTTAGTAAAAAGAAAGAACCCAAAGTAGATAATAAACAATCTGAGTTTGAGCCCCAGCTGTGTGACCTTGGTAAAATCACTTAGCCTCTCTGAACCTCTGTTTCTTGATTTATAAATGAAGGAACTGGTCTGCATATCCTCTATAGCTCTTTCTAACTTTTGCACTCTATATATTATATATATATATATATATATATCTCAGTTTGAGGTTTAATCCATTGACAGATTTTTTTCAAACATGATTAGAAAAGGTTACTCTTCAGGCAAGAAAATCCCACCCCTGTATTATTTTCTTAGATTTCTCTGCAATGCAACTGAAATATCAGTTAAAGGGGGGAAGAGGGAGATTTTAACCTCTTGGAGTGAACAACAACCCTATTGCACAAAGACACCTGCTGTAAACTTCAGATCCTTATATTAAAAAGGGGAATTTAAAGGAAGTTAGGGTCAGCAAATGATTTGAAGACCTTGCCCTCACTTTACAGGGTAGGATTACAGAGGATTCCAGTCAATTTATTTGAGTTCCACTTTCAAAATGTAAACATTTCAAAAAACTCATGTAGCAATCATTTAATTCATACAGCAAATAGGTCTGTCGCATAATGATCTGAAGGTCTTCTGTGAAATGTGCTTCTGTTTTGCCATGAGCCTCAAGTTTCCCTCTAAGATTTCTGGCAGTTTCCTACATTTTGCTCACATAACATCCAAGGATTAGCCAGGTAGCTCGCTTTCTCCCCTCCTTCCGAATCTAACGGCCCTGGGCTTTCAAAATTCTCTGCCAAGCTCTGAACTGAATTCCCCAATAAGAATTCACAGTATGACTCTGAAGCTCAGAAAAGCAGCTAAACAAAAGCTCTGTAGCAGAGGATTTTGCTGGTTAATAGGAAAAGTAAATGTATCTAGAGTTTAATGCCTTACATTAAAAAAAAAAATCAATGACCTAAAACTTTTCCTACCTGTCCTACGCTGAACTTTAGTCAAGGAGAAATAACGCAACATTTCAATTTCCTCAGAGAAACGGAGCTCAGCAAATAACCTTTCCACTCTGCACCTCCCTGGGCCCCCCCCCCAAGAGGCCTGAAATAGCCCAGGACGAGGGGGGTGGAGAGGGAATCCTGTGCCCCACTGAGGAAGGCCTGCACCCCTCAGTTCTGGGGGCCTCCACACACCCAGGCCCAAGCCCTGCCAGGGGACAAAACGGGAAGGGGGCCTGCCTCGGCGAACACTGTGTCTTTCCTAATGACCTCTATGATGGGTGCCTTTCCTTGCCAAAGATTAAGCAACTGAGGACAGTCCCCAAGCACCAGATCCCTGATTTCCCTGTGCCGCATCACCAAGTGCAGAGTGTGTGTAGAGTCTCCTTGGTTGTGCCTAGGCCAAGGGGCCATGGGCTGAGGTATCTTTGCACTCACCGGGGACTCCGGAGCTCATGTGTTCAGATTCTTCAGTTCCTGTGGCCTCTGAGACCCCCTCCTTCCGTGGCCACCCCTCACGTAGGCCTCCGGCTGTCAGGACAGGTCTGACTACCTGAAAAGGCAAAAAATGGGTAGGGTTACTCTGCTGGCTCAGGAGGAGAATGGGAGAGACTGGGGGCAGGGACATTTCATAGGAAATCAAGGAGTGGGTTGGCTGAAAGAAGGGAAAAGGGCAGAGGGGCACATCAGGGGCCAAGAGCTACAAAGCAGGGATGCTGATGCCACAGGAGAGCTTTTCAGAGATGCCTACAAAGTTCCCTCACCTTATCCCCAGTCTGGGAAGTCTCTGGGACAAAGAAGAGGGTCTGGTCTGAGATTGCAGCAAGTGTGCTCAGTACTTTTGACTCAATCTCAATCCTTTCCTTTGCTTCCGACCTAAGGCAGATAAGGCAGAAAGACTCAAAGCAACCCCAGTCTTGAAAAGAGGACAGATGGGGCAAAGGGGCCAAAGGGAGAAAACCAGGTTCTAGCCACGGGTGGGGAGGAGAGGCAGAGGGGGAGAAGTGCAGGTGCAGAGCAACCAAAAGGGGGCCTGACGGTGGCTGCCGGCAGAACCCCTTAGCCTGACCCAGCCACTAGGGGGCAGATGGCCAGGGTGAAGGGGGTGAATCTCTGAGGTGTCTTCACTCCTTCCTTAACTCCAGAGACAGCCTTTCGTCTTGATTCTCTAACACAGTCAAAGACTAAGCTAGTTGACTGCGAACGAGGAGCCAAGTTTCCCCAGGGGTTTCTCGGACACTTCCCACTCCCCAGGGAGAAGCAGACTGGGTGAGGAAGGGTCTCCAGCTGTCACCCCCTACCCCCTTCTCTATAGGACTCCAGAGGTTGACATCAGATGCAAGTGCCTGGAAGTTTCCATCAGGCCCCTGGCTTCCGAGGTGACGTGGCTTTTTCCAAGAGGGGTGTGCATTAGCAGTTTGAAGGTTCTAAGAGATTACCCCCCCTTGCCCTCCTTCCTCCGCAAAGGCAAAGTGGGGAGAAAGGGGGAGATCAGCTCCCACTGGCCTCGGGCTGACGCAACTGTTTTGAAGAGGAAGGAAAGAGGCACAAAAAGCCACAGATTTTCACTGATTGTGAAGGCAACGGGGAGGGGGTCCTTCCCTCTGCTCCCACCCGGATGGAGACACCCCTCTCCGCAAGCCCCCCACGCCCGGCCCGGATCACAGTGAGCAGCCCTGGCCCGGCGTGCAGGCGCTGGGCAGCTGGGCTGCAGCAGGCAGCAGCTGCCTAAAGGCAGCAACAGTTGTCTGGCTGAAGCGAGGCGAGCCAAGGACTCGCTCTGGCGCGCACGACGCTGGCTTCGGCCGGTGCTCCCGGGCTCTGGAGCCCCTGCCCCAAACCTGGCCTCTGTGGGAGAAGTGAGGGGACTGGGGACGAGGTAACCCCGAACAGCCTGAGCTCGGGTGGCTCAACCTCTTCTGTGCAAGTTCACTTCTCTTAGGTCACCTCTCTCCCAAATCCGGTGGAGGTTCAGGCTTTTGGGGTGAGGAGGGCTTTCAGGCTGGGGGGAGGTGGGGGATGTCAGAAGCAAAAGCCCAAAGAGGAGCCGAAGGGACACAGGGTGAAGCTATTTTTAGCCTAACATGGCTCTTACGCTTCTCCCTCGGCGGGAGCTATCGCTCCACAGACGGCCCCAGGTGAGAGGCAGGGAGGAACCCCCCCCCCCAGGGTTTTTGCTTTTGCTCCATCTCCTTTGCAGATCTTAGGGACCCTTTTACTCTCTCAGAAAACGCAATCAGGGAGGGAAAAGCTCCTTTATCTGGGGAGAGGGACTCTGACTTAGCCTTAGAGGTTGGAGTCCTCGCCCTCGGTGCTTTCTCTGTGCCTTCTCGCGCTATAAAAAATTGACTCTGTCCAGCACTCTCGGACTCCGTAGCACTTTCCTTTTTCGGCAGACGATAGAGTCTGGGTGCTTGGCTAACTGAGAGGGGAATGACGGTGGGCATTTAGTTTGCTGGAAGAACGGTGGTTGGGGTGCGGGGGGGAATTCAAGGCCCTCCCCGAAAATGGGAAGCTTCGCGGCCCTCGGGTCTTAGGCTCTCACATCCCTAGACTCATCCCCTATCCGTGTTCATCCCTGTGGGCGCCTGTGTGTGTCTGTGTGTCCTTCTGGTCCAGTCCCTAAGGGCGTCTAGCACAGTTTCTAGCTGGCGAAGGACGCGGGGCGCAAAGCATAGTGAAGGCCTGATTTGTGCCACTTGTAACCGAAGTGGTAACGACAGCAAGGGGAGGAGGGGGACCCACAGACGATCCTCAACCCTGCAGCCTTGCCTCCCTCCCCAGGACGGGGCGCCTGGAGGGGCCAAGACAGGGCTGCTGCTGCAGCTAAGCTGCTCAGTCGGGTACAACCACATCTCTCAAAAGCTCCTTCTCTGCGGGGGTTCCCCCAGCTTTTGCCTGTTTTACCCCCTTCCGTGCTACTTAGTTTTGAAAAAAGATGAGATGGGAGAGACCTGAGGCTGCAAAACACCCCAAATTAGGTTGGAAGCAGGTGCGGGGGGAAGAAGAGACTCCGGGGAGCGGGCGGTGCCAAGGTGTTTTCCCTCTTTTTCGGAGCTACCCAGTTCACACGGGCTCGCCTCACCTCTGGGTCCCCCACGCTAGGACAGAGGATGCTGAGGGCCTCCCGCCCCTCCCTCAAGGGCTTCCCCACCCCTATATTGCAGAGTTGGATCCTTAGGGTCAAAAATGACCAGAACATGTCCTAAACTGATTCATATTCCAGGTACTGACTTGGCCTTAAGAACGGATACCCCCCCTTTTTTTGCAGTGGGTGAATGGGGTTATTCGGGGTGTGGGGGTAAGACATAACTTCTGTAAACTTTTATTGTATTTTAGCTTCTTTCCACTTCTCCGAAAACACACGCACACCGCTCGCTCCAATTCCCCCTGTGATACAAAGTCGATTTAAAAGTTGGGGGCGGGGGACCCGCGCGGAGGACAGGCGGGTGACCAATGCCTCAGGGAGCGCGGGAAGGACGGGAGGGAAAGGTTTGTTTCTTCCGTGGAAAACGGGGCAAGGGCTGGGAAAAGCTCGGACCGAGCCGCTTCGGGAAGGTGCGGCCTTCGACTATCGCTGCTGGTTGCGGTCTTCTCGACGAGCGCGCTCTCCGCGAATGCTTTTTGGGGTAAGGGCTTCCGGCTATTGAGTTATGTACAGCAAGCCCAGACCGCAAAAAGATTCGCGAAGGGCAGAATCTGCTGGCTTCTTCAGTCCGCCGCCGCCGCCGCCGCCGCCTTCAGCCCAGGATGTCTCCGAACCCCGGGGCCGAGCCCGCTGGGTCTCCCCAGCGCGCTCCATCGCAGCTCAGCCTTCCCACCCCGCGCGCCGCCCGCCCCTCTGCCGCCCCTCCCTGCGCCCCCCGACCCATCCTTGCGTTTCTCCACACCGTCCGCGACCCCCCAACTCAGCCCGCACAGACGCGAGCGAGGTGTGTGGAGGGCGAGAAGAGGAGCGCGGAGGGGAACCAGGGATCCCGGCGCCCAGCCTCCACCCCTCTTCCGTAGACCCAGCACCCCGAGCCTCCCCGCCTATCTAGCCTATCACCCACGTTCCCCTCTCAGGGTTCCGCCAGCCCCGGCTGCAAGGTCGCGGATCTCTGAACAGGTATAGTTCGGATTTCCCCTGAACCCGCTCTTGTCCCTTCTAGTCCCCCAACCGAGGTTCCAACCGTGACTACAGGCGCTGCGTAAAGAGAAAAACTCCCCCAGAGCACTAAATAAATACAGACGAGGCCGCCAGCTCATTGGTGCGGACTAAAATCGTCACCCACCAATCAGGAAAGAGCTCACATTTCCCTTTTTTTTTTTTTTTTTCAGAAGGGGGAGGGAGGAAAAAAATATTTCCATTTCTAATTATTCAACAAAACCCAGACTGGAACACGTTAAAATCTTGTTGCTGCAAAAAAGCTGGCCAAGACCCCTACCCCCATTCCAATCCAAGTGAGGGGAGAGGTGCAGGATATTGAGCAAGGGAGGGTTCAAGAGAGACAGACCTCTCCCAACGGGACCCAAGCCAGAAGATTCAGACGGAAAACGACAGGCAAAGATGAACATAAAATAAACCCAAACTCCACGCTAGTCAACCTATTTCTAGAAAAATGAGAATGTCTCAATCTCCCCCCTCAAAAAAAAAAAAAGTTCTGAATCCTCAAGAGAAATGGTGAAGCTCCTCCCTCTGCACCCTTCCCCAAACCCGTTTAGATATTGGGTGTCTAATGGCCCACTCGCCTCAGGTGCCCTTTTGTTGCTGCAGCCCCCCTTCTCCCCATTCTGCAGAAGGTTGAGGGGAACAACAAGGGATGAGCCCCTCACTGATCGCCGGCTCCCGCAACGACGGGAGATTCCAGCATCTGCAGGAGGAAAGAGAGGGGAGGGGAAGGGAGGCTAGGGTGGAAGGAGGAGGGTGATCTCTTTCTTTCGTTCTCCCTCCTTCCCTCTCCCCTGTCTCCCTCTAGGCCCCCTCTGCCATCCCATCCATCCAAACTTTGAGGGGTTGCCCTCTTTCCTCCCAGTGCAGCGCCACCCTTCCCATAAATGCTCTGCCCGCCCCCCCCGCCCAGTATCCAAGAAGGGTGTGGGCAAAGGAATGTTCAGATCACCTCCCTCCCCAACAGTAGTCCCCCAGCGGGGAAAAACTCAGCCAGGGTGGGATGCTGCAAACATTGCAAGAAAGTTGCCATATTTGTTCTCTGCCACCCTGGAATCGACGTGCGGGCGGGCGCGGGCGCACACACACTCTTGCTCAGCAAGCCGGGAATAAACGTATCTAGACGAAGTAGTCACCGTCTCCAAGTCCCTGTCGACCCACCCCCTCCGCCCATCCATCACCCTCGGCAGCTCTGCGACCCACCCACCCTCCCACGGCATCCCCTCGGCTAGGCGACCGACCGACACACGCACACACACCCCGAGCGTCGGCGCGCCCGCCGCGCCAGAGGGGGCTCCACAGTCTGCGCCCGCCGCCGCTGCGGCGCGGGGCAACTGGGAAAAAAAAGTTCTGCTCAGCGGATCAGTGAACCTACAGACCACCGGCCGACCAGTGTACCAACCCCTGCCTCCTTACCTCGGTCCGCAGGCTCCGAGAGCGCGCTGGTCCCGTCCGCACTGCAGCCAGCTTGAAGGAGTCCCTTTCTGACCGGCCCGCTCCCCTCCCGCCCCTCCCCGCCCCCCACGGGTGTTTGCCCAGCGGCAAAGCAGGCTCTTCCAGGTAAGTATATAAGTTACTGTACTGTGTGGGAGGGTCACGATCTTGGTAATTGCTGCTTTCCGAGCTTAACCCCTGCGTTCCTGCCTTCCTCCAACTTGTTGAGGACTCGTCGGGTAGCGGGAGAGCGAGCGAGCGCACCAGAGAGCGCGTCGGCCGGGAGGGGGGGAGAGAGGTGCACCGGGACGAGTGGGGAGAGCGAGACAGAGAGCGGCGGAGTTCAAATGCCCCCCTGGCAGCGGTTTTCATTGGATAGGTCTTCCCCCCCCCACCCCCGTCTCCCCTGGCTTGTCCCCCCCACCTCCTCCGTCTCCCATGTAGGGGACGTCTCCAGGCAAAGTCACGATTCCTTCTCAGTTCGGAATGAACTGTGACTAGAGCCATGACGCAGCCAGCGCGCATTACTCACTTTTTGCAGTCACGACTTGGGAATCCGTGCTGGTTCCAACCAAAATTACACCGCTACCATTGAATTATTTAATAGGATCCAGTTCGGGGGTAAACTTGTGCATTGTGCCAAGGGATGGGGGACGAGGGATGGGGGGAAATGAGGACACGGGGCATCTCCCCTCCCCCTTCATGACTCCTGGACCACCACCACCACTGCCCCATGTGCTGCAAGTGTTTTATTACGCTACTACCCCTCCCGGCCCCGGCCGCTTCCCCCTACCCCAGCTATTTCCTTTGCAAATGTAGCAGAATTTGTAAACACAACCACGTAACTTTCAGGACTGAGAGGGGCGAGGCTTGGGAAAAGAAACGAGTAGGTCCGGGTGAATGACGAGGAGGCCGAAGGGTGGGCCGAGAGGCTGCGAGCAGCTTTGGTTTGAGCTGAATTGTCAAGACACAGTGTGGGTTGCAGCGTTATTTGTGTTATTCTCCACAACATCAGTACAGTCCTTGTTACTATTATGAGTTGACGAATACTCAGTCTCAGCCAGGGAATCTTTCAGAGAGGGACTGCTTCTGAACTAAAAATAACTCGACCCACCCTCTTTATCCCCCCCACCCCAGGGCTGTGCCTTGGGTGCCCTGCGTGAGGTTAAGGTCACTAAAGTCAGAGACTGTTGCTCGATTAATATGGGGCAGAGGGAGCACAGAGCACCTGGGCTCTCCTTCTCTCTCGCCTGAAGGCTATCCCCCTCAGATACTTACCTCACCATCCCGGGTTTATTTTTTTAATTATGTAGAAAATATCCCTGTATGCACACAAGCTTATTGCAGATCTGTAAGATTCATTTCCCCTACCATGTACAGCCCACCTTTGTGGGCCAGTAAAAGGATGCATTTTTATTATTCCTCGCGGAGGAGTTAATCAGCATGAATGTCTTTGTGTGCGCGTGATATTCATCCCCCCTGTGGCCTCTGATAACCTTCCTCCCTCCTCACCTGTCTGGCTACAGGTTAGGTCAAAGTGTCTGGAGCCGATTGCAATGAATCTCATTCTGGGTCGAGCCCATAACCCCAGGGAGTGGATGGTCTCCCAAGTAACATTTAGCAACTTGGAGAAGAACCCCCATTCCCCAGTTTCCCTCGGAGCCGGTTTTCAGAAACCCTTTGGCTTTTGACTTTAAGGCGCCGCGCATTGTTCCCAAGCCTGGATTCTCTGCGCATCGCACCAGCAACTCTTGTGCTTTGGCTTCTAATTCATTCATTCCACAACTCATTTGGGGCTCCTATGACTAGGACGCGAAGGAAGGGGGAATAGTAAGAAAAATGCCATAATGCACAGACACATCCTTACACACCTTACGGGAACTGCAGAATGTGGGAGCATTGGGGGCATGAAGTGGGAAGCGACGAGGGTCCGAATAAAGCAACCTATAGCCTCTTATTTTGAGAGTCATCATCACCGGAGAGAAATCTTTCAAACCCACTGGCGGGAAGGTGCAGGAGCCCGGGAATGGAGACCCAGATAGAGACTGGCCTTTGCGGAGAAAGCCGGTAAGGCACCGGCTTTCGGTTCCTGGAGCGCTGGGCCTTGGCTCATCCTCGAATCTAACACTTTGCTCCCCCCTCCTTTAAATTTTTTTCCCTTTCCTTCCCACTCACCCCTCCTTTTCCCCAAAGCTCTCACCGAAGTCACGACTCTCCCCTTTGAACATCCTTAACCCCCTCCTTTCCGTATCCCTCTTCTGCATCCAGGGCGGGGCTATCCGCAGCTGGCGCCAACCCCGCCCCCTGGCGCTCGGAGCTGAACTCGCGGAGGACCAAGGAATTTTCAGCACCTGCCTTCTATGGACAGCTACCGCGCCCTGAGCCCGCCGGGGGCCAGGGTCTCAGTCCTCCGGCTCCAGGAACCCAGCGAGTAGGGAAGTTTGTCAAAGGAATGGAGATTTTTCCTCCTCTTTACCGCCCAGCCCCATCCATGCAATTTTAATCTATATCACATCGCCTCCATTAATCTCACAGAGAGAGGGCCCATTAAGTGGTATCTGGGCACCCTTTAAGACAGAGAAAACGGGGAGGGGAGGGGGGCAGTCGAGAGAACCCGGCTCAACAGCGCCGACCCATAAAGAGAGAGAGAGTTGCAGCAGCTATTGATTCAGAGATTCGTCAGGGTGATTCCCAGCTCTGCAAGAATTCCCCCTTTCAGTTTCTTTGCATGCAGCCCCAAATTCATTATGCACACACACAGCTATACCCCTCACCTTCCACTCAGTCCCACCCTCTTCTTCGAAAAGGGGTAGAAAGACAGCCAAAAAAAGAACCCCAGAGCATGCACAAAGTAAGCCTCAGCTCATACTCACAGTCTGCGGCATGCACATGACATAATATTACTTACCCAAACGGGAACTCCTTAAGAGAGAGAAAGAGAAACATAGGAGGAGGGAAGAGAAAGTGGAGAGAGAGAGAGGGAGAGAGAAGAGAGGAGAGGAAAAATCCAACAATTAATTTCCAGACATAGTTGGGGGGGGGGACAATGCGGTGATGTCCAGGTTTTCTTCCACCCGCGCTGGCTTTTTATCCAGTACAGCCCTCGGTCTATTTCTGGAACACGATCAAACCCTGATGCTATTTTTAGCAAGTACTGAAAAAACCTCCACACACAAAGGCATTTCGCTGGAACGTTACATCCAAAACATTAAATGTGCATTAAGCGCCCCCTCCCCACTTTTTTCTGCACCACCAGACTCACTTGCATTACTGCAGGTGACGTTTTTTAAAGCAGAAAAATACCCAAATATTATATTTTCCCACCCTCCCATTAACTCCCATCTGCCTCTGCCTGTTGCAAGCTCCTCGCAGTCTCCCCAGCAGAAGGCTTTGGAGTGGTTGTATTCTTTTAGAGCTGCTTGTCTCCACTGACCAGATTCCCTGCATGCTGGGGGGCGAACGGGGGTCCTTAGGCCCCTTCCCCAGAGGAGCTTCCCAAGAAAGCTCTAGAGTCTAACGCTGTCCACAATGGAGATTCCCAAATGAGGGAAGAAAAAAAAAAAAAAGCTTCCATACCCTTCCCACGTTTCCCACCCATGCTTTGCAAAATCGCGCTGTGTTTGCAACACACCGCCTTTGAAAATGTATATTTTGAAAGCTGCATATGTGTGTGTGTGTGTGTGTGTGTGTTTTGCGTTCTAGTAAATTCACTACGAGAGGGCTGGAGAAAATAGACTCATGAAGGCAGCGCGGAGCAGCCGCCTTGAGTCTCCTTTGCCAGCCTGCGTCAGTCATGAGCTACTGACGTCACGTGCAGATTCTCCTCTTTGGTGGGTCTGGTTCAGCTGAGAAGAGGCTTCTGCTCAGAGACAGCGCTTTGTGTTCGGCGCAGCCACTGAGCAGGCGAGGCAGCTGAGGCAGGCGCCACCCCAGGCTTGGGCTGGGCAGCTGCAGAGGAGGCTGCAGCCGCGTCTGCACTAAGCGTGCGGGGCCCCGAGGGCGTGCCCAGCAGGACAGCCCCCTCCCCAAAAACCCTCTGCCGCCCAACGCAAAGTCGGCTCAGTACAGACTCCCGCGAGCGTCCTTTCCCCGCCCTTTCGCAACTGGCCACTGTAGCAAAGACAGCTATGGCTATGACTCGGATTAATTCTGTGTGTTTGTCGGGCAGATAGCCCCAGCTCCTCGAGTGACGCAAATAACAGATTTTACGGCTCCCGTTGTCTCCCCTGCTCCCTTCTTCTCCCTCCCTTCTTTTCCCTCTTCTGTTTCCTCTGCCCACGCATCCTGCTTGGTCTCCCACGGAATCAGCCAGCTACAGCTTCCCAGAGAGCAATAATCCGAGTTAGAGACAGACAGACAGACTCCCAAAGCAGGAACAAATAAGCCTGCAGTTTAATACACACACACACACACACACACACGCACACGGTCCTTTGTAGATGGCCAGCAGCGTTTAGGGGCTCCCCTGAATGGGGGGAGGGGGAAGCTGATTCACAAATCCACCGGCCGCCAAGGAGTCACTGCTGGGGGGGAGGGGGGAACCCGAGAGGCCAGGGACAGGGCTCCCTGCTGCAGCTTTTCCCTCTCCTCACCACGCAAAAAGGAAACCCACCTCTATAAATATCCTGATGGCAGGGTATTAGCGAATAAACAACTTTTGTTGAATGGTAAGGGAGGAGAAAATTCAACAGAGTGCAAATGCTTAGTCTCTAGCGACATTACCAGAACTTTTTAAGACTAGGTGATGGTTTACCCTTTCTCCCTCTCAGAGACCAAGAGATCTTTTATTTTTCTTCTTCTTAAAATAATATCCCTGAAAAAGGAGCCCAGTGGATGAGTGCTATTTTTAAACCAATTTGAATGGAACTTGTTTCGTGAAGGTGACAAAGTGTGTGTGCGTGCCCGCTCACATGCCTCAGTGTGTGTTGTATCTGAATCTAAGGGTTTCAGCAGAAGACATGCCACACCTCAGTATGACAAAGGGTTTATTGATTGGTGGAGTGATGAAGTGGGAAGAATTCCTGCAAATTGAAAGATCTGAACAAAATCACACACACAGGGATTACCCTTCCCAAATCTACACAGCATGCTAGACCCGACTCACCTACCTACCCTCTGTCTAGAAAGGGCGGGGGGGGGGGGCGGGTAGGGGCAGCGGGTACTGGAAAGCAGAGACCTGGCTTGGTGCCTGGTATGTCTCCTTTATTAACCCTCATTCCAAACATTCCCTGACAATAGTTTTCCTTGATGCCAATAAACAGTTTTCCAGAGCTTATCATTACGATTTGGGGCCTGAGGCCTGGGAGTGATCATGGGCTGATCTTTCATCAGTGTGATCTTTAATACACTCTCATCTCCCTCTTCAGCCCTTCTTAGGCTTCGTAGCTTGCCTCAGAGATTTTGATTTAAGCTGAAACCCGTCTTGTACCCTCAATTCCTGTCTGTGGCTTAAGTTTTGCCTACTAAACAGCCTCTCAGCATGGAGGACACCCTCTGGCTGCCCATCAGCAACTGCTTATTTTTAGCTCCATGAATGCGTCTATGAATGCATGTGAGAATGGGGCTGCAGTGGGGAGGTATGCAGTCAGAAGAAATATCAATGGGAGGTAAGCGGCCCTGGTTTGTGCACTGAAGATGGCTTATCACATGGTATCATCAGATGTGGCCTGACGGACAGGAAAGCTTCTCCATCATGTGGCAGCTGCATTTCAGGGCCGCCTTCTTGGAATCCTGAAATGTCAGGCTGAGGATGTTTTTAAAGGCACAGAGTAGGTATGTTTCTAGAGGGATGAGACTAGGTATATGTGTAAGCATAAATTCATATGAGCACATTCACAGAAACCATATAGTTCTGATAGAGACTACATAAACTGTATAGAGAAGAGACCGTTTAAAATAATGTGACCTACTTTCTATGGTGGTTAGATGCTATGTTGAGATCAAGGCAGATTCATCTGAGGTCACTTTGGGGGTTCCCTGACATCTTTCAGCAAACCCTGAAATCTAGCTCTAACAAATGAGGTAGAGTTGGAAACAGAAGAAATGTGCTCAATGTAGCAGCCAAAATTATACTAATCTAACTTTAGTGGACTGGTAGACTCAATGTCTCTGCTTCTCCCCCTGCCAAAAGAGGGCGCCCTTCTGCCATGTCCCTGTTTTGCTACTGTAATCAAGCTGACAGGTTAGATTGCAGGTGGGGGTGTGCCTAGCAAGCTCAGCAGAAACATTTGCAGAAAGTTAGTCCTCAGTAGCCAGTGTCTCCATTTCGCCCACGCATCAGTCAGGTCCTTTGGTACATGCCTGGACTAGAGGTGGTGTCCTTGGCTTTCTGAGCTGTCCCACCATTCTTTGCTAAGTGCTATGGTGGTCAATTCCTGTCTGAGCATCCAAGCTCAGCACCTAGGGAATTAATAGACTGATATGGAACCAGTCCAAGATGAAAACCACCTTCTGCACTGCCAACCTATTCCTGGGCATCCCAAGCATGAAGAGGACTTGTTTCCCCTAATGCTCCCCCAGAGGGCTGTGGAGGTAGGCTGCTGTCACCAAGCCCTTGAAAAGAACCGAGTCTCCTTTCTTTCAGGGTCACCGAAGCCCAGAAATGTCCCGCTTGTGTCTCTTGTCTCCTCTCCAAGCACCAAGAAAAATGCCAGTAGGTAAAGTACTAGGTTTGGAGAAGGAAAACACTGCAGCTCCCAGGAAATCAACTAAAGGGAATGTATCAGGGAAGTCCAGGAAAGAGATTCCTCTTTGCCTAAAGGTGTCTCCATTTGGGAGCCGACCTACTGGGGCCTAAATAAGGGATGGGGTAGGGGAGAAAGAAACCAATAGTTTTTGAGCACCAACTCTGTGACAGACATCATGCTGGCCACTTTTACATAAAGGATCTTATATAATACTTAAGGCAACCATCCGGATGTCATTATAATGTTACCTACCCAGTTGGGTTGTTGAGCACAGAAATCATTCCAGAAATATTAGTTAACATTTTTCCCATTTTAAACCTAAGGAAATGGAGACCAGATAGCTTAAGTGACTTGTCCAAAAGTCTTAAAGCTGGAAGTTGGTAAAACTTGGTATCCAATCAAATTCACATCTGTGTGGCTCCAACACTCATGCCTATACAACTCCAATCATGTTGCCTCCATTCCAGTATCTGGTCTTTTATATTCTAGTTCTGAGCACCATCATGTAGAATTGCAGATGTCTGGGACTTTCTCAGCGGTGGCCTGAATAATGAAACTAATTTATTCCTTCTAAGAGGCCCCTTTGCCAGTAGAATCAACCCCCTAAAAGGCCATCTGCTTGTGAGAAGAAACCCCCTCCAGTTCTACCAAGGAAAGCACCAGCTGGCTCAGCCTCATCCAAAACTCAAGAGATTTGTCCAAAGCCAGCCAGTGTGGAGAGGAGATACAGCGAACTTTATGTCCATTCGGGCTGCTACGCTCAGCCATGTTTACACCTCCACTGAGGAAGCCCTTTGGATGGCACTAGGGAGGAGTTAGAAACTCCCCAGTCCAGTCTTCCAAGAAAGCTGTCTTAAGGTGAGAACAGCAACAAATCTGCATTTGGGTTGGCTAGTCATCCAAGTCCTCCTTCACCCTTTTAGAAACTGGCATCCCTGATCATATTCCTGATTCTGAAAACTTTAAGAGCTAAGGCATTAGCACCACGGGGGAGATGAGCCACAGCATGCATAATACAAGCTATTCCACGATCCCCTTCCCCTGTTAAATACATGTTTTCATCACTTACCGTGATCAAGAGGTACATTCAGTCTTGGAAAATACTTCTTAGAAGCCAGCATATTTGGAGGTTTGAGGGTAATATTTTTAAGGACCACTTGCACACTGGAAGAAAGTGACTAGAATTCCACACCCCCCCCCTTTTTTTTGTTGCCATCAGCATTCAAAAGTCTCAACTCTCTACCTCCAAGCAATTGCAGTGTTCAACTTCAGAACACTTAAGACAGTATCTCTTCTTTGCACACTTTCATTATCAAGGAGCAAGCTCTTTCAAATGCTCTCTTCCCTCCCTATGCCACTCTGCTAGACACCCCAGAGAACCAGATGATAGGTTTTCCCATGCCTTGTCAGATAAAAGGCACATTAGGGAGAATGGGGACTCAGAGGGTCACCCAGGAATGTCTAGAATAGGTTTCATGGCGAGGATCTAAGCAAAGACAAGAAAGCCAGAGCAAGCACATGATAGGGGGCTGAAGCTAAAGGGGTAGGATGGGGTAGGGCTTAGGATGCCAGCATGCTTTAGTTTAACAGAGGCTAAATAGAAAACGATCAGAGTTTGAAAAGCATGGACTACAGGGAAAAAAAGAAACCTGAGGGATGCTTCAAGATGCCTGTGTGAGTTTGGCTTTAATTTTTTGGCTGGTAGACATAGTCTACCATACCTGAATTCAGTGGGCAGGAAGAGCTCAATCATGAGTTCGTGGGGGTCTGAATTAGCTAAACTTTTAATCTTTTCACTATTAAAAATGCCCTGAAACTAGTTGCTTGGATCACTATATCTGACAGGCAAACAGGAAAAAATGGGCCCCACATTTCTTTAATTGGTAGCCCAATGACTATAGGCTGTGGCACAGAGGAAGAATGGACTAACATATCTGTTCAATTGGCCAGTTTCTTGTACTTACTGGTAAGGCTATGAGTTAAGTAACAAATTGGGTCTGAATCTTGTCATGAGAAGAGAGACTTGGAGCTCACACGTGAAAATCCAGCATCTTCCATTAGTTCTAGCTTACCACTAAAAGCAGAAATGAAATGGGGGGTGGGATATGATTTCTAGGTAGAGTGGGTTTTCCAAGAACCACACTTTTTGTAGTGATTGTCTTTGAGAAAGAGAGCACTATGACCTCAACCAATTCTGATTTGGTCATTCCTGGGGTCTGTTTTATGGATGAGATTAACATTGTGAGACTGGACTAACGTCTGTGGCTTGGCTGGGGATCCCTGAAGGGCATTTGGGTCAATGGGAACTGCTAGCAAACAAATCTTACAACCTAACAGGGTGGATATGGCTCATGAGCACTGGGCTTCTGAGATCACTACAAATCACCCTAGACAGTGCTGGCAAATGTCACTTACCTCACCATCCAGGAACCTGTGGTTCAGAACCCATGAAGAAAAGCCTTGGGTCTCAAATGAAAATGTCTAGAGTGAAGCCATCACAATGTGGTAGAATGAAATGCAAATTTAATTGGAGAAAAAAAAAGTCTAGATGATTCCATCCTGTATTCAGGGGCAGTCCAATTCTGAGAATCTTTCTCTTTCTCTTCTTCCTACCTCCACATTCTCAATCAGTCCAAACAGTCATGAGTAAGCTCTTTCACTATATCTGACTGGGATTAAGGGATTTCTGGTCTTTCCATCTAGTTTTAATTACATCACACTCAGATACCTTCAATACCTTCATTGAGTGTGACTGCTCTGGCAGAGAGTCTTGCAACTTCATTTTGGAAGAGGTGGGATGTGCTCTGATTTTCCTGACCTAGGGACTGAATGCTGGGCTGTTGGGCATGAAGCTGGGGGTAGGAGAGAGGGAAACTAATGTGAGCCATCTGGACATAACTCAGAAGGGAACTTGCCAAACAGAGAGCAAAGCCACTGCCCATGAGATGGGCACCTTGGAGAAAGAGCTGAGTGGGTAATGAATGGTGGAAGAATGGTGATCAGGAAGGGGTAATTATGGCAAGGGTTAATAGGAAGATGAATGTAAGCAGCAACATTGCAGAAAGCACGAGGCAAAGGATGAGGTGTGTCCTGGGTGTTTGAGGACTGCTTTGAAAACTCATCTGGTCTCCTCTTGATCGTTGGCACTCCTACAACAAGCAAGAATGAAAGGGATATGGTGTCAGCAACCTATATTCCATCACTCACAGTCCTCTGTGAGCTCTCCCTTCCCCTCCCTCAGTGATATCATTTTGGCTTCCCTGGGGGTGGCAGGGACACAAGGGGCAGATGCTCAAGGCTACAGTTAGATAAAGGGATGCTCAGCCTTACCAGCAGATGGCCAAATATGAGTTCACTTCAAATTGGCAGGCCAGGACCAACTTATTCATCAAGAAGTCACATTTCTGGCAAAGTAGAGTTTGTGGTATTAACAGGTCAAACCAGAGAGACCTGCTTCCACTGGTAGCTCAGGGCCAGGAAGTTACATCACAGACAAATATTTTTAACCCAACCACTCTGTTTAAGACAGTGACAGCCCAGTTGCTCAGAAGGTGCTGCAGAAAGCCTACTCTTGTATCTGTTGCGTTATTATCACCAGATACCATTCTGATCCATTATGACCTCACTCTGCCCATAGGAGAAGGGTCAGCTGGCAGAAAATCTTGAGGCAGGGGTGGAGGAACTATGTAAACCTGGTGTGGCTGATGTCCCATAATGGAGATTTAGAGACACAGCAGTGAAATTGGAGACCAGCACCCCCCCAAAGAGAATGGGAATCCTGTGACTCCCCAGAAAGAACCAATGTGGAAATGCTTTGAGATTATTCTGCATTAAGTGAAAAAGTTTACATCTGCATTGTACAGGAGAGTTAAAATAATATTTGGGATTCTCTCAGGGACCTAGATACCTTTGAAATGGGGGTTGGTGAGAGACCAGCCTTAAAAAAGATAAGTGGCTATGTAATTTCTAATTCCCAAATGACTCAATATCAAGGGAGCTCAGTTATGAACCAACCTAAAACAGGGAAAGGAGTGACTCAGGCCAGGATCCATATGTAAGGATCAAGGAGGTGGTTTCACAGTTTTTATTTTCTGTAGTTAAAAAGCCCAATCTGGACCTCAGTTTCAACCAATGTCAACCAGAAAGTCAGGACTTAAGATGTGAGTGAAGATTTGGTCTTGACTCAGCCATTTGCTCCTAACCAAAAATCTGGAACACGTCACTCAGTATCTTAAATTCCCAACTTATAAAATGAGTTTAAAGATGTAGGTGTGAACATGTTCCACAAATTAAAAAAGGCCTCACCTCTGTGATGGAAGTTCTTCTTAGTCACTGTAGTAGTTACTCTGAGTTCTTCAGTCTGGGCATCACAGTGAGAACACAGACTGGGCAAGCACTGTCATGTACTTAATTGTCTCATGGAATGAATTTTTTAAAAAGCAAGGCTGAAATGCTGTAGAACCCAGGAATTTTATGGAACAACCCCATAGCCAGATGTAGCCTATTTATACTGGGTGGTGAGGACAAGTTCCACTTCTAATTTCACATTTGCCCCTTGGTTCTTGCTTCTCTGGAGTTCTCACTCAGGAGAATCCTAAGAACAGTGAGTCTGCTACGCTCTGGTGATGCCAGGAACTTACTTAATGTTCCAGGTTGTGGCTGTCTCATTTGTAAAACCCTGCCACATGCAGCTGTGGTATTAAATGAGATCATACAAGTAATATGCCTAGCACTGTATTAGCACCCAGTGAATGTTAGATGAAATTATTAAGGAGGCAGAAGAGGCCAACCTCTGGAGTTTCATCTTCCTTGGCGCCTCAGGATACCTTATTTTCTCCTTGGTTCAAGGCACCAAGAATCTCAGATGCCTTAAATTGATACCACAGGGCAGGGCAGAATGACTGCTAAGGAATTTCTACCAAATAGCCAGTAGAGGGAGCTCCCAGGTAAAACTGCTCTTCTGTAGTCTGTATTTGCTTCATTTCTCCATAAAACAAATCTCTGCCCAGAGGCCACAGATTTTTTCTCTACCAGAGACCTTTTTACTGAGAGAAAACTGAAGTGCTCATCAGCAAAGGACCTAGACCCAATCCTGCTTTCAGAGAACCCAGGAGTTCTTGAACTTTAGAGACATATTTAGTCCCATGGCAAGGTTCAACTCTTGGGCTCCAGTTGCCACTTGGAATAGAAAGGACAGTTCCTGTTGGGGCTGATCCAAGGAGGTCTGGCGCTGAAACTTTGAAGCTAACACTTCTCTCGCCCTTGGAATTTTGAATGTTCTCTAGCTTTCCAGTCACCCTTTCTCCACAAATATCTAAATTCATAGTCACTGAAGGACATTTATTATAAATTTGTTATAAGGCAGTCATGAAGCCTGGCCACTGTTAACAGCAGAGTGAAGGAAATAGTCCTTGTCTGCTGTTAGGAGCATTTAAACACAAGTCTATGAGAAACTAAATGATAGACACAGCATGTCTTTCAGATAAAAGACCTAAGATGGCTGCCAAAAAGTGGCAAGATGGATTCTACTGAGGATCTGAGCTCAGCTTTTCCAGTTCTTTCTCTGCTCAGATTCCTCAGGTTAACCAGGTGGCCCACTCTCAGGGCACAGACCTTTCTTCCTCATACTTAGTTTCTGGCTTACAGTTAATCAATGTAATAGTAGGAGCCCCAAGAGATAGTGGGAAATATTTCTAGTCTTTCTTACAATTAACATTTGCTCACAGCCCGATTTTGATTAGCAGTGGCCTCATTTCTTTTAGGGTACCCAAGGGGCTCTGTGCCTCACCTACTTACAGGATGATACATAGCTTAGGAGGAACCCAGAATAAAGCAAAGACTTGACATACAGGAAGGTTAAAAATATATGAGAGCTCCTCTCCCTCCTTCTCCTGGCATGATACCAATATTAACAATAACCGATATTTATTGAGTATTTACTAATCTCAACTACTGTGCTAATAGGTATGTATCATCCTATTCAATCCTTACAGCAACTGAGCTAAACAGTTCCTATTACAGTTAACCATTTTAAAGTTGAAAAGCTGGGACTTAGAGGGGCTAAATAACCTGCCCTATGTCAAACAGCTGTTAAGTGGGGTAGTTAGTCTGAGATACAGAGCAGCCCCTCTTTGAGTCCTAGCTGGGTTTTCCAGAACAGGCAATAGTGGAGTTCCCTTCAATTTTAGAAATTTCCATGAGTAAGGAGAACCGGGGCACACCTTAAGTCCTAACCAGGACCGATGGAAATATCTGATGCTCCTTCTCATTCCATTGTTTCATTTCCATAGGGCAAATGTAACACTGGACTAAACCATAGAGAAAAAAAGGGACTCATTACATCTTTGGCAAATGCATTGGACTTTTATAATTTGGGATGAATGGAATGACTGACATCTGGGGACCTAGTTCAAGGATAGAATTTTTTAGGGCTCACGTCTGTAAAGAAAAGATTCTTTGGGAACTGCCATTAAGAATAATCTGGGGAGGGGCGCCTGGGTGACTCAGTCGCTAAGCGTCTGCCTTTGGCTCAGGTCATGATCTCAGGGTCCTGGGATCGAGCCCTGCATTGGGCTCCTTGCTCGGCAGGAAGCCTGCTTCTCCCTCTCCCACTCCCCCTGCTTGTGTTCCCGCTCTTGCTGTGTCTCTGTCAAATAAATACAATCTTTAAAAAAAGAAAAAAGAATAATCTGGGGAAGAGGGGTAAGCTATGGATTCTATCAGCAGCTCTCAAACCATGACTCCATCTATCTGGATCTGTAACTTTGGTGGGCTCTATTTACCCAACTCTGGTTAAAGGTCAACATTGGCTCCTTTGACATAGGGGCTGGGACCAGGTAGGGAAAGTGCAGGCTACAGAGCAAACATCACAGGAGGTACTTCTCATAATCGTAGATGACAAAGACCCTGCCTTCAATTACCCCATAAGCTTGGCTGCTACTACTCATCCTCCTCTTGAAGTCAACAGAAGGAAGCTATCCAGTAAGAAGGTAGGCTTCTGATGATAAGGAGGAGAAAAAATGAAGGAGCTACTACCTTTAAGAGCCTGAAAACCATTGGCCACAGGAAGAAGAGAGGACTCAGGCCCAGTCTTGTCTTGTCCTGTCCTTTTGGTCCCTCATCTCTAGGGCTGACACCAAATGTTTTGACTCATGGAATAACTTGCTGCTGTGAGCCACCAATATAGGCAAATATATAGGTTCAAATTGGTTTAAAATTATACGTCAAACACAACTTTGGTCTGGATTGTAACTCAGGAGAATTACTAATGTTTTGATTAGATCTCAGACTCATGCATATGAGGGGCTCATTATGATTAGGGATTTATGGTCTGGTTAACTTCCAGGCCCTGGTATGGATGCACCAAGCCCTCAGCAGGAACCAGCCTTCATCATACTGCAACCTGCTTCATGTGCATCCTGCTTAGAGTCCTCCAGGGCCAAACTAGTTATAGAGTATTTATGTTTTCCTTGAAATCTTCAAGTGCATAGAAGTCTCCCAAGAGGGACCTGAAGGGGTGGGATATTAGAGACAGAGATGCCTTAAGAGTGGGGGAAACATTAATAACAACAGCAAGCATCCAACTGACCACTTTTTATACACTAGGCAATGTCCTAAGCACTTCATATGTATTCATTTACTCATTGTAACCATAGGAGGTGGGTACTATTATTATTCCCATCTTATAGATGAGGAAACAGAGGGGTTACTGAACTTGTCTGAGGTCTCCAAACTATTTAAGTAGGCAGGATTTTCATCCAGGCTCCCCGGCTTGTGCTCTGAGTCCCATGCTAGAGTCTCTCCTCTTAATGGAAAGATCTCCAAAGTGCTGGCAGAGGCTGGGCATGTATAGTTCCCAGATGAAAAAGAATCCATATTCAGTCTTGTGTTGTATTTGCTGTGAATAGTCTATGGAATGCCAGACATCATGGGTACTAATGGGCCCAGAGAAACCCATTGTCTGAGGTCGGGGCAACCACTGACCCCTCCATCCCACAACCATGAAAGAAGACTGGTAACAGTGACAACAGTACATTCAACTCATATATGCTCACTCTTCCAAACACCTTAGGAGCTCCTTAAGGACAAGAGTTATTCAACTTGCTCTGAGCAACACTCATGATATTACATAAATGATAGGGCTGGTAGACTCTGACCTTTGTTTTAGAGATGAGGTCAAGAGAGGCCAAGTGAATCACCTAAGTTCACTAGGTTAGGGCACCAGATCCTGGGCTACAACCCAGCTGATACCTGGTTCACCCAATTTATCTAATCATAGGGTCTCTGAAGACTGGGGGACAGATAAGAGAATATAGTGGTTGCTAATGAGGCAGGCTACTAGTACTGAAGCCCCTACCTTCTAGGGAAAAAAAAAAAAAAAGGAAGGTGTTTCTTTAATCTGTGTAGGGGAAATAAAACCTGGAGGGAGAGTAAGCTTGCCACAGGTCACAGGCCAATGGAATGAACTCATCGATTTCTGTTCCCAAATATTCAGCTCACCAGATTCCTTGAACACAATATAGGTGGTAAAGCTTTTAAAAATCTGAGAGTTTATAAATAGTAGGTTAATATAGAGTGGGAGAAATCCTCTTGCCTTGGTGGAGATGACTAACAAAGGAGTTTTCAGGGAGGGATAGTGGCTATTTTACTATTCCTTAAAAAAAAAAATCGCCTTCCCAAATGATTTATTTTCCAAATCTGTGTAAATTCAATATAGAAAAGTAAATAGAAGCAAATAACTCTTGTAGTGAATTGGGATCCTAACTCCTGACCCAGACTGAGGCTAGGTTGAGGCCACTCCTTGGAAAGCAGATCTTCCCAGGCTCAGTGGTTCTTTAATACACAAGATATAGTGATTAGGGTAAGTCCTATTGTTCTGAGACCCATAAGACCTAACGTAATCATCCCATGAGCTTCCAAAAGGATGAACTGCCACAAAAGCCTGGCTTCCTCCCCAAATATTACCAAGTCTCTAGAACAAAAAATCTGGATTTTAATGGGTGGAACTTTTTTTTCAAACGACATATCCACACCAATTAACATGCTCATAATAAACTCATGGATCAAAGGATTCCTGACAGAATGGGACACAGGAAAGATAAGTTTGGAACAGGTAAAGGAAGCCTGTGGTGGATTATTGGTCAAGCAAGGGCTTTATAAGTTCCTAAGAACCTAAGGTTGGTAAGGGTCTTATCAAAGGAAGAATGTGAGTTGCTAAATGCCTTTTTCACCTTCTAGACTATGAGTGCCATGATGGCAAGCAGGATCCATGTCTTAATTACCTCTCTATCTTCAGAGCCTAGTATATGGCCTGCTATCTAGTGGACCCTCCATAAATTTTTGTTAAGTTCCCAATTTTTCTTGAGGCCAGTAGGACTTGGTAAGGGATTACTTTCTTCTGTTCTCCACTAGGAATGAAGTCACTGAAACTCAAGATCTGGATGAAGAGTAGATAGTCATACTTGCCTCCACGGAATCCCTGAGGGACTCTCACAATGTCCAAGGAGGACTTGGAAATTTGCCCCAGTGGATAGGAGGAGACTCGGGTCTTGCCTCTTGGCTCCAGTGAGTCAAACACAGATGATCTTCTCACATCCATACTCTTGAGGTCTAGACCTGTGCTAAGCACAAATTGAGCCCCTTTCTCTTTACCTGGATGCCTCCTCTTTCAGGACTGGGGGTTACTGGGAGAAAAGAACTTATGGTCTCTGAGCTGAAGTGAAAGGTCCAGGAAAGTTTCCCAGGCCTCTCCCTGGCTTAGCAGGGTCAGTGGAGAACAGTTCCTTTGGCTATCAGAGGGTAAGGTGGGGGAGCCCCAGTGTATGTAGAAAGGTCTAAGAACAGCCCTGCTATCTTTGGAGAAAGAAGAATCTACCCAGGAAAGAAAGGCACATGATGGAAATGCCACCCCACAACATGCCATGAGAAGATGATCCCACCACTTTTCTGATGTTCCCTTGGCTCCATCAGTGACCAGAGGTCTGATAATAAAAATAATAGTAAAAAAATAACAGTTATATATATATATACATATATATATGTATATATATATACACACACACATATATAAATGAACCATCATCATAAATCTTTGAGGTAGGTACTATTAATACTCTAAGTGTCAAGAGACCAAGGCTTAGAGAGTTTAAATAACTTGTCATAATTCACATAACCAACCAAATACAGGAGCCAAGATTTGAACCCAGGTCTGTTTGGCTGCAAACCCTGAACTATCTACCATTATACCGTATTCAGGAAACCTGTGAGAGTCCAGCCTATCAGAGACTTATGTCTACCTCTATTGCTAATTGAGATGGCAAAGAGAGGAAGGCATGATTTAAAAACTTTCTAACATGTGCCTATGTGCACACACAGAGGTGCAGCACATGTATTACATATGTCGAATACTCTAGAGTGCTTTTGGATAAGCCATCTAACTTCTCATTTCATTCTCAACGGGGTAGGTCTTATAATGTGAATACTCCCATTGTTCAGGTGAGGTAAGCAGGTCACAAAGAAGCTAAATAGTTTGTCCAAGATCATATATTCCCTTGGTTGCTTGAATCTATGCGGTTTGAGGCCAGATCTATGGCTCTTTTAACTATAGCATATACCACATATGCCACAATAATGAGACATACTCAGAGTCAGCTAGCATTTATTAAACACCCACAATGGGTCAAGAACTGTGTTAGCCTCTTTCACAAACAGTAAATAATTATTCATCGACTGGTCTTCCAGTCCACTAACTGAGCTGTTGCTGCAGCAGCCTCCAAGTCTAACAAAGGTTACATAAAAGAATAATTCTTTTCCCTCTTTTCTCTAGGTACTCTTAGTAGCTTAGTCTAAACTCCATGTTTCACAAAAGGGTGTTCTTTCACCTAAAGGACCAGGCAGGAAAGAAAAACTAGATTAAGGCTGAAAACACAATTCTCAAAGTCCCTGAACCAATGATGGTCAATAGTGTCTTTGTTCTCTAGGTTGGATGCATTTTTAATGCCATCTGATTTCCACTCCAGTCCACCTCACATTTCTGAGGTGCCTTCTAGCTTTGCTCCTTAGAGAGTAAGGAGGCAGTTGATGAAGGAAAGGAAAATTCCCTTTCCATTGGGGTCCATCAGAATAATATAGGATTATCTTCCACTTGACTCTTTGAGCCTTAAGCCCTAATTCTTCTATATTAACATCAGTCGAACCTACTGCCAAAGTCATTTTTGAGAACCTGCCATTAAATAACTAGCACAATTATTCATGAAGCAAACTAAGTTTTATTTTATTCATTTGTCGATGCTGAAACCAAAGTACCTATCAGGCAAAGGGTCTGTTTGATAGAGCCAAGCTCAGAAGTGTTGGGTAAGGATTGGATGGATACTTCATTTCCAGGCCTGAGCTCTAACCCAAGGCTTCAGCAGACCCGGAAGGGATCAGCAGATGACTTCTCTCTTCAAAGCTGTGACAGGGTCACCATGAACTGTTGGATTTTTCACAGAGTGGGACTTGGTTAGAGAAGAACACCCCAATGGACCAAAAATGGAGGCTGCTGAAGATTTTTTTTTTTTGCTGCAGATGGGATTATTGGCTTGATGAAGGAACATGAGCAACCGTGTTCTCAGTCTAGGATCTGGGTTACTTTTCACCTCCTCCTGCCTAGGCTGGCTTCTTGGGTGTGCAACTTGTGTAGTCACACATGGCCCTGTGCTCAGCAGAGCCTCGTGCTTGGTTTAATACTCTAATGTCATTGTCTTGAAATTCATAATAATTTTGCCTTTGAACTTGTGTTTTGTAAGTGAAGTCTGTGAGACAGTGGAGAATGTGTGAGTGGAGAAGATGTGTGTCATGGACGTGCTCACCAACCCTTGCTGCCCCATAGTGTTGGCCGTCCCTCAAGAGTACAGAATGCCAGTGAGGGCTCCGCGAGACTCAAAGCAAGGGAAAGGCAAGTCTGTAAGTAAGTGGGGGCATTGACAGTACGGGGATGAACCAGAACTTGCTTCAAATGCAGAAAGGCGGCAGTGGGGTTCTCCGAAACACTAATGAACAAGGAACCCTATCATATAGTTTCTGATCCGCATTCCTTCCCTGTATTTGCCAACGATCTATGCTGAAAATGATGACATAGGAGGAAAGAGAAGGATAGGACAGATCAGAGTTCTTTTTCCTCAGTCCTTCCTTATCAGAGAGCTGAAGTCAGAGACAGCTGGTAGAATGTTTGCATTTAAAAAGTGAAATAAAACCAGTTGAGTACATTTTGTTCGATGTTTCCATCACTCAGGTAAGAACAGAGTACCTATGCATGTACGACTGATGAACTAGGAATTGTGTAATTTTGGTGATTCTGCAAATAAATTAAATGCTCTCCTATAGCACTGAACAATATAAAGATGGATGGTAAAATTCATGCTAATAATTTAAAATTTTAATTTTTATTTAGTACATTCAACAGCAAATAAAAAACATCGTGACAAATTGAGAGAAACACTCAAAGAAAAAAGTTTTATATGTTCAGTTCCTCTAACGGCACTTTTTTCCTGCTTTTTGAACCAGGAGCCCTACATTTTCATTCTGTACGGGGGCCCCCACAAATTATGTAGCTGGCCCTGCTCCTGCCCTTGTTTTTCTTTTGAGAAGCAAAGGTGAAGCACCAGGGCTCATCCAAAGTGATGAAGGGAAAAGTTGGACTTCATTCTTCTCCTGAGTGGGTAGACAGCTGCTTGTGGTAATGCTCTCCAACGTCGAGTGAAGGGGGAACTAACACTCCTGAATGAGTATGAGGAAACCCAAGGTAAATTCAGGTTCACCACATACACTCAGGGACATCAGATCCACCCCTAAACCAGAGGTGACAGAAGATGAAGAAGGTCCGCTCTTGTGTGTGTTGCCTGTGAGCTCACATGTGGAGAGAACCCTGCACACACACACACACACACACACACACTTGGTATTGCTGTGGTCTTGGCACACGTTTGAGGTGCACTGCGTGTATGTATTTGCATGGGAGGTGTGCTTGGGCACCTGGCAGAACTTGAGACAGGTGGTCTCTTGAGACATGGGTCTCTGGGGACTGGCTGACACACGTGAAACACCTTTAGGGCTAGGGTGAAAATGGTGTCCTTCTGGAACATAGTCCTCAGGAGACCACAGCAGAGCAGAGAGTGATACCGATGAGTTTGGGGGACTATGGAGGACATATGGCTATATTTCCAGGACCAGATTTTTCCTGTAACCACCCTCCTCTCTCGTTATATCAAAAGGGGACAGACACTTGTTGACTTAGGTAAAGAACAGAAACAATCTCCTTCTAAGAGAAGCAACCCACGTGACCCTATGGGCCTCCGAGGCTGTGAAAGACTATTCCTCCTCTACCCCTG
Organism: Leptonychotes weddellii; assembly: GCF_054177405.1. Taxonomy (NCBI): domain Eukaryota; kingdom Metazoa; phylum Chordata; class Mammalia; order Carnivora; family Phocidae; genus Leptonychotes; species Leptonychotes weddellii. The sequence continues at coordinate 15,661,198 of NC_138379.1, forward strand.
AACAACAAATGAGGGGACAGGTACCTGAACTAGGATTTCAAGTGATGTGGACAATGGATGTCAGACATGCTGGCCTGGTTTCACTCCACACCAGTGGGTCCCTAAGGATGGAGTTGCCATCCGCTGTGCTCTCTTTAGCTGGACAATGCTTCACCCTAAGACCTGGCTCAGTCCAGTCTCCTTCACCTCTGATCCTGTTTCTATGTCTATACTCAATGCCTTCGGGTTATTCTAGCTCTGGAGGCGTGCCTTGCCGTGCCAACAAGCGTTGCAGATTTTAACTTCCAAGCACCCTCCCTAAAGCTCTCACCCCCACCCCCTGCTGAGATTTACTTCTAATTTGGTAACCCAGCCCCCTCCCACTCTCAGGATCAAAAAGCTACCAGCTCACTGCTTGAGAATCACATCCTCATCCTGGTGGTCTTCACTACTCCCAACCCAGCCCAGCCCAGCGAACCCTTGCCTGTCACCTTCCCCATATTTCCAAGTGCGTTTTAACTTCACATTCAAATGGTGCCCCCACATCTATATTTAAAGGCTGTGTGTATGGGGGGGTATTCCCCCCTCCAGAGACTTGTATTCCACCTCCCAGAAGTGGCTGCTCTTCAGAGTGGAGGTGATTCAGCTTTCCTAGAAGATCATTTGCAGGGAAAAAAACAGTACTATGGCTGAGAGTGCTGCTTGCTTCCCTAGATTAAAAAAAAAAAAAATCCTGCTCTCAGACACATGGAATTCCCATTGACGAGGTTCAGCCAACACCAGGCACTGAATTTTTCCCACTAAACATAAAGCTCAGTATGAAAGGTGTGGGGGCGGGAGAAGGGGTAACCTTCTTTTCAGCCTTTTCTACTCTCTGGAGGATTTGAACTCTGGCCCCCAAGGTCAAATGGCTGATGTTCAAAAGTCTCCCCGCCTTTCTGTCGCTCCCCCTCTCTTCTCCAAGCTCCTTCCTAACAAAGAATGACTCTCTTTGCCAAACACAATAAAGCCCTGGTGGATTTACCCAGATTAGAGAACCCCTTGAAGTCTCTGTCAAAACTAATCTTCTCAGGAGAAACACTTGTTGATAACCACCTTGCTTTGTGTGGCAGCAGGGAAACCAGGGCCCCGCTGGAAAAACTGGCCTCTGACCTCCCCATCTCCACATGGCACCAGGCGCCACACAGCTCCTGACCTCAGAGAACACCGCGCCCCCCCCCCCCACACATATACCCTGCGAGCCCCCGCCCCTTGCAGCTTTTCCACTTCAAGCTGGACCCATCTCCCGACCAGGCTCCCAAAGCAAGGAGGCCAACTCTTCAGCTTCCCAGGCGTGAGAGATCCTGGCTGGGTGCCAGGCTTTCCCTCCTTCTCTGCCGCCCCCGTCATGGAACCCTCCACCCTGCTGAGTTCAGCCTCTCTTGTCTTCATGCTGCAAAGTTTGCCAGGCGACTTTTCAGGCAGTTTTCCTCTATACAACTGGCCCCAAAAAATCGTGCATAAAGATTTCCCTCTACAGGTGGTTGTGAGCTGTAGCAGTTTTTGCTTTAGCAACAGAAATGTGTTTTTTTAAATTTCATTTTACCCACTAATAGGGATTTTTTTTTATTATTTTGATTGCACCCACTAAAAAGCATTTTCTCCAAGTCATGAGAAATTAAATTCTCTATGCAAGAAATGTTCCCACCACCATCACCACCACCATGCCCTGACTGTTGATCTCCCCACACTCCCCCACTTTGCTCTGACTTCATGAAGCCTTTTTGCAACTAAATTTTCATGTGCAAAATGATTACAAGAATGAAGACACTTAGTGAATGAGAATCAATTCAAAATAGGACAAAGTGGAAGAAGCACTTGCCCACTACAGAAGCCCCCCTCCCTGTCCCCCCCACCACAAAACATTAGGGTGGGGGGAGGCGAGGCAGCACCCTCTCCCCAATTTAACACCACAGGATCCTCTTCCAACTGGCATGCCTCCTGCAAAAATCTCACACACAGACATACACACACACACACACACACATGCATACAACCATGGAAAGCCTGCTTAAGAAGTCTAGGCAATTTGTACAAATATAATTGTTCAGTGAAAACGACAGTAATCATGGCCAGTCACACAGATCTACTCCTCCAAACATCCACCAACTGACATCATAAACTTTGCAAAAGCCAAACACAAGACAGTGCATGGTATAACCTACCTTGGCGAGCTCCTTCACTTTTTGTGCAAATGTTTCCCCTCCGCACGCTTTACATAGATTTCTAGGGAAATTTGGAAGGACTGGTGAGGGGGTGGGAGAGGTGAGGGAATGAGGGTAATACAAATAAGGAAGCATTTTAAATGCACCACGCAAAAAGCTCGGGATTCCACGTTATGTGTCTGCACTCTTCCCGGAGCAAAGCAAAACAGTTCGCGTTCAGTGCCAGACTTGGAGGGAGAGGGAGAAGAGAGAGGGAGGGGGAGACAGGGAGGGGGAGAAAAGGAGAGAAGAGAGGGAGGGGGAGAGAAAGAAAGAGGGTGGGGAAGGCTGAAGGAGAGAGAAGAAGAGAAAGAGAAAATGAGAGAGGGATAGAGGGAGAGGAGAGAGGAGGTGAGCGAGGAGGGAGGGGGAGAGAGAAAAAGAGAAGAAAGGAGGGGGGGAGCCAGAGGAAAGGAGAGAGGAGGCAGCCCCCCTCCCACGTTCCCACCCCCACACATTCAGGCACCTCCTGAGTAACTGATCAGAGCAAAGAACTCATCACCCACGTTCAAAAACCCGGTTTGGGGACTAAGTCCCCATGCACACACTCTCGGAATCTATTTATAGACAGACCCTAATAATATGCATTGCATTCTGAACGTAAATGTGTGTGTGCACGGATTACATACAGTTCTTTTGACAGGTATGATTTTTTTTTTTTTTTTGGCACTGCAGTGCGTCTGACTGTATCTGTTTGGATTTTCTTCTTTCTTTTTTTGCATCAGGAAAACATGCATCAATTCTGAAGGTGTTGGGGGGGAAGGTGGGGGTCTCAATGCTAATAAAACCCTGGCTTTTTTTCTCCCCCTGCAAAGCTGGGATATTTGCAGAGTTGGGGCTGTTTGAAAAGGCTCCAGTTCTGGCTCAGTGTAGCACGCCCAGTTCCAGCAGTGTGTGCTATTGACCTGCATTGACGTCAGTGCGTCATTAGGTCTCCCTTAGAAACACTGACTTTCAAAAATAGTATCAAATTAATTCAGTTGGAGCCTGGTGAAGAAAGGCTACTAGCTGGAATCAGCCATAAAACTCCAGAATTTTCAGCCCTAGATCTCTTCTTTTTCTAGGAGCCAAACAGAAATCAGATTGTATGGAAAATGCCATTGATGGGATTTTTTTTTTCCCTTAAGAAAAGGGACTAAATTAGATTGCAAAACCCAGAACTGCTTTTTTTTTTTCTTTCCCCTCTTTTTTCTGATCTAAAAATAACCCCTTGCTTGAACTGACTGCGGTATCTTTTGTGTTGCAGCTCTCTGTTTTTAGCAGTGTGGTCCCAGGGAAGGGTGAAACTCAAGTACAGATATTGATCTATTGTTATTTGCAAAACCAGGAATTAATTTTAATAAAACAGGTGTGCCTTACGGTGGCAGTGGGTAAGAGAGAAGAGGGGGCACCATGGGAGAGATTTATGCCATTCACACTTTCCTGTTTCATTTTTTCCAATTCATCTTTTTAAGATATAATTCCCACCCCACGTGTCTCACGTGGCCTCTGACCAGCACATGCAACCCCCATTCATACAAACACAAAGCACCAGCACATTCACACTTAGCAGAGACAGTACATTCATAAGCAAAGGCTCTGGGATGTTCTTCTCTCTCATGGCTGCTTGGCAGAAAAGACCGCAGCCCACCAAAACAGGATTATGTTTAATCTGGGGGATTTCAGTATGCAATCTGATAATTAGACTGTATTATTAAATTCTGCACTTATTAAAAATCTACTTTTTATGGGGAGCAACTGTGCCCTTCACAGAGCTAACAATACAGTTTTAACCCATCTGTTTTACAACCATACATTTTTATACATACCTATGAATTACATACGTGAATATAAAGGGTGCCTCCCCAACCGAAGTGAGGTGGGTGATAGAGTGACTCTCAAAGCTTGTGGGGGGGTGGCTATTAGATTTTTCTATTCTCAGAGGCGGCGGTTTACCATAGTTTTGTAGAGCCTTCATTCCCCACATTTCTTGCTCCCCAACACTCTGTCTCTGACCCATTCTCCTCCCATGGGCTGCCCTTGTGCCTCTCAGTGATAAAAGAATTTGGTTTCTCTGACCCATTCAGTCTTTGGCTTCTGCTGAGACTGTTAATGAGGGGACTAATTAGGGCCATTGTGTACAAGGGCCCTCTTAGGAGGCCACTTGGATGACAAGGGATGTGGGGGGCCTTCGGTGGAGGAGGAGGAGACCCCAAGATATATTTAAATCGTTTGACTTAAAATTAAGTGGGCCTTAAATTTTTTTTTTTTTTGGTACGCCCACAAGGTCAGGTTGCCATTTCATAATTACCCAATCATCTGTGCTTATCACGATTTCTTACAAGAATGAGGACCTTTCTTCCAACCCCTGAAATCTAGTTGAGAGAGAAGGGGGTAACATGTTATCGACCTCAACGTTTTCAGACAAGGACAGAATATGCATAATTCTACCGTGCTGGGCTAGTAGGTCAGAGAAAAATCATACCCCAGCTATTACTCACCTACCCCTTGCTCGGCCCCAAGGAGGAGCACTGGGGGCCAATCAGGAGGCTGTGGGGCTGGAGTTTATCCAAGGACAATTTCTGGTGTTTGGAGGAACCTTCGGGTAATAAGAGACTGACCATGTGGTCTCCCTTGTCATTCCCCACCTTTCTCTCCTGGGGGTTCGGGGAAGACAAGGCAATTGCCAATGGCTCAAGCTGCCACAGCAGCAGCACCAAAAGGGAGGTGCTCTTAGCAAATCGAGTGTTCCCCCTCTCCCCCAACCCAGCACTTACAGACCGTGGTCTAGACGCTGATTGGTGGATGCTCCCAGACCGCCAAGCACCTGCACGCCACTACCCCAGCTTGCAAGGCTCCCATACACACTTCAGCTCAAATGCATTCATTCACAGAAACATACAGTCATTCATGCACCTGCACACAACCACATTCATTCATATTTTAGCCACAACTGCAGCCATGGCTGGGCAAGTGTACACAGCAAGAACACGCCTTTATAAGGCTGCATTCTACCCCTCCCCTCCTATACACACTTACACACACACACACACAGAGTTTGCTTGCTGCTTCTTTCCCCGGGGAGTAGGGGTGTTCAACTCTGAAGTGTGCAAAATCCTGGCAGGAATAAATTTCTGCCATTCAGATGGTGGAATCCCCAGCCTGTATAAAGACCCACTGATCTCGTCCATGATTAAATCATGGATGAGATGCCGAAGTGCTGGCAGAGCTGCAAGTGCCTAGGTGGATGAGGGGGGCCAGTTCTATTTCTGGCCTGGTTTTCCTCCCTTGGCAGCCCAGAGAATAAAAAGAGGGCCAAGGGAGGGGCTTGCTGTGCGTCCCAAGACTGCACAGTGCCCCAGTTGGCTGGTTCAGATCTTGTCCTGTGGGGAGAGGTAAGCATCGTGGAGAGCGGTCAAGGACTGTTGGAGCCAAGACTTGGCCTTGGCATTTCCAGGCCTTGGAGATTCTTGTTGGTCTGCACATCAAAAATGGGGAGCTGGGGATGCTCATCGGCCCCTCCCGAGCCACTCCGTGCTCTCTCCACTCTGTTCTGTGCCCTGCCCAGAGGTTGACCTCTATGGACATTATTGGACTCTGATCTCTGGTTCAGCCAATGGGGGTCCCTGGCAGGGAAACTGAGGACAGGAAGGGAACACAGTAGGGTATTTAGTCCCTTCTCTCCCTCCCTTTCAAGCGATGGGTTGTCTGTGGCTATGTCCCGTTACGAAAAGCCACAGCTCCTGTCCGGTGGCCCTCTTGAACAGCTACAGTTACAGCTCTAAGGGGTGTGCGTGTGTGTGTGTACATGGATGCATCTAGCCCAGCAGTTCTCAAACTCTCTACATGTGTGGTACTCTTCAGCAGCACACAAGTTCCCAAATCCACATGCCTCACTGGCTCCTACTTGGTTACCTAAAACAGTTTCCCATCAGAATGCTGTGTAGGTAGTGTTTTTTTACGTGCATAATACAAGGTGGGCTTTTTCAGTGAACTGTACAAGATTAAAGACTATATGCTGCTGGAGATACTGCGAGTAGTGCTTAAGGAGAACCTTGACGTGGACCATTGGGTTAGCTTTGCACCAACTTTGTGATCATGGCGAAGTTACTTAATTTCTCTAAGCCTCAGCTTCCCCCTCTGTAAAATGGGAATAAAACAGCACCCTACTCCCAGAGTTGTTACAAGGACTGTGTGAAATAATCTATGTGAAAATGTGCAATATAGTGCCTGGTTTAATGCACAGTAAATGTCAGTTATTTACTAAGAGAATAAGCATACATTCTACAAACGGCAATCTATGGGGCATCCAGAACTTTCAAAGTTTTGAACCAGGGCCAACAATAAGACATTTTATACATGACCTGAAGACACACACACACACACACACTGAAAGACCATCCTTGGCCTTACAACTTGCAATGCGCTTTGCTATTTCATTTGTTCTAGTTCATAAAAAAAAAAAAAAAAATGCAGGTCACAACCAATTAAGGGGGAAAGAGTGATCTAGTGGACCTTCCAGGGATCTACGTAATAAAGACATCCTTGAAGGTGACAGAATAGACAGAAAGACCATTTCCTGTTATCTTCTAAACAGGTATAGTCACATTAATGGGGGAAAATCAGTTGGAGATGCTCTAGGAGACAGGGAAGGGGATCCAAATGTATAAAACATGGTGCTTGCTCTCAAGGACGTTCTGGTTGAGTAACAGAGTTAAGATTAATTCATTTAACAAACTGCACACCTGCTATGTGTGAGAAAGCTTTGTTCTAGCTCAGTGAACAAGGCAGAAATTCCTGACTTCATGAAGCTTACCCTCTCATGACAGTGACAGACAATAAATAACCAAATAAATGTAATAAGGCTCAGATAGTGGTAATGGATTTTTAAAAAGCAAGGAAATGGGAGAGGGACTGGTAGGAAAACCAGTTCTAGATAAGGTAGTCAGGGAGCACTTCTCTAAGAAGGTATTTGACCAGAGACATGAAGTGTGGGAGTCAGCCCTGTAATTTCTAAGAGATATGTACTCCGTTAAGAGGGCCAACAAGGGTAAAGACTCTGAGGGAGAAATGAAATGTTCCAGAAAGAGAAAGAAAGCCAGGGTGGCTAGACCTATTGAACATGGGAGAGGTAGATGGGGCCAGGTGACACAGGGTCCTAAATGTCAAGATAAATCTTGCATTACATCTGAATGTGACGGAAGACTATTGTAGGGTTTTGAGCAGGAGAGTGACACGATCTGATATATGTTTTAAAAGGATCACTCTTGCTCCTATGTGGAGAACTGACTGGAAAGGGCAAGAGGGAAGCAATGGGACAGGTCAGGAGGCTAACTCAGCGGTCTGGACAAGAGATGACAGTAGCTAGGACAAGGCTGACAGCGATGGAGGTGGCGAGAAGTGGCTGGGTTAGCCGTACCTACTTTGAAAGCTAATGCCTCTACATATCTGTAATACAACGTAGAACGTGAGGTGCCAAGATAGAGTACACGATGTTGTGGGAACTCAGATGAAAATTACATCTGGCTGTGGGATGAGCTGGCACTTGAGCTGTGTCTTCAAGGATGAGTGGGCAGAAATGGTGAGGGAGGAGAGGACATTCCAAAGAAAGGGAAAGCTTTCAAGTGAAGGCACCAAAGAGGGAAAACAGAAGGCAGAATTACCAGGAGTAATTCTATGGATTATGGTAGGCATGAAAGGGTAGATAGGAGGCAGGGCTGACCGGGTAGGTTTGGGATAAATCATAAAGGGCCTGGGTTGCCATAATAGAGTTTGGGCAATGAAGAGCCACTGCACGTTCCTAAGTAGGGTTTTATATGATCAGAGCTGAAATTTAGAAAATATTGTGCAACCAGAGGACTGCAGGGGAACCTGGAAGCTTCTGCTGTGGGTCTTGGTAGATTCACTTACTAAGGAGATCTGTGACCTCCTCTGATCCTTTTATTACAGCCAAAAGGGCCTTCTCCATGACCAGTGGGGTGGCCACAACCCACACTTCTGCTTCTGCCTTTGTTCATGTAGTTCTCAGCACTAGGGTGTCTTCCCTGGCTCCTGTTCATTTACCCAAATCCTCCCCCTTCTTTTCTGGCTCCTTGGCCTCTACTGTTCTCTCCCTTTTACCAAAGCGTTTGTCTACACCACTCATGTTGGCTCTTAACCTCATATGCCCACTTGCATTTCCTTAAGTGTGTATTTCAAGAATGTAGGACTTCCCCTATGAGATATAAATTCCTTTTGGTCAAGGACCTTACCTGGCACTCCCTTTGTTTTCTCCACAGTGTCTAGCACTCAGTAACTATTTAAATATATTGACCACCCTCATACCTAATAAAGTGAGTGTTGAGAGCCAAGGAGTCTCCTTAAGAGCCAAGGGTAGAAAGGCACTTGCCCACGTACACTGATATCTAGACATATAGCCCAAGGGGATCCATCTCCCTGCCCCATTCCTCCTCTCATTTCCTCACTACCCCAGAAATGAACCCACTAAGATCTGGACACACTTAGGTTTTGCTTCCACAGAACAACTGTCCTGGGGAATTACCCTTGCTCTAGGGAATATAATACATGTTCCAGAAAACAGCCTTGCCCATGATTTCCCACAGGAAGACAGGGAAGTGGGCCTGAGTCAGATTTGGTGTCCTCCCCTCTCCACCTCACACCCCTGCCCCTCCACCAGCGCTTAGTGGACAGGTGGCTGTCCTGGCTCCTCCCTCCCAGGCTCTGTGCCACACCATACATGGCTTTTCACGGAGCCCGTTTACTTACCTTAGGGACTTCCACTCCGGAGTGTTTTCCCCCTGGCAGTGCCCTTCCCCATTCCACCAGCCATTGGAAATAGCAACCAGTGAGACACAAGTTTCAAGATAGCAACAGGGCTGTGTGAACTCTCTCAGCACCTGACACCTTGCAGGGACGTGGGTCACTTAAGGACACACTGCAAAGGCATAGATGATGGGTTTCCTTCTCTGTTGCTGTGGACACTCAAATTGGTATTTGGCCTGTCCTTGGCCTCCATTGCTCACTGGCTCTTCCCAGATGCTCCATCTGTCATTTCCCGGAGAGGGGCTGGGGGGCCGGGGTTGTCAGAGAGGTCACTGACCCAGTAAGGATGAAGATGTCAAATTCTGGGTCATGCCTTGAACTTGGTGCTTGGCCCAGGCTCCAATAAGCCAGGGCACCTGACCCAACCGAGCTCAGAGTCTGGTGGTCCGAGACCAACCCGCACGGATTTGCCATGGCCCTGGCGCAGTAATGGAGATTAAAGAGGTCTGTGGGGATCTCCTCATTTCAAAACCTTTTCTCCCTGCCTCCCCCCAGCAAGCCAAGCTTAGGTTTAAATCTAGAACCGGCTCTTCCCTTGGGGCAGAGTCCTCCTTGAAACTCGGGTGGATGGCGGAGGGGGTGGGGTAGGGAAGGGAGACCTCCTTTCACCGAGTTCCACCTCCCTCCCCCAAACCCAGGCCACCACAAGGCTCCGCAACCCCCACCCCCAACTCCTGGGCAGTGAAGGGGGCGGTCCCAAGGCCGGGGGCGCAGGGGCTGCGGGGGTCGGCGCTGAGAGGTGGCTACAGAGCGCAGACTTTCCCGCAGCCTCCCCAAGCCCGAGCGCCCCCGCCGCCACCGTGGCCTCCCTCCCACGCGTGGAAGCCGCACGGCTGCGGAGGCGGCGGCTGGGCTGGACCCGCCGGTCACGCGGGTGGCACGTGGCCCTGCGCCGCGGGCACGTGAGGGGGCGGGGCCTGTGCCCAGGATCCCCTCTCGCGGCTGCTTGCGTAGGAGCCTGGAGCCCGCCCGCGCCCGCGCCCGCGCGCCCGCTCCCTCCCCGCACCGCCCCGCCCGGCGCCGCCACCCCCGCGCCGCTGCGCGCGCCGCCTCCACCCAGAGAGCTCCCGCGCGGGGGCGGGCCGCGGAGCCCGGGGCGGGGGGGGGGGGGCGGTGAGGAGGAGGAAGTGGGGAGGCGTGCGGGCTGGAAGTGCGGACGCCGGAGGCTGTGCGACGCCCTCCGCCCCTGGAAGCCCTCTCCCCCACTCCCTCCGGAGGCTCTCCCGGACACTCTGGGGGGTATTTTTTTGTAGAGTTGGGGCGAGGGGAAGTCGGGCTGCGGGGTAGAGCTGCGGGCTGGAGGAGGCGAGGGGTGCAGTCGGGTGCGAGAACCCCCCTTCCCCCCATCCACCCACGCGCCCTCCGGGCGCTGATGATGTCTTGCCCGCTCCGCTGCTCTGGCTCCGCTCGTGACTCTGCTTCGTGCTGGCAGAATTCCGCAGCGTGCACGCGGGGGCGGCGGGGGGTGTCTCCTAGCGTTGCCCCTTGAGCATGCCCACGCTCGGGACTGCCAAGCACTCCACTTATCTGCCCCCACCCCCACAGACGGTGGCATCACACATCAGGTCATTCCAGGCCAAGCTCCTGTGTCCCCATCCACGCCACAGGACGTCTTTTGTCTCCATCCTGCACCTGGTTGCCCAAGGGCAAAGAAGGCACCCATCTCTTTTTCTGGGCTCCCATACCCCCACCTCCGGTATCCACATGGGTGCTGGCAGCAGAGGGGAGTGGGGCAACACACAGACTGTCCATGCAGCCCCTTCGATGTACACGCTCTTGGAACAGAGCAGTGGAAAAACAAACAGGAACTCTGCAGGAGGAGATGGAACCAAAACACCAGCTCGTTTCCACCCTCCACGTGTTGATCACTGAGCACGTGTGTCCGCCCCCGGGGTAAATATTGTGGTTTGGTTCCGCTCAGCACCCAGAAGACGCACTCGCTGCCCCTGGTAACTGGGCAGCAAGGCCTTGCCCAGGGCGCTGTCTTCTGGGATGCAGTGTTTCTGACGCAGAGTCGGAGATAAGGCGGTGTGTTGGACACACAGGGAGGGGTAGGGTGAGAAAATAAATATTACGAAAAGCAAGACGTACTCAGTAAATCAGAGTTGGTGCCTTCCGGTTGGCAACATCCTGCCCTGGAGGGTATGGACTCCTCTTTGGAGGGAGGACTTTGTGAGAACTATGTTGCCCCTCTCCTAGCCAGAGGTTGAGTCAGGATGCAGCCCTGAGAGACAGAAGAGATCCTCTCTTTCAAGTGGCAGTTGGCTGGCCTGAAGTTTCACCAGGAGTGAGGCAACAGGGCTGGGCTTCTGATCTGGGCATTGAGAATTCCAGGTTCCAGGGATAGCGACTAAGAACTTGACCTGTTTTGGCTCTTCAAAACTGCCTTGCAGACAAGCTCTATCAGCTCCCCCAAAAGAAGTCTAAAGCAGATGGGTCAGTTTTCCCCAGTCCTCCTGTGCCATAGGCTACTGGATGTTTGAATCTGATTGCCTTTAATATTGGAAACTTGAGGCCATCCTTCAGAAAGCCTGTTACACTCCAGGCCGCATTCCTCAGATTTCTTGTTACCCTGGATAGCACAGCAACTTATTCTTTGAGTTAATTTTACCACCAGATGTCTGCTGGAAGATGGGGATTTATGTGCAAAGGGCCTCAGGAGAGGGCTTCACTGTTTGGGGAGGAAAGGACAGTGCACAGCTTTCGGATCCTTTGACCATTTATATTCATTCATGATTTTTGAGGGCTCGCTATGTTCTATGTGTAGGGGAAGAAAAATTTTTCTCTTACTCTTTAAGATTCTTCTACCTGGTCTAAGAATCAAATTGACATAAGACAGATGAACAGGAGAAAATCTAATTTAATTTTGTATATATAAGGAATCCACACAGAAGATTCCAAAGACAGGCAAAATGGGGTGTATAGATCATCTTGAACTAAGGAGAAGAAGGTAGAGGTTTGGGACCTCAAAGGGAAGGAATGCAACTCACAGGAAAATAAGAAAGAGTAAATGTTTGGTAAGCAAATTGTTGCTAGACCTATCAGAAACAATGGAACATAGACAAGACTTTGATCAAACAGACCTTGCTAGGTTCTTCCCTGTCTACCATTCCTAGTTCATATTATAATGTAGTCATCTATGGTGATAGCTCTCTTCTTAGAGCGGGTCCTCTGCCTAAATTCTTTTAGACAGTTGGAGGAAGGTCAAAGTTTCTTCCTGAGTCTTGTAGGCCTTTATTGTTTTCAGCTGGAAATAATCTGCCTGCTAAAGTGGCACATTTTGAGGCAGCCTGCCCTTCACCCCTACACATGCCTTGTGTAAAGCACTGGGGAAACCTAGTTAAAATGACATGAGCTCTAATGGTGGGGAGTTTGGGGTCCACTGGAAAGATAGTGAATGATTATACCACAGTAAGGTCACTGATACAACAGAATGCTCATGAGATGCAATAAGGGCAGAAGCTGCTGAAATCTGCCCTGGGGAATGTATCAGTCAGCTTGAGCTACTTCTGCTGCAGTAACCAGTGACTGCAATATTTCAAGTAGCTTAAAACAATTAAGGTCCACCAGAGGTCTCCTGTAGTTCTGCTTCATGCTCTCTTCATTCTGGAACCAAAGGTAAAGGTACAGTCCCTATGTGGGACTGGCTGATCTCAATGGCAGAAGGAAAATAGATAAGGCAGAGCCAAGTAATGGCTTCGGCTGCAAAGTGTCATATCCCCACTCACGCTTCATTGGCCAAAGCAAGTCATGTGACTAAATTGGCAGTAAATGGAGCAAGAAGTATAATCTTTCCACACAGTGAGGCCAATGGGGAGGGGCAGTGAATATATTGACCAATTATACAACCGACCACAGCCTCCCAGAGTCCGTGATGCTTAGACTGATTGCAAAAGCAGATTAGAACTGGGAAAGGTGGGCAGACAAGGCAGGAGAGGATATTCTGCAGCCACATGGGCCACAGTCTTAGAGTTGTAAAACTTCCTGGTACATTCAGGACAAGCAGTCACCTCCCATTCAGCAACTTTCTTCCTACATCTGCATAGTGTAGGGCAGTATTCTTCATCCACCCTCCCTTCCTTTGTGTGAATCTCTTTTTAGGGGCTTGCCGCCAGCCCTGTTTCAAGGATTGTCACTGGAGAAAGGTGCTGATGATTGTTGTATGTCTTCCCAGAAAAAAAATGGACCCAAATTACCCCTAATAGACTCTTGTCTTCCATAAATACTGGAAAACAGACAAAAAGATCAGCAGATTGTCATGTGGTTCTTGACAGCTTAGAGACTGCACAGTGGTGGGTCTGGATATTTATACATGGGAGCTGGTGGCTACAAGAATGACCACTGCAGATGTCAAGTCTTCTAAGATTCCAGCCTGTGTTCATGGGACACAATTTCAGGGGATGTCTCTAGATAGTTCTGATGGCCACCTGGATCTCAGCAGCCCAGCCTCATTCTCGTAGTGAGCTTGGTCAATAAAGGCCTCATTCCCACCTTTGTCTAGCACTTTCTATCCTGTTTTAGGTGTTAAAAGAGGACACCTCTTGGCCAAGATGCCTAGGTGTTAGTGTCAAACATGCCCTCAAATGCTGTTAAGCAAGAGTAAATATGTTAAGCAAGAGTAAAAATGCTGTTATAGATTCCTGAACTATTAATTAAACCTTGTATAGTAGTTAGACCTTGACTCAGAACTGGCATGCTATTAGCTCCACCTATATATTCCTTTGGCCAAAACAAGTCAAAAGGCCAAGTCCGACGCCAGTGGGGCAGAGAAATACACTGAAAAAAAAAAATCCAGCTTTTCTCAGTGTTGCAAAAAGTGAGATTAGCAATGGGATTAGGGCTACTCCAAATTTCCAAAATCCCATCTGTATGGCCTTATTCACAATTGTCCCATGTTCATGTGAACATGCATGAAAGGGTTCTGCTGAGAAAATCACATATCAAGTGCTTCCTTTCTCTCTAACTTCCCTTTCCCCTGGTCCCAGCCTTCAGGCTTCCTCAAGACTTTTCTACAACTATCTGTGATTCATTTCACCTGTTTTTGAGACCGTGAGGGCTGGTCCGAGAGCTATGGTTGGTGTGTATCCACAAGAGGTGAGTGCCCACCTGTCTGGAATGTTGCAGAAGGCATTTTTGCTGTGTGTGGAAGATTGGCTAAGAAGAGATTACTTCTTGAGCCCTTTCCCATTCTACAATATTCAGATTCTGGGTGTCCAATGTTAATTTCTGACCTATGTAGTTGATTTTTGGACACAGGATTTGATCTGTGAATCTTTGATCTCCTTGTTTCCCATGTCTTTAATTTGGGATCCATCAGGGCATGGGACTACAGTAGGCTCATATGCCAAGAAGACCACTGTTCTGTCCTCCCTGGGGGAAAACATGAGGAATAGAAATGGCAAGAATGTAAGTTTCTCAGCATCCACATTTCTTTATAAGACTTCTCTCTGCCTCTGGACAGCTTCAGGGGGAAGAACGATTCCAGAAACATTAGTCTCCCCCATCCTTTCTTAAAAAAAATATACGTTTATCTAAGAAAGAAAGCACAACTTTATATTCTCTATTCCAGGGGCTCAAAGCACTCAACACCAGGAAGTTCTGCTTAGTGTCTAACAATATTCTCCATGGTTAAAGGCCATCCTTTCTCCTTCCTCATCTTTCATATCTTTGCATATGGTGAAGTACATCTGTAATGTTGATTTTATGGACACCTGTTTGTTTTGTGGTTCCAGAAGAAAGAACTAGTATTGTTTTCTCTTATTTCACATCAACAAAGAATCACAGAATGAGTGTGATCATCCCCATAAGCACTTGCTGTTTCCTGAACACTGCCTTTGGAGCCAGACTGTCTGTGTTCCAGTTCTGGTTCTTCTACTTACTGGTAGAAGGTGTGTGACCTTGGACAACTTATTCAGCCTCTCTTGTCCACAGTCTCTTTGTATGTAAAATGTGATTACAGTAGTACCTCTCTAAGAAACAGAGTTCTCTTAAGGGATAAATGAGTTCATACATGTAAGGAGTTTAGAATAGTCTCTGGCACATACATGTTCAATAAGTGCTGTCTATTATTATCCTTACTCAGAGATGTAAGACTTAGCCATTGTCCTCAAAGAACCCAGACTCCAGGGAGGAAAATGGCACTGGCCACACTGGGGCACTTGAGTGTAGCTGTTCTCTTGTCTAAGATGGTGAGGGGATATGGGTGGTTGTAGGAACACAGGAAGAGAAGGTTACAAGGAGGTAGATTTTTATTTAAGGTAAGATCTTCCTAACAACTAGAATTTTTCAAAAAATTAGTTAAGCAATGGGCTCCTCTGTCATCAGAAGCCATCAGGCAAATCCTGAATACCCATCCAGATGGGTGGTATATGAAATTCTCCTAGAATTTGAAGAACAGACTTTGGAAATGGTTTGTCCATGGACTGGATCTCACTGCAAAGGTGTTTTTTTTGGGGGGGCTGCAATGTATTTTTTTTTTAAGTTAAATGAGTTGCCAACAGATTAGGAGATTTTTTGCTAGACAATGTAGATTTTTTTGTTTTTTGTTTTTTGCAGAGTTGGAAGATCTGGCAACACAGAGTCTACAATCCTGCATGTCAGTCATGGAGCTGAGCTGTGGCTACTACCTTAAGATAGAGCCCATTTTACAAATAGGGATGGCTTATGCCTTCTTCTGGGACCTCTTCTCTCATTTATGGGACTCACTTGGCGCCTATGTAATTTTTAATTTACGACACCTGTGAGAGAAAGTTTGCCTAGGGGGCGAGATCAAGGGCTATCACATTTAGGATGACCTGATCCCACATGAACTCCCTCCTAATTTTGAGAGCCTGTACTTATATTCTGGGACACAGATCTGACCCCTAGCACAACACCATTCATCAAACAGGCCCTGCACACCTACTCTTTGCTATGCCCAGTGACTCATCCTAGGAGCTCTAAAATACTAAACTAAGACTTCAAAGCGTCCTAGATTAAATACCAAAAGGAAAACATTTGTTTGCTTTACTCATTATTCACTGAATGCTTCCTACACCAAATGTATGTGGGGTTTTCCCCAGCAAGCAGTTCTCCAACTCCCCAGACACCAGCTGGGTGTCCTACAATTCAACTCCATCCTGACACTGACTGCCCGTGGTTAGTATGGATCCCACAGGTGAAGGGCTCAGTCCCACATGACTGCCCCTCCCCTTTCAGATGCCAGGTGCAAGTCCAGGTTGTCCCCTTGTGCTTCTGATCTTCCGGCTAAAAATCAGAAGTTCCCACAACCCGCCCCTCGCATTTGATAATTTACTAGAATGGCTCACAGAGCTCAGGAAAGCAGTGTCCTTACTAGATAATTGGTTTTTATAAAAGGATATATGATGTAGGAATAACCAGATGGAAGAGATGCATAGGGCAAGGTGTGTGGGTGTGCTGTCCTCCCAGCGCTTCCTTGTGGTCAGCAACCTGGAAGCTCCTGGAACCCCATACTTTTGGGATTTTTTTATGGTGACTTCATTACACAGGCATGGTGGCTTAACCCATTGGCCATAGGTGATTCAGTCAAACTCCAGCTCCTCTAAAGTCCCCAGAAGTCAGGATAGGGGCTGAAAGTTCCAACCCTCTGAATACACAGTTGGTTCCCCTGGCCATCAGCCCTCTACCAGAGGGGCTTTCCCCAAGTCACCTCATTAACAAGCTCAGGTGTGGCTGAAAGGGGCCTATTATGAATAACGATATTCTTTTACATGTATTCTTTTTATCACTTAGGAAACTCCAAGGGTTTTAGGAGCTCTGTGCCAAAAGTCCAAATATAGATCTTTTATTATAAATCACAATATCACATATATATTTGAATTTTTTTGTAGTAAATACACATAACAAAAGTTATCATTTTCACCATTTTTAAGTGTACAATTCAGTGGCATTAAGAACATTTACAATGTTATGCAACTGTCACCACCATCCATTTCCAAAACTTTTTCATACCAAATAAACTCTTTACCCATTAAGCAGTAACTCTGCGGGGCGCCTGGGTGGCTCAGTTGGTTAAGCAGCTGCCTTCGGCTCAGGTCATGATCCCAGGGTCCTGGGATCGAGCCCCGCATCGGGCTCCCTGCTCGGCGGGGAGCCTGCTTCTCCCTCTCCCTCTGCCTGCCTCTCTGCCTACTTGTTCTCTCTCTCTATCTCGCTGTCAAATAAATAAATAAAATCTTTAAAAAAAAAAAAAAAAGCAGTAACTGCATTTCTCCCATCCCTTTAGCTCCTGATAACCTCCATGCTACTTTGTTTCTATGAATGTTCTATTCTAGGAACTTCATATAAGAGGGATCATACAATATTTGTCCTTTCGTGTTGGATTATTTCAGTTAGCATGATGTCTTCAGAGTTCATCCATGTTATAGCATGTATCAGAATTTTATTGCTTCTTATAGTAAATAATATTTCATTGTACCTACATACATTTGGTTTATCCATTCATCTGTGGATGGACACTTGTGTTGCTTCCACCTTTTGGCTATGATGAATAATGCTGCTGTGAACATTGGTGTAGAAGTATCCGTGGGAGTCCCTGCTTTCAATTCTTTGAGGTGTATATAGTCCTGTTATATTTTAATTCAAATTAAACAATAAACTTCCAGCTCTTTCTCCTCATTGTTCCATAAGGCAATAAAAAAACCTGGTCCTTCCGTTTTACAGATGCAGAAACTGAACAGGAGCTCAGGGCTGGAAACCAGAACGGGAAGCTCAATGTTTCCTGTGTAGTCTTTCACACCAGACTAACATTCCCGAGGACAAGGGCTGTGTCTCTTACCACTGATGTATCCCCAGGGCAAGTGACTAGGAGGCAGCCAACGTGTTTTGAAAGAATAAATCAATGGTTTTTGTGCTTTTTGCTCTAAGAGAGCTTCTAGAACAAGTTCCCGGTGTCTGGGACACTTATTCTCCTTTCCCCGATCTCCCTGTTAGACACTCCCCCACCCAAGGGACTTGGACAGACAAGCCGGTCCCCATCCGTGCCTCAGGTGGTGACAACTTCAGTGTCAGTCCAGCCCGAGAAAGGTGCCTTTCCAAAGTGCTTCTGACCACAGTCCCGGGAGTCCGTCTTTGCCCCCATCCGGCGTGGGGTTTCATTTGAGCCCCACCCCTGAGTCGGCTGCAATTCCGGGGGCAACCGGCTCCGGGCTGGCGAACGAGACCCACCGGGGGTGCCTCTGGCACGGGGGGGATTCGGGCGCCTTTGAGCCAGATTTTGTCAGGGAATCTCTACGCTGCTGAGTGATGGCAGGTCCGCTTATCCCACAGTGAGCTCCAGGGGTTCGGGGGAACCGCAACCCAAATTCCCTTTTGTTTAAAAACGGAGACAAAGGTAATCTTAATGGAGTGGTGGAAAGCTGCTCTGGGTAAAAGGCACAGCCGGCTTGGCATTTGCATTAGAAAATGAGGGCTCTGAAAGAATTCCCTGCTCCCTGCACCTTGGAGGAGCCTCGACTCGGGCTCTCGGAGGAGGGAAGGGGTGTGGCGGACATCATCTGGGGTCCTTTGTCCACTGCTTGGTGCCTACCCCACAACAAAAGCTGTCATGAGCGGCACAGTGATGGGAGGCAAGAGGCGCCCGCGGCCGTCTCTCGCTAATGGGGAGAGGCTGGCTAAGAAAGAAGGCGAGCGCCCGTGAGAAGCACGCGCAAGGCATCCATTTCAGGCCCCCAGAACACTCTGGCTTGGGGTTCAGTTTCACCGGGAAATTTCTTGGACTTTTTAGTGTAGGAGGGAGGCGCCGAGACAAAGGGTTTGGTGGAGACGGGGGGGAGGTGCGGGGGATGTGTGTGTGTGGAGGTGAGCTCGTGCAGGTTTGGCAGAAAATAGGGAACCAGATGCATCTTCCTATAGCCGGACCGGAGCCCCCCACCCCCACCTCGCCAGCGCCCCGGTCCCTCGGCTGGAAGTGGGCGGGGCGGGCGGCCCCACGGGCAGCAGAGGGTTAACCCCTCCGGGCGCCCGAGGACCTGGGAGTGGGCTCCGGATTGAGAGCTGTTATCCCTCGTGATTTTTCCTCACGTCTTTGCTTTTCATTGTGTTTGGATTTCGGGATTTGGCTCTTACTTTTGAATATTTAAAACATTTAGAAGAAGAAAAAAATTCATCCCAGTGAAAGGACCGGGTGGGAGGTGGGGGTGGGGAGGGGCCATCGGGAGTCCCGGTTCAGAGGAAGGCCATTCCACTGAGCCACAAAGGCGTCCACCTGGGCAGAGAGGCTTCCTGATTTGAAGACCCACCTTCCACTAGTCGGCTACGAGGACAGCTGTGATTAATAGGGACCACCACCCCATCCCATGGGCGCTCCTCACAGACAGTCTGAGCCTCTGCGGGCTGGGAGGCAAGGTGATCCCAGGGTTCAGACAGTCATCCTTATCCTTCCTCCTCTGCTGACCCCCGTGGGGAAAGGGTATGGGGGAGAAGGGCACAATCTCCCTGAATGTGAGGGAAGAGAAAATGGAGATCAGGTTCCAGAAATGAGGGAAGAAGTGGCATGGGTTGTTCAATGATACTTTAGATCTTCTTAGACCTGGGAGTTTATAAGATATTAATAAGAGGAAATGTTAAAATTTGGGTAGGGCGGGCATATTCAGCCTACGGCCATATGGATTAGAATTTTCCAAAGCCAGCAGGCTTCACGTCAGAGCTATTGGTCTGAGGCAAAAGGTGCTGAGCGCCAAGGTCAGGTGAGAGAAAGGTGAGGTGGCCTGGGTGTGGCACCATGGAGACAGAAATTGAGGCAGAAACGGGGAGACAGAGCTATTAAACTCCAGAATCCCAGAGATGGAAGGGATGCATGAAGGTATTAACTAGGGAGACCTGCTCCCCAGAGCAAGAATTGTGTTGGCCCACATGCTTGGGATGGAAGCATCCAGTCGGCTTGCATACTTTGGGGCCCTAGAGAGATGACTAGGGAATGGATAATAGCTACTTCCCAATGGAGCCTTGTAGCTTGGAAGCCCTGGGAAGCTGCAGGAATTGCAAGGGATGAGGAGGGGCTGGGGAGTCAAGACCAAAAAACATTTGTGTCTCTCTTGCTCTTGCATGTAGTAGTGAGCGCTGACAGAGAAATCAAGCCAGGGGAAATGGTGAGCTAGTGTTAAAAATCAGAACCGGGTTTCCTGAACCAAGACTTACATGATAAAAATGGACTTTCTACTGAGGACAGAGCACATCTGAATGTGATCATGACCATGGTGCCGGGTGGGAAGAAATTTGAGAGAAAGAGAGTGGGAAAATATCCATGTGCAATGAAAACTGGAAATTGTGGAGAACAAGCCTGGCATCAGGGAAAAATAGAAAAGCGAAGAAGTTCTCGGTGAAATAATGATGTTTTCGTGGTCTCAGATGTGGGCTGCTATTTGGTTCAGCCAACCTACAGTCAACCAGGAAGAGCGTGTCAATTATACCTCAGTACTTTAATTAAAAAAAAAAAAAAGGAGTCAACTGACAGGAGACTGGAAGGTGGGAGGAGAGTCAAGTTGGGATATTCATTTTGTGGTTCCTTGTACTGGCTGCATCCCTCTCTGAGGACCACCGCTCTTGTCAGGTGGCAATCTGTTACAGCAACTCTCTTCAGATTCTGGTATCTACCCTCCCTTTGCCCTTTCAGAGCTTGGAATGGTAACAGATACCCACTGTTGCTAGCCCCATTCTTTTTTTTTTTTTTTTTTAAAGATTTTATTTATTTATTTGAGACAGAGAGCACATGAGAGGGGGGAGGGTCAGAGGGAGAAGCAGGCTCCCCGCCGAGCAGGGAGCCCGATGCGGGACTCGATCCCGGGACTCCAGGATCATGACCCGAGCCGAAGGCAGTCGCCTAACCGACTGAGCCACCCAGGTGCCCAATGAAACTTTATTTATTTATTATTTTTTTAATAAAGATTTTATTTATTATTTGACAGAGAGAGAATGAGAGAGAGAGAGAGAGAAGGAGCACATGAGAGGGGGGAGGGTCAGAGGGAGAAGCAGACTCCCCGCCGAGCAGGGAGCCCGATGCGGGACTCGATCCTGGGACCCCAGGATCATGACCTGAGCCGAAGGCAGTCGCTTAACCAGCTGAGCCACCCAGGCGCCCTGCTAGCTCCATTCTTTACTGGTTTCCCTTAACCCTGCCCACAATACTTACCCAGCCTTTTTCTTAAACTCTCAGTGACCCCATCGGAGAGGGCCAGCCACTTCCTACTGGGACCCCGACCAAGACAATAATAATAATAATAATAAATGGCATCAGGTTGAAATTGTAAGATGAGGTTATTATACGCTCCAAGCCATCACCAAGATTTGATTGGATGAAGTTTACGACACAAGTTCTATGATGGTAAGGATGCCCTTCGTGCAAATAAATTGGACTCACTGCAATGGGCCAAGGAGTAGGGCTGAGTTCATTCATTTATTTAAAGAGATATTTCTTGAGTAGCTGCTGTATGCCATTCACTACATTAGGAATTGGGGAGTCAGTGATGGGCAAATGTCCAGCTCTCATGGTGTTTTCAGTGTAGTGGGGGAGAAAGACATTTATCACATAGCCACAAATATAAATATATAGGTAGAAACTAGGACAAATCCTTAGCAAGATAACTCCAAGTTTCTGTGAGGGCGGAGTAGCCTTCTTTGTGGAAGTGACAGTAAGCTTAGCCAGGTACAGGCCAAGAGAGGGAGAGAAAAGCAGTGTAAGCAGAAGGAAGAACACGTTCAAAGATTCTGAGGATGGAAGGGTTTTACGGATGTTCAGTAAATCTAGGAAAGCCCTCTATAGCAAGTTGAAATTGGCTTTAAGTGCAATGGGGAGGCTTTACGGAGTTTTGACCAAGAGAATAGCATGATTTGATGTCATAAAAGCTTGGTGGTAGTTCCGTGGGGAGCACAGGTGGGGATGAAGGGAGAATCAAGTGATATTGCTGTGGGAAGTTCAGACCACTGATTGGGCTAACAGTGTTGTGATGCTTTCCTTGTCTAGGGAATTCTGTATCTAGCAAGGGGGCAAGAGGCCAACTGGGCTCATGGGCATAACCATCGGGGGCCCTGTTCTGTCATAAACATTGTCATGGATAACATTCTTGATCTGATTTTCTCTTTCAGAGAGATGAGAAAGCAATGAGGGGAGCTCTCACTTGGGACCTAATTCTGACCCGCAAGGCAGAACTTGTTGGTAAGGTGGAAGTGTCTGGAGGAACAGGGGAAGTTCTTGAGAGAAAGAGACATGTGCTTTCATGGTGTGTGTGTGTGTGTGAGAGAGAGACAGAGAGACAGAGATATAGAGAAAGAGACAGTGACAGAGACGAAGAGATATGCTAGAAAAGCAAACCTTACAGACTTCAGAAAGAAAACAGCTTATCGCTAGAGAGTCAAAGAAATAAAGGCTTACAGGGTACAGAAAATGCTACTGTATTAGTTTGCTGGGCTTGCCATAATGAAGTACCACAGACTGGTGGCTTAAACAACAGAAATTTAGGGGCGCCTGGGTGGCTCAGTCAGTTAAGCGTCTGCCTTCAGCTCAGGTTGTGATCCCAGGCTCCTGGGATGGAGCCCCACATCACAGGCAGCCTGCTTCTCCCTTTTCCTCTGCCACTCCCCCTGCTTGTGTGCGCGCTCTCTCTCAAATAAATAAAATCTTAAAAACAACAACAACATAAATTTATTGTCTCACAGTTATGGAGGCCAGAAGTCCAAAATCAAGGGGTCGGCAGAGTTGGTTTCTTCTGAGTGCTGTGAGGGAGAATCTGTCCCAGGCTTCTCTGCTTGGCTTGTAGATGGCCATCTTTTGCCTGTGTCTCTTCACTGTCTTCCTTCTATTCACATCTGTCTCTGCATCCAAATTTTCCCTTTTTATGAGGACACCAGTCCTATTGGATTAGGGCCCACCCTTATGACCTCATTTCAACCTATTTCTGTAAAGACCTTCTCTCCAAATAAGGTCACATTCAGAAGTAGTGAGTTTTAGGATTCCAACATATCTGTTTTTAGGAGGCATAATTCAATCCGTAACAATTACCCAATAAAATTCAAGCGGAACTTAAACTAATTCATCCATCAAACATGTTTGGGAGCTTATTCTGTATCAGGTACACTGCTAAGTAAGGTTTTGGCCCCAAAGGAACACTTGGTCTTGTGGTAGGACACTGGCATACAAAAGCGTATCAGACAGGTTAGCAAATGCTATGATGAATATATTTACCTCTGTGATACACTGATATATGATACAGTTTAATGTAAAATTAGAGGTAAGCACAGGGTATACAAAGCAAAGTATACAAAGGATGGTCAGCTCTACTCAAGGGGGTCAGGAAAAGCTTCTTGGAGGAGGTGATAAGAGCTGAGTCACCAAGGATGACAAAGGCATGGCCCCATTGAAGTGGAAGGGAGTTCCACACAGAGGGAAATTCATGGAGTGAGTGAATACCGCATGCTTTTGAGAGCATAGCTTCAGGGCCAGTGGAGGGAGATGTGGTTAGAGAAATCAGATGATGAAGGGTCTTACGTCTAGGATAAAAAATGTGAACTTTATCCTGAAAACTGTGCCGAGTGTGTGTGTGTGTGTGTGTGTGTGTGTGTGGTGGGGGGACACTATCTAGGGGATTTAAGAAAGGGAGCGATATGATTAGATTTGGCTTTTGTGTGGAGAATGGATTGAGGCAGTTGTGAAGGAGTCAGGAAGACTAGTGAATGGGCAGAAGCAGAAATGAGAGTGAGAGCAAGAGCAAGCGAGAGTGAGAGTAAGAATGAGAGAGACAGAGAGACAGAGAGAGATTGAGATTGCAGAGGGCTGGACAAGGGCAGTAGAGATGGAGATGGGAGAAACCATCACATAGAGTACTAGGGGTGGAATTCAAATCGTTAGTGACAATTTAATTGTGAGGGACAAGGGAGCAGCGAATTTAGGATGACTCCCAGGTGTCTGGTTTGAGGGTGTGAGTGAACTATGGTGCCACTCATAGGACAGGGATTTTAGGAGGAGGAAGGATGGATATTGGAGATTAGTTCTGTTTGGACACATTGAGATTGAGATGTCTGTGAGAGAGCCAGGTAGAAATATGGAATAGAAAGTTATTGTACATACAGTCTGGAAGTCAGGGAAGAGGTTTGGGTTCGAGATAAATTCCTTGGAATTGTCAGTAGTTGAAGTCATGCACTTGGATGAAGTTACCTACTATGAACTCTTAGAGTGGAAAAAAATATAGGGCTCACAGACAAAAACTTGAGGAAAAGAGCATTCCACATGTGCATAAAATGAGGAGCCTCCAAAGGAGATGGTGAAAGACCAATCAGATGATCCTGGAGAAAGGTGCGGGACTGTGTTGTCACAATATCATAGGGGACAGAGTTAACATTGGCAGATGCCCCTGGGAGATCAGGTTTGAAAAAGAATAAAAAGGATCCATTGGATTAGGATATTCGGTAGCCACCGAGGTCAGTTTCAGTAGAGTGAATACAATAAAGGCTAAGTTGCTGGGTCAGAGGAGTGAACAAAAAGGGAGCGAGTGGAGATGAATAGTGTAGGTGATTCTCTTAGAAAACTTGGCAGTGAAGGGAAAGAGACCTTAGCTAGAGGGGCACAGAGAGGATTGGGAGTTGTTGAGGGTTTTTCTCCACGAGAAAGGGTTGGTAGTGTCTATAATGAATGAACAGAGTAATGAGCGGGAGAAATCAAAGATACAGTAGGGAAAGAGATTTTTGAAGATGAAAAGGATGGGATCCAGAGCAAAAGTGAATGGGTTATCCTTGTAGGAAAGATATCATGGAGGTGGTGGTGGGTCCAGAAACTTTAGATGGATAGGCAGGAAGTTGAGGAATTCCTCAATAATGTTATCTATGTTTTTCTCCCCTGAAATATAAAAGGTGCTTCATCTCTGGGGAATGAGATGGGAAGTGGTTGAAGAGTAGAGATAAAAATTGATGAGGGGAAGAAAAAGTTGTAAGCAGACATATCAAAAAAAGGGGGGCATGTCAGCTAGAGTTCAGCTGCAGCTCACAAAATCCATTATAGCTATCTGAAGGAGAAAAAGATTTAATAATGTGAATTGGGTGCTTACAAAATTGTTGGAAGGACTGGAAGGCCAAACTCTAATCTGAGACTCCAGGAATGAATCCAAGGCATCTCATCACCCACCTTCCAGAGGACTTGCCACCTCTAACACAGTCAAGAAATTGAGGAATCTGGAAGCCACTGCTACAACTGCTGAATCGAGGAATGCACTCTTCAGCTGTGATAAAGGAATCCGGAAGTTGAGATGCAACTTAGGATACAGGGCCAAGGTTGCAAATTCAAGATTCACTGAGTGTTTCTCATTGGCAGGACTTAAATCACAATCTAAACTAGTGTGAGGGATTCTGGGAAGTTTTTGATTTTTCATTTCCTGTAGTACCAGAATGTACACTTTTATTCCCATACTTTAAATTCTAATAAAACAACAAGAGCAACAGCATCATGCTCCACCTAAGATAACCATCACTTCATATAAACAACCCATCCATCCATCCATCCATCCATCCATCCATCCATCCATCCATCTTTTTTTAGTTGAAATCAGATTTATGCCTAATATACAACTATAGATTTTGACAAACCTAATTAATAGCCACAGACTTTCGTCCTTGAGTAAGAGATAATTGCCAAGAATCTTCATTTTAGCCTTGAATATAGAAACAGCCTAGTAGCAATTTACCTTGTCCAACTTCTAAGGCAGAGCACCAAAGTTTACAATGCTCTTTCACATATACAACTTCATTTGATTATCACATCATTTGGTGAACTGGACATACATAGGGTGTTTTTACAGCTGATGTAAAAGTCTCAACTAGTACAGTATCATACAAATTTTAGTTGTATTTATATTAATTTCAAAGTATTCTAGTATCCAAATGTATTTACAGTCCATCAAAGAGAAAGAGGTTGTGTATTACATTCAGTAATAATACTTGTGTGATGAACAATACAGGTTGTGGGTCAGTTCAGTCCCACTGGACAGTGTGCTAATCTATCTAGAAGAGACTGCAAGCGATTACCTTAGCCTTGTTAATAATTTTCTTTTTCTCAGCTTTATTGAGGTATAGGTGACAAATAAGAATTGTATATATTTAAGGTGTTCAATGTGATGTTTTGACATATGTGTATATTATAAAATGATCACCATAATCAAGCTAATTAACATATCCATCACCTCATATAACTATAATTTTCTTCTTTCTCTTTTGTGAGCATACTTCAGATCTGCTCTCTTAGCAGATTTCAAGTATGCAATACAGTATTGTTAAGTATAGTCACCATGCTGAACTTTACTCTCCAAAACTTATTTATCCTGTATAATTGAAACTTTGTACCCTTTGACCAACATCCTCCTATATCCCGCCCCCCACCCCCCGCCCCCGCTCCCGGCAACCACCACTCTACTCTCTGCTGCCATGATTTTGACTATTTTAGATTCCACATATAATGGAAATCATACAGTATTTGTCTTTCTGTGTCTGCCTTATTTCACTTAGCACGATGCCCTCCAGGTTCATCCATAGTGTCATGGATGGCAGGATTTCCTTCTTTTTATGGCTGAATAATATTCCATTGTGTGTACCACGTTTTCTTTAACCATTCATCCCTTTTCAGACATTTAGGTTGTTTCCATATCTTAGCTGTTGTGAATAATATGTTTTCATCTTGATCTATCCATCCATCCATCCATCCATCCATCCCTCTAACCATAGTAGGCATCAGAAGTTGGGCTGATACGGTGCAGTAGACAGATCAGATCAAGAATAGCACCTGCAGTTGAAATCACAGTGTGATTTCTGTTACATAATCTGCCATCATTCTCCAACTCCAAGATATGTCTGCTCGAGCCAAACAGGTAAGTTCCATAAGAATGAGATGGGGATCACCAGTAGCTTCCTGGTAAACCGGCTCTCAGAAAAGAAAAGAAAAAAAGGCCTGATTTGTAGTGTTTGCCAGTTTCCACGGTTTAAATAGTCCCAACATGGCCAATTTTAAGCTCCCAAAATGACGTCACTGAAGATGAAGTTGGGAGGTAATGTTCACAATCATAACAATTCTTATGAATAGCTGAAAATAATGTTAACGCATCCTCCCAGGCATGTACGAGCTGATTCCAGCATGCCACTGGGTCACCAACCTTGCATTTTTCAAGTCTTCCATGGTGGCATGGCTCTCTCTGATTCGGTTTTGATTTACTATTTTGTTACTATTTTGTTAGGAGAGGCCTGGCAAGAGTTTTCACCTGCTCCTTCCTCTCATGCCAGTCCTTACTCCATAGGTCAGGCAGGAGATTTTGCCTATTGCTGAGGATATCTGTATTTTCCAGCTCTACACTCAGGCCGTAAGAAAGAACCACAGGGTGGATATGAATCTGTTGGACTCACTATGAAATAATTTGGGCCCAAACTCCATTTATTTCCTGACTTCCATTAATTCTCACTCAACCCATGACCTGAAATTAGCGTTAGCTCAGAGCCAGTAGTAAGTCCTGAAAAGTCTGGGATTTCTCTTTTCCCAGTGCACACTCGCTCTACTTGATGACCACAGAAAAATTGGGAGGGAGATGCACAATATAAATTTGCAATGTTATATGGTACAGAATACGAAGTTTTTCTATTTGCCTGACTTGGGTCGGGGATTTAGTGAAAACCTATAACCTGCTGACGTCCTGAGATTTTGCCTGTCAGATCTCTAGTTTGTGTGTTTTTTAACTGTACAGATCAAGTATTTCATGTGTTTTAGCCCTTGGTACCCACAATCGATTGGCCACTGCCAAAGACCCTCTGTCTGTTTACCTTCTGTGTCCACTTTGCTTCTGGTCACTAAGTGTCCCTGCAGAGCCCATGCTGGGATCTCACGATTCCCATTAAAACCCAGGAACCCATTCAATGGCAGTATCTTCCATCATCAGCCCCAGCACCGTTTCAGATGTTTCTCTCTGTCTTGGTGAAGGGAGAGTCCTTTGGTCCCTCTTAGAGAATATAAAGTGTGGATAAGCCAGTCATGGGTGGTAAACCCATTTCAACACACCAAGCTCCCCAAGTCATTGGATTTCTCACACATTATACCTAGGAATTCTTTGGCATGT
Organism: Leptonychotes weddellii; assembly: GCF_054177405.1. NCBI lineage: Eukaryota > Metazoa > Chordata > Mammalia > Carnivora > Phocidae > Leptonychotes > Leptonychotes weddellii. The sequence goes on from NC_138379.1 coordinate 15,689,315, forward strand.
CAGTTTCATTTGACTCTTGCTGGAACCAGGCTTCAGTTTGCCAAGTGAAGTAACCCTAGAACTTTTATCACATTCTTGTGCGGGCACACCAGCCTCAGAATCTCTGGTAAGCACAGCCATACTGAAAGATTCAGCTGGTTTCAACTACATTCGTTTCTCCCTACTCTGGAAGGGGTTGAACTTATTCTTATGAATATTCCTCAAGTTTTCATTGATATATAAATGTGCACATTTTGGCATGTAAGCATCTACTAGACTCACCTTTATAATTGGCTCCTTGGGCTCATGGAGATTGTCTTTAGCCATGGCTCTGGGGTACATGGGAGGCTATAGGGTAAGGGATATTCATAGTCTTCAAGCAAGACAGGACCAGTCTCCTTAGGTAGGTAGGAGGGGTTGTTCCTACTGGTGAGAGAAGCCTGGTGGAGTTATGGGGTTCAGGGTCTTCAGACAGAACTGGGTTCTCCTAAATATCACCATTCTAAATTTTGACACCAGAGTGCTCATGGTCTCAAATGGTCTCTTTCCGAATCATTGTCCTAAGCGCCAGGTGTGGTTTTTACCTCTGGTTGGCTGAAGTACAGTGTGGATGAAGCATCGGTTTGAGCTCAGAGGATCCGTGACTTGGTGATTTGGAACATGAGACATGCTATCGAGATCAGCCTGTCTTTCCCGGCGCCTGGACTCCCCCATTGGAGCTGTCATCCCAGCACTGTGATGGACAGTTTACCTGTCTGCCTTTCTCATCAGATGTGGAACCATGCACCTGTCTTGTTTTTGTTATTTCCCCAGCGCCCAGCAAGGTGCCTGGAATACAGAAGTCCTTGGTACTTATTTACTGAATAAATGTGCCAATGAAGGAATAAATGAGTGAATGAATGGTTGTCTTCCAGGTTACTACCCTTAGTATTCGGAGTAGTTACCCTGAATATGTTCCTTCATCCATCCATCCACCCACTGCATACTTACTAAGCAGCTACTGTGTGCAAGACACCTTGTCCTTAACTTCCTTGTAATGGCTTGTTTTTAGTGAATAATCAATCTGCTTATTGTGCACAGAGTAGTCCAAGTCCTGTCCATGGTGGGGAGAATGTAATCTCTTCTTGACTTTAAAGCAGTGATACTGGAGCCAGGCAGAACTGAGACTGAATCCTGCCTCTGACATTTGATATTTTGGAAACCTTGAGCCATTTACCTTTTTGAGTAAGAGTTTCTCCTTCCGTAAAGTGGTTTTAAGAGTATCTAACTTGCAGGATGGTCCTGAGTCAGCCTCAGTGAATGTTGTTGAACGATGAGATGCAATGGGTGAATGAATGAATGAATGAATGAGGGGTTATCGCCCCACTCAGGCTAGGTGGCCGGGCACAGCCTGACTCCTCTCCCATAGCCAGAGCCCACCTGCTGCCTGAAAATTCAGGATAGGTATGAGAAAGCCTAAGCTTCAAGCTTTGCTTAACCAAGCAAAAATGGCACAAACTGGGTGACAAAGCAGAGAGCTAGCGAAATCCTCCCCCAAAGTGGACCCTGAGCCAGCAGCAGGGGCCCTGGGGCAGGTGACCCAAGAGACAGATGAATTGCTCCCTTGACTGCTGCATGTCCGACCGCCCCAGCCCCTCCCCTCCCTCCAGGGATGTGGGCAATGCGACGTTGGCATGGTGACCAGTCTGCCTGTCTCCCCCCTCCTCTGCATCCTGATGACAAAGAGGCCCTGAGGAGTAGAATGGGGCCCTGCGGGCTCCACGGGCTCAAGAATGGTCGGGAGAGTGGGGTCCAGAAACTGAGGGGGCCTGGCTGCAAAACTCCTGCGGTGGGGAACAATGGAGCCGTTGCCCTGGCAACCAGGGGAGGCCTCTCCCTGGGGCTCAAAGCTGAGTCTGGGAAGAGGTGTCCTAAGAGAGGCAGGTTGGGAACAGAGGAGGGGAGTGCCTGTGCTCAGAGCCGCCTGTCCCCCAAGGAAGGGGCAGGGACCCCCTTTCCAGAGAAGATGATCAGAGTCTCTGTGGACCATTCTCCAGGGCCTCTGAGGGAGATCGGGTGAGAGCCTGTCTCCAGCTTCCGGAGTGGGGCTCTGCTGAGTGGGTGGGGGATGCTTCCCTGCAGTGTCCGATGGGGACTTGGCCCTGAGGCCCACTCCTCCTCGCGGGCCTCCTGAGGGCTGCTTTCAGGGCCCAGGGTCAGCGGGGCAAGGGGTCCCCCAGCCTTGGGTCTGTCCTGCAAACTCTGGGGTGTGGGAGCAAGCTGTGGGTACAGGTGAGGTGGGAGGGGTAGGGCCACGTTCTCGAGCCTGACGGCAGACCCTTGCCATGAGGGGTCCCAGGGTTTTGCAAAGGTGATAGCTTCTGGAGCAAGACGGTCCTGGCTTCAGCTCTGCTCCATCACTTGCCAGCCGCATGACACTGGGGAGATGGTTTTGTCTGTGGCTAGGTTTCCCCAGATGTAAAACAGGAAGGACACCGGCCCTGGCATGTTGGTATTGAATGGAGGGGACGGCCCCTGTGACGCACAGGGAGGGCGCAGAGTGGCCCATGGTGGGTTAGCTTCCCTTCCCTCCCTCAGCTGCATGTCTCTCCCGCAGGCAGGCACCTGGATCCCTGGAGGGATCGCCTCAGCTCTCCCCAAACTACGGAGATCCCCCATGAACACAAACACATTCTCCCTGAAAGGCTCCCCTGCTCCTATTAGCTTCCCGAGGAGCACAGTGTGTGAGGGTCCTGGGCAGGACATAACCCTGTCGTGGTGACCAGAGTTGTCTTTGAGAATGGCCAGTTACAGGTGTCCCTTGCCTTCCTGAATTTTCTCCTTTTCCCCTTTGGACGTGGGTTGCTTTTGCCATAAAGAAAACGTTAAGGGGAGATGAAACACACCTTATCAAACGCCTGAACACTCCGAGGCGCGGGAGGTGGCCACGCTGGGCCCTAGGTGTGCCCTGGGCCTAAGGCCCATTGCGCTTGCCTGAAGAGAAGCCGGTGGCTGAGGGGGATCCCGCCTCAGCAGGTGGCCACCTGAACAAGAGGACCCAGAGCGGAGGCTTGGCCCTGCACTGCCAGGCGCTGTCCCCCTCTGCAGTCAGCACCCCACACGACCCGGGAGCCTGCGTGGGTGTTGAGGGATGAAGTCGGGAGTCACGATGCCAGCCAGATGCCTTGTCCTTGCAGAACAAATGGGTCCCTCTTGTGGCCACGAGGCCTCATGGCAGCTGTTCGCCATCCCTGTGCCCTCCGCTGTGGCTCAGACAGGTGCCTGAAGGGAGGGCCACAAAGGACTCCGGACCTGGTCTGGCCTGCCTCTGGTGTACCCAAAGTCAAGATCATACCTGGCCTGGCTCCCCGAGTCGAACTGGACCACAAGGCTCTTCCTTGCTTCTTCCCAAGCGAAAACCTTGTGGAGACTGAGATGCAGCCCTTCTGAGAGGGCTCACCACACTCAGACCCTGATGGATGGGGTGGTGGGGGAGGCGGCTGAGCGGACAAGCTGGGTGCGGGGATCTCGCCCACAAAGGCGGTCTCAGATCAGAGAGCGGACAAGAGTTCCCATACTAATTCTGGGGAGTCTGTTACGTCAAAGTCCTGGGCTGGGCTCGTTGTGGGGTGTGTGGGCAGAAATGTAGAAACTTCGGAAAAGCACACTTGTGGCTTCCTGGTACCCTCACCCTAGTTGGTGTGTTCATTCCAGACAGAAGTCACCTGGGACACGTGGAGCAGCCTCAGGGGGGTCTGTGAACCCCTCAAATTTTATGCAAAACACGGGCTCAGGAGCAGCTTCCTAGAGAGGGTCCAGAGCTTTCACCAGCTTCTCAAAGGATTTAGAAGAACCAGAACCACAGTGAAAGTAGATGAGACCAGAACTTTCTCATCCAGTGCTGTATGGGCTCCTTCAAAATGGTCACCCTGGCAGGAGGTAGATGTACTCAAATGATACCGTCTGCTTCCATCTGGGGTTCCTTCCGGGTGTCCTCAGGGGTAGCTTTCCAACCATGGAGGGATGTCAGGCTCATTTCTCCCTGACCACATCTGGCTTCTGTCCCCAGAATGATCCAGCTTCATCACCCACCTTAGTCACCAGCTTTGGATCCAAGTGACTGTCAGCCATTTCCAAAAATGCCATCCACCTTAACAAGGCAAAGATTTGTCACCCTCAAGAGCATTCAAGTGAACATGACAGCATTGCCGCAGGAGCTCCTGAAACTTCCTTTAGAACTCCAAGTGGGAAAAGAGTATATAAAGGTATATAGTCTTTTGTGTTGACTACTTTAAAGGGTCTGCTAGATCAGTAAGAACTCACTGATGTGACTCGGTAATGATGAACTGTAAGCATAACAGATAAACTAGCAAGACCCAGAAGGTGAGATAAAGGGTCAAGGAATGTGTAGAGGCAGTCAGGGAATGCAAGAGTTGTGGTGGCCAAGAATGTGCCATCATTCTTAGGGCATTCAAGAGATTTCTCGATGTCCGCTCTGGACCCTCGGTGAATACGCCAGGAGCTCTCAGTGGATAAAGGAGAGAGACCCTGCTTGCGTCACGTGTGCTAATACCCATCATCCAGGGATACAAAGGCCCTTTACTAGAGATTTCAGTACATTTTCCCTTGTGTAGATACCTGGAAGGACCCTCACCCTAGTTGGTGTGTTCATTCCAGACAGAAGTCACCTGGGACACATGGAGCAGCCTCAGGGGGGTCTGTGAACCCCTCAAATTTTATGCAAAACACGGGCTCAGGAGCATCTTCCTAGAGAGGGTCACATCAGTGAGTTCTTCCTAGAGCCGGCACTGCTCATGAAAGAAATTTACTCCTCATGCAATAAATATTCCTGAGCACCTACCATCGACCATGTTCAAAGTGCTATGGCAAGTAAAATCTCCTAAGAATCGGGGTGCCTGGGTGGCTCAGTTGGTTAAGCGACTGCCTTTGGCTCAGGTCATGATCCTGGAGTCCTGGGATCGAGTCCCGCATCGGGCTCCCGGCTCAGTGAGGAGCCTGCTTCTCCCTTTCCCTCTGCCTGCTGCTCCCCCTACTTGTGCTCTCTCTTTCTCTCTCTATCAAATAAATAAAATCTTTAAAAATAAAAGTCAAATGGGAAACAAAGAACCATTTTTATAGGTGGACTTGAGCCCCAGTAACCACTGCTGCAGTAAAGTGGGCTGAGCCATGGGGAAGCATCCCCCCCCTTTTTTTTGGCTAACTATTTTGAAATAGCTTTAGATTGGGCGCCTGGGTGGCTCAGTTGGTTGAGCGACTGCCTTCGGCTCAGGTCATGATCCTGGAGTCCCGGGATTGAGTCCTGCATCGGGCTCACTGCTCGGCAGGGAGTCTGCTTCTCCCTCTGACCCTCCTCCCTCTCATGCTCTCTGTCTCTCATTCTCTCTCTCGCAAATAAATAAATAAAATCTTAAAAAAAAAAAATCTCCTAAGAATCCTGAAGTCTAGTAGAGGAGGTAAGTATAAATACACAAAAGGGAGAATGTAATCAAAGTGTCACAGAAGAGATCAGACAGGGGGCTGGGGAAGGCAAAACCTGGAAGGCGGCTGTGGTTGATGACCTTAATGGTTTGGGGTCCTCATTCCTCTCTGTGTCCATGCCCATTGCCGCGGGACTTGGCAGCACTCCCTCACTGAATGCAAGTTGTACTTCCTGTCTCAGGACAATGGCTATTAGCACAGGCAACACAAGCAGCGTATTTAAAAGCGCTCATGTGATTGGGCTTGTTCTCTAGGGCTTCTGTCATTGCCCCAGGAAGAATATTCTGCGCTGGCTCCCTGGTCCCAGAAGAGCCTCTGGAAGTAGGCAAGGCAAGCAGAACCCATGTTCCAAGAACAGGGAAGGAGGTGAGGAGTCTCAGAGTGCCCCGATCCAGTTCATGGGTCAGTCGGTGGTCACCTGGCTTTGATGACATTCCCTAACACAAGGAATTGAACCTGTAATTGCATTCCATTTTAATGCATAAATGGAAATGTCAGTAGGTAGATTGGTTAGAGGCTACCATACGGGCCAGGGGCAGCTCTGTGAACTCCCTTCACGTCCCTTCCGCCTCTTCATCCTCCATAGCCAGCGGCGGGGAGCTCCCTGGATTGTGACCATCTCTGCACCCGGAATGCCATGTGGTCTGCCCCTTAGTTACCAAGTTTGGTCCTCAGCGGCTCAGCCTGGTGTCCAGCTGCCACCTGCAGGATTTGGAGAGTAAGGGCAGGAGTTGGCCTGGTCCCTTATCCCTGGGGCCCCTGGTCCTCACTAGCTTTACCCAGAGACACCTGACTACAGAGAGAATGGCTGCTGAGAATGACTCTGGACACATTCTCAAAACTCTTGGGAGATGTCTTAGTGGAGAAGCCCCAGGATCTCATCTGCCATTTTTATGAAGGCAATCTGTGGTAAGGGTCGGTCTGATTTGGCCTTACTTTCAAAAGGGGTCTGGGCTTGTTTCCAAATGATAAGAGGTAGCTCCCCAAAGGAGCTGGACATTTTCAGAATAGCTGGGCTTTCTGTAATAGGCCCCTGCAGAGATTTTGGGGATGAAGGGCATGGCCCAACTCTGGAGGAAGTAAACTCTAGACAAAATGGGAGTGTGCTCTGAAGCCAATGGGTCTGAATGTCTTTTTTTTCCATTTGAGCCCTTATGAAGAATATAATTCATGTTTATCAGTAACAATATTTTTCACACAAGGGCTCATGTTCCCCAGTGGGAGGTTCCAGATTTCTTGGGGGAAAAGGTTATATGTGGTATAGAATTGGTCTTTCCAAACTTCCAGTCATGAATGCACATGGAGCACATACACTGGAATCCCCTACCCTTAACTTCATCACACACAATGGCCATATATAGTATTTTAAATACTGAGCTAATGCAAAGTCAAGAAAGATAAATCACCAGATGCAACACTGCAACAACCCACAAGGCCTCAAAAAATCGCTATAGGCTGAGGAACTGTGGTCCTAGGCTCCACATAGGGTCGGGAATTAGGACTCCTGGACAACTGAGATTTGCAACTGGGCTGTGTAAGGACAGGAGCTAGGGATGGGACTCTGTCCACTAGGTAAAATATGAGAACTCTCAGCCTCCTACTTGTGGGAAGGTGGGGCCCTAATTCCTTCTCCATACAGTGTGGAAACCCCGCAGAAACTGACATGAAAATGTGTTTGACTTTGTAGAGATCCCAGGAGAGACCACCTCAAAAACTTCCTTTAGAGGGAGGTGTCCTCAACCCCAGGTGCTTGTGGGATTACCTCAGATGTTAACTCCTGCTAAGGAGAAAAAATATAAAATATATGAGGAAGTCCGTCACCACTCATTAACTAATTAACAACAGTTTTCTCTGGATACCTTTTGTGTGTCAGGGGTTAGAGATACATCAGGGTATAAAACAGTTAAAAACTTACTACACTGGGCGCCTGGGTGGCTCAGTTGGTTAGGAGACTGCCTTCGGCTCAGGTCATGATCCTGGAGTCCCGGGATCGAGTCCCACATCGGGCTCCCTGCTCGGCGGGGAGTCTGCTTCTCCCTCTGACCCTTCCCCCTCTTGCACTCTCTCTCTCACTCTCTCTCTCTAATAAATAAATTAAAAAAAAAAACTTACTACACTGTTATGTTAACTCACTTGAACTTAAATTAAAAAAAAAACAACTTTGCAGTTAGAGCTAACTTTTAGGTTGGGAGTGACAGACAAATATGCATAGTAGACTCAGTGATTCAAGTTATGGAGAGAAGTAAAGCAGGAAAGGGGATTAGGACATAGTGGAGGCAGATGGCATAATTTAAAATATCATGATCAGGGAAGGCCCACAGGTGGTGAGGTGAGTCAAGTGGGTTTCTGAGGGAAGAGCAAATGCAGATGCCCTGAGGCAGGAGCATGCTGGAAGTCTCAAAATGTAGTCAGGAGGCCGGTGTGGCTGAAGAGGAGTAAGAGGGAAAATAATAGATGAAGCCAGAGAGGTGAGCGAGATTGGCTTTTTTGGTAAGGCTTTATGGCATTGCAACTCACTGGTTTTAAGCAGAGAAATGACACAATCTGACTTATGTTTTAACAAGAGTTAGGATCACTCTAGGGTTTTTTGACCCAATTAACTGGAAGCAGGGAACTGAAGATGGGAAGACCAAAGTTAGACAAGAATCTTTGGGAAGGATAAGGAATTCAGTTTTGGACCATGTGAAGATATGGGGTAGACAGATAATGAATTTGGGGCTAAAAGAGGCTATCTATGCAGGAGGTATGAATTTGGAGGTCACAAGCATGGAGATAGGAGCAGAACCCACATAACCAGATGAGATCACTAAGGATGTGAGAGAATACAGAGAAGAGCAGAGATTTAAAGACAGAGAACCAGGGAATTCTAGCATTATGGGGTCAACAGTCCACATGCCCAACAAGTAGAACTCATTCCTGATGAACAAGAAATAATAGATTTGGAAAAGTAAGAATGCTGAAAATGTTCAAGTTGTTAAAAGAAAGACTAGCACCCAGAAAACAAGGAGAGATCATGAAACATGAGCAGGCAGATATGATGAACAAGAACGACACAGAAATCCTACGAATGAAAAATATACTGCAACAAAAATCTCAATGGATAAGCAGTAGACTAGGCACAGCTGAAGACTTAGTGAATTGGAAGACAAAATGGAAGAAATCCACCAAAGTGAAAAACAGATAAAAAATTTCTTCAGGCGGCATTTCTATTAAATGCTCTCACGGGGCACGCTCCTTACCTTCCAGGCTAGGAATCACTGTTGGAAGCAGTCAAACTTTTGAATTGGTCCAGAAATGGAACAAAACCCTTAACACGAAGGAAAAAGTAATTTATTTCTAGAATTGGGAAGATGTGGCAGCAGGACTGAAGACCTCTGTAACAAGAGGTAACATTCGCTGGCTGTGTGGTGTGCGCCCGTCCCTGCAGGACTCTCACCAAGGCTCTCCATGAAGCTTACCTAGATGAACCTCAGGATCAGTGCTCACCTGAGGGGATGTGACTTTGTGACTTAGATGATTCTTCCTTTCTGTGAAGGTCAATTATATACCCAACTCTCAACACTTGCTGATCGTGCATCTTTCCCGGTCAAATGTATCATGCTAATAAGTTCATCAGCCATAAAGTCTAGTGATGGATTGTTTCTCTCCTCACCTTGCCATTGTGGAAAGAAAGAAAGATGAAGATGACCCAGGACTTGAGAGGATCAGATCCAGAGTTATCGTTGGCTTCTGAACTGTCCACGTTAGCCTGGTTTTAAAGAAAAAACACACTCCAGACCTATTTTGCTCATAAACAACTTTTATTTTTGTTCTCAGTATGTGCCCTTGAAGATTCCAAAATGTCTGGAGTTTCTGATTCTCCTGGGACCAGAGGTAAAAGCATTGCACGGAAACACTCAACCTTGGCGCATCGCTCTCTCCCGAGGAGCTACGTTTGAAGGCCTCAGAGAGAAGGAGCTGACGCTCACACCTTATTCCAAGATGGGTAACACAGTGAACAAAGAATTAGTAAAACATAGACTCAGTCTGTAGAGGGCTTCAAATATACATATTCTATATATATAAACCTGTTATATAGGATTTCAACTTATTGGTTTCCTTGTGATTTGTAATTAAAGTACAAATGATATAGAGGTTGTACACTGCTGATTTCCCCTTCTCGGTGCCCCCCTCCCTCCCCAACATAAATAACATTACAAAGGTCAGGTGATCCTAAGAGTTTTTGTTGTTGTAAATATTTTGTTTTAAAAAATCATTTCCCCTTGCTCCCCTGCAAACTACCTCTGAGGGTTTGTGACATAGCAGCATGGACCGGACGCGACGGGGGATGGCATATGGATCTAATGGCGAGAGCGCACGACGTTGCTCCTCACTGGCACCGGATGGGCTTCTGCATTTCCACTGACAACAGAGGCTGTGACTGGAAGCAGAGAATGTGCAACGCGGTTTCATCCTCCGCCAACGAGGAGGAGGAGGCCGGCTGGACCACTGAGAAAAGCCCTAAAGGCATCGAGGTTTTGGAGACAGAGCACAGCTCCAGAAACGTCTTGGCTCAGTATTTACACGGTATCTTTCCACTGCATTTTCCTTTTGAGACATTTGTGTTTCTGAGGTTGGCTTGGGGAAAGAGGAGACTTAAAAACAAAGACAAACCAATTCCCACATACGTAAAAGTCCTGCTGTAAGTCTTACTCAGTTATTTTCACACACATCATTAAAAGTAGATACTGACAATGGTTGGTTTCTTTTCTTATTCTTTTTTTTTTTTAAGAGCATGAGAAGAGCAAGAAATGAGAGAGAGAGGAGAGAGAGAGAGAGAGAGGAGGGTGCACTAAGGAGAGCGCCGTCCCTTCTTTAGCATTAAGTGACACTGGATGGTCTGGATTCGGTTCTTGGCCGGAACGAACTCAGGCTGCAGCTTCAGCGTCGATTCATACCACACCAGTGCTTTCTCAAACTCCTCCTATGAGGGGCAAAGGGACAGATGTGAGAGGGATACCACCACCTGGCTAAGTATGTACCGTGACTTCTTTTTCGAGAAGCACCTCTGTGCTAGGAGCAATCCTGCAGTGTTTTCTCAATGGATCTACATCTCTGAGGAAAACTCTGAGGTCTGGAAGGGAACACCACCCCCAAGGTACAATATCACAAAGAAAAGGAAGGCAGAGCCCAAGAGCCAGAGGGGAAGGGGAGATGGACTTTACAAAGGTCTGACCCAACAGTGGGAGTAATCCTGGAGGTAACAGTGAGGACCAACATTGCTGAGTACTCAGGCACTGTGCCGGGTGCTTTATGAAAACCCTCCATTTAATCCTCACAGAAACCTCTAGAACTGGGCCTGGCAAATGCTCCTTAGGCATCTCCCTGAATTTTCTACTATAGCTAGAAAGATGGAAGTTAAGTATCTCAAAGTCAGGTGCTGTAAATTTTGAAACAGTTTTTTGTTCTCCGTAGCATTTAAAAATATGAACATCGTTTGGAAATGACTGCTGTCATATTGAAGGTGTTAATCTTTTACTTAGACCAATAGGCTCAAAGAGGAGTCCAAACCAAAGGGTTAAATGACTCCTTCTAGGCAAATGAGAGGCAGAATTCCTCATTCATAGTAGCAAATTTCACATTTACTGGGGACAAAAACAGATTCTTCGATTTTAAGAAGCAGAGAAGGAAATTTGCACATTCAGCAATACCTACCTGGCCAAATTATACTCGCTGCCTTTCAGGTCAAGGATGACACATAAAACTTACAGCTTCAAGCTGCTCATTCTATTAACCTTTATTGAGAGGACCTTGGGAAGCGCCCCATGTGGGACACCAAGCTTTCAATGAAAATGCATGGCACAATTCTCATGTTAGATTCAGCTATGACAGCTTCCAGGGGACCCGTGGGATTTTTTTCTTTTTAATTTTTTTTTAATTCTTATGTTAATCCCCATACATTACATCATTAGTTTTAGATGAAGTGTTCCATGATTCATTGTTTGTGCATAACACCCAGTGCTCCATGCAGAATGTGCCCTCCTCAATACCCACCACCAGTCTAACCCATCCTCCCACGCCCCTCCCCTCTAGAACCCTGTTTGTTTTTCAGAGTCCATCGTCTCTCATGGTTCGTCTACCCCTCCGATTTCCCCCGCTTTATTCTTCCCCTCCTGCTACCTTTTTCTTCTTTTTTTTTTCTTAACATATATTGCATTATTTGTTTCAGAGGTACAGATCTGAGATTCAACAGTCTTGCACAATTCACAGCACTTACCAGAGCACGTACCCTCCCCAGTG
>NC_138379.1:15701550-15745969 GCF_054177405.1 Leptonychotes weddellii
GATCTCCTGTTGAGTTTGTAGGTGTTCAGAATGGTTTGATCCCTATCCAGCTGAATTCCTGAGAGGAGACGAAATCCAGGTCTCCTACTCCTCCGCCATCTTGCTCCGCCCCCGGGACCCGTGGGATTTTAAGTTCTGAACTCCGCCCTTGTTTCGGGCCAGAATGAGGGCTCTGGATGATGGCTTTGCCATTTTCTCTGAAAATGGTATCCCGTGAAACTAGTGGCATGCCACCATTCATGAAACATGTGATGAGCACCTAGCATGTGCCACACACTGTGACGTGCTAGGAACAGGAAGATGAAGAGGAATCTCTTCCCTAAGGAGTGCACTGTCTAGGGGGAGAGACAGATACTTTAAAAATTATAAAACAAGGCGAAAATATGGCGAGAGAGACATGTATAGGGCCTCATGAGTGCAGACAGGCACCTAGCCCCACCGGAAAGCACGAGAGCCTGGGTGCCTCTGTCCCCCTGGAGTGTCAGGTAAGGTCTTCTGGGACAGGCGAAGTCTCCAGAAAATTGTAGGTACATCTGACTCTATTGTCAGTGCGACACTCACCGGGGGGAGCTACACAGTTGCAAATACTTAGATGAATTTCATGTCCTACTTTTTTTTTTAATTCACAAACTCCTTAGCCATGAACTAGACCTCTGGTGGAGCTAGCAATCGGAGACACAAAACGTACAGGAAGCTGGAAGACATTGGACACGGCAAGGGAGTTTGAAAGCAAAGGTGTGCCGGGCAGGGACAGCGGCGCACCTGGCATGCCCTGCCCACCCCAGCGACCTCACCATCGCCACGTAGACGTTGCCCAGCGTGAAGTGGTTCACGGCAAAGTGTGGCGCGATCTCTACGGCCATGGTGGCCACTATGACGGCGTCGTTCCAGAGCTTGGCGTTGTGCAGGATGTTTGCCAGGCTGATCAGGGGCACGTCCTGGGAAAGGAAGGAGAATGGTGAGAAGGAAAGGATACTGATTTCTGAGTTTTCATTCCTGGTAGTTCCAATCCTTAATAATGCAGTAAGTTCTTCCTGGTAAGTGACTGAGTAATGCAGCTGAACCTGCTAGTCTTCTGTTTGCTACTGGTCTGTGACAGATGAGCAGGCTGCATGGGGACATAAACCAATGCATTACTTTTTTTATTAGGAAAGTCTGGCCTCAAAACACAAAGCACAAGAGTCAGCTTGGGAAGTTGCTGGTGGACTGCTGGAGCAGGTTCCTGACTCACTGCAGAATGGTAAGAAACAGTTCATGGCCCGACACCTGTCCACAGACCACACTTGGGAGTCTTGCTGTCGGAGAGTCGAAGTGTCTTCTGCCAGGTCCACGGCATCATCTGCTCGAAGCAGGGGCCGGCAGACTCTGGCCTACAGGCCGGATCTAGCCTGCTGCCTCTATTTGTAAGGGTTTTTTTGGAATGTAACCATTCCTGTTCCTTTACGTATTTCTGTGGCTGTTTCAGGCCCACATGGCAGAACCGAGTGGCTCCAACAGAGGCTGTCTGGCCCACACAGCCTAAATTTCTTACTGCATGGCCCTTTACAGAAAACGTTTTCTGGCCCCTGACCTAGAGTATCCAATGGCTGGAAGTACAGAGCACAGAACGATAGGCTGAACAAGTAGCATCCCAAGCAAGTACCACCTGTCTCACACTGTGCAGGGTTCTACAGGAGATCCAGAAGACCTAGGGAAAAAGGACCCCCCTTTGTCCTTACTGGACACTCGCAGAATGAGGTCATTATATGAGGTCACAGAGCTTCATAACTTGCCTAAGGTCACAAAGCTCGCAAGAGGCAGAGCTCCAGACACCATTCCATACGCTGCCCTTACGAACCAAGGAGACACGAGCCGTGTCTTCAGGAAGTCTGAGATGTGGAGGCGAACGCAGAACTCAGCACGTGTGGATACAACTGTGCTTTTAAAAAGCTGAACGTTCTCAGTCATCACAGCATTAACTGGCATTTTTGAAAAGACTGATGTGACACTGAGTTAGCAGGGCTTTTTGTTTTTGTGGAAAAGGTGAAGTCAGAGACCAGGAACTGGCTGATACGTAAGAAGAGATGGGAACTGCTTCGGTTTCAGTGTCTGGAAACAAGCTTAGGTCAGCAGTATACATAAAACAAGTGTCACAGGCCTCCAGGCCCCTGGGGGTAAGCTAATCCCAGAAGGACTTGCGGGGTGATGGCCTGACTACGCCAGTGTATTTGTTGTACGCTGGGTGGCTCTGCATACAGTGGAAGGGGCATTAAATGATGGAATCTTGGAAGACCTTCCCCCGTGTTCCCATTTCCAGAGGCAGGGAAGGCGTAAGTGGGGCTGAAGTTTCTTCCAACCTATGCTAGCCTTTTGCCACTTTCTTACTGGCTGAGCGTGAGAAAGCCTAGTTGAAACCTCATAACCAACAATGGAAAGGACCAAGAGCCAGAAATTCGCACCTCTGAGTCCCACTCACCTTCATCTGGTGTGGAGCATAGTGGAGGGCCTGGCGGAGGCAGTCGATGGCCTTCTTTCCTTGGCCTTTCACTCTCCAGTAGAGGGCTGCCATGCTGGAAAGGACCCAGGATGTCTGGTTCTACAAAGGAATGGTCAGTTGAAGCTGGTGTCTCTTAAATATATGTATTAGAGAGGTTAGTCCCTTGCCTGTGACATGAATTACAGATACATTCCCTCAGTTTTCTGATGTCTGCCTTTGGACCTATGGTTTTTTGTGTGATGTAGGTTTTGATTTCCACAGTGCAGCTGATTAATTTAGATGGCTTCTGGATTTTCAGTTGTAGCTGACAAGGTCTTGCTTACTTCAAGGTTATCAAGAAATTTTACCACGCTTTTCCCCCAGAACTTTTATAGTTTCATTTTTCACATTTAAATATTTGACCCATTTGAAATTTAACTTGGTGTAAAAGATATGGCTTCAACTTAGATGGTTACTAAGTTGTCCCAATAAGATTTAACAAATAATTCATGTCTCTTCCCCCAGTGAGATGCTACCTTTACCATATACAAAATTTCAGCACTTAATTTCGGTCTAATTTTGGAGTTTCCTGTCTATTTCATTTGCCCCCTTTGATGGATGGTCTCTAACTCCCAGCCATTACAGATGAAGGCATCAGAAAACTTACCCTGCTTTCTGCTTTCTACCTTATTTCTTTCTTCCAATCTAATTTTTTGGGTAATTTTATTATTCTTCATTGTCAGGGCATGTAGTATTGATATTCTATCACCCTATTCCCCATATTTGTTTTCCTACTGGTTTTGTAGTTAAATATATTCATTGACCATGACATTACTTTTGTGTGGTTTCCCCAATCATCCCATGGTTGGCTGAGGTTCAGCCCAATACTGTTGGTGGGAACAATATTCTTGGAGATTGTTACGCACTGAATTGTGCTCCTCCAAGACACATATGTTGAAATCTCAGCCTCTCATACCTCAGAATGTAACTGTATTTGGAGGTAAGGTCTTTAAGGAGGTAATTAAATTAAAATGAGGCCATCAGTGTGAGGGCTTAATCCAATAAGACTGGGTTTATATGAAGGATTTACAGGAGAGGAAGAGATACGTCAGGCTCCTGTGTGCAGACGGATGACCCTGTGGAGAGGCAGCAAGAGGCTAGCCATCGGCAGCCAAGGAGGGAGGTCTCAGAGGAAACCCACCCTGTCGGCACCTGGATCTCAGACTTGTGGCCTCCAGAAATGTGAGAGAACAAACTTCTACCGTTTAAAGTACCCAGTCTGTGGTGCTTCGTTACGGTAGCCCTAGCAAACTAACAGACATGTTCAAAACTTTCTGTCTGCAGCCTTCATACCTGAAGGACAGCTGGCTCATTCTTTCTTTCCTTGAATAATGTGTTGGCATTGTTCCATTGCCTGGTGGCTGCAAAGAAATCTGAGGCTGCCTGACTTATTCCCCCTTCTTAGTGACTTGGTCCTTTTGACTGGTTTCTCAAAAGAATTTTTTTTTTTTTTAAAGATTTTATTTATTTATTTGAGACAGAGAATGAGAGAGACAGAGAGCACATGAGAGGGGGGAGGGTCAGAGGGAGAAGCAGGCTCCCCGCCGAGCAGGGAGCCCGATGCGGGACTCGATCCAGGGACTCCAGGATCACGACCTGAGCCGAAGGCAGTCGCTTAACCAACTGAGCCACCCAGGCGCCCAAAAATAATTCTTTTTTAAATCTCAAATTATCTTTAATGCCAATATTTCACACATACAAAAGAACATATTTATATAATTATACATATAACACGATTATATAAAAATATACACCTAGGCTGTAAAACATAAAGTAACGAATATCCCAGAAGCTGCCACCCTAGTGAAGAATGAACCTGCAGCCAGCCACCTATGTGTCTAGCCTCTTGCCTTTTCTCCAGAGGCACACACCATCCTAAATGCTGTTTGTTATTCCATTGCTTTTTAATTTTTTTTATTTAAAGATTTTTATTTTTCATTCGAGACACAGATATATATATGTAGAGAGAGAGAGAGAGAGAATGAGCAGGGGGAGAGGCAGAGGGAGAGGGAGAAGCAGGCTCCATGCTGAGCCAGGAGCCTGACGTGGGGCTTGATCCCAGAATCCTGGGATCATCACCTGAGCTGAAGGCAGATGCTTAACCATCTGAGCCACCCAGGCGGCCCTCCATTGCTTTTTAAAACACTGTTCCGTCTCTCTCTCTCTCACACACACACACACACACACACACACACACACACCAACACACATACTTGCTTCAACAATATAATACTTAGTGTACTTCATCCCGTGCATTATAAAAGTGGTCTAGCACTGTAAGGAGTCTTCTGGGACTTGAAGTTTTTACTGAACACTCTATTTCTAAAATCCATCCATATTGTGTGTAACTTTAGCTCATTCAATTTCCTTGCTGCACAATTAAATGTCCATTAAGTGAATATATTATAATGTATTTATCCATTTTCTGTAGATGGGGGCTCTGAGTTATTTCCTGTTTTTAAGTTTTCTGTTGCAAATAAATGTGCAGTTTCTCCAGTCTACAGTAGATACCTAGGGGTAGGATTGCTGGTTCACAAGATACGCAAAGGTCCAACAGAACACGAGAATGCTAACTTGTTCCTCACAGGTGCTGTAACAATCTACAATCCCATCAATGTTTAGAAGTGCTTCTTGCTTTGCAGCCTTTCTAATTCTTGGTGTCATCGGTGGGGGTAAAACAGCATCTTACTGCGGTCTTGGTTTGCATTTCCTGATCATTAGTGAGACTGAAATTGTTTCTTCAGTTTATTGGCCACACACATCTTCTTTCAGTGAAGGGTCTGTTAATATCTTTTATGTACCTATTTTATTATTTATCTTTCTCATCAATTTGTTTATATGTTCTGCCTATCAGTCCTTGTAGGTTGAATGTGTTACACATACTTTCTCTCACTCTGGCTTATCTCTCTTTCATTTAAAAAATGCATTTAATTTAAAACAGTTTAAACTTTAATGTAGTTGAACTTATTCACATTTTCTTTTCTAGTTAGTGCTTTAGTATCTTAAGAAATCATTTTCTATTCCAAGGCCAGAAAGATCATCTCCCACATTTTATTCTAATTTTTAAGGCTTTGTTTTTCATACTCAAATCCTTAATTCAAATGGAATTCCTTTTTTGTGTAAGCTGTGAGGTTAGGATGAATGAGCTCAGCAATTGCCCCAGCACAGCTTCCTGCAAAATCCCCCTTCTCCCAGCTGATCTTCCACAGTCCAGTGTATGTCAGAGTCTGCCTCGGGACTTTCTATGTAGTCTCCGCTTGTCATTATTTCTGTTTATCCTTGAGCACACGGCATTATGGCTTGTTTTATAATTTTTCATAAAAGTAAGGTAATTCTCACCACCTTATTTTTTTCAAGAGTGTTAGGTCTATTCCTTACCCTTCCATATAAAGGTCTGCTTTTCAAGTACCATAAAGAAAACCAAACTTGTATTTTTATTATAGTAGCATTGACTCCATAAATCAAATTAGGGAACACTGACATGTTTATGATGTGTGTGGTCTTATCCATGAACATTATATCTCTCTCTATTTAGGTCTTTTAAAATGCCTTTCAATAGAGTTGTATCACTTTGTGCAGACAGGGCTTACAAATTTTTTGTTAGATTTATTATTGGGAACTTTATATTTCTGTAGCGATGGAAATACACTTTGAAAATTGTGTTTTCAAATACTTTTTGCTGCTGTATAGAAATGCAACTTATTTTTATTGACTTCACAGGCAGCTATCTTGATAAAAATATTATTTCTAAAAATTTGTAGATTCTTTTGGGGTTGCTATGTAGATAATCACAACATTTCTGAATAATATTTTGGTTTTTTTCTTCCTAATACTTAGGACAATAATTTTTTTTTTTAATTTACTGTACTTGCTAGGACTTTTGGTACAAATTTGGAAAAAAGTGGTGATGGTGAGCATTCTCTTCCCTGATTTTGAAGAATTATTTTAAATACTTCCCCATTAAGAATCATCTTTGCTGTGGGGTGCCTGGGTGGCTCAGTCTGCCTCTGGCTCAGGTCATGATCCCAGGGTCCTGGGATTGAGCCCCGCATCAGGCTCCCTGCTCCGCGGAAAGCCTGCTTCTCCCTCTCCCACTCCCCCTGCTTGTGTTCCGTCTCTGTCATATAAATAAATAAAAAATCTTTAAAAAAAAAATCTTTGCTGTAATACTTTGTTTATTCTTCTCATCAGATTAAGGAAGTCCTGTCTATTCTTAATTTGCATTAATTTACATCATGAATGGTATTGCATTTTATCAAATACAATCTACTGAAATAACTTCATAATTTTAAGCCTTTAATTTGGTTGATGAAATACAGAGTTTTCCTAAAGTTAGACCGTTTTTGTATTTCTGGGATAAACTCAACTTGATAAAGGTGCAACCTGTAAAATAAAAATATATGCTGTTGGATTTAGTCTGTTAAAATTTGGCTTTTTTTTTTTTTTTAAGATTTTATTTATTTGACAGAGAGAGACAGCGAGAGAGGGAACACAAGCAGGGGGAGTGGGAGAGGGAGAAGCAGGCTTCCCGCAGAGCAGGGATCCCGATGCAGGGCTTGATCTGAGGATCCTGAGATCATGCCCTGAGCTGAAGGCAGATGCTTAATGACTGAGCCACCCAGGCGCCCCCTGGTTTATGGTTTTGATACCTATGTTTGTGAGTGAGCTTAGAGTATAATTTTTCTTTCTCATAATGTCTTTGTCTAGTTTTGTTTTCAAGGTTACACTAGTCTTGTCTCAAGCAATTAACTGGAAAGTTGTTCCCTTTTCTGCTGTCCAGAAGAGTCTGTTTATATTGAGATGGTGTATTTCTTTTTTTTTTTAACTTTTAAAGTGAAAATCATTTTTTTTTTTAAAGATTTTATTTATTTATTTGACAGAGAGAGACACAGCGAGAGAGGGAACACAAGCAGGGGGAGTGGGAGACGGAGAAGCAGGCCTCCCGCGGAGCGGGGAGCCCGACACGGGGCTTGATCCCAGGACTCTGGGACCATGACCCGAGCCGAAGGCAGTTGCTCAACAACTGAGCCACCCAGGTGCCCCAGAGATGGTGTATTTCTTAAAAGTTTGGTAAAAGTCATATTTAAAATAAATACACCTTATATTCTTTGTAAGAAGATTTTTTTTTAACCTACTGCTTCAATTTATTTGAGTTCTGATACCCAAATGAATTTGGATAATTACATTTTTCTAGAAATTTGTCTTCAATTTGTCTTACAAATTGTTTTCAAATTTATTGGCATAATTGTATCATTTTCTTATCTTTTTAGCTGTAGTTTTGCTTCCCCTTTCCCTCAATATTAGTTATTTGTGCTTTATTTTTTCTTGATTAATTCTGTCTGACTAGTGCTTCAAAGAAACAACTTTTGGGTTGTGGATCTCTATTCTACCTTTGGTTTCTGTTTCATTGATTTCTGCACCTAATAATAGAACTTAAAAATGCAAGAATAAAAAACTGATAGAAAATAAAATATATACAAATTCAGAATTATAGCTGTAGATTTCAATATGCTTCTCAATAACAGAAGAAATACACAAAAAATGAGTAAAGATAAAGAAGACATGAACAATATTATCAAACAACTTGACCTAAATGACATTTCTAAAATACTCTAACAGTAGTAGTGTTCTTTTCTGATGTACATGGAACATTTACCAAGAGAGATTATTTTCTGGGTCATAAAACAAGTCTGAATAAGTTCAAAAGAATTTAAGTCACACAAACTATGTTCATTTACTGCAATGAAATTAAATTCGAAATCAATTAAAGAGATCTGGAAAATGCCCAACAGTTGGAAACCCAAATAACATACTTCTAAATAACTTAGAGATCAAAGGAGAAATTAGGAGGAAAATTATAATCTATTTTAAACTGAATGAAAATACCAAAAACTAATGATGTAATGTACGTTACTAACATAATAAAATAAAATAAAAAAAAACTGAATGAAAACACAACAAAATTTGTGATATGCGACTAAAACAGAATTTAGAGGGAACTTTTAGCACTAAACACCTACCTTAGAAAAGCAAGGGATCAAATCAATAACCTAAGCTTCCACATAAAGAAACTAAAAAAACCCCCAGCAAATTAAATCCTAAGAAGCAGAAGACAGGAAATAGTAAAGGTAAGAGCAGACATCAATGAAGGAGAAAATAAAAACAACAGGAAAAATCAATGGATCCAAAACCTTGAGTTCTTGGTTCTTTGAGAGGATCAATAAAATGGATAAATTTCTAGTCAGTCTGATCAGGAAAAAAAAGAGAAAAGATACAAAGTACCAACATCAGAATTATGACAGCATATGTTATTACAGATCCTACAGATGTTAGCAGAATGAGAAAAAAAAATATTATGAACAATTTTATGCTAATAAATTCAACAACTTAGATGAAGTGGACAAATTTCTTTAAAGACACAACAAAACTCACTCAAGAAGAGAGATAATTTGAATACTTTTATTAAAGAAACTGAACTTGCCCTGCCCCTTATTACAGATTGTTTTTGAGATTGCTTACTTCTGGGGGGCGCCTGGGTGGCTCAGTCATTAAGTGCCTGCCTTTAGCTCAGGTCATGATCCCAGGGTCCTGGGATTGAGCCCCACATTGGGCTCCCTGGTCTGAGGGAAGCCTGCTTCTCCCTCTCCCACTCCCCCTGCTTGTGTTCCCTCTCTCGCTGTGTCTTTGTCAAATAAATAAATAAATCTTAAAAAAAAAAGAAAAGATTGTTTACTTCTTGGCTTCTATTTGTTATCATTTTTTGTTGCTGTTGGTCTGATCCTTAAACGCTTCTTTTTTCCTTTTTTTTCCACTTCTTGCATTTTTTTTTTTTTGATCCTCCCCTTCCTACCTTCATTATTTTATCCTCAAAGATTTGGGATTTATGCATTCTTTTTAATGGTTAACCTTAAATCTTTACTCAGTATTTAACGCAAAGTCCAAGCAATGTGTTAATTCATTCCTCCTAAATGTTAAGAGGCCTTTTGAACATCTTAACTCAAATCATCCCACCCTCAAATATATATTGTTTTGTACAGTATTTCAGTTTAGGCATTTCTCTTAAAAATCCCACAAACTGGGCGCCTGGGTGGCTCAGTTGGTTAAGCGACTGCCTTCGGCTCAGGTCATGATCCTGGAGTCCCGGGATCGAGTCCCGCATCGGGCTCCCTGCTCGGCGGGGAGTCTCCTTCTCCCTCTGACCCTCCTCCCCCCCCTCATGCTCTCTGTCTCTCATTCTCTCTGTCTCAAATAAATAAATAAAATCTTAAAAAAAAAAAATCCCACAAACTATCATTTTCTACAGACATGTTTGTTTGGGTTTGCATGCCTGTATCATTTTATCTGCTTAGCAAATCTTTTGTCTCAGACAATTCTTTGGCTTTCATATAGAGAAGTTCCTTTAGGTAAGACTCTTGGTAGTAAACTTTTCCCAGTTATCTTTAAATGTCTTTATTCTTCTCTCATTGTAAGGTACACAATTCTAGGGGGGCCCAGTATGCTTTCAAAACTATCATCTGGCTTAGATAGTTGCTGTAAGAAACAGGCTGTCATTTTAACCATCATTCCTCTGTAATCTGTCCTTTCTGTCTCCATAAGGGCAGAGATCTTTGTCTAAATTTTTCTTCACTGATTTATCCCAAGCACTTAAAAAGTATTTGGTACACAGTAGGCCTTTGCTACATATTTGTTGATGAATAAATTCGTGCATGCATGTTGTGGTCTTTATTAAGTGGTCAGATGCAAATCCAAAATTATATAATCTGCTCTGTGGTACCGTGGCTGGAACTCTGCAAATCATAGTTCTCCTTCGCCAGCAGGCTTCTTGTTGGGGTCTGCAAACGTGCACACTAGCAGACCGGAAGGCAAGGGGGAGAAGGGGCTTTTCTCTTCCTGTCTGCGTGTTGCACCTGTCACTGTCATCTGAGCAACAGCACCTTGCACTCACAGACCCAGCCTCACTGCATCCCTTCAGCAGCCACGCTTGGCTCCCTCTTCAGAAGCCAGAACTCCCGCTTGCCAGAACTCCGCCTGTGAACGCTTAGATTTTGAAAACCCCACTGCCTGCCTGTTTCTCTCATCCCTAGGGGTGGGAGCCAGGCCCAACAGTTGGTATCTCTAGCTTACCAGTCACGTGTTCCCTTTTTTTTCTTTTTCGCCCTCCCACAACAATGTAATCCATTCTCTACCTTCAGTTTGCTCTTCTGAATTACCTAATGTCGTTTCTGTTTTCCTGACAGCACCCTGAATGAAACAGATGCTTTTAAGATACCTTTGTCTTTGTTGTTTTACTATGATGTAGCGAGGCATGGAATTCTTTTTATTTATCCAGCTTGGAATATAGCACGCTTCCTGAATCTGTTGATTCACTTATCTTCTTGTCTCTATAATATTTTAGGTAATTTTTTATACACAAAGCTCGCAATTCACTAGTTATTTGTGTCTAATTCACCCAATGAGTATTCAACCTAAACAAATATATTTTTATTTATTTATTTATTTATTTATAAAGATTTTATTTATTTATTTGTCAGAGAGAGACACAGTGAGAGAGGAAACACAAGCAGGGGGAGTAGAAGAGGGAGAAGGAGGCTTCCCGTGGAGCATGGAGCCCGATGCGGGGCTCGATCCCAGGATCCTGGGATCATGACCTGAGCCAAAGGCAGGCGCTTAATGACTGAGCCACCCAGGCGCCCCCAAATATATTTTTAGTTTAAGATGTGTCAATTTGTTTTTTTAACTTCCTCATTTCTGATATGCTATTTGGTTGCTCATCTTTGAGATAACATTTAAAAAATATTTTATAATGAGAAATTTCAAATATATACAAAAGAAGACAATAGTGTAAGAACTTCCATGCACTCATTGCCCAGCTTCAACACTTATCAACTCATGGTCACTTCTGATTTTCTCTAACCTCTCATCCATATTAATCTGAAGCAAATCCCAGACTTCATATAATTTCATCAGTAAGTTTTCCAGCGTGTACCTCTAAAAGATAAAAACTCATGATTAAAACATAAGATTAATAAAGCTTGCCTAAAATATTGAAAATTATTTTTTAATATCATCAATAGTCCTGTTTCCCCTGGTTGTCTTATGCAGGTTCGTTCTGCTTTTGTAATCTGAATCATAATCTAAATGAAGTCCGTATGTTGCCATTGGTTAATGTGTTCTCTAAGTCTCTTGATTTCTAGGGTTCATCTTCATCTACTTTTGAACATTTCTGTAGAAGAAATGGGGTTATTCATCCTGTTGTTTTCCACTGACTGGATTCTGCTGATGGCATCCCAGGAGTCATCTAACATGCTCCTTTGTCCCCTGTATTTCCCATTAGTTGGTAGTCAGAGGCTTGACTGGCCTCAGATTTGACTTACCGAGGAGGGAGGGTGGCAAAACACTTCACAGGTGGTAATGTGAACGTCCAACGGTACCCCACACAGTGTCTGGGTGTATTTGTGAAGTTAGCAGTGAGTGATGATCACTGCCATAAATTAATTAGGAGCAGCAAAACTGTAATATTCTATCATTTCTAGTTTACTGGTTGGAATATTCCTATAAAGAGATTTTTTCTCATCAATGAATCATTAACCCCAAGTACAGTTCATTTAGAAAGGAAGGAAACATATTTGTTATTTTCTCTTTATATTAAAAAAAAAAAAACCCACCAAAAAACAAACAAAACAAAAAACTAAGTTGTTCCCATGCATCCTCCAAGACCAAATCCTCATAGTGAATTTGGGAGTTTAAATATCGTTTAATATATGTGATGTGTTCCACCCACTCAGTTGCTTTGTTGATTTTTGCTGCTCAAAGTGTTCCATCTTTGGCCAACGGAAGCATATTCCAGTTGGCTCTGAGTTCTTCTGACACAAACTTTGTGTCAGAGCCTCTTTGCTTTCCCAGACTTGGTAGAAGCCATTTCTCCAAGGAATTCTGGTTCCTTTTAGTGGAAAATGGTATCTAAACATCAATATCTAGGCACAAAGTGTGCTTACCAATACTGGGTTACTCACTGATACTAGTCTTTTCATCAAATAAAGTTAGGAAATGTGTAAATACATGAGAAAGTTTTGCTATTATTTCTAATTCACGACTACAGACATTTACTTAACATCATCATTCTCACACTTTTATGTCCTTCACCTGTACCCAAACTCTAGTTCTCAACATCACCAACAAAATTACTCGTTTATTTTGCATTGCACACACCTACAGCCTCAGAACAATATCAGTATTATTAACGACAGTATTACTGAAAACGAATAAGGTTTTCTTTTGTGCTTAGGGTAAATCCCATCAAGGGAGGCAGTCAAATAATTGTCTTTTAAAGTCACTTGGAATAGTTCCTCTTGATGTGGTTATACCACCAACTGAATACACAGTTGGGCTCACTTAATTTTACTTTTAATTAGGAATTGCCTTATTAAAATTTGTTTTGTAATTATATAAAATATTTGTTTTCAAAGTCAAGTAGAAAGGACAATGTAGATTCAAGGAAAACTAGCTTTATGCCCAGTCTTTCCCATCCAATTTCTTTCTTCCCTCTATGGAAAACCATTTACAAGTATTTTTAAAAGTTACTCTTCCATTTTAAAATATCTGTTTCTCTCTACATACATCCCCCACCTTGCCATTGTTTAAAAAACAAAATATTGTAATCAGAGAGATGATTTTCTCCACTTTTCCTTTTTTTCACTGGCTATATCCTGGAGATTACTTCATAGAAGTTTACAGAAATTGTCTTCATTCTTTTTGACAGCTGTAAAAGACTCCCATTGTGTGGATGTTCACACCCAATAAACACCCATGGATGAGTTTTTATTTAATCAGTCTCCTTCTCTTGGGCATTTGGGTTGTTTCCAGTCTGCTATTACAAATGAGGCTACAATCAACAGCCTTATTCATAGGTATTTTTGTATTAATTTTTTTGCCAGTGTATTTTTAGAAAAGATTCCTGAAAGCTGGCTACACAGGTAAATGAATGTATAATTTTGCTAGATGTAGTCAATTTTCTCTCCATAAAGGTTATTCCACTTTGCCTTTCCACCAGCAATGTATGAAGAACAGTGCCAATTTCCCCACAGCCTCACTGAGTCTATCAAATTTCTGAATTTCTGCCAGTATCATTGGCAAGAAATATCTCACTGTAGTTTTGATTTGTTTTTTTTCTAGCTTTTTGAGATTAAAGCATAGATCACTGATTTCTGTTTTTCGTTTTTTTTTTAAACTAATATATCCATTTAAGGGCTATAAACTTCCCTCAAGCACTGCTTTAGCTGCATTCCCACAAGTTTTGACATGCTTTATTTTTGTTACCATTCATTTCAAAATATTTTCTAATTTTGCTTGGGCTTTCACTCACCCATGGGTTACATAGAGGTGTACTGCTTAATGTCACCAAAATTGCTGAGGATCTTCCATCTTTCCTTTTGCTTCTGATCTTTATTTTTTTAATTTAATTCCACTATGGTCAGAAAATATACTCTGCATATTATTTCAATATTTTAATTTATGACTCAGCTTATGATCAACACGGTAAATGGTCCACGTGCATTTTTTAAAAATTTATCTTAAGTGGGCTCCATCCTAACATGGGGCTCGAACTCATAACCTCAAGATCAAGAGTTGCATGCTCTACCAACTGAGCCATATGCTTTTTTTAAAAAATGAGAATTATGTCACAGTTTAATGCAACATTATATAAATATGTTAGGTCAAATTTGTTTTTTAGCAAGATGATCTATATTTTTACTTTTTTTTGTCTGCTTAGTTCTATCACTTACTGAGAGAGGTTGACATCTATTATGATTGTAGACTCATTTGTTTCTCTGTATAGATCTGCCAATGTTTAATGCTTGCCTTATTTGAAATTATCTTATTGGTTACATACAGATTTACAATTTTCTATATTCCTGGTGGACTGACCACTCTATTATTATGAATTGTCTTTTTCTGTAGTAATTCTTCTTCCCTTAAATTCCACATTGTCTGATGTTAGTATAGTTAAACCAGCTTTCTTGTTTAGTATTTATATATCTTTTTCCCATCTGTTTAATTTCAACTATTTAATATCTTATATTAAAGTGCGTTACTTGTGAACAGTACATAATTGGGTTCAGTATTTTAACCCAGTCTGATAATGTCGGTACTCTAATTGGAATACTTAGTCCCTTTGTATTTACTGTCATTACTGACATATTGTGCTTATCTCTATCGCTTTACTATTTCTGTTTTATTTTACCCATTTTTATATTTTACATATAACATATATTTCTTTTATATTCCTTTTGTCTTCCTTTCTTGCTTCTTTACTGAATTAATCAAATGTTTTCTTATTATTCCATTTTTCCTTAACTATACATTCTTTAACTGTTCGTTTAATGACTAGCCTAGAAACTACAATATGCATCTTTAAATTATTCCAGACTAAAAATACAAATGATTACTTTAATTTTACTACTTCCCTGATAATGCTAAAACCTAACATCCTGCCCATGTGTACTCATGGGAAAATTAATCTCATGTGAATCTTTTAGCTGTGTTCCCCTGGAAACCTAACAGAGGTAGAATGTCAGCCATGTTACCAGCCAACACAGTTATGGTAAAGCTGACCTGACTAAACTACAGTGGACTGCAAGGACTGTGACCATTCCCGAGTGTGACGTTTCTTGGCCCTTGTTGGAATTCTTGGACTCTGGGCCCACCAGACTCTCGTAAAAGTTATTGGTTCCTATATGGAACTTGCGAGTTCTAAACCAGGGCTGTCCCCACACTCAACTCATGTGGTCTTGATCCCTTACCCCTGAGCTGTCATTTGGGGGAAGGGGCAGATAAGGGGCAGATAACTGTCCCCGGGACTGCTGCCAGACTGCTCTGGGAACTTTTTTTTTTTTTTTAAGACTTTATTTATTTATTTGACAGAGAGAGAGATAGCAAGAACAGGAACACGAGCAGGGGGAGTGGGAGAGCAGGGAGCCTGATGCGGGGCTCGATCCCAGGACCCCGTGATCATGACCAGAGCCGAAGGCAGACGCTTAATGACTGAGCCACCCAGGCACCCCTGCTCTGGGAATTCTTGGAAAACACGTGAAAAGCCGTGTGGCTGGCTTACTGGGTTTCCTATTCTATCCTTCTGAGTGAACGCAAGACCACAAGTGCCCTGAGTTGTGCGAGTATAAAATATTTATCTAGCTGGCCAGGAATCCACTGACAGTGGATACTGCCGAGTTGTAGCAGCAGCAGAATGGACTTTCATATCCTTGGTTCAATGTGGCCAAGGCACTGTGACATAAAAGAATGCCCAGGGAGATGCAGATGAGACTCAAGTCTCAGTGGAGGGCCAACTTTCTCAGAGTCTGATGGCAAAAGTTTGACATCGTGTGATAGAGGATAAATCTTTCCATTGTGGGACTAGATGAAAGCTGGAGACAAATTTATGCCGAGAGAAACAGCCCACTCCTCCCCTCCCCACTGTCCATGAAATGGAACTGACCAGAAGTGCAGCTGTAAGTGGGCCGGCTGGCAAGAATGACATTGCCTTGGGGTAGCTGATGCATTTGGGTCAAACTAGGCATTGATGCTTGGCAAGGGGTGGGGAAGAGACTCGAGCTTGACTCTGTGTTTGTGACCGGGGCTGGAATAGACAAGAGGGTGGAGTAGCTGGGTTGGCTCTGACCAAAACTGGGTTGGCCACAGATCTAATCAGCATGGAGCGGTGACCCTGAGCCCCTAGCTGGGGGAGTGGGGGACAGAAGTGGGAGAACTCCTCTGCACCAGCACACAGGTTGAAAAGGGCTAGGTGGCAAGTTGGCACACAAACTGGCTACACTGGAAATCGCCACAGTACGGTGCACATCTGGGGTGGCAAAGGTTTCTGAGCAGCTCACGTGGAAGCAACCTCAGCTGCAACCTGGGGCAGCACCCTGAGGGTTTAACCCTCACATGGGGACTGACCAATGTCATCTGCGGACACTTAGTGATAATTAATGGCAATGCAAACTAAAAACTCCTTGGGCTTTTGAAGAAATAACAAAGGATAACGACTATTTTAAAGTTGGAAGCAAAGAGGATATGGACATCCTTGTTCTTCTGTGAGTAATAAATGAGAAGGGCGTGCTTTATTTGTCATCACTGTCATTTTCTAAGGCAGTGGTTTCAAAATGTGATCTTCATACCAGCAGTATCACCCAGCAGCTTACTAGAATGTCCATTCTCAAGCCCAACCCCAGTCCTACTAACTCAGGAAGCCCAGCAATCTGTTGAGTCTAATAAGCCCTCCAGGTGATTCTGGTGGACCCTGAAGTCTGAGAGTTGTATTAAAGTTAGTAACTCAAGGTCATGGAGGTTGGTCTGTGAGCCCACAGTGGAAATGGTTCTAGCTTCTAGCTCTATTTTCCTGAAAACCTAATAAAGGGGGAATGTTCTCTTACAGGCAAGGTAGCTTATAGTAAAAATGACCTCAGTTGGTAAATTGTATCTGGATGAGGAGAACTGGAAATAAACTATAAACACCTCATGGAAAGCCAGTTTTGAGCTTCTGAGTGCCATGGTTCTTGTAAATAGCTATGCCCTTTCCAGGACTTAAGGGGCTATCACAAAAGATACTGGTTTTTATATGGAACTTGGGACATCTAAGTCAGGATAGTTCCCCCAATACATCATTTGACTTGTTCCCTTGCACTTGAACTGTAACTTGGCAGCAAAGTGTGGCAGGCAGAGAACAGTCCCTGGACTAAATAAGGACTCATACCTGATGCTGTTGCACTTTCCTATCAGAAGATACTACTGTTATTACTTTGTATGGTCATACTCATTTATATTTACTCTTAATATTTACCCTTTCTGTTGCTCTCTGCTCTTTCCTGTTTCCAGCCAGGATAGTTTTCTTTCTGCCCAAAGAAATTCCTTTAGTGATGTTTAGTGCAAGTCTGTTGGTAACATCTTTCAGTTTCTGGCGGTCTAAAATCTTTATTTAACCTTCATTTTTAAAAACAGGTATAATTTACATAGAGAGAAATGCTCAGATCTTAAGTAAAACATTCACTTTTGACTACTAGAGACACAGAAAATTTCCAACACTCTAGAAAGTCCTTTCAAGTTGTTTCCCAGTCAACCCTTTCCTCCACAAAGCAACCAGTGATCTGATTTCTAACACCATAGGTGAGTTCTCCCGTTCAGAATTTTATATAGTTGGGAATCATATACTATGCATGGTTTTGTGTCCAATTTCTTTTATTAGCATAGTATTTTTGAGATTCATCAATATGGATGTTGGATCTTTCTTGCTGAATCCATTAGTATAATTAGTACCCATTGTGTAAATACACCATTGCTCATCCATTCTTCTATTGACTGGCACCTCACTGTTTTTTTGGCTATTATGAATAAATCTGCTGTGAGCATTTTTTAACAAGTATTTTGTGGACATGTATCTTCATGTCTCTTTGATAAACATCTACCAGTAAAATTCCTGTATCATATATGCTTAACTTTTTAATAGACAACCAAACT
Organism: Leptonychotes weddellii; assembly: GCF_054177405.1. Lineage (NCBI taxonomy): Eukaryota > Metazoa > Chordata > Mammalia > Carnivora > Phocidae > Leptonychotes > Leptonychotes weddellii. The sequence goes on from NC_138379.1 coordinate 15,719,576, forward strand.
TTTCCAAAATATCTGTACTGTTATACTTCCACTGCCAACACATGAGAGTTCTGGTTGCTCTACAGCATCTCCAACATTTGCCATTACCAATCTTTTCCTTTTAGCTCTTCTAATGCTAGTTAGTGCTTCATGCTTCAAAGTCTATTTTTTTTTTTTTTAAAGATTTTATTTATTTGACAGAGAGACAGCGAGAGAGGTAACACAAGCAGGGGGAGTGGGAGAGGGAGAAGCAGGCTTCCCGCCGAGCAGGGAGCCCGATGCGGGGCTCGATCCCAGGACCCTGGGATCACGACCCAAGCTGAAGGCAGACGCTCAACGACTGAGCCACCCAGGTGCCCCAAAGTCTATTTTTTCTGATGAGAGTATCGCTCTATCACCTTTTTTTTATTGTTTGCATGGTATATTATTTTCCGTCTTCATACTTTCAATACTTCTGTGCCTGATATTTAAAGTGTTTCTCTTATAAGCAGCATATAGTTGAATTTAAAAAATCCATTCTATACTAAATGCATAAATTATATAACTTTTTTTACCTAACTACTGATATGCTTGGGATCTATACTTCCTATTTTACCATTTGTGTTTTATTTTTATGTGCCTTTTCCTTTCCTGACTTTCTTCAGATTAATCAAATGTTTTATATTATTCCATTTTCCTTCTGTTAAATTACATTTTAAAACCATTGTTAGTAGTTAGCCTAGAGCTTAAAACTGTATTTTTACTTATCACAGTCCCATGCAAATTATTACTTTAGTACTTGGCTGATACCAGTTAAACCTTAAAACTTTTAAACTCCATTTACTTCCCTCTCATCATCTGTTATTGTTACCGTGGATTTTAGTGATAACGTAAAAGTGCGGCGCCTCAGGGTCCTGCAGGTATGATTTTGTACAGCTACCGTTCATTCACATTTGTCTTCCCGGCGTTCCTCAGTCCCTCCTGCATGTCAATATTTCCATCTGGGATATTTTCCTGAGAACTTTCTTTAATTATTATTTCAGTGCAGGCCCACTGGTGCCAGATTGTCTGAATTTTCGTTTCTTTGAACTCATCTTTATTTCACCTTAATATTTGAAGGACATGTTTGCTGGTATAAAATTCTAGGCTTGCAGCTTTTTTCTTCCAGCTTGAAAGATGTTGTTACACTGGCCTCTGGTTTCTACCATCTCTGTTGAGATGCTGTCAGTCCCGCTGCTCCTCTGGAGGGACCCACGGCGCGTTAAAGATGGGCCATGTATTCTCTGTCATGACTAGCAAATGCAGGACGTTTCCCCTGCCTTTGGCTTTGAGCAGGCGCGCTGGCACTCGCTTGGACAGAGTGATGCCACTGCAGTTCTGCTACGCATAGGCTCGCAAAGGCGCTCAGAGGCCGGCGTGCTTCTGTTTTCCCCCTTGTGGAGCCCCGAGCCACCACGGAGAAAGGGCCAGCTACCCTGCCGGAGAGACTCCCGAGACAGAGCTTCCCAGCTGTGCCCCAGCTATCCCAGCCACTCCAGTGGACGCATCAGACATGCGAGTGAAAGCTTCTTTGGTGGCCAGGCCCAGGCGAGTCTCTACATGTCTGCAGTAGCATGAGCGACTCCAAGTGAGACCAGAAGAAATGCCCAGCTGAGTCTAGCTCAGACTGCACAATCTTGAGCACATAACGGTTTTGTCGGAAGCCAGTAAATTCTGGGCTGGTTTCTGAGGCAGAAGTGGATAACTGAAATACTGTTTGGTATTCAGAATGGAGTGCTGCCGTAACAGAAACTTAGAACCTGTGGTGTTCTAGGACTGGGTTGAATACAACTGCTGAGCATCAGTGAGACTTAACGGAGGCTGGAAAAGCACAGAGGAAATCACTGTTGGAGGCTGGAGAAGGGGCAGGCTTACCTATTGGCAAAACAAACGGTGAGGCTGTACCTTGGAGTACAGCAAAAATACCTAACCGCGTTGTGGATCTGGCTAGGAAGACTTCCAAGAGGAATACTGAAAGTGACGGGCTTTTTGAAAAATCCTCTAGTAGGGCATTAAAAGAGAGAGAACTTAAACAAGAAACTGTGCAGTTTTCAAGCAGAATTTAGAAAAAATGCCTTAAGCTGGGACTTGCCAAGTTAGAAAATGAAAGTTTTTCAACTACCAGCTTCTCCAATCAGCATGAGGTTTTAAAGTAAAAAAAAAAAAAGAAAAGAAAAAAAAAATCCAGAATGTTACCAGTAAAACTATGGCCTCAGGGTCAAGCTCAAATCGGAAGCATGGCAGTAGGACCCTTTGTTACTCCCGCCTCAGAAGGTAGACGTAAGCCTCATAAGGCTCTCTCAGACAAAAAGCGTCTAAAAATCTTAAGGGTATTTACACCCTGGACTCACATTCAAGGTAGACAGGGGCCTTCTTGAAGAGATTTGGAGTGTGGGTTCTGTCTGGAGTGACTTATAATTTGAAGGTCTAAAAAGTCTTTTAAAGGGGTTGTGCCAGCGTGGACTACAAGGGACAGAGAGGTGGGAAGCAAGATGAGTGAGTTCTTCAACTGCCAACCCAGGCCTTTCTTACAGAAAAGGAAAGACTACTCAGAGAGAAGGGTCAGGAGCGGAGAAGCAGATTAGGGAACCAAGCCCAGGAAACCAAAATGGGCCATAATCAAGGAATATTCCTTGTAATGCAAGTCATCATGGGAACTGGTGACATATGGCCAGACAGGGTCCAGAATCGACAGGGAACAGTGACTGCTACGTCCTTCCCGTTTCCTCTCTTTAAAACTGCCATGACTTCCCTATTCCTGCCATACTGTCGTGTCGTGCCAGAAGCCGAGGTGATTCTCTCAATCACTAGGTTATAGTACCGCTTTAACATTACATGCTAATAAAGTGGAAAGATACCTAACCGTAAAGTAATTAATTTTAGTTTTACAAAACCCCCTCTTTACATAAATATCACACAGAAACAGATGAACAGTCTTAGAAACTCTGTTCTATGTCCTCTAGGCTCTATGAAAATGCAGTTTTGCAGATATTTTCTTTCAACATTTCAAGAGAAGAAGATATTTAAAGTTGTGTTTCCCATCCACAATCTGAAATGCCAACTACTCTTCTCCACCAGAAGGACACCTGACTTATGTCATATACTGTGATTCCATGGTTGCCAGGACCCCCATCTCCATGTACCCACGCTGCAGTAAAGAGGACAAAACTGATGAGGTAGGTTTCACCACGGGAGGTAAGCAAGGCCGCCACAAAGAGTACTACTAACTGAGTGATGGAAAAAGCAATGGAAAAGTGATGGAAACTTTTAGTGATGGGTTATTTCATGTCCTCCCTTTAGCTACTAAGTGCTGCGTAACTCACGGAGGAGGTTAGAGCCACTTCGTGGCAAATCACCCAGGAAAGTTAGAAGGTGGACGAATGATAGTTTCCAGCTTTCCTACAGGGTGACTTACCTTTTCCAAAACTTTGGCAATTCGCGTGCCAATTTGTTCGAGTGACTGCTGTGGATATTGGTCTTTGCCAAGATTCTGCAGTACCTGGTGCAGGGAAAGATGGCAGGTGAGAGCAATGAAAGGAGCAGGATCTAGGTGACGCTGCTGACGCTGAGTTGGACACTAGAGCCCAAAAGCAATGGCTGCTCTGGGTACGTGCTGTGGTCCTGCTGGTCAAGATGTGTGGAAGCCTTTAGAGTGTCCCTTCCATCCCCTTCCACTTAACAAAAACTACAGACATGTAAAACACATTCATCACAGCAACATTAGAAAACAGAGTAAATAAAGTTAAAACTATCTATAATCTTGTCACCTAGATGCAACCACTGCTAATATCTTTATACTGATCTCTCAGGTATTTTTCTGAAATAATATGTATACACACATATTACTTCTCTCACAGAATATGGGATCACACTGCCTATTGTCACCTATATTTTCACATAATATGAAGATTTCTTCATGCCAATAAATGTATTTCTACTACATTTTTCTTGTTGTCACCTATATTTTCACATAATATGAAGATTTCTTCATGCCAATAAATGTATTTCTACTACATTCTTCTTGAGCGCGCCATTGTATACTATCTTATATCTATACAACATTTATTTAACAAATCCTCTATTCTTGGACATTTGTGGTATGTTTCTCCAATTGTTCTTCTTGGCATGCTGTTTGCTAGGTATATGCCAAGTCTGCTCACCTTCCTTGCCTTCTTAAGAATGCCAACAGGAGAACAAGCTGCCCTAAGTAATTCTTACAAGAGCCTCTGTCTGATGGCAAGCAGAATGCTACCCACCTTGAGGAGTGAATCAGAATTAAACTTTCCTGGCCATTAAAAGAAAAGCATAAACTCAATCCCAGGGCCTGAAAGAAATTAGGCCTGGCCTAAAGTCACCAAGATGACAGCCAGCTGAAAAAAGACAAAAAAACATGGCCTGGCCACTGGGCTTTCTGCTATGAGCTGCATCATCACTGTGGCGCTAACAACTATAGACAGGCTGAATAAAGCTGAGCACTCACCTCTGTTAACTGACTCTCACCCGTGTAGTGAAGGCTGGCCCGGTTGGAGACCCCGTGCAAGTGGTCCAGGGTGTGCATGCTCGTGGGGAGATTGCCGTTGCAAAGAGGCTCCATCGCTGGCTGCTGTATTGGAGTGGCAAAGTCAATGTGTTCTGTGATGCTGAAAAATGGAGATTGCCACATTAGCCATGGAAAACCTGAGTGGGTAGGGAGCAAGAGTATGAATAATCAGCTGATCGTAACTTCACTATGTTACTAGGACTGTCTGGAACCACAGACTCACAGACTGAAGAGACCTCAGAAGTGATCTAGTCTGATCTCTCATTTTACAGGTGCAAGGATCCAGTGCCTGGCAATAACTGTTTGTTGAATGTATGAGCAGAGATCATACCCCAGGTCAAAGGAGCAGGAATCTGAGTCCTGAACTCAGTGATTTCCTGGTCCACTCAAGCTGCCTCCTTTCTATGCACCATGGTGTCTGGTTTGGTCACTGCCATTGGCCACTTTTTCTCACTGGGGAAGTTTTGAACCTGGCAGGTTTTATTCTAGGATTTCTTTTTTCAGGGAAAAATTTCTTTTTCAGTGATAAATACCCACAAGTGGTTCCTATCTTTTACTTTCCCTTTATGCACAGAAGCCCACCCCACAGAAAAAGTGACCTCAAGTTTAGACAGTACATTTTAAACAGATGTAGCTGGTCAATATATCTATGCATAAGATGTTAACTCCCTTTTGTAGTCCCAAAGTGGTCATTTTCCTGCTATATGCAGGCTAAATGTTATACACTACCATATATGCTGATATGGCAAACGGGCATGGTCAAATTTTATTTCTAACTATTTAAAGCGCTCATATATATTAAGCAAACATCCATTCATTATTTATTCAGAGCCTACTACATGTCACACACCAGAGCTATAATAACTAACAAGACATACCCAATCCCTGCTGTTATGGTGCTTGTGGTCTTGTGAGTGACTAAGTTATTACAGATGTTATAAAAGAGGAAAACAAGGTACAATGTCAGTACACTATGGGGGGGTATATATGAGGAAGAGGGTGTTAGTGAAGGGTTCCCTGAGAAGTAAGATTTAAGTCAAGACCAGAAGGATGAGTGTAAACAAACCAGGTGGGAAAAAGGTGGTGAGAACATCACCGCACGCAAAGGGACACCGGTGTGAAGGGCCCGACAGGAGGGAGGGTGGTGAGGATGGAAAGACACGTAGCAGCAGATCACGAAGGGCTTTGTGGACCACAGTAAAGAGCAATAAGAAGTTATTAGAGCATTTTAAGAATTATTTGACTTGTATTTGAGGAAGGAGTCTGAGTACTGTAGGGAGAAGGGGCAGAATAGAGTCAAGAGTGAATAAAGCATGCGGCCCGGCTAGGAGGCTACTGAGTGAATGGAAATGGAGATGATGGGGATCTGGTTTAAGGGGGCAGCAATGGAGACGGAGAAGAGCTGACGGCTTTGAAAAATACTCAGAGGGTGGATGGGGTAAGAATGGGTAACAGACCAGATCTGAGTATCTAAGGGAAAGGGATCATTAAGGACGACTCCCAGGTTTCTGGCCAAAGCCCTGCTAGAGCTATCTACTAAGAATAAGAAACAGGGGCGCCTGGGTGGCTCAGTCGTTAAGCATCTGCCTTCGGCTCAGGTCATGATCCCAGGGTCCTGGGATCGAGCCCCACATCCAGCTCCTGGCTCAGCGGGGAGCCTGATTCTCCCTCTGCCTCTCTCCCTGCTTGTGCTCTCTCTCTCTCTCTGTATCTCTGTGTCTTGAATGAATAAATAAAATCTTAAAAAAAAATTTTTTTTTAAATAAAAAAGAAACAGAAAACACACAGAACAATGATTTTTTGGAAGGACAGTGGACAAGAAAATTATGAGTTTGGTTTTCCTGAGCTTGAGGTGTCTCACAGGTATTGAGGCAGGGAGGCCAGGTAGGTAACCGGACAGATGGGTTGAGGAATTTGAAGAAAAATCTGACTTGGAGATTTGAATTTGAGAGCTGTCAATATATTGGTGGTGACAGACGTTCTGGGAGTACATCAGTCTGACTAGGAGGGATTCTAAGATAAGAAGGCTGAGAGGTAAATCTTGGGGAACTCCAACACTTAAAGGGTAGAAAGGAGCCAGCAAAAGAGAATGAGCATTCAGGGAGGAAAAAGTTATCAGAGGGGCAGCCTTGCTCAGCTGGTGTCTTGGTGGGTGTTTGTAAACATGGATATGCTCTGGCTCCCTTTTTAAGTACACAATGTTAGTGATAAACCACAGGTGTTTCTATAAAGAGGGATCCAGTCTTCCACTCTAAGTAAGTCACACACTTCAGGAGAGCTTACAGAGTGCGGGGAAAGGCACTAAGAAGGCAAGGCACATTCGCTGTTTCAGTACAATGGGCTGTGCCCACCTGTGGCCTGTGGTCAGCAATGGTCATCCTCGGAACCACCAAGCCTAAAAAGGCCGAGTCTTCTAATAGCTGCTGACAAAGAAGGGCATCCCTGAAGTCAGCGGAGGCCCAACGGGTTCGCTGGAACACAAAGGCCATGAAGGAGGGAGAGGTTTAAGATACTCACTCAATGTTTTTTGAAGAAACTGCAAGCCAGGTACTCACGATGGCAGTCAGCTCTACCCAGCGGAGTTTGAGGCACTCGTCTGGGCTGGGCCATCCCAGACTCTGGTAGTCACGCTTTTTTCCTAGAAGGAAAGTATGTCATCAATGGACATAACTGCAAAGGAAGAGAACCCACAGTGTCCTAGGTGCTGGTGATTACTTCACCCAGGCTGGTGTGTTTGGAGGTTCCGGTCATTCTTCTAGTCTTTAGGATTTTTATCATCTAGAGAATTAAACTTTTGTCATTCACAGCAAAGGCAGTAAGATTATCTGAGTAAAGTCTTAGACTCAAAGACAGATGATGAAGTAAAAATAAATGAGTCCATTGGATTTAAGACTGATCAACATAAGAGAAGAGCTAAGATATTCTTCAATGTTAACATCTTACCAAATTTCATTTTTACCCCTCTCCATTTTGATTTTATAAAGATAACTCCAACTTAGGAAAAGCATTTATGGCTAAAGCAAGGTTTCTCATCCTGGCAGTACTGATGTCGTGGGCTGGAGGATGCTTTGTCGTGGGGGCTGTCCTGTGCATTGGAGGATGTTTAGCAACATTCCTGGCTTCTACCATAGAACCAGTAGCACCCTCCCCCAGATGTGACAACCAAAGTGTGCCCTGGGAAGACAAAATCACTCCTGGTAGAGAACCACTGTTGTAGAGAAAAGCAGCAGATGGGGAATAATGGTGATAACGAAAGGTTATCATTTATGTCCAGAGCACTTACTGTGTGTTCAGGTCCTGTGCTAAGTGCTTTACATCCACAGACTCATTTCTCAGATGGAAAAAAATCTCTCTTCTCAGAGAGATCAAATGACTTGCCCAAGGTCACCTGGCTAGTATATGGCAGAGCCAGGATCCAGATCCAGATCTGAGTCTAACAAGTATGCTTCTAATCACCATGCTATTTAAAGCTATATTGGGCTTCTAGCGCTCTGTTAATGGACACACTTCACAGTACTACCTTTTGTGTGTAGCCCTTCACTTAGATTGAGCCCCCAAGAAAAAAACAGAACTAAATCTTGTCTGGGAAGGGGTCTTCTGGAGGACTTACAATAGAATGAGTGGGCAGGAAGGAGAACTTTCGTTCTGTGTGACTTTTTTATAATGTAGGAATTTACCAATAACAGAAAACTGTTTGAGGTATAAGCAGGGCTTTAGATTTAAATAAAATAGAAAAGAACAGTTTGGAAGAGTTTCAAATAAACCCTGCTTATTTTTTATTTTATTATTTTATTTTTTAAGGTTTTATTTATTTATTTGACAGAGACACAGCGAGAGAGGAAACACAAGTAGGGGGAGTGGGAGAGGGAGAAGCAGGCTCCCCGCCGAGCAGGGAGCCCGATGCGGGGCTCGATCCCAGGACCCTGGGATCATGACCTGAGCCGAAGGTAGACACTTAATGACTGAGCCACCCAGGCACCCCAAATAAACCCTGTTTAAATGAATAACTGAAAGAATTAAACCGCAAGTTTAACAATAAAGCTTATTTTTCTATTATGTTTAAAGAAATTCACTTGAACAACATTTATTGAGCATCTATCATAAGGGCCTGGGAACTGTGTTGAGACACTAGGGATACAGAGGGGAATAATACAGAAGGGGCCTGCCCTTGAGTTCACAGTCTAGTGAGGAAGGTAATCATAAATCCTAGGATACAACAGGATGAGTGCCAGAGTGAAAGTATAGGACAACTGCACGGAGGTGAGAGCAACTAATTCTGCCTGAAGGTACTAAGGAAGGGAAGGCACGTAGAGTCTGAAGTTTAAGGATGAGTGATCTTTTAGCACTGCTGAGGTGGCAGGGGGGCATTCCAAGCAGAGGGAACAGCATGTGCAAAGGCAAGGGGTAAAATAAAAGCACGGCTGGTTCAGAAAAAATAACAGCATGAAGGCTAGAGACAGGCTGGGTGCTCGTACACCACACGAGGAAGTTTGGACTTCATGCTGTAGGCCATGGGGAGCCTCTGAGCCCACATCTCCCCATCTTGTTCACAGAGGAATATCCTAAGAGATTCTGTTAAATGCTTTGCTGAAATCTAGTTACATTGTGTTTATGGCACTTCTCTGGTCTTCCAGTCTGGTAGCCCTCGCCAAAAAAGGAAATGAAATTAGTTATGCATTATTAGTTTTACTAATTCTTAGTAAATCTACAGTGGTCCTTATTGATCTCCACTCTTCCCCATTGGCTTACAATCTATCTGTTTTATAATTTGCTTTAGAACTTTGTCAGGATTTATCATGAAGCTTATCTCTTGGTAGTGAAGAGAATCCAGATTTATTTGAAAACCAGGATACTGAACCTCTCTGGCCACCTGTCATTTCTTCCAAGCCTTAGAATTTTTCATATAGTGACAGTAAGTAGTTCCCTGATGTCATCTACAAGTACATGCAGTGCCCTCTGTGGGCCCACCCACTTGAATCCACTTAAAACCACTTAAGTGCTTTTCTAGAATCTCAAACCCTACCAAGCTTTAAATTTCACTTTTACAAGAAATTTTTAGTTTTTTGTTTGTAAAATAATATAGACTTATTATAAATTATTTAGAAAATGGAAAAGCATATAGAAGAAAATAAAAAATCACACATATCCCTATCAGCACCTAGAGATGACCACTTACATTTCGGTATATTCTCTTCTATACTTGTTTATTTTAGCTTCTTTCATCAAATCTAAGCAGTCATAAGCTGTAACGTGTACATTATTTTATATGGTGTAAGAAAGAAAAATACTGCCAATTATTGTGTAAAATATCATCATGTGTAAGATGTATCTCAATTGTAGAGATACGGAAATGTGAACAAGTGTAATCATAATACAGTATATTTACTATTTTACAAAAACTGAAGTATTCTACCTGCTATTTTATAAACTGCTTTTGTTCATTCACTAAATTATAAGCGTCTTGGCAGCACAGTACATAGCATGGACATTATGTAATTTATTTAGGCAATTACCAACATTTAGGTGGTTTAAAATTTTTTATTATGATAAGCGACCCCATGATCAATCTTTGCACTTCTGTCTTTGGCACCTATAAGATGATTTACCTAGGGTAAATTATTGGAAGTAAAATTGTTGGTATATTTTTAAATTTTCTGCTATATATGGTCAGACGATCCCAAAACTCATCTCATTAACTCTGTGTATTGCACATTTAAAGACAGTTTGAGAAGCAAAAATGGCATGTTGCTGTCTGTGTTTGCCTATCTTTGATTGCTAGGGAGGCTGAACATTTTGTCACATGTTCAGTGGCCAATTGTACGTGTGTATTTGACGAACGGCCTCTGTACTTGCACATATCCTACTGAAATGCTGTATTTTTCATACTGATTTGTAGGTGTTCTTATTTTTTTTTAAAGATTTTATTTAGTCGAGAGAGAGAGAAAAAGAGCGTGCTAGTGGGAGGGGAGGGGCAGAGGGAGAGGGAGAAGCAGACTCCCTGCCGACCGGGAAGCCCAAGGTGGGGCTCGATCCCAGGACCCTGAGATCATGACCTGAGCCGAAGTCAGTCACTCAACTGACTAAGCCACCCAGGTGTCCCTGTAGGTGTTCTTTAAAAGATACTGATAATCTGTGCTTATCACATAGTCTGTAGAAATATAAATATTCTTCAAAAATACTTCGTTTCAGTCCTTTGCCTTTCTATTTTATGGTGTTTTCTGGTGCCAGAGTTTTTCTTTTTCTCTCTGCCTTAGAAAGTCCTTTTCCACCTGGAAAGTATATAAATATTCATCTAAATTTTCTACTTTTATGATTTCATTACATTTACTATTTAATGAAATTTTCATTTCCATAATGATATTTTACATTTTGAATACCCTTTTCCTTGCTACAGAAGACAGACCTAGTAGAGGAAGTGTTGCTTTCTTTCTGGAACCTGTTAACACACGATGTCACCCTTAAACAGTAAAGCTACTGCATGCTGTCAAATCCGGTCATGACAAAATGTCCTTTTTGGTGCCCTTTGTATTTTTCACAAGTAACACTTCACTCCGGGATTTAACCAAACTGACCCCATTCTTTATATTTTATTATGTGCACCCTGCTTTCAGCTTTGGTAAGTACAACAAATTAAACAAGACATGTTTTCATGAATTTACCTTGAATTTTTGAAGTCTAAGATAGTGAAAATATCCTTTAAAAAAGAAAATTTTTTAAAAAGAAATTTGATCACCACTACTTCATTGCTAGGAAAAAAAGTCAACTGGGCCCTGAACCTGGAGTCCCAAGATGCACTCCAGGACAACTATGAACCCTAAAAGTACATGACATATTCTGATGTATATGCCTTTTTCCTGGGAGTCGTTCTAAAGCATTTATCCAATACTTAAAGAGATCTCTGACACATAAAATATTAAATGTTAATATTTATTGAGTCCTATGTGGCTAGTTCATTTAAAGCATTTTACATGTATAACTCCTATAGTCCTCACAACCACCCAATAAGATAGATATAATCATATTAAACTAGACTATCAAGAACCAATAGGATATTTAAGCTCAAGATGATAAGAATATAAGCCCAGGGGCGCCTGGGTGGCTCAGTCGTTAAGCGTCTGCCTTCGGCTCAGGTCATGATCCCAGGGTCCTGGGATTGAGCCCTGCATCGGGCTCCCTGCTCAGCAGGAAGCCTGCTTCTCCCTCTGCTGCTCCCCCTGCTTGTGTTCCCTCTCTCGCTATGTCTCTCTCTGGACTTGCAGGGGATACGAGTGCTGAAGAAGGGTCCCCAGGACGGAGTGGCCAGAAGCTCTTGCTACGGAGACTGCAGAAGTGAAGATGATGAAGCCACAGAATGGGTGAGAGTTTGCCAAGTCAAGTCTCTCTCTGGACTTGCAGGGGATACTAGTGCTGAAGAAGGGTCTTTTTTTGGGAAAAAATAAATAAATAAAATCCTAAAAAATAAATAAATAAAATAAAAGCAACTGTCCTTATTAAAAAAAAGAATATAAGCCTGATAGGCAATGGTAAAAAAGTCAAGTAATGTCACAACAAACTTTTTATACCAATGACTGTTTCCTCGTTCACTTAGCCCCATTACCTTCTCATCTGATCTCCTTCAAGTCACAAACATATCCTTAGTGAGAAATAAGACTGTGAAATCTGAAAAAAGAAACTGGCATATTAAATATTCAAATTTACCTTGTGGCCCAGGAGATGCCACCTTTGGGCCAGTGATCTCCAGGTTCGCTTGGTAACGCTGTACATTTTCTGCTTGATTCTGTTCTACCTTTTTCCCAGGAGTTTTCTTATGATCTCCTTTGGGTTTCTTGACACGTTTGACCTGGAATGTGATCTGGAAAATGGAAACATGTTGGGGACATATTAAACCAATTATCAAATCTGTAAAGGCTGTGGATATTGGTGGCTTTAAGAGTAACCCGTCCTCGGGGCGCCTGGGTGGCTGAACTGGTTAAGCTTCCGACAGGATCTCAGGGTTGTGAGATCAAGCTCTGTATCAGGCTTCACACTGAGCGAGGAACCTGCTTAAGATTCTCTCTCTCCCTCTGTCCCTCCCCACCCCAACCCCCTCTTGCACTCTCCTTCTTAAAAGAAAAAAGAGTAACCAGTCCTGTGCTAGAGCTTAGAGCTGATTCTCTCCTTCCGTTTAATTTTTACAGATCTCAGCGAAAAATGTTTAGTGAAATAAACAAAATAACCTAGCCTTGAAGGGTGTATACAGGAAAATGAAAATGAAGATGTCTGAACTGGGCAGCTGCAGGCATGCAGGCTTGGAGTGCAGCTCAACAGTCTTCTGCTTCTCCTGCCTCCTGGAAGAGCTAGCAATACAGACAGAAGTAAAGGGAAATGCTTCCTGCAGAACAAGGCCCACATGAAGACTGACCGGAGGGCGGAGTAAAGTGGTGCGACACCCCCAAGAGAAACATCACACTTTGCACCCCCACCAAGACCTGGGCTACAGTTTGGTGTGAACTGACTTGGCAAACTCTCACCCATTCTGTGGCTTCATCATCTTCACTTCTGCAGTCTCCGTAGCAAGAGCTTCTGGCCACTCCGTCCTGGGGACCCTTCTTCAGCACTCGTATCCCCTGCAAGTCCAGACGCCGCCCTTTCATCTCCAGGGCTCCCCCAAAGCCTTCCAGGGGCCATGCCTGTTGAAATTCGTCCACCAAAGCCAGTATCTCTTCAGACATTTTTGTTTCATCTGAATTCTCCATCTCCTCAGAACCATTGCTCTCCTCAACCACTGTACCTGAAATTAGAGCGCCCACATGTCATTAAAGATTACGTGGTACTGCGCTCGCTTCAGCAGCACACATCCTAAAAATTACGTAGTACTCACTCCAGTACTTGAGCGACTCCAACCTTGCTGTTTGAGCAGCTCTGGCTCTGCTTAGAGGAGATTTGATAGCCCACCCATAAAAATGCCACTCATCATCCTCAACATGCACAACGAAACATCCTCTTTGCTGCGTAGCTTTGTCAAAAGCTTGGATGGGGACAACAGGAGCAGCGAGGTGGCAAGCCAGCACTGAGTATACCACCAGTGAGCAGGGGGATGGCTATTTTATAAATGTACTTTTTTGGGGGAAAAAAAAGACCCACTTGCTTTAGATGTAAGACACAAATGGCAAAGATGAAATTTATTATGATGTTATTTACTGAATATGTGGGATTCTCGAAGCTTTCTTCAAGTAGCATATGACATATCAGAGCTGCGTGTCCAGGCCATACAGTCTGTTTTACCTGAACGATGATTTGTTTAATGGGAAGCTATCCTAATTCTACATTCAGGCTCCTATTTTCACTAATGGGTAGTATAAGAAATAGTGATGGAGCAGTGTAATGTTTTCCTAAAATGGTTATCAAGACATTATTTGTTATGTTGCTCAAGTTTCTTATGTAAAGACTTCCATGGATGCTTCCCAGTGCAATGGCCTAGAAAAATTCTTTCTCCTGAGAAGTCAGTGTTTCCATTGTTATACATTAAGGGTTACACATTCCTACAGGTTCCCCTCTATGCCTAGATAACTAGAACATTTAGGGCAGAAATTTCTGAGTTTCTTAATAGAATGCTTTCCTTTCTTTAAAAAAAAAAACAACTTTATTACTTAAACTTTTGCTATTTTGAATTAATGGCTGAATCTTATATTGTGTGTTCCATGTAAGTCATCTGCAATCTTTTCTGGAAGTAGGGTACAAAAACAAATAAAATAGAATACCTGCTTTTGTAATATGCATCCACTGGACAACCTGAGAGCTCGGGGTTGATTGCTCAGAAAATGCCAGTCTACATTATCCTGGTTAAGCCACCCCAATAACCTTCAGTTGGTAATTCTGGCTCGTTCAGTGATTTAGAACATGGTATTACTAAGGCCAAGGTCAGGAATCTCATTTCCGTATTGACCAGACCTATAACCATAGTGAGTAACCCACTTTAGAAAAGCAGAGTATTAGTCTGAAGAGGCGTGGGGTGAGAAAGATGGCTGACCATCAAGGCTTAAAGCAACATAAAGCTTTGAGCCCTACTCATAGAGTGTCACTCTTGGCTCTGGTGGCATCTCTATCTTCCAGCCCACTTTCTATTCCAGAAAGTGGGAAGGTCTGTTGTCAGGCTGGGAGTACCATTAGAAATCTGCTATTCCTTCTTGAAAAAGCTAGAAGGCTCCTCCATTTGTTAACAAGTGACTTTGAAATGTACCGTTGTCCTTTCAAGTAGGTTTCTTTTAGGTTTTTTGAATGAATTGGCTGGTTTTTCTTGATTATTATCATTATCATTATTATTAATGAAGTTCTGAGATAAGCATAAGGTAAAACGGGTTTGCAAAGGCATTTTCTTTAGGATATTCGGATAAAAATGGTTGGTTATTGCCCAAATTATGTGGCAAATAGTATAAATGTAGGGTTGACAAAGAGTTCTAATTTTCAGTTTCTATCTTACTACTACTATATCCTGAATGTCCAACATTGTACCTGACACTTCAGAGGCATGGTTGTAGAATGAGTTAATGGAACTCGGGAATAATTTGGTTTGTGAGGTTCTTGAGGATCTGCTGCTCCTACCTTTGCCTCGTCCTGCTGACGATTCAAGACTTTATAAACTCTAAGGTTTACCTTGTCATGTGTTAAAGGCAGGCATCATGTCTTTAACATAGTGTCTGGCATACTATATGATTTACAAATTTCTCAGTAGCTAACTCAGGAAAACACCTGGACAGGGTTGCTATGAGGACCCCAAAAAGCAACTTAATTAGAACAACTGCCTGCCGTCTGACTTGAGCAACAGAGTTCTAAGTATTCCTCATGTTATTTTAGCTTCCTCTCCTTCCTTCTCCTATGGCCACCATGGGCTTCCCTGCACCTAGTCTTGAGACAGGAAAGGGTTTTTGATAGATTTGGCTGCAGCCAAGAGTATGGGCTTAAAGAAAAGTGGCTTTTGGCCAAAGGTAGACTGCAGGTAACTAATTCCCCAGTGTATAGTTAGAGCTGCATATGGATGCTGTGTTTGGAAGTCTTATTTCCATTCAGTAACTACTACTATTTAGAAATCATTCTAAATAAAGTTGTTCAGTTGCAAAGAACTCTGCAAGCCAGTTCCAAAGGGTAATGCTCCCCTACGCCCAGACCATACGGTAATATATATATATCATTACTGAAAAGTTCTTAGAGAAAGGGCCTTTCATTGATGGAAACTGGTATTCCAATCAAGACAGACTATGGAACTTGCTGCAGGCTTTTGCTGCTGGCAGCCACTAGTCCCTTCAAAGGCTGTAGGGGTTGTGTAGTAGCAATTCCTAAAGAACAACACTACATAGGTAAGGAATGGGGAGACCATAAATGAGCTATGAGTTAGAAACAATAAACCAATCTTTATTTATTTAG
The DNA here is from genome assembly GCF_054177405.1 of Leptonychotes weddellii. Lineage (NCBI taxonomy): Eukaryota > Metazoa > Chordata > Mammalia > Carnivora > Phocidae > Leptonychotes > Leptonychotes weddellii. The sequence continues at coordinate 15,735,513 of NC_138379.1, forward strand.
AACCTACTATGTGCCTATCTCCATGCTATGAGCCATATAGGTGGGAAACAAAAAGAATCTGACTCTGAGGAATTAAATACAGTTCAACAACATGGGGGTTAGGGGTGCTGACCCCCACACAGTTAAAAATCCACGTATAGCTTTTGTTTCTCCAAAAACTTAGCTACTAATAGCCCACTGTTGACCAGAAGCCTTACCGATAATATAAACAGTCGATTAACACATATTTTATATGCTATAGGTATTATATACTATATTTTTATAATAAAGCAAGCTAAAAAATGTTCCTAAGAACATAATAAGAGAAGATAAAGTACTATATGGTATTTATAAAAAAAAATCTGCATATAAGTGGATGTGTGCAGTTCAAACCTGTATTGTTCAAGGATCAACTGTATAATCAAGGTGGAGACACAAAACTGTATACATTAAACAATCAGAGAACAATTACATTTAAATACTTTTTTTCTAGAGGAAAAGCATAATTGAGTGTGGTCACAACATGCTTCCTAGAGGAAGGCAGACTACTGAGGCAGGATTTAGACAGGCAGGCAGAGGGCCAGGGAGGGCACTCCCGAGAGGGAGGAGCTTGATCGTAAATACTCAAACCCATATGTACACACACTGATGCAGGCATAAGGAAGGCAATACGTGAAGGCACTACTAATTTCCCACGAACTAGGACAAAGAATGTATATAGATGGTATCAGCAAACAAGATACTTAGGGAAGGTGGGTGACATTGAGGATGTCTGGGAAAGTTGGGAGGAAGATTCATGTTTGCTAAGCAGAAGAATAACAAGACGAGAGCCATAATGTGGCATATAAAGGCCAGAGTGGTAAATCAGCTGGCATACTCGGGGGTGGAGAAGGAAGACAGAGGACAGAGACCAGTTAGAAAGGTATTTCAACAATCTCTATATAAAGTTGTTTAAAGAGAAGCTGGCTTAGGGTGAGGGCTATAAAAGGGGAATTTTGAAAAGGGGAGAGAAAGAGGTACATGAAGAAATTTCAGTGGAGAAAAATAGAATTTGGTGGTTAAATGGATACAATGACAAAGAATAGGGTAAGTTCAAAGATAATTTCAAGATTTCGAAGCCTAATGTGAAACAGGGACCTTTTTACGATATGGAGTTTTAGAATCTGTGAAAATGAAAACAATGTTATCTACAAAGACTATGGAATTAGGAGAGGGCAAAAGGGCTTATCATGTTGGGATTTCAGACACTTATTAATTCATTTAAGCATTTGTTGTCTGTGTCCAAAAATGTGCTGAGGGCTTGTAATAGTCCAGGTTAGAATGGACAGAGGGACATATCTCCAGACACTGTCTAATTCTGGAAATACAGAATTCAGGTTTGGAAAGAGGTCTGGACTATAGCAGGATCACAGAAGGTTTTAGATTATACTTGAAGCAAGAAGAAAAAGTAAAATATTAGGATTGCTGCTTGTGGGACCAATGGTATAATATAAACTAAAAACAGAGAAACTGAGATCCCATATCTCTATTATTTTATCTTCTTTAACACATACCATTTTCACACTGGAAAAAGGAGAATAAATATTATGAAGTAAGGAGACTGTGAGCACCCACAGTGAGGCTTAGATGAGTTCGGGTTTTTTCACTTGGATGAATACTATCTCAGGATACTAGGAAAGCTTAGTTGAGTTTGAGCCATGTCAGATAATCTGTCAAGAATCACAGGGACTAGGAGAAGTGCTGAGAGACGGAGAGAGGTATATGTTGTCCTCAAAAAGAAAAAAAAAAAGTAGAAGAAGAAGAAGGGGAGGAGGAAGAAGAAGAAAAAGAAGTCCAACATAATCTTGTAATGTTCCAGACACATCTGGAGATTCATCGGTAAGTCTGGCACCGCAGTTTAAGAGATTTTCAAAGCAGAGCACATTGATAGAAACATGACTTGGTGAACGTGCCCAAAATCATATTAAATGAAGGACTGAAGATACCAAAGTGACCCCATGGAAGGAACAGTAGCTGACACAGTACACACAAAAAAAATCAGGCTTGAAAAATATTTACTAGAAAGATTTTTTCTTCTTTTTTTAAACATTTTCTTTATTTCATTTTTTGACAGAGACAGTGCAAGTGTGGGGTGAGGGGCAGAGGGAGAGGGAGAGAGTTCCAAGCAGACTCCATGCTGACTGGGGAGCCCGACATGGGGCTCAATCTCACGACGCTGAGATTGGGGCCCTGAGATCACGACCTGAGCAGAAATCAAGAGTCAGACGCTTAACCGACTGAGCCACCCAGGCGCCTGGAAAGATTTTTTTTTTTTTTAATTCTAGAAAGATTACTTCGAGATTGGTGAAGGTAACTGGAGTTGTTCAAGGAAATAAGGAAGCTGAAGGAAGCAAAAACATAGGGAGGTAGGGTAGGTAGGAAAAGAGTCATCTTCAAATGTGATTTTAATGAGAGACAAGACTGACTTTGTTAGCTTCAGAGGGCAGGACCGGAGATGAGAAGTCACATTTTAGCTCAATATTAGGAAAGACTTTTGAACGGTCAGAAAGTGGAATGGGCTACCAAGGGAGACTGAGCTCCCTATGCCCGGAGCAGAAGCCGAAGCCACACAATGCCTTGTTAAGGACGCTCCTGAGAGGGAGTGGAACATCAGAAGATGAGCAAAAGAAAAGTGACTGTATTGGGTAAGAAACAGCATTAATAATCTTGGAAGAGAGGTTTGTGTTAAGAAGAGTTTTAGGAAGAATGAAATGAAAGGTGAGTTCTACATTCAAAACAAAGCAGACTGACAGCAAACAGAGGTAAAGATCACACATTCGAAGAGATGACCAGCAAAAAAAAAAAAGCCCTTACTTCAAAATTTGATTCAAAACATCTCCAGAAACTCTTACAAGATTAGTACCAATAGAATGTGGTTTCTGAAGACAAGAAGGGCACCTTCTACCTCTGAGAATGATACCACAGAGAAATACATCCATCTCATAAAATAAAAAGAATATACTGTGGAATTAGACAAATTTGGTTTCACACAAAGACTCCACCACCATAGGGCCTTCGGCAATTCTGTCTTGAGCTCTAGTATTTTCTTTAAAAGGCAGTGATCTGGTTTTGAAGTCACAGTATAAAGCTATAGACTTCCTTAAGATTTCATGCATCAACAATGGCATAATATTTAAAGCCAGTAATCACATAGCACAAAAGTCTTAAATGAAATCACTCAGACTGATGTAGGTAAGGAAATTCACTTCTGAGAAAAAAAACAACAGATCATCAATTTTCATTTGCACCAATGGTGTTTTAGCTGGGTCAGTATAGCAAGAGAAAACTGGGGATTTCAAGAAGATAATCCAGAAGAGCAAACAGATAATCTTTCCTGTAACAACTCTTGTGCAAATGTCAGGGTTCCCTAGGTGTTTATTGAGCAGATACTGTGTGTACGTACTTGCGAGCACTTTGGCTCCCAAGCAGCCTCTAAGTCTGGAAGCAGCAGAGTCACACCTATGTGTGCAGAAGTGAACACTGACTGAGCTCCAACTGTGTACCGAGCTCTAAAAGAAATGTTTCATTTAAATACTAATCACTTGAGGCATTTTTTTGTTTGTTTTTAAATTAATGAGGTAAAGGGAAGCTCAGAAAGATTAAGTAACTTGCCCAAGATTTAACAACTAGTTGGTGTTGCTGCAAGGACATGGTAGCAGAATCTCTGACTACAAAGCCTATGCTCTTCCTTCCGTATCTAAAGTTTACTGAGGGGGCACCTGGGTGGCTCAGTCATTAGGCATCTGCCTTTGGCTGAGGTCATGATCTCTGGGGTCCTGGGATCAAGCCCCGCATCGGACTCCCTGCTCTGCGGGAAGCCTGCTTCTCCCTCTCCCACTCCCCCTGCGTGTGTTCCCTCTCTCGCTGTGTCTCTCTCTGTCAAATAAATAAATAAAATCTTAAAAAAAAATAAAATAAAAAAATAAAATAAAGTTTACTGAGGAGGATTTTTGCACTAGATGATGGGGTATTAAAGCAGTGGTTTTTCCAATGTTAATTAGTGACACAATTTGTACCAATCCTTAGCAAAATGAGAAACATAAAAAGGATATGTATATAAAATTATAATAAACACACACACACATGCATGCACATCCAGATACAAATTTTGGAGTAAGGTTGCCGACTGTCCGTTTTTGAAAAAGACCTTTATTCTGAGATTGTCTTTGCACTTTTTGACATTAAAATTTTCTTTGCTTTTATAAAATAATGGTAACAGCAGATGCTAGTTTTCTTTATAAATGACCTTACTAATTAAAAAATAAAGTTCTAATCCATCAACCCCCTATTTCTAAGGCCCACAGGCAAAGGGTACAATGCATGGGATCAGAAGACCTGAGGATGTGTTTTAGTTATGCTATCTACTGATGATCTTGGTCAAGGGACCTAACTTCTCTGAGTCTCAGTTTTCTCATCTATAAGATGGGCTTGATAATAATATCTGTTTCACACAATTAACACATTAATTCATAAGTTTGTAAATTATATATAAGTGCTGCTGAAGTGAGCATATGTTTGTAAATTGTAAAGTACCATAGAAAGGTAGTGATTATCATAAGTTTATGGTTACTGGAAAGGGCTTAACTGTATTTCTTTAAATTTTCCTCCAAAAATAGAATTATCAAAAACTCTTTAATGTCTATCCTTGGCTTTTATTATAACACACTATTTGCATTTTAAAATATGGAGTTTTTCTCACTCTGATAACCACACTACAGGAAGCCTGCTGGTATAAACATACTAACATACCACGAGTATAGTCCCTGTGCACCTGTTTGTATCTAGGGAAAAGAAGAAGGTGCTCCCAGAATTCAAACATATGGCGAAGAAAAGTTAGTACCTGAGAGTGTAACTAGTAAGAGTCATCATTATACTATGGATTGAATTAGCAATATGTAAAAGAATCCACCCTAAGACACAGTCTGCATGATGCTGAAGGGACTTGGAAAAGACCCCGTCTCAGCCAGGGTAACCATACTGCCTTTTCCAGTACAGGGATGGGATGGAACGCCATGGGGAACACAGGACTAAAGAAACTTAACTCAGGCACTAGGTTATAATCTATCTCAAACAATGATGTACTATTTGGAAAATGAGACAAACAGCAAGATTCTGGTTGGGTTTTATTCTGAACTGTCTGAAGAAAAAAGAGTCTAATTTGGTGGTCATGAGTATTCTGGTCATTAGGGAGCTGTATTATATTGGAATAGGAACAGTTTGTGTAAATTGAATAAAATACCCCTTAACATTGCTCAGTTTCATCTGTGGTGATTCTGAGTTTATCAAGCAACCTCATGATGTCCGTTTGGTTGTGTGGGTACCTGATGCCAGATGGAGACAAGAGGCTGCCAGGCACCAGAGCGGAGTAGCTCCCTCGTAAATGAACAAACTGCCTATCCAGTTTAAGAATCCATCTCTTTTGAAATGGTAAGTGGAAATTAGTTTCCTTAAAGCCCAATGATTTCTGACAGAACTGATGAAACTAATTTTCTAAACCTGCAAAGGTGAAGGTCACAACTTCCCCTCTGAGGTCTAGCTTGCTTCTCTTAGACATCATTTTTTAAATACAAAACCACTTAGAAGGAAACACAGATTTTGTAATTCCTAAGTATGCTAATCCAACCTACACAGGAAGGCAAATGCCACATTTCATTACTTTAACAAATATTTACTGTACACAGAAATATACTTATATAGGACATGATACATAAGAAGTTCACAGTCTGATGGGAAATAAGACACACAAGCATTCACATCGTATGAAATGTACCTTGACAAAAAGTGGGAACAGGACAGCGTACAGAGCAACTAAATGCCTGGAGACCTTTGTGAATGCTTCACAGAGGAGGTGATATTTAAGCTGGATCTTGGAGATGCGTAAGGGTCGTTGACAACAAGCAAAGAGTACATAGGGGCTATTCCCAGCCTGTGCAGACACGGAGGCTCCAAGAGCATGGCATGTGAGGGAAATGGTGGAAGGCTTATACATCCTGCTATGTAGAGCAGCGGTAGATGGTACCACTTGGAGACAAAACTAGGGCCAAATTGCCACATCTCCTATACTATGATACCTGGAGTCTCCCTATAGGTAACACAGAGCCACTGAAAACTTTAAACATAAGCAACTTCTGATCAGATCTGATTTTAGAAACAACTCTTCGGACACAAAATATATTGGTAACAGGGGCTGCTTCTGCTTTTAAAATTTTGTACCAATTACATGTATTATCTCTCTCCTACACAAACACATATACACTCTCTCTCTCTCTCCATACACAAACAGAAGTAAAGGACTAGATATTGGAAATTCAATTATGAAGCTACTGTGATTGCCCAAGCAGAAATGAAGAAAGTCTGAATTCAGGCAGTGGCAGAAGGAATAGATGAAGAGATAAACAGATGCAACAGGTCTTGGATACAGTGGTGACCGGGTGAGTTGTGATGCCATTAAGAGACAGCAGGGATATAGGAATTAGAAGCAGTTCAAGAAATAGGATGAAAATGAGGACAAGTTCAATTTTGGATATGTGCAATTTGCAGTGCCTATGGCACACTGAGATAGAGACCACTAAAGAAGTGGAAATAAGATCTAGAGTTGTAGAGTATGTCCTAACTGAAAATAGAGATTTGGAGTCACTGTTATATTCAAAAGTATCTGAGACACCAAGAAATAACACACAGAGGGTTAAGAAGAGGGATAAGAAAAAAAGACCAATGTTAAGATCCTGGGTAATCCAACAAATAAGGGGCAAAGTAAAGAATAAGTGAAAGAAATCGAAAAAGATGTCCTGAGGACAGGAAGAGAGCCAAGAACAAGTGATACCCCAGAAGCCAAGAGGAGAAGGAACAGAGTTTCAAGAAGTGGGGAGTTGTGCATAGATCCAAATGCAGCAAAGTGGTTAAGAAGGATGAGTACTACAAAGTCATTCACACTGGCAATTATACATTGACCGATAATGTCAAGAACTGTTCAGTACAGCATAGCTCAAACTGTGGTTGTAGAATGGAATTTTAGGAGAGGGCCTGGTAGGTATTTCTATTATTCCAAATCTTTAAATATTATTGGGTTAGCGTAAATAGAAGTTATCTTGCTTTTTTTTCAATGACTTGCTCAGTAGACTCTTGATATTAAGAAGAAAGACTGGTATATAAATGAATCAAATTTGTCCTAGCAAAATAAGACATGGAGGCGAAAGAAAAAAGAAAGAAGTGTGAAGAGCTTTGTCACATGCTAGCCGGTCTTCCATCTCACACCTGCGGGTCACCCTTGTGATTCTACAAATATAATGAGTGTCTATTAAAAGAAGAAAACTATTTAAGTAGAGAAAAGCCTAAACTCAAAGCTTGAGAGTTGATTTTACCCCAGAAGAACAGCTCAGGTCAAATCAACTTACTTTCAAGTCTAAGGGCATCTGAATCCCTCCCTGAATTCTCAACAGAGAGTACAGGCTCCTCCTCTGTTCCTGTCTCAGAGGGCTCTTCTTCGGCAGCATCCAGTGACTGTGAGTTGTCAAAATATTTCTGTTTGTCATGGCTGTTGTCCAGGGTTTTCTCATGACAATTACCTCAATGACAAGAGACACAGAGACAGCATATTAGAAACATCTCTCTTAGGTAGTCCCATGGCTCAAGGTCTTCAAGTAGCAGGAAGAGCAAAAAGATGACAGTGTCAGTTTTTCTCCAGCAGGACACACCAAAATCAGTGAGCTGGAGCACCTCGAGCCAGATCTTTATTGTGACTCAAGATTTTGCACTGAAGTTTGAGTTTCACCTGCTAGGCCAGCGAAAGAACCAAGTGTTTCGGGGAAAAATTATGACAAGGATCAAGTCCCAAGATCTCATTTCATTTATAATGAATGACTGTGAAATATTTCTTTGAAAGTCAGAAACATCACAAAAAAGTGGTTTTCCTTCTATTTGCCTTTCAAAGGTGAGAAATGACCAATTAGTACCCGAATAAGTCTGGAGATAGATGAACTACAGCAGAGAAATATAATATCCATTCTTGCATCACAGCTTAAAATGAAAGATATAGCAAAAGGCAAAGGATTATAAATTAAAAACCAAGGACTTAAAGAGGGATGGTGGTGGCAGAGAATCCCATGTTTAAGACTGCAATATCACAAAGATGTGGATTTTTTTCTTTTGGAAAACAAATTCTGCTCATTAGAAGATTTACTTTAGTGTAAAAGGTCACATCTGGAATGTAATCACTGTGCTCTCTGTTACTTTCTGGTATATATAGGGAGCCTGACCTCTTGCTACAGTTTTGCCAGTGAGCTGAAGAGCTCTGACTCTATTAGGGATTGTGTGTTTATATGGATAAAGAGCCACTACCCTGCATTACCTGATGACCATTCTCTGGGTAGGGGAATGCGTTACTAGGCTGGTGTGTCTGATGTGGCAGTGATCCGGCCACCTGAGTCGGACTCCTCTTCCTCTCTTATGTTTGATGTGCATCGTCACTGAAGATGCATGCTCAGTGGAAGCCTACCTTTCCTCTCACAGAACAATTCTTCGGGTAAGAGTGTCTAAGTAACTTCCCTCCTTTACCAGAACATTCAAACATGCTCTGCAAGTTTATTTTTAATAGAAAACTGCCTCAAAGAGATGTATGTACCCAATTAAGCTCTTTCTGCAGCAATGGAAGTACAAGAAGTCTCTTTCTGGATTTGAAGATTCCCTTTTAGATTTCATAATTGAGGAAAGCACTTTTCATGCCATTTCTGTTATTGGGCTAGGAAAACCTAATGGACTCAAAACCTTTCCCAACTCATGGAATTTGGAGTAAGGGGACTGCATGCTTAAGGAGTCATTTTTATTTTCCAGTTCTACACTCTCACACATCTGAGGCTACCATATTTAATAAGGTTATATCAGAAACCGAATTTTTTTGTTTCAGAGGAGCTTAGCTCTCAAGCAGCTCATAAGCAACTTGGGAAGACAGTAAATACAAGACAACAAACAATAATGAGGTAGCATACTGCGCAAACTAGGTGCTTCAGAGAATAAGCTTTGAGCAGGTAAAACTTGAATTTTGAGGAATAGGTAGGACTTAAAAACGGGGAACTACAAGGAAGGGAGCCAGTATCTGCTGAGTGCTTTGTATTTTTTCTTCTATTTACCCCTCAAAAATGCCTTGTGAAATAAATGATTTTCCTTTTACAGATAGGGAACGGAGTCTCAGTGAAATTAAGTAACTTGCCTAAGGTCAAACAATAAGTAAGTGGTAGATCTGAGACTTGTCAGTTCTACCCTACTAGAAAGCTTCTTGGCTTTCTACCAGTCAAATGCCACCTTTTTTAGCAGAAAAGAGAAGGTGGCACTGTACGCAGGAAGGGATGATGTGTTGAGCAAAGCAACGCGCACAGGAGTTCTCATTTGTGTTTGGGAGACGATGAGAAACACAGTTTGAGAGATGGAAGGTGTGTGTTGTGGTTGGGTGTGTGTGTGCACCCACTGAAGGCTGACAGGCAAGATGCCATGATCAACGACAGTCGCTGTCTTTCTCCAAATTCTTCCGTGAGAGAAGAGAGGTAGAAGATTGGTTTCCATTTCTGTCTTTACCATCTAGTATGTGCAGGCAAGTATGGGGAAGCTAAGCATAAGAGCATTAAAATAAAGCAGTGACAACAAACAAGTGCACACACCCAACTGACTCAAATTTACTACGAAGAACATCACACTTCCTAGCGACAACTCTTAACTGGGATATAAATAAGCATGACTATTAAAAACACAGGGAAAATAATGATGACAATGATGTTGATGACTTTCAAACATACGTTATTCCCAGTGACTATTCTCTGCTTTCAGCTTTGGTGTTTGCCTCTAAAGCATTTTGCACCTTGACACAGGTTGAGTGAAACAATGTTACAAAAGCAAAGGACAAACCTTTAACACTGGGACCCAGTAAAATTCTGTGTTTTCTGCAGTTGATGACTTCCTCCTCCAACCTCTGCCTCTCTGATTTTTCTCTCCCACTCTCTTCCCATTATAAAAATTTAATTGGTTTCATCTTTTTAAATGTCTGCAATATTTAAAAATGCCTCATAGGTAATTTATAAGATATGATGTGCATAAGATCCTGAAGCTAAAATTAGTCCTCCTGCATGACCTCAAACCCAGACGCCCTCTTGAAGCAAGCCTTGTGCATTCTAAGAATGTCTTGTCCTCCAACTCAGGAAACTGGGGCCAACATCTCAGAGAGAGAAGGCAGAAGAGGGGATTAGGGAGAACTGGGAATAAAAAGGAATAAGAGGGGCGCCTGGGTGGCTCGGTTGGGCGACTGCCTTCGGCTCAGGTCATGATCCCAGGGTCCTGGGATCGAGTCCCGCATCGGGCTCCCTGCTCGGCGGGGAGCCTGCTTCTCCCTCTGACCCTCCCCCCTCTCATGTTCTCTCTCTCTTGCTCTCTCATTCTCACTCTCTCAAATAAAT
>NC_138379.1:15746469-15781731 GCF_054177405.1 Leptonychotes weddellii
GTTAGCCTGGTGATGGGTATTAAAGAGGGCACGTTCTGCATGGAGCACTGGGTGTTATGCACAAACAATGAATCATGGAACACTACATCAAAAACTAATGATGTGATGTATGGTGATTAACATAACAATAAAAAATAAAAAAACCTATGGGCCTATTATAGGTCAATTACCCCTGAATAAAACTCAAAATGGGAAAAATTAAAAAAAAAAGAATAAGAAGTTTACGTTATAGTATTTGTTGCAAGTAGGAAGAATCAAAATGATCAAGTAGAAGCTACATGCTTTAAGGAGTCACTTTCATTTTCATTAACAAGTTAGAACGGTTAATATAATAGGCTGACAGTTAAAGACAGACTGGTTCAGTGTTCTGTTGTGATTTACATAATTATCTAGGCTAATAATAAAAAGTCACATTGCTTATGTTTTAAATTGCTCCTTTCAGTTGTCTGAAGGAGAACTGAGGCACTTCAGAAAGAAGGAAAGTTTCTGTTCTTTGGGCTACAGTATAGATCTACTCTAGCTCAAAGGGGAACTGAAAAAAGTTGCCTACATGGAAAAAAAATGTCACTTGTCTTCCCGGCAGAGGTGGAGATGATGTCCGCTTTAAAGAAATACAAGAAAACGTTGGAGAAAGAAAAATGGAAAGATACATAAGAAGTAACAAGTCATCTTCCATGCGTACGACTATTATTTTTTGCTGATGCAGAAATGAGGAGATTCTGTGTCTGAGACTAACCTTGAGAGGTACGACTTCTTTTTTTTTTTTTAAGGAACTACATGATTTAAATGAAATGCTATAGATGACAAGGTCCCAAGTGAAAATGGAAACACTTTTCTGTGCTTAATGCTCTATACTTGCTTGCAAAGCATTTAGCATCTAATTCAAATCCTGACAGTTTGGTTTTTCTTGGAAGTAGGTGACTACACAGCAAAACCAACTAAGCATAAAACTCCAGGTAGGGTATTTCTGATTCTGGAATTGTTATGAGATCTTAGACATATCAACATTCTTTTCTGTGGCTAGAGTATAGCCTGTATAAACTGAATTATTAATATTAACCTATCCTACAAGGGTGTTCTGAAAAACAACTACATATTTAATTTATCTTGTCAAAGCATTAAATCTCCTAAGGCAAAGGCACAATTTATCCTGTGGCTAAACAGGTTTTCAGAGTAAACTAAATTCTCAGGAACTCCTATCATTACTAAGGGCTAAGGAAATCTCCTATTTTCTCATAATTCTGTTTACAGAGGTCCCAGAAGAATACTTATTTTCTAGAATTGGGTAACCACTTACTCTTTAAAAAGAATGCTTACCTTCTGAATCTCATAAATTGGCAAGACATTCTTGGTTGGGTACTTTAGGATCCTTTAGGATTAGTTATAACAAAGAAATGCCACAAATAAATTGAGAGGCATCAGAACTTTGAAAGAGCCAAGTAACTAACTAGTGCTAGTCAAGCAGAACCAATGAAGGCTCATGTAGTTCTGTTACGCTTAGAGCATAGTGGCTAAGAGCTCAGATGAGCCGGACTAAACAAGTTCCAATCCTATTTCTACTACTTTCTAGCTGTATACAGCAGGGCAAGTTTACTCTTTTTGTGTATCAGTTTCTTCATCTGCAAATTGAGCTTCATGATAGTGTCCACTTCACGGAGTTGCTAAGATTCAGTGTAAGAAGTGAGACCATGGCCTAGCACACGGTGAGCTATTAACTGCTGTCTCTCCGAAAAGCTGCAAAGGAATAAATTATCCCAACCTCATCTCTTTCACCAAGGCCTTCAAGCTACAGCCTAACTCGGTCTCTGCTATAAGCAACTGGCTCTGGAGTCACCAAGGGATCTGCGTAATTTCAACTGCCAACGTACGTGCGTGCGTGCGTGTGTGATGATGAAGGCAGTACAGAGCTCACTTCTACCGGGCTTTTAAAAGAAAATGGCAATTAATTGAATCCTTAGCACACTTAGAAATTTGCCTCAGTCTGCTCTGTGCTTTCTGAATTCGAGGCCTTACAATATGAAAACAGACCACAGATCCTCTGTTCAGTTAAATTTACCTCTCTGCACCCCACAATGCGTGTTATGTTGTGACGTATTAAAGAAGGCTTGCTCCAGTCTTCGCCCGAATTTTTCTTGCTCGAACATACTTTTCCCCCATACAATAAATAAGTGTAATACTCCTATGCTTCCTATTATATAATGATTTTTTCTAAGACATAAATAACTGATTTATAATGGGAACTAGAATTTGAATTTTATGTTGCTGAAGGCAAAGTAACAGATGTTAGAAAAATGGCCTTTGTGAACAGTGGAATATTCTAAAGATATTCCTACTCTCCCTGCTCTAACAGGATCATATTATACTCTAAAGTCTCCTTTCTTATGCTTATAAGAAAAGTTACCTTACAGGAGGCATTGTGGTACATTCAACTAAATATAAGGTACCTGGATGGAAAATACAGGTAACACTGTCCCCTTTAGACATGAGTGTTTTATAGTATTTGTCTTTCTCCTTATCTTTCTACTCAACTGCACTCAAATTATGCAGCTATATAATCTTTTTTTTCTGTATACAGGTAACACTGTGAATGTTTTATTATAATTTGAGATACCTCGTAACTTCACAATATTTATTTCCCTAGTTAAGATAATCTTTTAGAAAAGGCAGTAAAATAAATCATGATGTGAACAGAAGTATATCTTTCAGTTGCTCACCATGCTATGCAAAATTACTTTAAAATATTAGCAGGAAATGTTAACTGTGGGTGATAGGTGGGGCTTGGTACAACACAAAGTAATAAGTCTATCTGACGAAGAAAGAAACCTTTCTGGAAACAGGTGTCTTTATGATTTCCACCTCCAGAGGTTGTGACAGAGTTCGTGTAGACCTGGTTCCAAGAACATTCCATGGGTATGAATTTAAACCCGGCCTTAGCTGCAGCCTTTCCGTATACACTTGAGCAAATCAACTTACGTCTCTGTGTCTAGATTCTTTATCTGAAATGAGAGGACTCCTGGGACACAGCATAGTGACCACTGTGAAGAGGGGCACTCAGAGCTGCCTGGATCTGAGACAGCAGGGAGGCAGCCTCACCTCCTTTGCCCTGTGCTGCGTTCTACTTAGGAAAGACAAGAGAAATCATTTCAACAGAAGTATTGGCTCCTTAGACTTGTTCTCATTCAGCAATTACTGCCAAATGAAATTCTTTGCAGGAGGTTTAAAGTAATGGTTATGTACTGACTGACCTGAAATGTGCAACGCCAGATAGAAACAGACCATATTAAAGACTTGAAATCAGCAACTTCAGAATTACAGAGGCTTTCCCTACGGGTGAGGTGCATGAGTCAGAAGCAAGTTCAAAAAAGAAAAACTAAGAAAAGTCTGTGACCTCAAATACAAGTGTGTGTGTGTGTGTGTGTGTGTGTGTGTTTTCCTTTTACTACATATTACAGGTCTGAACTCTATGCTGGGGACCACTTGGTCCACATATGGGAGGGCAGTCTGCTTTGCCCAAGGATTAAGAGCTGCACCGGTTTCTGTAGACTTCTATTCCTGGCCTCCGTTTAGAGGAGAACAATGAGAGCTGGGTGTTAAATCTGTCTTCCCACGTGGCCTTCTCTTAAGTGACTGCGGCAGAGAGGGCAAAGTCAGCCGGCTGAGACACAGACACCATAACCTGTGGTCTGTGGAAGAAATGACTCCAGTGATGGAATCCACACTCTCGGCAGCTGCTGTTTCCCCTAGAAATGTGAAAGATCAGGTGCGATCTCTAAACAAGGGAATTCAAACATTCACCAGAAATTCACTGTGGAAGATTCTCCCCTGCAGAACGTATACTGAAGAAGAAAGCAAGTCAACTGCCGCAGCTGCTAGTAGGACTGCTCTAGTCTTAGTAGTAGTCATTGCCACAGTATTGAACCGAAATCTCTGGTTTCGCTCGGCCGAGGCAAATTTGTTTCAAGCAAGTGTTCTGGGGAAACAAACCCAACAGGTTTTCTCTGACTTACTGCTTCACCCATAAATGATAGCTTTTCCACAAGGGTCAACAAGGACACTTGTTTGTAACTTTCGTTAACAACAGTGCATACAGGGAGTGAGAGAACGCGGGCTATGAGACACGTCAGCTTCTAGTGGACAAGAGAGACAATATGATTCCTTTCGTCTTCTCCCTCCTATGGTGTGGGAGCCGCAGACCTTAAAAGAAGATCTGTATCTATATATGGATATCGAGTGGGGGTTTGGGGTAAAGCATTCTGGGTAAACACAAGTTAATTACTCTTTATTACTCTCAGTAGTTCAAACTTGAAATATCATCAGCTACTTTGCCATTTAAGTACATTCTATGTGCTAAATAATGGGGGGGTGGGTGCAGAATGCATGGTGGGCCAGAGTATGAAAATGAAAAAAGGACTGGTTCCTGCTCTCAATGAACTGAAGAAGTCTTGTAGGAGAGTTGTGTCTCATACACAAATAACTATAATGGCAAGACACGGGAGCTGAAGGAGAGGAACAGGTAGAATGATTAGTTACAGATTACTTATAATTAAGGGGTTGGGTAAGGCATATGGCAGAATTGGGCCTTGAAGGATGGGTAAGATTAGGATTTTTGTACAGGGGAAGGGCATGATGGAGGGTGAGGAGGAGGAGCTGCAGAAAACAACATGAGCAAACACAGGGATCCAGGAAAGTGGGATGCGTGTAGTAACCAAAACAGGCTATCCACAGTATCATCCTTGTGTATTACGGTTTGTTACCATTTCCACTGACTATGATATTAAAGTTTTTATGTGGTCAGTGAACTTAAATTCAGCACACCTATTTGAGTCAACCACACACACTTGAGTTGGTTTCACTCAATTCTTAATACTTAGAATAAGCCTACAAACAGGTGGTAGGGGAAGAGGCTTAGATTTCCTAGCTACACAACCTTGGGTGTTTATCATTTGCCTCTCCTTTCTCCTGCTGCAAGTGAATAGTCATCTGCTGATGTCAAGGAAAGGAATCTAGCAGGAAAATCAATAGACCTTAACTCTGGTCCTCTTCCTCAAAATACAAATGGAACCACAGAGATACACATAGGGGGGAAGGGACCTACCATCAGAAGCACTTGTTGGGCATATCAGGCTTACCTTTTTTTCCTATTGCAAGGGTATTATGCTAGGTCAAGGCTAATAAAATCTCAAAGGCTACTTGGTCTTTTTTTTTTATTCCTCAGGGTAAGTGACTTATAAGGATGTCTTTAAATGAGAACTCAAGACCCTACTTATTCTAGAATCGATAAGGACTTGAACCTAGTAATATCTCATAGGACTCAGATGTGAAAACAAAGAGCATTAGCAATTGTCCTTTTCACTGATATGGGTAGTGAGCATGGTATTTAAACCAAGGTCATTTTTTTTAAAAAGGCCACTTAAGTCTCTCTACCATAGAACATTTTAAGGAGGGCCTTATGGATTTCAGAAACAAAGTTTCCTAGTTGCCTGACTGCAGACACCACTTCGTGTGTAAGGGATTAAGACAAGCACTTTGATTAGAGCATATCTAACTCTAAGTATACACAGCCAAGGCACTAAATCAAGTAAAAAGCATAGAGAAATTAATGGTGCCATCACACTTTTTCCTTTTGCTTTATGTCACCAAATGAAAGCCACCTGGAGGCATTCACCTGGGCGGCCACTTTGCACATAACACGGTTTCTAAGACCTTACTCTTTTCCAATTTTTAACATTTATGCTTTTTAGGCAGTGAGAGAGGTGGCGAATTGTTGAATTTTTTGGTTCATGTTAGGTTTTTCCATAGCTATACTTCACATTGTCACGGGAAACATGGCTATGCTATTCAGGTGCAGCAGGAAGAGGAACATTTGATCAACACCTGGTACATTATCAACTGCTAGTGACCTCCAGCTCTTTTTCCTGAAATTTGATATGCTCGTTATTTTTTTATAATAACCACTTCGGATATGTGATATGACTGGGTTATTAATCAATGCCTGATAGCTAAAGTGGTTTAAATTGCTTTGAGTTTGGCAAATTTTGAATGGCAAATCTATGCTTGTTGTTATAAAAAGCAATTAAGTGAGAAAGACAAATCCAAAGCTGTGATCTTTTCAATAGCTATGAAATATGATTTAAATTTCTCCTGCACTTTCAAGATCATAACCAAATAAAACCTTGGTGACTAAGAAAAAGTAAGAGATTACTGAAATTTTCTTGGTCAAAAGAGCACAGTAGTTTAGCATGAAATACATTTGACTACTAGTAATAACAACACTAGAAGAAAAAAGGGGGCGAAAAAAGCCAGCATTCCATGTACACATATAGATAGGCTGAGGATAGCCAGGTATCCTCAGTCATATGTATTTTAAAACTAACGTTCTTTTGTAGTGATTATCAGGTTCAACTGCTTTACTTCCATCAGGCCATGAAACTGAGTAGAAATCATTCAATGATTAAATTTGTAAAGGGGTTTAAAGACTTAGTGCTCATTGTGTTAAACAAAAATTTCAAAACTGGGAATTCACTTCCACTAGTTGGCTCACAGCACACATAAAGAACTTACTGAGGCACAAATCACTTAAAAAAAAAAAAAAAAAGGAGTTCAGGACGCCTGGGTGGCTCAGTCAGTTAAGCGTCTGCCTTCGGCTCAGGTCATGATCCCTGGGTCCTGGGATTGAGTCCTGCATCGGGCTCCTTGCTCAGCAGGGAGTCTGCCTCTCCTTCTGCCTGCTGCTCCCCCTGCTTGTGCTCTCTCTCTCTCACTCTAACAAATAAATAAAATCTTAAAAAAAAAAAAGAGTTCATTCTACCAACGTAGACTGGACTTCCTGTGTGTGTGTGTGTGTGTGTGTGTGTATGTGTGAGTTCTGTAATCAGAATAATCTTTGTGAATGGGGAAGAGTCATGCAAATGCTTGCTATATGAGATGGCAAAATATCTCTAAAAACATCAGCAACAATGAATGGAAGTTGAAATTTAAAAAGAAAGACAGCAACCAATGAACTTGCCTAAATTATAGAATTAGCTGCCTTCAGTTCTAATCAGGAGACTGATCTACAACTGCAGTGACAAACCATATTAAAAATATCTTGTTCAATAATTAATGAGGGCTAGATTAAACAGACCCCATCTTGCTCATCCTTCTTATTTTCTTGTAGGTGTACAATCACTTTATCCATAGTGGTATGAGGGTAGGAAATCACAGTAAGCTCCTGATGTACAATGGAGCCTACATACAAAGAAAGATGTCCAAATGTAACTTCCCAACCCTATCTGTAGATAAGTGGTCATAAAATATGATTACTGATGCCATCCAGTGGGTATCCCCAAACTACACACAGAGCAGAAAGGAGGCAGAACCGTGTCCTAAACCTAATTTAGTTCCCAAAAATATAACTGACTTCCTTTTGGAGACTCAAGATAGTAACCCTAATACTAGTGGAGACCATTTGCACACCTCAAGTGTTAAGCTCTGTAATTCAGAGATATTACAAATTTATTTTTAGGTCAGTGAATAAAAGTATTCCATAACTGAGTAACAGCCTCCAGTACCATCCCGTCCTCACTGACGTCAAGCAGTGCTACGGAAAGGTCTGTAGTGACAGCTCAGTTGCTACCCTGAGTCTCGGTCCTCCTGGAGCATCACAGACAAGGCTGCACTGATTCAGTTCCAACAGACCATTGAGAGTGAATAAAATCACTCGCTCTGTGTATACCACATGCTGAGGCTTGGAATACCCTCCTGATAAATGCCCTCTTGCTTCGCTTACCTGGCAAAATTTTCTATTTTATTTCAAACATAGTTACTTTTTCAGTATTTCTAACAGGTGAATTTAAAAAATCTTCCTTATTTGTATCCTATTATTAATACTTTTCTAAAAAATGTTTCTTGGGGCGCCGGGTGGCTCAGTCGTTAAGCGTCTGCCTTTGGCTCAGGTCATGATCCCAGGGTCCTGGGATCGAGCCCCGCATCGGGCTCCCTGCTCAGCGCGAAGCCTGCTTCTCCCTCTCCCACTCCCCCTGCTTGTGTTCCCTCTCTCGCTGTGTCTCTCTCTGTGTCAAATAAGTAAAATCTTTAAAAATAATAAAAATAAAAAATGTTTCTTGGTATCATTATCTACTTGCTTTAAAGTTATTTTAGTCACTGAGTGACAGGCTGAAACATGAGTTACAGTTTAGAAACTATGCCAATAGCTCTGAAAGTAAGAGCTCATTTTAACACTTCTATTATCCTCAGCTTTATTTTTGTTTTAGTGTAGCTATCTCCCCATTTGACAGAAAATACTTTTGATAAAATGAAGTCACCAGGGGCACCTGGGTGGCTCAGTCGTTAAGCGTCTGCCTTCGGCTCAGGTCATGGTCCCAGAGTCCTGGGATCGAGCCCTGCATCGGGCTCCCTGCTCTGTGGGAGGCCTGCTTCTCCCTCTCCCACTCCCTCTGCTTGTGTTCCCTCTCTCCCTGTCTCTCTCTGTCAAATAAATAAATAAAATCTTTAAAAAAAAAAAAAAATGAAGTCACCAATGACTTTCTAAATTGTTAAGCCCAGAGCATTCCACACTATTCATCTGCCAACTACGGCCGTGATTTTTCCGTAGGAACCAGCACCATTGTTTACGTGTTTTTCTTCAAACGGATTCACTGTTTAATCTTAGATTATGTTAAAAGGGGAAATCAGTATCATTTTTCATAAATCACAGGTTTATACATTTTTATAGTTATACATTTTTCCTAATGCCCATCAGAATAAACCATAAGTATTAAAATTACTTTAAAATTTTTTTAAAATACTAAAATTATTAAAAAATGTTAACCTAAGTCCCACCTGAAAGCTGGTGCACCTCTAGTCATACCTGAGCCATACTTGGGGAACCAACACAGAGCAGACTACTACTGATTCCTTCTTCCTTCTCAAACCCTCTGTTCTTCTGACCTTCAGGATCTAGCTCCCCCTTGGCTTCCCAATACCCCTCCAACTCCTTCACTGGCTCTGCTCCTTAAATACTAGTATTTTCTAGGATTCCAACCTGGGCCTTTTCTTCTCACCTTGCACATTCTCTCTGACAACGCCAGAGGCATCTCTAAAAGAACATGTCTATCACTGAACTTATTCTCCAGTCTTACATCAATGCATAAACGGTTTCTTTTCCATATTCTCTCTCTTAATTAATGACATTGACATTTATGCAGTTACCAAAGTTAGAAACTTCTCTGGTCAACTCACATTCTGAGTCCACTGTTTTCAGCCTTTCCTGTCTCAACGTTATCCACAACACCCTCTGCCTCTCTTCACTCTGATCTGAAACTGGCCTCTCTTTTCACTGAGAAGCAATCAAAAGTCCACATCTATACCTATATATTGTCCCTGCTCCTATCTCAAGACAACCCCTACCTTACATTTGTGCCTCAGATGCCATCCCCCTATCTATTCAAGAACTTTGCTTCTATAATTAGCTTCTTTCTTTTTTGCATCTTTAATTTCTCTTTCTTTACTGGATCAGTCCTATGCAAACATACTGCAAAATTTTCTATTTTTGGAACAAAATTTATCTTTAATCCCACATCCCTCGCTAACTTCCATCCCATTTTCTGCTTCTCATTATAGCAAAATTCCGTGAAACAGTTGCTAGCCATCTCCACAAATGTCCTTCACAACCCATTTCATACAAACTTTTAGAAGACTGCCAACAACCTCCATGTTCCTAAATCCAATGGCTTATTCTCTGTCCATCTAACTCAACGTCTTATGATGCATCCGTTGGTGCAACAATAACGATACAATCGATCACTGCTCAAAACATTTTTTTCATTTCTGGGACAAAATACTTGCCTGATGTTCCTACTGTCTAGCTGGCTGTTCCTTTATTGTTCTTTCTCTTCTCAACCTCCTAATGTTGACTGGAATGCCCTAGTAATTCATTGTTGACCTACTTTCCTTTTTATACTAACCACTGAGGAAACTTCATCCAAGCTCATGATTTAAAACACCACTCCTAAGCCCATGGCTCACAGATTTTCATCTCTAGCCTGGGACTCTTCTCTGACCATCAGGACACTCATATATCTAACTGCCTCCCTAACACTTGCACTGAAACATTTAATAAGCAATACAAACTTAACATTTACAAAGACAAACTTGTTTTTCTCCCTAGACCTGCTTCTCCCTCAGACTTTCCTATCTCATTTAACAGCACCAATGGTGATTACAAATCTCATTAAATAGCACCAGTTGCTTAGGTCCCAAATTTAGGAGTTACCCATGAACTCTCTTTCCTTCATTTCCCACATTTCCTCTGGTAGTGTCTTGCTGGTTCTATTTTCAAAAATGCACCCCAAATACAATGACGGCTTCTCACCTTCAACTCTTTCACCTATATTTTTGCAACAGCATCCTAATTGGTCTTCCTGCTTCTGCCCTTACCCTATCACAATCTATTTTCAATAGAGCAGCTAGAGGAAACCTGCTAATATGTAAACCAGATCATTTTTCTTATCTGCTCAAAACCTTCCAAATCATACATCTTTCTCTTGGAATAAGAGCCCAAATTATTAGAATGGTCTGCAAGGCAGTAAAGATATGGTTCTATCTTCCTCCCATTCATCTCTGTTTTCATCTCTTCTAAGTCCACTGCAACCATACACGCCTTCTTGCTGTTCCTTGCAAAAGCACTTGCAACAACTATTCTCTCTGCCTGAAATGCTCTTATGCTATATGTCTGCATGGCCTAAACCCTCACCTCCTTCAAGTCTTTGCTCAAATGTCACTTTCTCAGTGGGACCTCTTTGAACAATCCAGTTTGAATCTCATCTGACTTCCTGCTTTATTTTCCCTTTAGCACTATCTTCTAACATACTAAATAACTTCTTTATTATATTTATCATCTGCTCTCTGTTTCTCTCCACTAGAATGAAGGTCCATAAGACCTGGATTTTTTGTTTGTTTGTTTGGTTTCCAGTTCCTACAATAGTGCCTGGCAGACAAGAGGTAATAGTTGGATGAATGAATAACTAAGCCATACTCAGTTTCCTTTATTTAAAAGAAAACATTCTGTTGCTTTGGAAGGTTATATCCACCATCAAATTTTACTTTTTTCTTAAATATTATTTGGACGGGTTAACAATCTATAATAACTGGAGGATAGCTGTGGAAAGATCTTAGGCAGGGGCCAATAGGCTCATTCCTCAAAGGAAAAAAATTTCAAAAAGTTCACATCAAAAACCAGAATATATTTAAAAACTAAAATGAATAATCTTATATTTAATGTCTTTCAGAGGCTGAAGTGTAAAAAGCCACTGGCTATCTGAATTTCACTTACTGTCCTAAGTTCTTATGAAAACCGAAGGTAACCGCTCTGTTCATGAAAGCTAAACGCTGGGAATCCCAAAAGATAAATGCTACCTACTGAGATAATAATGCAAGTACAGCCACCAGATCTGTGTACAGTCCCAGGCTATGTGGCAATCTAATGACGCAACATTCAGAGGAGACAAAGGTGACAAGCTAAACTGAAAGGGACTGTTTTAGGTGTGCCTTTAGGGTTATGACTGCCCCTCATAATCTAGTTCAGGTTCATGTTTTATACAGGGATGTATGTATCTCTTTTCAGTGATGACATAAAAAGTCAGTGATTATACCACTTTCGCGAAAAATGTCTCAAGAATCCACAAGTATGAATTATTTTAATCATAGCAGTGGAATAGGTTATGACTTGTTGGGAGTAACAGAATTATGCACAGGAACCACACCAGCCTTGGAAGGCAGAGGACTCAGATTTCAGTCTCGGCTCTACCACCGAGTGACACTCGACTTGAATAACTCATAATCTTTGCTTCTAAATTCATAAAAAGGGCTCTTTACTTATTCCCCCTCTACCACATAGATATTTGTCAAAGGATAATTTGTTAACCAAATAATTAAAGCCATTTTTAGTAAAGAAATATAAAAATCTAAACACATTATATACAGAGTTACATTTGGCTTTGTTGCAGGATATGCTTGCATTTTAGGATTTTGAAACCTGTAGTAAATGAACCAAAGTTTTAATTCTTCTTACAGAAATAAATGGAGGGAAGCTAACTAGTAGCATATTAAAAATGCTATAAAAACTGGATCTTTAAGACTGTATCTTGTTTTTTAAAGCAGACATCTTCATTAATTTTTATGAAGAATGTCATAAAGCAAAGGTCCTTAATTGCAGGTAGCATATGCTGGATAGTCCACAGGAGGGCAGCAAAATGCAAGATTTCTTTTTCTTCAAAATCTAAACTCCAGGTAAAATTGTTTTCAGCTACAAGTTATAAATCTACAGAAATTAAGGTTGAAGAGCATAGACTAAAACCATAGGTAATGACCAAATTATAAAAGAAGATATGATTTAGGTAAGTAAAATTATTAGGTAGAAGAAATTTTTTTCTCTAGTGGTGAAAGCCTTCACATACATATTATAGAAAAACCTGCATAAAATTCTAAGCATACCTAAATATTAAAGTCCGAGTTCTACTATACAACATTTATCCATCATTTCTAAAGATCTGGGTCAATATTTTTAAGTTGGCATGTGTCTTAGTGAATTATGAAAAGACCAGAGAAATACTGGGTTAGAAGCTTAATTATATTCAGCAAATACCAATGCCATTGTCAGTGGCATACCTGTAAGCATCTCATGTAAATGAAGTCTAATAAATACGACCTGCCATTGGTCTGATGTTTTCTAACAAAAGAAAAAGAAAAAGAATACTGGATGAAAAATAAAGTAAAACTATACATATCAGAGACATAATAATAAAATAATCTAGACTGATTAAATGGTAGAAAAGTACCTTTACTAGATATAACTGATTTGCAAATTAGTGAAGTTGAAGGAAAAAGTACTTCGAAAATATTTTGGAGTAATAAATGCTTGGAAAATCCACTACAGGTATTTCTGGACTTCTCTACAGGTTCAATATTTAATCATTCTGCTTATATTGTAATTAAAATTTATTTTCCATTTTTGGTCCTTAGTTATTACTTCATGAAGTTTTATTCTTTCTGACACGTTTATTCTTTCCAATTAAAAAGGAAAGTCCTTATTTTAGTGTTGAGCACTGAAAAGAACTTACTTATACTCGAAAGCACTGAGTTTATTTAACAGATTCCATTTTACTTTAAAAAGGGCCAAGTATGTTGTTACTGAAGAATGGGTTTGTTAAAGTGGCACATGCAGTTCTATTTAAGTTAAATCAAATTGTAAAATAACAAACCAATAAATGTGGTAAAACAGCATGTATGTCAAAACTGGTCTTCTCATTTTAATCAAAACTGAAAGTGCTAGCTTCCCTTTTAATAGTCAACTCAAGAGTAGACAATTTAAAAATCAATCTATTAAGTTTTCCTTCCCAGCATCCTTGAAATTGGGGTGCT
The DNA here is from genome assembly GCF_054177405.1 of Leptonychotes weddellii. Classification (NCBI taxonomy): domain Eukaryota; kingdom Metazoa; phylum Chordata; class Mammalia; order Carnivora; family Phocidae; genus Leptonychotes; species Leptonychotes weddellii. The sequence goes on from NC_138379.1 coordinate 15,759,868, forward strand.
GATATAAAACTACCTATAAAAGAGAAGAATTTATTAAAAGCTATTCAAAGGAGAGAGAAAGAGATGATGTCAAGTACTTGCTATATAAGAATATACACACCTAACACATGGCAGTCAATAAAAGTTTGGAAAAACTGTCAGGTAAGTAAGTATGCATTGACACATTTTTCAGCTATAAAGCCTTTACAAGTGGAAACATTTTGTAAGCATAGTGATTATGTATTTTTAAGTTGAATGAAGTTGCATTACCTGTGCAAACATTCCAAGAAACACACACTGAAAGTGTGTGAAAAATTCCATGATTACATATGAAAAGCAATAAAATACTTGCTTATGTTAACACACTGCCTATGCCTACAATTTTAGCATTAAATTCATATTACCCAAGAGATTATACTGTTACAGTTGCTATAAAAATAGTTACTAACATGGATCTTTAAGGAAAATTTGTTGAAAATTAACAATAATGGTCAGAAAACTATTAAAGAAATGTTTTCTAAGAGTAATTAGCTATTTTTGATCTTGAAGAAAAGCTTATCTGTAAAGCTTTTAAATGGTAGCTTTTCAAACAGACTTTCATAAGAGAATGACTTAGGTTGGGATGCGGTGGGTAAGGGCAGCTGAAATTCTTCTCTAATAAAAATCAACATGAATTCCTTGATTACTATATGGAAAAAGAATCATAAGCCTTGTTGATATCTTGAAAACTTCCTACTGTCATAATAAACACTTTAGACAATGTGTCAGACATGCAGGATAACTTATGAAGCTTATTTCAATATTGCAAAAATGAAAAAGCAAAAGGCAGACAATCATCTGAAGGTACAGAAATGCCAATCATTATTCAGAGGTTTTTCTCTCTTTTTCCTCAACCATTTAGTAAAGCTCAGAGATAGAGGAGATGAAACTGGGTTTTCAAATATAAGAAGTTCATGGTGCCTGTGGAGATACTTGTTGCTTTGAAGTTTCAGCTTTTCAAAGCTGGAACTCAGCAAAGCAACTGTGAATGTACAGGACTCCTGTGGAAACAGTAATGCAAAAACACTGTCAAAGAAAAAATCAATACAGAAATGAACTCAGTATTGTCAATGAAGTTGTAAACTTAGAAAATGCTATAGCATACATTTCCATTAGGGGGCACCAGTATTTAGCAGATGGTGGGATTCTCTCCTCAAGTAATTAATTGCAACATAAAAGGGGCTAAATTAAAAAAAAAATTATTAATGAGCTCTCTCTGAAACAACTAAAAAAAGTATTCCCTCTTCCCAAGTCAAATTATTTTCTTTTTTGTATTAGATCGAGTAATAATATCTGTGGGATACCTGGACAACTAAATACTAAGATACTACAACTTTGTAAATTTGTTTCAGGTTATTAGTTTCCTGGGTTAGTTGAAATTATGCTCTGGGGAAAAAGTTCAAGACAACTGAATTCCTTCTCTTGACATGAGTGACATAAAATAATAATAAATTTCAAGAAACTGAAATCCTAAGCAAAAACATGTAAAGTAATATTAACGAAAAGGCTTTTTAGAAGAGGATCACTATATACATACAAAACTCTTCTTTCCAATAACAGGAAAGAGGCGAGGAAGATGATAGCAGGTAAAAAATACAAGAGACTCTATAATAAAAGCAGCTCATTGAAAAAAGTGAAGTTCTGTTTACAAGGCTATTGTCAGGTAATCTAAGGAATTTAAGAGACCCCAACATATTTTCTGGAATTAAGTAAGAAGATAAAGATCCATAACTTGCTAACATAATAAAATAAAATTTAAAAAAATCCATAACTTGCACCACTAAGGTCAAACTATTTTGTATTTATTACAAATTTCTAATGGCTTACTTTTATCCAACACCTATCATGTGATAAGGATCTTATTTAATCCTACCAACAAGTCTATGGGACAGATTTTCCCTTTCATTTTATAGATGAGGACAGAAGTTACTTTACAGGGATCAGATACACAGTAATGGCAGAGCTAAGGCTCAAACATGAGTCTGCAGGACTCTGTTGCATCGCTGAATTACGCACCGTTGCATTGCTAACACATTGTCTTAGGCCTTCAGCATTCATGCAAGAACTCTAGTTTAGATCCTCTGTGGATCAGTACTGACCCACACCTGAGCTATGGAGTTATGCTTCTACTAGATTTTTGGTTCCTTCACTAAAAAATTGGGCTCTGACACTTAAAAATGTAAGCACTACTTACTGCTGGTCATTTCATTAGGATCTTAAGGTAGTCTAGTACAGTGAATCTGGAAAACCAGTTTAAGGGATTTTTTTTTTCTTTAAGTGAAGGAGATGGACTGATAGTGGTCTGCTTGAATATTACAATCTGACCTGAACATTAACAAAGCACCCACAGTGTGTTCTACAACATCAAAGTTCTGAGGGTCCACATATATGTAAACCTCACCTCTCATAACTCAAATCAAACTTTTTTTATTCTTGTAGTGAAAGTTAAATAAGTAAACATAATGGACCCCTTATGGAATTCTAACTGATGAATTTATAATAGTTATAATAGTTCAGATAGATACTAACTCAAATATTTTTTTTACCCAGATGGACACATTTATGCACATTCATATATATATATATATATATATATATATATATATATATATATATGTACTGGTGCCTGTGGGAGAAAGTGGAAGAATGAAAGAAGATACCCCTTAATGTCAGGAGACTACTTTAAAGTAAGTGCAGTCAAGCTCTGGATCATCTTCACTGAAAGGCTAGGAGTATATTTCAGTGAATGAGGATCAAATCTTCAAATGCTTCAAATCTTATTGCAGATTATCTTTAGGGACAGAAAATATATCCTTTACCATTAATATTGGTCATTAAAAAACATCACAGATTTTGGGGTGAGAAAAAAATCTTACAGTCTATCAATCTCAGTTGAATCTACTTTAGTCAGCCTTTTTTCAACTAGGGTTCTAGGAGAGAATTAAGTACAATACCCTAAGGCATCTATATATAAGTAATGATTAATTTCCTTCCTATGTATCTAGAATTATACTAGTGATGTAAAATCCCTGGGAAAAACTGAGAAAAATCATTTTCTGTGTTCTGTTGATCAGAATAGGAACCCTGGTTGAGCTCATTATTTTGCCAGCATTTAACAGCTGCTTACCACTGCAAACAGAAGAGGTGATGTTGTATAGAAAAGGATAAAACTGCATACAGCGTATCAATTTCAGGCTGTTTTCACATTCTGGGCATTTGGTAGTTAATTTCAAAGCCTGTCTAAAGGCCTCAAGTGCCCCACTGATATTCTTCAGAGCAAGATAAGCATTTCCCAGGCTCAAAAAGGTCAGGGGCTGAAAAGAAAAAGAAAAAAAAAATCAGAAAAATGTTAGTGAATTAATATTTCCTGAGAGTTACAAAACTTTTAAAGTATATGTCCTTTGGCTTCTTTTAGGTTATCCCATATAAGTTAATGGCGAACTGTCCATTTTATCTACATCAGCCAATTCTACACTGTAACCGATATAAATTTATATTTTACCTTTTTACTAAAATAAAATATAAAGTGTGTAATATACACTAGTCTTAAGTGTACAGCTCAGTGAATTTTTATATGTGTATATATCCCTGTAACCACCTCTCATCTCAAGATATAAAACATTTAGAGTGTTTCTAACACCCCAAAAGATTCCCTTGGGTAACCCAACCCCAATCTCAGATGTAACTAGTGTTGTTATGTTAGCTCTACCTGTCCTTAAATTACATATAAATGTAATCAAACAGCATGTTCCCTTCCATGTATATATAAACTGTACCCTTTTGTAGATTCTTTCACTCAGTACAATATCTAAGGTTTAAGAAACTGAATGTTTTTTGTGCATCAGTAATTTATTTATTTTTTTTAAATTAATGTGTAATGTCTACCATGTGAATCCACACAGTTTGTTTATCCATTCTCCTACTGATACGCATTTGGACTGTTGCCAGTTTTGGGCTATTATGAATAAAGCTACTGTGAACATTCTTTTTTTTTTTTATTTTAAAGATTTTATTTATTTATTTATTTGAGAGAGAGAGCATGAGAGCGGGGAGGGTCAGGGGGAGCAGCAGACTCCCTGCTGAGCAGCAAGCCCGATGCGGGACTCGATCCTGGGACTCCAGGATCATGACCTGAGCCGAAGGCAGTCGCTTAACCAACTGAGCCACCCAGGCGCCCCTACTGTGAACATTCTTGCAACTATCTTTTGATAGACGTATTGCTCATTTTCCTTGGATATATACTCAGCAGTGGGTCTTAAGGCAGGCATATATTTAGTTTTATGAGATATAGTTTTTTTTTTTTTTAAAGATTTTTATTTATTTGAGAGAGAGAGTACGAGTGGGGGTAGGGGCAGGGGGAGGGAGAGGGACAAGCAGACTCTGAACTGAGCGTGGACCCCGAGGTGGGGCTCAATCTCATGACCCTGAGATCACAACCTGAGCCAAAACCACGAGTCGGATGCTTAACTGACTGTGCCACAAAAGCGTCCCACAACCAGAGTTTTCTAAAGTGGATGTACATATTTACACTCCTATCAGGAAGTATGAGAATCTATTGACTTAGGACTGTCAGTCTTTTAAATTTAGCTGTTTTAGTGAGATGATGAAGTAGCATCTCAATGTAGTTTTAATTTGTATTTCCCTGATTAGTAATGATGTTGAATATTTTGTCATGTGCTTATTGGCCATTTGGATATCATCATTTCTGAAGTGCCTATTGTTTTCCCCATTAAAAAAAAAAAAAGGTTGTCTTTTTCTTACTGATTTGAAGTTCTTTATATATGTACTAGATGTGGGACCTTTGTTGGAAATATTTATTGCAAATATTTTTTCCCAGTCTGGGGTTTGCCTTTTATTCTCTTACTGGTATCTCTGATAAACAGAAATTCTTAATTTTGATGATGTTCAGTTTACAGATATATACATGTGTATGTATATATAAAAATATTTATATATTTATATATTTATACAAATATATATTTTACAGTCAGTGCTTTTTTAAATCTTTGCCTACTATAACATCATGAAGACCTTCTCTTATTTTTTCATCAAGCTTTATTGTTTCATGTTTCACATTTTGGTACATGATCCACCTCAACTGTGTATGAAATTCGGGAGGAGTGAAGGTTCATTTCTTTTTCCATAGGGATATCCAAGTATTCTAGCACTACTTACTGAAAAACTAATAGGTGTCCCCACCCCCCTGAACTACTGGTGTGCCTTTGTCATAAATCAAGTGACTAAATATACAGGGCCGATTTCTAATTTTTCTATTGTGTTCTATTGGTATGTTTGAGTATCCTTGTGCCAATACCATACTGACATAATTACAGCAAGTCTTGAAATCTAGTAATATAAGCCTCCCAACTGTTTTTTTCTCCCCCTCACCCACAAATTTTCTGGCTATTCTAGATCCATTTCTGTGTAGATTTTAGAATCAACTTATCCATTTACACATACATATACATGCAATAGCTGGGAGTTCAGGATTAAATCTATAAATCAATTCTGGAGAGAACTTACATCTTTTTTTTTAAAATTTAATTTTATTATGTTATGTTAGTCACCATCCATCATTAGTTTTTGATGTAGTGATCCACGATTCATTGTTTTCATATAACACCAAGTGCTCCATACAATATGTGCCCTCCTTAATACCCATCAACGGGCTAACCCATCCCCCCACCTGGAAACTTACATCTTAACAATACCGAACCTTCCAATCTGTGAATATAATGTCTCTCCACTTATTTGGGTCTTCTTTGTCTTAGCAATATTTTGCAATGCAGTAGAGAAACCTTATATATCTTCCTTTAAATTTATTTCTAGATATCTGATTTTTTATGCTATTATAAATAGTTTTTGTATCCTATTTTCCAATTGTTTGTTGAGACTGTTTTTATAAGCAGCCCGAAGTATTCAGTTTAGGTCATTTTAGTTGAAATACACCTATGCTTGGCAATTTGTATTTGCTTGTGTACAAACCATTTATTTTACACTTATTTTATCATTAAAAATATTTTAAAGGATCTAAGAATGTTTTATTTTCAAACTGTACAACATATCCCTATGAAAAGCAATACCTATAATTTATCCAACTACTAGCTTTTTTTTTTTCTTTCTTCCAACTACTTGCTTTTGATTCAGGCTGTTAGATCACCCATAATATCTCACTATAACCAAGCCAAGGTATATAAAATATTCCAGATTACAGAGGCATAATCTAAGTAGCTCTCAGATTACATTTAAAATTTTACTTAGTGGTTTATACCCAGATGCAAAATTAAATCCCATATTTAGATTTCAAAGTGTCTTTATATTTTTACATAAGGAAACAAAATGTTTAGTCCTATGACCAGAATGATGGTTGTACAAATATCTTATATTGAGATAAACTAATTATTTTGGAAAAAAAATGAATTTTCATCAGTTCATCCAGAAAATAACTACTGAGTGTTTACCAATGTTTTAGATACTGGGGACACAGCAGAAAATAAGAAAGGTAAGTCCCTGCCTTTGTAGATTTTTAGTCAAGCGTCACAAAACCATGGGGGTATCACCCAAGTATGAGAAGAACGTGATGGAGAAGAGTATAGCAGGGAAGAGACGTTAACTAGACCAGAGTGGGTAACGGAGTGCCATTTTAAATAGTGTAGGAAGGGAAAGACTTACTGAGCTTACTGAGTAGTCAGTATTTTAAAGGATTTTTAAGGAGATGAAGTAAGATATCAAGAATCTTGGTGGAGTGAAGTATTCCAAACAGAGAGAATAGAAGGTGCAAAGGCGCTGAGGTGGGAGCATGCCCAGTATGTTCAAGGAACTGCAGAGGTAAGTGAGGCTAGAACAGAATGAGCAAAGGAATGATTTCACGGGGATGAGGTCAGAAAAGTAACAAGGTCATGTAGGACCTTCTACACTATGGAGAACCATTGAGGAAATTTGAACAGACAAATGACAACATCTGACTTTTTATAAGGATCTTACTGAGGGGACAAAGGCCAAAAGCAAAGAAGTTAGGCAGGAGGTTAATGAAATAATTCAGATAAAAGATAATGGTGTATTGGATCAGACAGCAGTGGAGATGATGATAAACAGTACAATCCTGGGTGTATTTGGAAAATACCAGCAAGGTTAGTTAATAGACTGAATTTACCCTGAAAGAGGAAAAAAGGTATGAAGGATGTCTCCAAGTTTTTGTCCTGAGCTACTAGCTTTACAGTTTCCTGAAATGGGAAAGACAGAGAAGAAAAGACTGGAACAATGTAAAGGAGCTTAGTTTTGCCCTTTAGTTTTAAAGTATGTTTTAGACATCCACATGGAGATGGTCAAGTAAGCTGCTGGATAAAGGAGTCTGTAGTTCAGAGCAAAGGTGACAGGTGATTCAAGAGGGAAACACAGGGTTCTCAAGATGTGGTGCTGGAACAACTGGATGTCTATGTGATATGAACTCTGATGAATGAACTTTGATCCCCACTCAACATTACAAAAAAAATTTAACTTGAAATGGATCACAAACTTTCATGTAAAACCTAAAACTACAAATCATCTAGAAGACAACACAGGAAAATATTTTAGTATATTTGAGTCAACTATGTAAAGACAAGTAATAGACAGCAAAACCAAAGTAGAACTAATTGTTTTCAAACTTCTTGTGAGGATACCTTAAATCTAACAATAAAAATCAAAAGAGAATAGATGGGAAAATTGAAGGGTATTTTTAAAAGACAAGATAAAAAGAGAAAATATTTTTTAATGTATGATGCAGTTAAAGATTTTGTATAAAGAGTTTGTATAAAATAAAAAAACCCTAAATTCTAACAAAATGAGCAAAATGCATACACAAAGTTTTACTTTATTTTTTTTTTTTTTAAAGATCTTATTTATTTATTTGAGAGAGACAGAATGAGAGAGAGCACATGAGAGGGGGGGGGGTCAGAGGGAGAAGCAGACTCCCTGCCGAGCAGGGAGCCCGATGCGGGACTCGATCCAGGGACTCCAGGATCATGACCTGAGCCGAAGGCAGTCGCTTAACCCACTGAGCCACCCAGGCGCCCCACAAAGTTTTACTTTAAAAATACAATTAAAGGGATGCCTGGCTGGCTCATACTGTGGAGCATGTGGCTCTTGATCTCGGGATTGTAGGTTCAAGCCCTGCATTCAGTGTAGAGATTACTTAAAAAACAAAACAAAACAAATCTTTAGAAAAAATTAAATAAGAAAATAAAAATACAATTAAAGGATAAAGAAATTTATAACACAGGAGTGAAATTTTTTAAAGTAAATTTGTTTTACAAATGTTAAGTCAGAGCCAGTGTGACATGGCCAAAGGGGGTGTGAGCTCTGTGGCCAATCTCCCAGAGTTCAAATAAATCCACGCTCTGACACTTTTGGTAAATCCCTTTGCCCGTATCTTTATCTATGAAATGGGTAAATCTTACCTCACAGGGTTGTTGTGAGGATTAAGTGAGTTATCACATGTAAAGTGATCAGTATGGTGCCTGGGTCTAGTAAACAACAATAAAAGTTAGCAGTTAGTTCAATTGCCCAATTCTGGTGAAGCTACAGATGAAATGAATACTTTCCAATCTTGATGATGGCAATATATATTGGCCCAAATCTTTTGGTAGATGTTTGGCATTTTGTATTAAAGCCATCAAAATACTCATTTGCTTAGTAATTCCACTGCTAGCAATCTTTCCTAAGAAAATTACCTGGAATGCAGAAAAAGCCTTATGCAGAAAACCATCAGTGATAAAAGGCAAGCACTATCAGCAACCTAAACATCCAGAGCCTTCCCTTTGGGGGCCCAATCATCACATCCCATATATAGCATCTGTTCCCACTGTACCTGCACCTGGCCCATAGCAAACATTTGATAAATATTTGATATACTTTGGCACCAGGCCTGTTGTACACTATAGCAATTATAAACATTGGCTTAAAATCTACCTGTGAATTTGTGTATTTCAAGGGAAACTCTTAACAGCAATATTTTCTTCTCATGCTTAAAAAATTAGTTCTGAGATATCACAAATAAACCTAAACCACTCATGCACACTTCTTTTACAAGTTTTTTTGGAGAGGCTCCTGGGTGGCTCAGTCCATTGGGTGTCTGACTTCAGCTCAGGTCATGATCTCAGGGTCCTGTGATTGAGCCCTGCGTTGGGCTCCCCGTTTGGTGGGGAGCCTGCTTCTCCCTCTGCCTCTGCCCCTCCCTCTGCTTGTGCTCTTTCTCAAATAAATAAATAAAATCTTTAAAAAAATAAAATAAAATAAAAAAATTTTTGGATATAAAACTTAGGAACATTTAAACACTAGGTATAAGAGCAATTTTTTTTTTTTAAGATTTTATTTATTTATTTGACGGAGAGAGAGTACAGGCAGGGGGAGCAGCAGGGAGAGGGAGAAGCAGGCTCCCACTGAGCAGAGAGCCTGACGTGGGGCTCGATCCCAGGACCCTGGGATCATGACATGAGTTGAAGGCAGACGCTTAACGACTGAGCCACCCAGGCGCCCCGGGTATAAGAGCAATTTAATTGTATATTTATTAAACTGTATTTCATCAAACCTAAGATGTCATCAATTGTAACATGCATCGTTATTTCAGAGATGTTAAAATATTAAAAAAGAAGTTGTATCTTAGAAACTATGAACTAGAGTAATTAACTACACAGCAGTGATTAACTCCATGGGCTGCATGTGGGAGGTTCAGGGCATGAATATTAACCCATCTATCTATTCTTATCAATGCAACCTTTAAACTGTGTTCTGGCTTGGTTGGTATACAGATACCTATAAATTAAAGCTGTAAAACAGTATAATATTAAGCAGCAGGCATACAGTGATGAGTAGATAAAGAAAGAACGAGATGTTTCAGACTGACATAAAAAAGTGGCCGTGTATTTTTAACAGCTATGTCACTCTTACTTAAACATAAGTTCCTAAAAATAAATTAACTACATAATTATAAATTTCACTCATTTAAAATAAAGAAATGACACAAAACAAGAGAACTACAGGCCAATATTTCTGATGAACATAGTTGCAAATATCCTCAACAAAATACTAGCAAACTGAATCCAACAATACATTAACAAAAATCATTCAACACAATCAAATGTCATTTACTCCTGGGATACAAGGGTGGTTCAATATTCGCAAATCAATCAATGTGATACATGACATCAGTAAGAGAAAGGATAAAAACCGTATGATCACTTCAATAGACACTGAAAAAGCATTTGACAACGTACAACATCCATTCATGATAAAAGGCCTCAACAAAGTAGGTCTAGAGGAAACAAACCTCAACATAATAAAGGGCATATATGAAAAACTCACAGGAAACATCACCCTCAGTGGGGAAAACCTGAGAGTTTTTCCCCTAACCTCAGGAATGAGACAAGGATGTCCACCCTCACCACTTTTATTCAACATAGTACTGGAAGTCCTAGCCTCAGCAACCAGACAACAAAAAGAAATAAATGGAATGCAAATCAGTAAGGAAGAAGTAAAACTTTTACTATTTGCAGATGATGTGATGCCATATATAGAAAAGCCTAAAGACTCCACCAAAAAATTATTAAAACTGTTAAGTGAATTCAGTAAAATCATAGGATACAAAATCAATGTGCAGAAATCTGTTGTATTTGTATATACTAATAATGAAACAGCAGGAAGAGAAATTGAAAAAACAATCCCATTTACAACTGTACCAAAAATAATAAGATACCTAAGAATAAACCTAATTAAAGAGGTGAAAGACCTATACTCTGAAAACTGTAAAACACTGATGAAAGAAATTGAAGAGAACACAAACAAATGGAAAGACATTCCATATTCATGAATTGGAAGAAAAAATATTGTTAAAATGTCTATACTACCCAAAGTGATCTATACACTGAATACAATCCCTATCAAAATACCAACAGCATTTTTTGCAGAACTAGAACAAAAAATCCTGAGATGAATATGGAACTACCAAAGACCTTGAATAGCGGAAACAAGCAAAGGAAAAAAAGAGAGAGAGAGACAAACCAAGAAACAGACTCTTAACTATTGAGAACAAACTGATGGTTACCAGAAGAGAGGTGGGCAGAGGGATGGGTGAAAGAGGTGATGGGGATTAAGAAGGGCACTTGTTGTGATGAGCACCAGGTGATGTATGGAAGAGTTGAATCACTATATTGTACACCTGAGACTAATATAATACTGTATTTAACTATAGTGGAATTAAAATTAAAAAATAGAAATTAAATATATCTAAGAGAATCTGGGAGTAGAAACAAGAAGATACAGAAAAATGTCATTAGCATGATTCTACATTTGCACAAAGTAAGACAAATCAATATAAAAAAAAACACATCAAAAATAAGATAAAACAAAATCTGTTTTATACCATCTCAAAGTATGCAAACTCTACTCATAAAAATATGAGGTTTTTTTATGTCTTCCCCAGAAAAATACAAATTGTACCCTGGATTTGAGTTACCCCCACATAGTACATGGAGCTACAAAGAAACATAAAACCTCACCTCAGAGCTATTGATGGCCAAAGCTTGAAGCAGCAGCTTAGTGGCATCAAGATGGAGACCATAGTGAATCAAAAGGTTGGCCAAATTCACAAGAGGAATGTCCTGGTATTGAAGTGGAGCCAAATTCAAAGCCCTCTGAAGACAAGCAATAGCAAAAGTGCTGTTTCCTACTGCCCTCCAGTAGAGTCCAGCTTCATTGAGTATCAGCCAGACGGGGGCATTTGGCTGAAAAACCCAAAATACCTCAGTTAATACAAGAATACAGTACTAGTTCTAACAAGGATTTTTAATGCATGCATTTTAACTTTTAATTACAATTACTAAGCATTTAAATTTCAGATGTCTAAAGCAGGTGACTTACCTTATTAATAGCGTGAAATAAGAATGACCCAATTTCTTCTTCTGGGATAGTATAGTTATTAATACGGGAAAGCAAAATCTGAAAATATCAAAAGGAAGACTGACTCAATTGAAAATAACAGGGAAGACATTTGAAAGAATTCTATAGATACCAGTCTTTACTTGAGCTCCTCAGGAACAGCTAATTTGAATAGATACTTATAATCATATATCTATATATATAAAACATGAGGTCATCAATATACCAACAGGTGTTGACCTGCTTACATGAATGCCCTAGTTTCCTCTAACTAAAACATGTTAAAAGATGTATATCACATATACTATTAAGGTGATATACCATACCCCATTAAAGTCAACCTAAGTATCTAAAATCAAATGAGAAATTATTCAAAAGACAATAGCACATAATACCTGATGCAACAAAAATCTTCTATCTTTCCTAGCTGGAAAAACACTGGATCCTCAATTACGCTATGTTCTTGCAACATGTTTATAACTGTGAGCAACTCTAAGGTAGGGATCATGGTCTATTTATCTTTCCTAGCATTCCAAACAGTGCCTGGCACGTAATGTTTTTCCCCTCAGTAAATGTTTGTTGACTGTTAGTAACTGTTCATAGTTTTAAAATTAAATTTTAAAAAAGGTTGTTGTGATGGTCTGTTTTCTCTGCAAAAAAGTAATTTTTTCATTTGTATCTGTGGAATGGTATCTAATGTAGAACAGTATGTAATATAGAATGTAGATACCATTCTAATGGAATCTAATGTAGAACTAAATTTCTAGTCAGTAATAAAACATTCCTAGTTATACATAACTAGTAGGAATTAAAGAACAAAGCATAACAGAACTTATCTATATTATCTGTAAAGTAGTTATCAAATTCATACAAACTTCCAAGGACCTTATATATAAGGCCAAAGCAGGGTTGATAAGGCCAGGAAGAGAATCTTCAAGCTTTCAATTTATACAAACTCCTGGAGGCCTGGAGGATGCAAAGCTAAACTGAAGTGGTTAGAATGGCCTCCATTAGATGAACTCTGCAAGTAAACAGAGTTCTGTGTTGCTCCTCCCTGGGGCACTCTTATTAGAGAGAGTGCTTATGTGGTCTGTGTGAACAGCACACTTTTCTGGCAATCCTTCAATAGCATGAGTGTCTTCTTAATGATTCCACCAATTCTTGACCTCTATTCTCAGTTTTAAAAACTTTAAGTTCAATAACTGCCTTCTATCAAATTTTTGTTCCACCTAAGAGGCTTGTGAAGTCACCCAGAATGGACGGCAATAAACACCAGCCTAAGTGAGCCTTACTTTTCGTGCATGGTCATCTGGCATTTTGGCTTTCAGATCCATGCGGACCTCTAATTCTTTGACTAAGTAGGACAGAGTCTGGCTTTTTCTGAAGTCAGTTATGGAACAGTCAGGGGTTTGGGCCTCTTCTTCTGAAGAATAATCATCACTGTTGAGTTCGTGGATCCTGGCACAAGAAAAAGGAACAAGATTCATATTTTCAAAGTTTGGGTGATTTCAAGATAAAGACTTAACCTTTCAAGTCCAAGGCTGGTGCTCTCAAAGAACTGCCAGATGACAATCATGCAGAATCAAGTGCTTTGCCAAATCCATCAGCACTTGCCTGAGTCCTTTGTTTTCCGGAGGCAGAAAATACGTTGGCAATTCCCCGCCAAGAGGGACTCTAGGATAGCTTTCTGCACAATTTGCTCTTTTAGGCCAAAGAATATGCTGTTTGTCCTAATAAAGAGAAAAAGTTCTCATAAATTTTCTTGGATTCAATATTTCAACATGTTAAATAAACTTTTAAAAGAACATAAATATACTAGGATAACTGAACAATTTAGTATTTTAAAATAATTGTAGATACTGTGGTAGACTCTATAATATTCCTTCTACTGAAGACTATTAGTGTAAGTCAGTAATTGTACCTGCTTTACCATAGACTCGTTCAGGGCTGGGCAGGCCTAAGTCAGCTGAGCCTAATGAGATACAAGGAGAGGCTTGCTTGGGGATTCTGGGAAAGAAAAGCCAGTCTTAGTCTCTTATGCCACACAGGAACAAAGAACATGTTGCTCCAAGTTGCTGCTCCTGGCTGTCACCTCATGACCATGAGGAAGACAAGCTTTAGGATGAAACCAATACCGTGGATGGCAAATTGAAGAAAAGGAAAGAAATGGGTCACTGATGATATCACTGGCCCATTGAATCAACCAAACCCAAAGCTTGCTCTGATCTCTGGACTTTGTGTAATATGAAGCATATTTTCTTTTAAGCCAATCTGAAGTAAAGTTTACGATTTGTCCTGAAAGCATATATAAGTTTATAAAACTGGCACAGAAAACTACTTTTCCCTGAACTAAGACCTTTTCTTTGCCAATGCCAAAGTTTAACAATTGTTTTGATTTGTAAAATGTTCATTTTCCTAAATATAAATAACACACATCAGAGGCTTACTGAACTTAAATCGTGAAGCTATCAAACTTTGGGGAATTTATTTTACATAGAATTAAATCTAAGTGGCTATATTAATTCTGATTGAACAAAAACTCAATTAAATTCTAAAAATTTAATATTGAATAAAAAACACACGGTATCTGTCCTCATACCTTGGTATCCCCATGGGCTAACATACAATTATTTCTTAGCTAGCTCAGAAGTACATATTTATTGGGGCGCCTGGGTGGTTCAGTGGGTTGAACATCTGCCTTCAGCTCAGGTCATGGTCCCAGGGTCCTGGGATCAAGCCCCGCATCGGGCTCCCTGCTCAGCAGGGAGCCTGCTTCTTCTCCCTCTCCCTCTGCCGCTCCCCTTGCTTGAGCTCGCTCTCTCTCTCTCAAATAAATAAAATCTTCAAAAAAAGAAATACATATTTATTAACTTATTATCTGTATCATCTGACAGAATGTAAGCTCCAGCAAAGAGCTTGCGTACTATATTCATAGTACCAGCCTGATGCACAGATGGGAGCTCAATAAAAGAAAGCTGATTAAAAAGTGGAATATAGCTGGCTCTTGAAGAGCACAGCTTTGAACTATGCAGGTCCACTTACATGTGGATTTTTTTAATAAATACAGTGCAGTACTATAAATGTATTTTTTCTTCCTCATGACTTTCTTAACATTTTCTTTTCTCTGGCTTACTTTATTGTAAGAATACAGTACATAATACCTACAACATAAAAAATACGTGTTAATATACGGTTTATGTTCTCAGTAAGGCTTCGGTCAATAGTAGGCTATTAGTAGTTAAGTTTTGGGGGAATCAAAAGTTATATGCAGATTTCTGACTGCATGGGGGCTAGCCCCCATGTTGTTCAAAGGTCAACTGTATATACAAGCATATACTTAGGTCAAGTTTAGAAACTTTCTAGGGTTGGCAATTATACTCAGAGCTCAAAGTTTTAAACTAAAATCAGAGTGTCTATATGCCCCACTTGATTGGGCAGAAGACCTCAAGGCAGACCCTGTGTCTTGCTAATCTATGACCTAGCAGAATGCCTTCTGTTTAATATAAGTTGACTAAGTGTTTGCTGAACTAAGCTGAACAGTCACAGGGACCATAGTATTCAATGAACATGAGGGCCAATGCTTTCAGAAATCTTGTCTGAAAAAACTGCATCATCCTCTATTAACTTACCCTATATGCATCAGAATCCCTGCCCCAGATCCAGAGAATGGAATGGGCTACGGGAGAAGACTTGACCAAATCACTGATATCACTCTGATTTGCCTGAACATCAAAATTCACAGACATCATACTGGAGGTTGATGAATCCTCACCAAACTAGAAAATGAAAAGAAAAGTTGAATCAAATGGGAAGCAGAAAAGAAGCTGTGACTAAGATTTAATCTAACCCAAAACATCAGTGAATACTGAAACCCAGTAGGAAATCTGAAAGTAGGTCAGTAATAAAGCGATCAGATCTTTACATTTTCAGAACTAGGCCCCAACACTATTCTCTCAGAAAATGCATAGTTAGCAACTTTCAATCAACTATGCCATTGGAGTACAAGAAAAATGGCATGGATTCTTCCTTTCTTTACTGTCCCTCTACTTCCTTTCTGTGATTTAGTCTCTTTTAGGTATAAAGGTGAGCTGATTCTCTAAGAGGTTTGGCTCATTATTGCCCTCCCCTATCTAGACTAAAATGATTGCTACTCTATAGAATTAGTGTGCTGTGGTAGAAGCAAGGGAACTTGAAAAAGGGCTCTCAGGAGTTTAATATAGCTATGACTTAGGCATCATAACTATTATACAATCAACTCCAAATATAAATACAGCCTTCCTCCAAACCAAGGTAAATCAATGTTTGATATTCTTAGGGGATACCCCAATTCCTGTGTATTTCTAAAACCTTGTTGGATAAGAGAATGGGACCAGGTTGGGAGGGAGTATAAAAGAATGGATTCTTTCACTATGTAACAGAGAGGCAACTTATGGATATTCAACACTGAAGCTACACTTTTACAGGGGAGTCTTCCAAATGGTCTTGAGACCATCATGATATCCAAGTTACCTTGGTTTCCATCTCTAACATTTGTAAATATTACTCCCTTTTTTCCCCCTTAAACTAATGCTTGGATTTAAGACAGGGAGCTATAGGGGCAACTGGGTGGCTCAGTCGGTTAAACATCTGCCTTTGGCTCAGGTCATGATCCCAGGGTCCTGGGATTGAGCCCCACATCAGTCTCCCTGCTCAGCCTGCTTCTCCCTCTCCCTCTGCTGCTCCCCCTGCTCGTGCTCTCTTTCTCAAATAAATAAATAAAATCTTAAAAAAAAAAAGGGAGCTATAATCTCAGATGTTAAATCTGATCTCCCTTGACTGTGTTCGATAACTAAACATGGGATATTGCTAGAAACTAGTTGACAAAAATCGTGGGAAGCTTTTGGTCCCTATTACTACTTCTTCCCTAAACGGCCTCTTAATTTTTGCTTCTTTTTCTCAATGAGGTCTGGGTTTTTTCGGATTAAAGAGTACTAATTTTTCATGGTTTGTCCTCCTATAGAAGCTGTTCTGATCTATTAATTATCTTAACTGCTTATCTCTGGAAATTCCTGTATCTATAATTAAAGACATGATAGGTTTCAATAGGATATGATAAATTTTACTTTACTTTCAACATCCTTTTGCATGATACTTGGAACTCTGGTTGTGCTTACTATCTGTATCAGCCCAATTAGATGCTCTCTGGTATCATTATAAATATGTATTATTTCTTCCCAACTAGTTAGCCTAGGATTGTATGCGTGTGTATGACTGCATGTATATGTATAGATATACACAGAGACAGAAAGAGAGAGAAAACATCCATGCATGTAGCAATAGTGCTTAAAAAAAATTTTCTGTTGACAGGGCGCCTGGGTGGCTCAGTCGTTAAGCGTCTGCCTTCGGCTCAGGTCATGATCCGAGGGTCCTGGGATCGAGTCTCGCGTCAGCCTCCCTGCTCTGCGGGAAGCCTGCTTCTCCCTCTCCCACTCCCCCTGCTTGTGTTCCTGTTCTCGCTGTCTCTCTCTGTCATATAAATAAATAAAAGCTTTAAAAAAAAAAAATTTCTGTTGATAATGATCATTTTGTTAATGTTTTTAGTTGAAGCAACATAACTGAACTGATGACTTCAGGAAAAAGCATGGCTACTCTTTCCCAAATTTTAAATTACTGCTCTTACTCTAATAAGTTAAAAAGGAGATGAAGGCTTTGAGTTAAATACTAGTAACAGCCCAATATAGCTCTCATGGTAAAGGAGAAAAGAAAAAGACATATACAGCTAGTACCTGGGGGAACTGGAAATATCATGCATGAAGTAACTGAGAAATCTGACTCTCTACGAAATATTTACATAGATAGTCTATGAAATCTGACTTCATAAACATACTCAAAACCTTAAATTAGTCACGAATTTGGGGATCAAATATACAAGGAATCGAGGGGGGGGAAACAATTTTACTCTTAGATATGCAAAGTTATAAAAACTAGAAGAGACCAAGAAAAAGACCTGAACATAGTCCACATTTTCAAAAATATCTCCACGATGGTAGCGCACAGGTTGGTCCCACTGGCAATGTAAACTATGCTGCTGGTTGACTAGACGGCATATCTGATGATTTCCTGGAATAAGAAAGGAAATTGCAATTGTTGAGAAAGATCAGCATTGCCAATATGATTTCATTTAGTTTCAGAGCCTGGCAGAGTACTACACAGGGGGTACTATAAAGGGAAACACTCATTAATGGTTAGCTAAATTAAATCATTCTAAAGAAGCCTCAGTTTCTCCACCTATAAAAAACAAAGGGGCTCCACTAAATCACCAAAATATCTTCTGGTAATTACATTCTATGACAGTAAAATCTACTGATTACATTGTTTTTAGAGACTTCTGCCATTTCTCTGGAGACAATCTGTTTTATATACTTCATAATTCTGTTTCAAAATTATATATAAGAGCCCTGGTTGTACTATAGTTGCTCTAACTGTAGAGTAAGCAGTAAATAACCCCAAGAACTGAACATACTCTTTATATTCAAAATAGCAAAGAAAACGTATTAGGTGGATTGTAAAATGGACTTTAAATGGTCACAGCTAAGGTTCAAAGACTTAAGAGGGCTTCCAGATCAATATATTTATCAAAGGAGAAGTATATAATATAAGGGATTCTATTAATTTATTCTTTGGTGTCAGCTGTTAGATCTACTCCCTTAGGGTTTTATCAGAAATGAAACATTCTGGATATAACCAAGTCACTGATATCCTGTCAACCCAAGTGCCCTTAGACAGTGGTTCTATTTCTGGGTCATGGACTCTAAGAGATTTTAATAAAACTATATGCCTTCTTCCCAGAAAAAAAATTGTGCACATACATATTACTGCATGTAATTTTGGGGAGGATTTCAGAACCACCTGACACTAATCCATTGACCCAGGTTAAGAATTCTTGCTTGAGAAAAATTCTAGCCTAAAATCTTACTTCTAAAATAAAGTATTTGTTTTTAAGGGAGGAAGAAAAGTAAGACAGCCTTATTGCCAATGTTGGCTTGACAGTGTGGATGCTTTGTTTCAAGGGTGTGTCTGGCCTGTGTTTACTTGGTATGAGGCCATGTTACTCACATTGTGTTTTCAGACCAGCAGCAACAGACATTAAATAGGAACGTGTTGGAAATACAGAATCTCAGGTTCTACCTCAGACCTACTGATCACAATCTGCATTTTAACAAGGTCTCCAAGAGACTGTCATGCATACTAAATCAAAGTGGGCCGAACAACTGTTGTTAAGACTTCTAGGATCTAGGGCGCCTGGGTGGCTCAGTTGGTTAAGCGATTGCCTTTGGCTCAGGGCATGATCCCAGGGTCCTGGGATCGAGCCCTGCATCGGGTTCCCTGCTCGGCAGGAAGCCTGCTTCTCCCTCTCCCACTTCCCCTGCTTGTGTTCCATCTCTCGCTGTCAATTAAATAAATAAATAAAATCTTTAAAAAAAAAAAAAAAAGACTTCTAGGATCAAAAGATTTAATTTTTACTTTAAAATGTGAATTTAAAGAAACCCAGAGAGACCAAACCAGCTCCCCAGGCCTGCTGGTATACCCGCTATGATGACTTGATTTTAAGACTGAGGGAAGTCATAAGCACAACTTTATACTGCTTTAGGGCTACACAAAAGTTATGAAAGTAGAACATGCTAGAAATGAACTTCCTAACCTGTCTTTAATTATTTGGAATCAATACTCACCTAACTGTGCCTCTTTTGCCATCTGTGTCTCATGGATGATATTTCTTAAGATTTGCTCCTCCTGAATCAGCTTATGTTTTTCTAGGATCTCCTGCTGTCTCAGGTAGTGGTCATGCTGTTTTTGATATTCTTTCAACTCATTCAGTGTTCGCTGGAGGGATCTTAACATTTTTTAACACCAGGAAAAAGTTACAGAGCTTTAAAACTGAATTTTTAAACCCACTTACTGCATAGATTTTTCTGGTCCTCAGCAATAATTGCTAGTTTTTTTTCTTTTA
Source organism: Leptonychotes weddellii (assembly GCF_054177405.1). Taxonomy (NCBI): domain Eukaryota; kingdom Metazoa; phylum Chordata; class Mammalia; order Carnivora; family Phocidae; genus Leptonychotes; species Leptonychotes weddellii. The sequence continues at coordinate 15,779,789 of NC_138379.1, forward strand.
ACATACAACCACTGTACCACAAGTTTAGAAATAATGGGGCAAAATAAATCTACTGTTCTATTAAAACTTAGAGGCAAAAAGAGGACCCAAAATTCTTCCCTTACATATGACTATCTTGACAGTAAATGGTGTGTTGGACTGTTCAGGTACCTAAAAGATACATAGCAACATAGTATAAATCTTGACATATTCAACAACTATTTCCCTCCATAAAGTCTGTGTTAGTTCCACAGACATTCAAAGCCACCTTCTCATCTTCTTTTGATTCTACGTAAAGACAAGGTTAAGAGAAAGGGCCAACAGTACCTTGCTCTTGAACTCTAGCTCCTTGGGTTTGTGGATTTTGGAAAAAATCACAGAAACCTGGCTTAGAAAGAAATATTCTCTACTACCTGGTATCAATAAATCAGCTGCCTGATTATATTTAATCACAAAATCCTTTCTACCTATTACATTGTAACACATGGAGATTTAAGAGCTGTACAGATTGTGTATGAGAGAACCAATTTGCTCAGCCAGGACAAGTTCTGCAGAAGCCAGGTATAAACAAGTAAGTGGTCATTCCTCCCTTTTCACCACATTATGCTTTAAATTGATTGGAAAATAAGGAAATGCAATAGTTTAATGAGTTCCAAATCTCCATTTAATTCTCTAATAATCAAAGTTGCCTCAAAACATTGAGGCTAATTCCTAAGAAGAAGAATTCACTTTGAGTTATGTTTCCTAACAGGCCCTGCTACTTATGGAATCAAATACATTTTTATTAAGTACATTGCAAGGACCAAGTACAACAGAACTTCATCACTGTAAATTTACAGAAATCTGATTAAAATATGGGCCAAATAATGTTTCTCAATGTCACTTAACTAACGTAACATTAGCCCAACCCTAGCAGCTAAAGGGGAGAAAGATCAAATACAGCACATGCAAGTGATTTTACTGACAATGTATTCTGTGGAAATTAAAACGTAACCGAATTACTAATTATCTGACAGCACCCCCACTCCATCTGACTTCATAAAAGTAATCGATGGTCAAAAGTATAAAGACCTAAATGACAGAATTTACTGCAAACATTCTCTAGTTCCTGGAATTCATACTGTTAAAGATTCCTCTACACAACCCGAGTTGTGCTAACCCCCCTGGATCTGGAGAAAAGGGATAGGACTAGCAGTTGTGAAGAGGTGTTTTTAATTCTAAAGAACAAATGAACACTGGCATCACCCTACACAGGTCTAACCTAAGGTTCTACAGTGCTAGGGCTTCAGTGAAATTTTCTCACCCAATTACCTATGTTGGGCTTCCAATTTCTGCTCGAGTTTTTGCTGACAAAGGACAGCATGCTTCCTCTTTATAGCTTGCTCAAACCCAGGTTTGGCCTGCAAAGCATGGTCATAACAGAGCACTGAGTGGTTATACTCCCCCAGCATCTGAAGAGACAAAAACAAACACACACATATACACACACAGAGGAGGAAAAACGTTAGCCACAGTGTGGGTGGATCTGTCCAAACCCCCTAATGACTTATGAGATCACACTTATATCTCACTCTATAGTGAACATTATTTTTGATCAGTGACCAAATCCATAACATAAGATATGCTGTAAGACCTCTTAACTAGAAAGTGTTGCTATCTCCAGAGGCATACTCTGCAGGAATTTATGATTCCTATTAATTTTTCTTTTTTGTCGAGAGGCTAGGACTATTAGGATACATTATTGTGTTGACTTATTTTCCCCCAACTTTTTTTTTTTTTTTAAAGATTTTATTTATTTATTTGACAGAGAGAGACACAGCGAGAGAGGGAACACAAGCAGGGGGAGTGGGAGAGGGAGAAGCAGGCTCCCCGCAGAGCAGGGAGCCCGATGCGGGACTCGATCCCAGGACCCTGGGATCATGACCTGAGCTGAAGGCAGTCGCTTAACCAACTGAGCCACCCAG
>NC_138379.1:15781831-15834823 GCF_054177405.1 Leptonychotes weddellii
CCAACTTCTTAATTTCCATTCCCTTTTCCTTGTTCAGACCAAAAGAGGAAGGGGAAAAAGTTATTTTTTAGTTGAAAATAAATTTTTTAAAAAAGAAAATAGCAACTGGTTTGCTCATGAAAATAAAGTTGTATTTACTGCATATATATTTCCCAAAGTGTAATAGCTGGTGAAGAAGTCACTGTCATCCAGAGCTGCATGGACCACAACAGCAGCATCTGCAGAGAAGTGTGCTCTGTGCAGAACATTTGCCAAGTTGACCAGGGCAATGTCTTTATTGTGCCTAAAAGAGAAGGAGAGGAGCAATTAGGTGTTAGGAGAGAAGTGTGTGCTCCATGATTCCATATAACTACTTGATAAGGGAAAATTACATTTGAAGTTACTGAACTTAGGAAAATAACTTGGAGTGTACTGATAGATGGAGAAAATAATTTAAGAAAATCATACTGTTACATTTTTATGTAACTGATGGTGCTTATTCAATCTGACAGCTACAAATTTTGCCACAGAAATAAGGTCGGGCAGATATTTTATGATTTTAAAATGTATTTAGGGCTCATTATTTGCTTTGAGAAAAATTTAATTTATGCTAATTCCTCCAGGCAAGGTCCGTATATTCAAGTTTCAAATGAATCAGACAGAGGGTGTCTACATCATATATTTTTTCCTTAATAGAAATCAGAAGAATTTTGTGCTATTAACAACTGTGAACTCTTTGACTTCTGTCATATTTTTGTGATGGGACTAAATTCTTTGAACAGGGGTAGAGGAGAGTGTAAGTACAACACAATGCTTCTCCATACTGTTTTCTTACATACTGCTTCTTTTTTTTTTTTAATATATATTTTTTAAAAATTTATTTATTCGACAGAGAGAGAGAGAAGCGAGAGAGGGAATACAAGCAGGGGGAGTGGGAGAGGGAGAAGCAGGCTTCCCGCTGAGCAGGGAGCCCGATGCGGGGCTCGATCCAGGACCCCGGGATCATGACCTGAGCCGAAGGCAGCCGCTTAACGACTGAGCCACCCAGGCACCCCTTACATACTGCTTCTTTACCAGTCCTGAGATATGTGGAGAATCAGGAAGTCCAGAAAGGGAGAAATCTTACCTGGAAGAGAAGTGAAGTGCTCGCATGGCACATTCCACTACTTGATACGGCTCATTCTTTATTCTCCAATAAAATGAAGCCATGTTATACAGTACCCATGAGGAAGAATTCTAGAGATTAAACAAATAAGATGACAATCAAACACAACTTAACACACTTTCTTCGACTTAGAATGTTCAAAATGAGCACCTTCACAATTCAGTCTCTTCTGAAATTTAAGCTGAAGAATAAGACATTACACCAATGAATAAGCAGGGGACAAAGTACCAATAAACTACACCTGTCAAAAGAGCCGCCTGATCATCAGTTGGGCAAGTTAAGTGGCTTCAGGTGTCATCTCCACAGAGAGACCATTCAACTCCAAGCTCTTGTTCCAAGAGTTCGGAAATCAAGCTGAAAAGCCCACCAAATGGCCCAAACTTGTTGGCTCCTATTTCAGGACTTTAGAAGTTAGGACCTAACCTACTTAGAAATGCCAGTTGTTCTAACATGAAATTCCTGAAATTAATAGTTTCCTATTTATTTTTTTATTTTTATTTTTTTTTTAAAGATTTTATTTATTTATTTGAGAGAGAGAGAATGAGAGACAGAGGACGAGAGGGAAGAGGGTCAGAGGGAGAAGCAGACCCCATGCTGAGCAGGGAGCACGATGCGGAACTCGATCCCAGGACTCCAGGATCATGACCTGAGCCGAAGGCAGTTGCTTAACCAACTGAGCCACCCAGGCGCCCTCCTATTTATTTAAATATCTGAGTGAAGGTACATACATAAGCAAAAGACAGGTTTATCCTTTTGGAAATGATGAATTTTTATTTGTTCTTCTTTCATCTGTGTTCACAATACAAACCTTCACTGCTAAAAATTGTCTTTAGTATAGAGTAATAAGTCTATTACTTAGAAATTCAAATAGGTTTGCTCCTTCTGTGGCCTGGTTTTTTCATTTTGTAACATATACTAAATTTCAACCACATAGAGGTCAAAACAGTGAACTGGACCATGACAAAAACTCAACGTAAATAGTTGAAGCCCATGAAGAGAGATTTCAAATTCAGCATGGCAAAAAAAATCATACAAAGTAAAAAAAAAAAGAAAGTCATAAAGTTTAAGATAAACTGGGAAAAATATATATGACACCCATGGTTTATTATCTTTAATACATAAAGAGCTCTAAAAAGAAAGACAAGAATACAAGACAAAATACAAGAGAATATGGGCCAAAAACATGAACAGACAATTCAAAAGTACAAAACAATGGCCAATTAGCAGGAAAATAATGTAAAACTTAACAAAGAATATAAATAAAAAAAGATACAAATTTTCCTTTTACAAATTCGCAAAGATTAAAAAGAATACCAACACTCACTGTTGGCTATACTGTATATTAACTTCAGATATTAATTGTAGAAATGTTAGGTGAATACAGCATTTCTGGGGGACAGTTTGACAAGATTTGTGTAAAAAGCCTTAAAATATCATTACCCTTTGACGCTCAAAATTCCATTAAAATTTTATCTCAGGGGGTGCCTGGGTGGTTCAGTGGGTTAAGCGACCCAACTCTTGATTTCGGCTGAGGTCATGATCTCAGGGAAATGAGATCAAGCCCTGCATCAGGCTCAGAGTTTGGAGCCTGCTTAAAGAAGCTCTCAATCCCTCTCCCTGCCCACCACTGCCCCCATGTTCTTGCTGGTTCTTCTCTCTCTTAAAAAAAAAAAAAATTATCTTCAGAATAACTAAGTTTTAACTATAAAGATGTGTAAAAATAAAAATACAAAAGACTACATTGTAAGACAGTAATTATCTGAGTGTTTTTTTACTTCCTCTTTTACAGATTTTTTAATATAGTCTGAATTTTTTCCATGAGGACAAATTGTTTTCTTCAAAAATAGTTATTTTTAAGATTAAAACTAAGTATAATTCTGCATTAATCAGCCTTAAGTATTCTTTTCAAGGAATGTATAGGATTTGCAAGTGATGCAAATGAGGGTATAACACTTGTGTAAGTGGTTAAGGGATATGTGTCACGGTCTTTCAGAAGTGACTTACAACTTGGGTTTCAGTCTGTTTTGACAGCCCTTTGAGAAAGTTTTTTTTTCAAATCAACAAATGCTTTGATTTTTATCTCTTATATTCAGACTTTATGTTGTGAGTTGGGACCAAAAAATCTATTACAAATTCTACATGAACAAGTGAAAACACCGTGATTAAGTAGAATACTCTGTACATCATAGTATATTGGAAGTAAGGGAAAAATATATATATATATTTTTTAAGATTTTATTTATTATTTATTTGAGACAGAGAGAATGAGAGACAGAGAGCATGAGAGGGAGGAGGGTCAGAGGGAGAAGCAGACTCCCTGCCGAGCAGGGAGCCCGATGCGGGACTCGATCCCGGGACTCCAGGATCATGACCTGAGCCGAAGGCAGTCGCTTAACCAACTGAGCCACCCAGGCGCCCGGGAAAAATATATCTTTAAAGAACTTTTTCTGTTAGATTTCTCATAAAATTTCCCTCACAAATCTATAAATGTTTGAATGTCACTATCAATACTTTCTTCTTTTCTTGAACACTTTTTTTCCTTGGCTCTTAGGAGACCACATTCTTCTGGATACCCTTTCGGATCTCTTCTGCTGGCCTCTCCCCCTTTGCTTGACAGCTAATTGTGGGAGGACCAAGGACTCAGAGTAGCCTCGTCTCAAACTTCACTCTCCTCCAGATGACCTCATCTAGTCCCATGGCTACCAACACTCCCTACTTAATTATCCTCTCTCTATATATCCAGCTCTGACCCCTCCTGGAGCTCAAGTCTCATTTAGGTATTTCAAATTTAATGTGACCAAAACAGACTCTATCTTCTTTTCCTCCACCCCAACCTTGCTCCTTCTTCAAGTTGCTCATGCCAAAACTTCAGGAATTATCCTCAATTCCTCTTTCCCCTCATACCCTACATCTAACTCATCAGCTTCTAAACTTCTAAATGTTTCCTGAAATAGTTTAAGTCCCTCCATTTCCAATACTAACCATTCTAGTCCAAACTATGTCATCTCTCTCCTGAACTACTGCCCATAGCCTTAGAACTGATCTCTCTGTTTTCAGTTTGGGTCCCTTCAGTCATTTCTCCATCTAAGTTTAAGAGTATATTTTAAAAAATATTAACTAAATTATGTCATTCCTCTGCTCTAGCTTCCCAGCACTCAGGTCTCAGCACACAGAGTCCTCACCCTAGCTTTCAGAGGCCTACTTATTATGGCCCTGGTCTACTTCTCTGGCTGAATTCCCTATCATCCTCTCCTCTGCTCACCAGGCTCCAACCTTACTGACCTTCACCTGTTACAGATTGAATCTTTGTGTCTCTCCCTGCCACCCCCCCCGCCCCCATTTCTATGTGGAAGCCCTAACCCAGTGTGACTATATGTGAAGACAGGGCCTGGGAAGAGGTGATAAAGGTTAAATGAGGTCCTAAGAGTAGGGCCCTAATCCAATAGGGCCAGTTCCCTCATAAGAAGAGGAAGACATACCAGATCTCTCCCCCCACACATACAGAGAAGGGGACATGAGAGGACCCAGTGAGAAGGTGGTCATCTGCAAAGCAGGAAGAAAGTCCTCAGCAGGAACCGAATCAGCCAGCACCTTATCCTGGACTCCCCAACCGCCACAATTATAAGAAAGAAGTTTCTGTTGTTTCAGCCACCCAGTCTGTGGTATTTTATGATGGCAGCCTGAGCAGACTACTATACTACTGAGCTCATTAAAGGCTTCAGAGCCTTTGCCTTGCCTTAGAATGCTCTTCCTTGATCTCAGACAGTTGGTTCCTTCTTCTCATTCAGATATTGGCTTAAATTTCACCTTTCCAGAGAGGATGATCCCAACTGTTCAATCTAAAGTAGCCACACAATTACCCTCTATTTTAATTTTCTATAGAGAACTTACCACTATGATCTACTTTCAACTAACCATCCCTTGAAGGATATTTTAAATCCTAGGCCAGTTTTCCTAGGTAGTTTTTATTACTCATCAAGTTCTGGGCTGCAATGTTTTACATTACCTTCAGAAAAACAAGAAGACAGTAACTTAACTACAAAATCATATATATATATATATATACACACATACACACACACGTATATATATATGACGTATTTGAATAAACTCATGTTGCCCTTTCACATTTGAATAAACTCTATATAAATGTTGCCCTTTCACATTTTACTTAGTACCATTATAATACTGCTTAAAAACTAGCCTCCATTTTGGGGTGCCTGGGTGGCTCAGTCGGTTAAGCCTTCTGCTCTTGGTTTTGGCTCAGGTTGTGATCTCGGGGTCGTGTGACTGAGCCCTGCATCAGGCTCCATGGAGCCCCTTGAGATTTTCTCTCTCTCCCTCTTCCTCTGCCCCTCCCCCCGCTCTCGTGTGCTTGCTTGCTCTCTCACGCTCTTTCAAATAAATAAATAAGTAAATAAGTATCTTAGAAAAGAAAAGAAACTAGCTTGCATTTTATGATACAACTCAGGCACAGAGAAGAGTAAAAAAAAAAAACAAAAAACAAAACTGTTTTCTAAATTCCCACATGTTATGAGGAATGATACATTTAATTTCTTGGGTCCTATTACACAATTCCCTATTTCATGTTTTTAAAAGTAGATGGTACCTTAAAAGAAAATTTTAAGACTTTATTGATGGTGGTGATTCTTTTCTTGTCCAGAGAACAGTGACGATCTATGTATTGGGTAGATATTTCAAAGACACTAATGTTAAATTTTCTTTCACATTCAAAATATATAATCTAGCCTATAAGCCCTGCTGCTTATCTTGGCTTATAATTTGCTTTTTCATGAATTGGTTTATTTTTTTATTTTTTAAAGATTTTTTTATTTATTCATTTGACAGAGAGAGACACAGTGAGAGAGGGAACACAAGCAGGGGGAGTGGGAGAGGGAGAAGCAGGCTTCCCGCTGAGCAGGGAGCCCGATGTGGGGCTCGATTCCAGGACCCTGGGATCATGACCTGAGCCAAAGGCAGACGCTTAACGACTGAGCCACCCAGGCGCCCCTTGAGTACCCATTTTTATTTATTTATTTGACAGAGAGAGACACAGCAAGAGAGGGAACATAAGCAGGGGGAGTGGGAGAAGCAGGCTTCCCACCAAGCAGGGAGCCTGATGCAGGGCTCGATCCCAGGACCCTGGGATCATGACCTGAGCCGAAGGCAGACACTTAACGACTGAGCCACCCTGGTGCCCTTCATGAATTAGTTTAAATAAACCTTTGGCATCCCTTCCTGGTAGAGAGGACTAGACTACCAATGTTTCTCCCTAGCTTTGAACTACATAGTTTACATTAATGTAATCATAAAAATCATTCTCTAGACAAAAACAATCTAGACAGGTTATTTTCTGAGAAAAAAAGATCTTTTGTGCACCGAGTCTCCAGCTCTTTCAATCACTGATGACTTACCTTCTGCAGGCCTTCATGAATGAGGTGACCTATATCATCTATATTTCTTCCTAGTCGTTTAGATAAATATGTGAAGACTGGATCTTCTTTAGGTAATAGAGGTGCAGAAAGATTAACTCTCTCTTGTACACCCTGAAGAGAAGAAGAAAAAAATTGAAAAAACAAAACAAAACCACATACACAGAAAAAAGAGATCACAAGATAAAAGCTCACAAGTAACTCAGTATCTTATAGCACTTATTTTAAAGGAGTTTTAAGAAATAGGAGATGTTTGTAAAATTATAAAGCTGTTTGGAAAGGGAGAAGAAAAAATATTTATAAGCAAGAGACTAAATTACAGAAAAAATGGAAAAAAAAAAAATCCCAAATCTCTCTACTTACTCGCAGGTGTTGAAAAGCATGTATACTATATGGAAGTTCTAGAATTTTGGTACAATCAGGTTGCTCAGGGTCCGGAGGGACAGGAGATTCTGTGTCTATATAATCTTCAGGGCTAAAATCAAGAAGCCGGGAGCAATAAATGAATGAAAGGTGAAAAAATGTCTAATTTTTCCCTAACTGAACTATATTCTCATAGCATCTCATCTTTACAACCAGTATTAGTCATCATTCAACCTTTTTCATGCAGCAACTGTTGGGAGGCAGTATTTTAGGAGTTTAACTTAAAGGAGATAAATCAAGAGACAGAAAATAGTAGGTAGACCAAAGAATGTTACGATTATGAGCTTTTTAAAAGTTTTTTTAATATTCTTCCCAGAAATGTTAAACCAATTTACACTTCTGTTTTCAGCCTCTCCACATTTTTACCAGTTACTGATTTTTAAATATTTTTCCCCATTTGATAGGTGAAAACTATCTAAATGGTTTATTTTGTACTTATTTGATCATTACTGAGAGAGAGAGGTTTTCCACATGTTTATTGGCCATTTGTATTTCTTTTACTATAAATTGTTCAATCTTCTGTGGTATTAAGTATTTTTAATTGATATTTAAGAATTCTATGTGTAGTGTATTTTGAACTTTCAAATTTCGATAAACTCATCTGTGATTGGAGCTTATTCTCATTAGATAAATAATTTCTTATTGATTTGAGAAAGGTCTATTCAAGAAAACGTTAATTTTATTTCTGGAAAGAGAATTTCTTTACCTGATGTCTTTGCTTTCCAAAGTTATGTATGTGCCATCATACAGATCCAGGTCCCCTAAGGGCACTTTGGCTTTGATGCAGTCTGGATCTTCTTTATTATGTCTCTGTTCCAGTCCTGTATCTCTGTCCTCATTCTCTTCTATATGAATTTTTTGAGCAACTAATTGCTTCTGTTGAGAAGATAATGAGAACACAATGGATTTTTCTAATATCTCAGTCTAGATACCACATAAGAGAAAGGAGAATTTAAAATCCTCTATGTGAAGGAAGACAAGGATTCTGAACAAAGTAGTCCCCCCTTATCTGTAAGGGTATCTTCCAAGACTCCCAGTGGATGCCCGAAACCATGGGTAGTACCAAACCCTATATATATTGTATTTTTTCCTATACATATATACCTATAATGAAGTTTAATTTATAAATTAAGTACAGTAAGAGATTAACAATAATTATAAAATAGAACAATTACATTATACTGTAATAAAAGTTATGTGAATGTGGTCTCTCTCTCAAAATATCTTACTGTACTTATCCTTCTTGTGATAATGTGATATAATAAAATGCCTACATGATAAGAGGAAATGAAGTGAATGACGTAGGCATTGTGACATAGTGTTAGACTATTATTGACCTTCTGACGATAGGTCAGGAGGAGGATTATCTGCTTCTGGACCACAGTTGACCCATGGGTTACTGAAACCACAGAACGCAAAACTGTGGATAAGGGGGAATTAATTAGTTGATAATAAATAAGCTTCTCTAAACAAGTGTCCATATATAGAAAGTAACAGTATATGACATTTATGATAATGGCAGCTGAATACCTTCATAATAGGATCTCTGACTACCTATAAACTGCATCTATCAACTTAACTTCCCTGGAACAGAATGGCTCAGCAATTAAAACTACCTTGAATTGTCCACACATCATATTTCAGCCCTTCAAGACATCCAGCATGTTGATACTGTGGACTGGAATAATTTCCCCTAATGCCCTGTATTCCAGGTGAATTCCTGCTACTCACAATTTTTTTTCTTCAAACATATAGAGGAATTACATAAAAACCTAAGTTTCCACCACCCACCCACATCTACCATATGATAACATTTGCCATACTCATTTCAGATTTTTTAAAAAGGAAAAATAAGGTAGTCGAACCCTTTCTTTACTGCCTTCAAAATCCCTCTCTCCCTTCCCAAAGTTACCACTATCCTGAATTTGTTTGATGTATCACTTCTGTGTATATCTTTATAAAATATTACTATATTACTCTTATTCTCTTAAAATATTATATATATATATGCATATATATCCATATATATGTCCCAAATCAACATCTAGCATTGCTTTCCAAGCTTAAAACCTTTATGTAAACAGTATCATCCTATATCATTTTACAACTTATTTTTTAACTTTGTTTTTAGTATTTATCTACAGTGATCAGTATAGCTCTAAATTTTTCATTTTAACAGATGTATAAAAATGTATTTATCCATTTTTCTATAAACCTTTAGGTTGTTTATCTTTTTGCTATTAAAAATGCTGTGACAGGGGAGCCTGGGTGGCTCAGTCGTTAAGTGTCTGCCTTCAGCTCAGGTCATGATCCCAGGGTCCTGGGATCGAGCCCCGCATCGGGCTCCCTGCTCAGCAGGAAGCCTGCTTCTCCCTCTCCCAACCCGCCTGCTTGTGTTCCCTCTCTCGCTGTGTCTCCCTCTGTCAAATAAATAAATCTTTAAAAAAAAAATGCTGTGATATTCTTTTTTTTTTTTTTAACGATTTTATTTATTTATTTGAGAGAGAGAGAATGAGAGAGAGCACATGAGAGGGGTTAGGGTCAGAGGGAGCAGCAGACTCCCTGCCGAGCAGGGAGCCCGATGCAGGATTTGATCCAGGGACTCCAGGATCATGACCCAAGCTGAAGGCAGTCACTTAACCAACTGAGCCACCCAGGTGCCCCAAAAATGCTGTGATATTCTTATAAAAGCCTCCTTGTGCACATGTGTAAAAGACCCAGAAGGGGTAAAAATATGGGATGCAGGGGTCATATGGGATGCACATTTTCTGATTTAGACACTGTCAATCTGTTTTTTAAAGTTGTTATAACCACTAGGATTCTACCAACAGATTATCATAATACCCATATCCCCACAAACTTACCATCATCACATTTTTAGTTTATGTCAATTTGATGGGCATTAAATGTTATGATTATTGGGGTAGACTGTATTACTATTAATGCATCTGCTGCAACTCCTTACAAAGGAGTCAACACATCACTGTTCTGCTTAACTCAGATGTGGCCAGTATGACTTACTTTGACAAATTTAACATGAGACGTGCCATTGAATCCTCTCAAGGGAAACATCTTTTAGAGCCAGTGTATGCTTTACTGTGCTCTTTCTTTTCCCTCAGGTACTCAGAATGGCAATATGCCAGACAGTGGCTGTTCTGTCAGCCTGGGTTCTGGCATTTGGACCAGAGTGATATTTAGTATGACCTTATTGTTTTAAGCCATGAAGATTACTGGGATGTTACTAAATGATCTGTTTCCACTTACTCATTCCCTCCTGACTCTTTTCCTGTAGGTAGGCTATACTATATACTGCCCTATGACGTCAGGCTTGCCCATGTGACTTGATCTGGACGATGGAATGTGAGTAGAAATGATGTCACTTCTAAGCAGAAACTTTAAACAGGCTTGTATGTTTGGTTACTCTTCCTTGAGCCTCCATCTTCCTCCATGAAACAGCACTGAGATTTTTGGGACTGTTTGTTACCAATGCAAAAGTTGTCATCCACTACAAAATGTAGCCATCTTAACTAATGCAATCATTAATGTGACTGAACATATTTTCATATGTTTATGAGATATTTTGTAACTTGACCTTCCAAGTCTGCCTATTTTTCCCCCGTTTTTTTTTTTATTGATTTGTAGAAATTTATGAAGAGTGATTCTGTAAACTCATTCCTTATCAGTTATAGGTACTGCAAATATCTTCTCCCAGCTTATAGCTTATGTTTTAGTTTTGTTCATGGTGTCACTTGCTAAAGAGAAGCTTTTAGTCTTAAGATGGTCAAAACTATCAGTTGTTTTCTTAATTGTAATTTCTACGTTATTTAAGGAATCCTTCCCTATCCGAATGTCATAAATAAAATATTTACTGATGAAAAACTTAAAGTAATAAGGTAAGGGCAAGCACTAGAATAACAGAAATGTAATCTATAGTTTTAATCCTTGTAATTTATTTGTTAAACAAGTTGTGTCATTTGTTCTGCAGAGTCTGCCACTCTACAGGATTTTGCTGACTGTATCTCCTAGGTTCATTTAATGAGTCCCTTTCTTTGTCCTCTGTATTTCCTGAATATTGATAGCAGGATCCAGGGGTTCTTAACTCTTTCATGTCACAGACTTCTTTGGCAGTCTAATGAAACCTGTAGACCCCTTTCATTTTTTAAATACATAAAAAAAAAAATACAGAGGGGCGCCTGGGTGGCTCAGTTGGTTAAGCGACTGCCTTTGGCTCAGGTCATGATCCTGGAGTCCCTGGATCGAGTCCTGCATCGGGCTCCCTGCTCGGCAGGGAGTCTGCTTCTCCCTCTGACCCTCCCCCCTCTCATGTGCTCTCTCTCCATCAAATAAATAAATAAAATCTTTAAAAAAAAAAAATAGAATGACAAAGGAAATCAATTATACTGAAAATACTACTTGAAAGGTAGCAATACTCTTAAATTTTTAGTATGTTTGCCCATAAATTTTCTAACAGGATTTTAATTTATTCAATTAGTTCTACCTTCTAAACATGACAGAAGAGTCTAACGGGCTTTACCTAATCACTAAACATGCTTCAACCCAACTATGTATTATTTTTACCTAGCTTTACCTTTCAAAGTGCAAAAAATAAATAATTAAATAAGTTTAGCAACTTCTTCATCAGTATTTTTACTCATCATTATACATCCTATGCATATCTACTGGGTTTACTTTTCTTCTTGTAGAAGTACATCTTCGATTTTTTTTTAAAAGGGAGAGTCTGCAGTAAGTAAACTCTTTGTCAGAAAACATCTTTGTTTTGCCCTCACTCTTGAATGACGGCTTACAGGAACATAAAATTCTAGTTTGACTGATTTTCCCTTAGCACTCTGAGGCTACTCCTGCACTGTCTTCTGGTACTTTAAGAAGTCCATCTCGTTGTCTCGACTTTGTAGATAAATGGTATTACTTAGTTTCATGGCCTTAAGTCTGTATTTCAATGTCTAACAAATACACATCTGCAGCCTGTACCTTTACCCCAGAGTCCCAACTACCTTAATCAAAAACTGATGGAATCAACGTTTTTCATTTTTGTTTTCATTGACATGGTGAATGGCATTTTCCTCCTTCACATACTCTCATTTAAGTCTCTTTATATTATATAATACTGCCTCTTAAAAAAAGAACAGCAATAAACATATACAATGTGTATATGCATCTGAAAATAAAATCTATTTTCTGCACCACTGCATTCTTTGAACACCGTGTTTAAATAAAAACAGATAAAGCTTCCAAGCATGAAGCAGTATAAATACACCTATTGTCTTATTCCTACTTTTTCAGATAACTGATGTTGTTTGTTATTAAGCAAAATCAGTTTATGGAAATCAGTGATAGAAACAAAAAGGTCGCACTTTATTAGTACGAATAGATTTCAAGTTTTCAAAGTGCAAAGTGATTAATGCTTTCACCTCATCATAAAAAACACACAATAACAAGACCCTACTTGGGAATTAATAAAAAAATATATTTTTTATAGAGTACTGAAACCATTTTTCCTTTTTGTATTTTACCCAAACTCTCCTTCTAAGCATATGCAGAGAGATTATTCTTTTTCATACTTGATGGAAAAACTTACACATGGAACCCCTGTTCAAGGATATAGTCAGTCAAGAATCAGGCAAAACCCAGATTAGTCTTTTTCTCTTACTATTGCTCAAATGTCATTCCAATTAGATGTTACTTTTAAAAATGTGATTAAAAGTATATATGAAACTGAGAAGAATCGGGCTTAAGAAATAATGAGCTTTCATTTTTCTTTGAATACAACAGCTCCTGTGAAATGCAACAAGTTTCAGTTGCATATCACATTCCCATTGCCTCACCTCCAATTCTTTGAGGTAGTTAACTGTTGTTTCTTGTCTCATTAATATGACTAAGTCATGGGGATGCTTCAAGTTCATTGGTGAATCCACCTGCAAGGAAGCAAGCAAGCAATAAATAAAGCTCAGATTTCATCAACATTTGTTTGGATTCATAAAGTTTCCTTTAATATGCTTTAAATTACTGTTCAACCACCATTATAATCAGTATTAGGTGCTCAGTAAAACTCAAGGGGTATTTCAAAAGCGATCGCACATAAATTTCAGCAAAGAGAATGACATGTTCAATAGCTGCCCCTTGAATTCCAACATTAAAGAGTAAGTTTTGAAGCTAATATTCTAACTTGGTCAGTCATATAAGAAATATTCAAGAAGAGAAGTATTTGGCAACAAATGATAAAGTAAATTCCTTAAAAAGTAATTCACACCTATAATAATAAAAAAGGAATTGTTTTGTCTTGACAGAACATTCCATATCTGAACAGGTTTAGAGTGATAAAAGGAAAATACTAAAAGCACCTATTTTTGAAGGTTATTTGTGGAAGCCATAAATCAAAGTTAATATAAAATAATCTTGAGATTTATTATTTACAACTCATGTTCTCTGGATCATAAACGGGTGACTATGTTGTTGAAGATGTAGGAAAAATGAACCCTCATATGCTAGTAGCAGGCTTATAAATTTGTTCTTGTCTAGAGGGTCATTTGACAACATGTATCAAAATGCTAAAAGTGCATACCTTTTGATATGGCAATATTAACTCTAGGAAACTATCCTACAGACATTCTTAAACAAGTAGGCAAAAATAAACACAAGGATGCTTACTACAACACTTTTAGCTGCAAAAAAAATTAAACACAACCTAAGTCCATAAATAAGGGAATAGGGAGGGGCGCTTGGGTGGCTCAGTTGGTTAAGCGTCAACTTTTATTCTCAGCTCAGGGTCATTATCTCAGGGTCATGAATTCAAGCCCTGCATTGGGCTCAACTGGGTGTGGAACATACTAAAAATAAAAAATAAGGGAATAGGGAAATCCACTATCTAAAATGGATATAGAAAGACTAGATCTACTGTCATGGAAGGATGTTCACAATGTATAATTAACTAAAAATAAAGAATAATAAGTATACTATGATATTTTGTTTAAGAAATTACATATATATATTTATAGATATAGATATAAACATGTCTCTATATGCACAAAACTAAGTAACTTTATAGTGGTTTCTTTTGGGAAGAGGGATTAGGAAGAGAGGCACACTCACGTCTATATAGTTGTATACTTTTAAACTGTTTATAATGTAGACATAGTACATTTATAATAAAGAAAAAACAACACACACGTGGACATACACACGTTTTTCGAATTTCAGAAAACTCTGACAGTGGCCTTGGTACCTAAGGGATGAGATAAAGTTCCTGCATCCCATGGTGCTAGACTGGAACTGTCAAATTATATACCAGCTCTTCAGGAAGTTCCACTTTGAGGAAAAACTATCTTTTTGTAACCTCTAAGAAACTGGTATCAACTCAATTAATCAAATTGAGAGCTAGCTTTTTTTTTTTAAAGATTTTATTTATTTTTTGAGAGAGAAAGAGAGCGAGCATGCGTGGGTGAGTCGGGGGAGGGGCACAGGGTGAGAGAGAATCTCCAGCAGACTCCATGCTGAGCACAGAGCCCTACCCAGGGCTCAATCTCATGACCCTGAGATTATGACCTGGCTTAACCAACTGAGCCACCCACGTGCCCCTAGAGCTAGCCTTTTAAGTGCAGAAGGTAGGCTTGCATAGATCTTGGTGATAAAAGAGTCTATTAAAAGAAAGATTTTAAAGAGAAGAAATAAAAACATGAAATAAAGTTGGACAGTTGCTTTAATAATATGCATTAAATTGGACAATGTTAAGTGACTACAGATAAAACTCATCTGCCTTTGCTCATTCTACCATCTCAGAGACACCAGAGGAAAAAGAGATGCTAATCCAGAGTAACTTCCATACTTTTATTGCAATTATCTGAACTACATAATTATTACTGTATAGTTGTGAATAATTATCATCGCCCATGGTCTTGCTTTTAAGATGAGATCCCTTCACTGCTCCCCTTGGCCTTCCCACTATATTGGAATCTATATCAAAACTGGACTCTGAATTTAAAAGGCATTAAAAATACAAAAGCAAAGCCTATAGTACTTGACCACCTGAGCTGTAAATCTCCTCTACCAAACAATCAAAGCTAGCAAAAGCCTACAAGCAAAATGCTAGGTTTATCTCAATAAGAAACAGAAAATTTTCAAATACTATGAAACTTTTCTTTTCATAGTATTTGAACATATGCCCAACAGTCAAATGCATGTAGGGCAGGGAAAGCTACTATAATGGATTGAATATGGACTGATTTAACTCCAAAGCCCATCGATCTTTTTTACAACAATGTAATAAATTACAGCACACCATAATTTTTATAGAAGAAAATGTAAAAGCTACAGCCAGTGGCCAGATTACAAAAGAACTTTTCATAAAGATGCCAAAGAAAGTCTGCTTACTTTGCTACTTTGTCCAGAACTTTAAGAGGTAACTATTTAGTACATAACTCTATAAGGATTTTTAAATGAGGTTTTTAGGGGAAAAAAAAAAACAACAAAAAACCCAACAAGATGGGGGAGGAATGAGGGAGTATGACACTCTAATTCCAAAATACCTAAACAATCTGTTCACCTGATATTTGGAGAACTGCAAGAGGAATGAAAGAATGAGATAAATGAAGATTTACACTGAAGAAATACTGAAAGCACACTCTTAGTTTTAGATTAAAAGGATACTAGCTAATCAGGGCTTTCTCATATTTAAATAGCATGGGATTGGCCAACATTCAATTGTGAGGAAGTATTTTTCATTTCCTTGAAGCTTTAAGTTCAACAAAGATATAAGAGCTAGAGGAGGTATAAAAGTAAAATTATTAGCAGAAGGAAGGAAGTGAGCCCACTGACAGCTGTGCTTCTCTTTTAGACATGGCAGCAAATGGCATGGATCTTTGCCAGACAAAGGCTGGTTGCAGATTTATAGCCTGACATGTATTTTTTATTGAGGTAACCTCAAGTTCTTACAAGTTAAGACTTTATAATTATCTTTGGCAAATGCCAATCGGCTTGAATTTCTCTCCTTTTGAATACCTCCCCTCCTTAGGTTACAAAAGAGAGTATGCCTGTAAAGACTACAACATCCATTCAGCCAATGAAGGTTTATTAAGCCTCTATAAACCAGGCCCACTATGTCAATATTTGAGGCCTATGTACTCCAATTTTATACACAATGTGAATGCCTTCAAAATCTTTAGCATTTAGAAGAGGCTGCTATAAGCCCAGGAGCAAAAAGTGACAGGAATTAGAGTGGTAGGTTAAAAAGGACATGACGTATACATAAGACCTCAAAGCACCTTATGGCTTTTTCACAAGGGACAAGCAACCCTACAAACGTCTGTTACTTCACAGCATAATAAATGATACTTGTAATGACCTGAATCATAAAGAAAAAGGAATTATTTTCAATTTGTTCTACTTAAGATGGTGAAAAATTATGAAATATATTTTAGAGCAAAGTTATACTGAAGGGTAAAGCTGACCAAATATTTGGAAATGAGCTATATGAAACTGTATTATACAGAATGATTCATTCTCTAAGAGTTCTCAATTCAATTTCATTTTTCTTTGAATACATTATATAAGTACATGTGTCCAATTATATATAACAGCAGTAAATATCTTACTCATATCAAGTTCATTTTCATATATTTCAAAATTTGCTGCTGTCTTTATCATTAATATCTACATTTCTAATCTGGAGCCCTACCTCTGTGAATTCAATAAATTCACATGGTAACAGGGGAATGTCACTATATAAGGATAATTACTTCACTGTCAAATCAAATAAAGGGTGAACATTTTAAACTTAAAATAACCAGTCTAAGGGTATAAACATTTTTGAGTTCTACAAAAGCATGAGTGAGTCCATCACTTTCCACTGGTCCTTTATGACAGGATATTGATCATTTCCATTATAATATTAATTCCAGCTCTCATATGCAACTTATTCTTCACATATGCTGAACATTCTTTTTTTTTTTTTTTTTTAAAGATTTTATCCATTTATTTGACAGAGAGAGAGAGAGACAGAGAGAGAGGGGACACAAGCAGGGGGAGTGGGAGAGGGAGAAGCAGGCTTCCCGCTGAGCAGGGAGCCCGATGTGGGGCTCGATCCCGGGACCCCGGGATCACGACCTGAGCCGAAGGCAGACGCTTAACCATCTGAGCCACCCAGGCGCCCCCATATGCTGAACATTCTTACCTCTTACTTTTTGATGGTATTCAAATGAGTACACGAGAGCAGCATTACTGAAATCTTATATTACGCCGTACCCATTTTTAAAAAATTCCCTTTAATTAGAAACTAGGGATGGAATATTTTAAATCTTTTATTCAGAATTTTGGATTATTTACTGAGACAGTATGATGGAAAACATAAATAAAAATCTTCAAAGCAATGAAGATTTTACCTCTACTTTAAGTGATCCCACTTAGTGGGTATTTCTAGTGTTTGCTATCTAGTATCTGCAATTCCCTTCTTGTGGAAAAAACACCTGCCTTGCTCGGCTGGAAGCATCTTTCCCCACATGGGAAGTCCTAATCCCAGTGAATTCCTTTCCCTTGGTCATGGTGATTATCTCTGAGAAGGGACATCAACCAAGTGGTCAGTTGGCACTAAAGAGACTGTAATCTAGAACTTCTGTTTGAGTTATGGGGACCAGTCATCTTGTATTCACAGGGGCCTGAGTATGGGGTTAAAGAAATGGAGAAATGAAGACAGAGAACAAACCTATCATGGTTATACTGTTTCAGCCATGGATCAAACTGTATCTGCAACACTTAGAATTTGTTCAAACATTCCGATAAAAATTTTCAATATAGAAGTCTTGATGCTATTTCTAAACATCTGCTGAATTTTCTTAAGCCCTCTGCCTAGGGCATCCTCTTACTCTTGTGGCTCTTTTCAGACTTTCTCTCCCTTTGCACATGCTAATTCTCCTACTTGGAACACTCCTACTTGGAACATAACCTTATGCTTTTGGTGAAAGCCAAATGACTGGGCTCAAATGACATTTCTCTTGTGAAATGCGAGCTCTTCTTCTGAGCTCGCACAGTACTCTTCACATGCTTCTTTAATAGTGTTTATTATATTGTTTAATTATTGTATGTCTGTCTCTCCAAAAAAATTTTTTTTTGTATTCCTCTTTCTACTTCCAGTACTTAATAGGCTTTCAGGTACATGTCAGACACTTAATACACTGTTGATTGCTTGATGAAGTTGTCTGATGTCACATCTGTTAGCGAATCCATCTCCACCGGCATTATCATTCAGTGATGACTATCTGTAAAGGAGGCCTATGGCTAGGCCTCCAGGAATCATGACAAAATAAGTCCTTAACAGGTCTATGACTAGCTGTGTGACCTAAAGCAAATCACTTTCCCTGCATAGGCTTCTATTTCCTCATCTATAAACTGAGGGGACCCAACCTGATGACTTCTAAACTTACACTTTTCATATCCTACCTCCATAAAAGATTTAACATTACCATAAAAGCATCACATTTTTTTTTTACCAGTCTCATGCACCACTGAAGTAATCTAATGTTCAAATGAATGAAATGATCATTCTTCCAATTTGCCCGGATAAATCTGTACTCATTCTAGGTAGGGACTCTTTCCAAAGCTGCAGCTAAAAGCTTCTTTTCAAACTGTCAATTTGTCAAATTAAACCAAGGTTCCAATTAGCAGTGGCTATTTATTTCTGAGCAGTTAGGTTGCTCATTGTATCATGGGCAAAATTAGCTCTCCTGTCCTTATGCCACTTAATTCTAACAAAGTTCAACTGAAAAAAAAAATCTCTTTTCTGATCATAAGCTAAATATGTATGTTATTGAAAAACAAACATATTATGGATAATATAAAGAAAATTAAAGTTACTGGAAATGTCACCTTCCGAGATACCTGTTGTCAGATAACTATGTCAGGATAACCTCAACGCACGCACGCAGGCACACACACAGAGCTAGGTAGATAAATATTTTTACAAAAACAGGATCATATTTACTATATTGTATCCTTCCCTTCTTCACTCTTTCTTAAATTTTATCAGATTTCTTCCTCAGGAATATAGATCTACATCATCCTATTTAGTTAATATTATATTAAAGTTATTTATCCAGTTTCCCACTAATTAAAATATGGGCTTTTAGTTATTCTCCCTTTTTAACAATATTGAGATGAGTATCCTTATAAATTTTTTTGATTGCTGCCTAATTATTTTCTTCCTAAAAAAGGAACTGCTAGGTTAAAGGGACTGCACTTTTAAATTTATATTTTTTGCTAGTTTTTCTCCAGAATAGCTGAATCAACTTAAATTCCTAACAGTCACTGAGTTTCTACACACTCTTAAGAACACAGGGAAAAGGGTGAATACATTTTAATCTCTTTATTGGCCATAGGTATTTCTTCTTTTGTGCACTTACAAAAAAATCTTCCTCATTGCCTCACTTTAAATCCATCTGATAGTTTACATCACAATTTTATGAATGGTGGTTTCTAGATGGTGGGACTCTAGGTGATTATCTTGTTTTCTGCCTTTTTCTAAAACAAACACGTATTTCTTTTTTTTTTTTTAGTGTTATCTACCGGTCTTTTTTGAAAATGAAACTTTAAGAGTGCTATACATGTATTTTTAAACAGAAAACAACTGTAATGACAAATAAGCTTAGGTCTGAGGAACAGTCTTGTAGCTTTTCCTTATATATTCATAGAGAAAAAGTTCCTCTCCCCTATGTGGGGCCAGGCAAAACACTTCAAAAAGGTAACATCTTTTGTATTTTCTTGTTCCTTACCTTACTCTCCTCAGATTTTTATCCTTATTTCAAATCTAGTTCACTACCATTTTCAAATGACTGCCCAAACTACCCTCACCTTTGTGACTCCTGTCAGGCGAATACAGGGGCAAGCAAGATGAGTTTAGAGGGATGGAATGAGGGAGACAGAAGTCTGTTGCCTGACTTTGCATGCAATTCTTTCTTTAGGATTTAAGTCTAACCATCATGGACCTGCACCTTCCTCCAGGTCAAGAGAAGTGCAAGTTCACAAACAAAATACCAGTCCAGCCTCGCCTCTTGAGAGGGACTTACATGGGCTCCTGGTTATAATAATTTTCAAAACTCTAATATAGGAGATCTTTTACTAGAAATACTATCAGATCAATAAAACACTATCATTATGAACTGTCAGGACTTGGAAATATTTTTGTTAAAGATGATTTTTTTTTTTGCCATTAGGATACTGTACAATATGGAATTTTAAAGAGAAATTTAAAAACATGCCTCAGTTTTATATCAGAAATCAGGTTATCAAAACTAAAATAAACTTTAAACAAACAAAAATACTAAATCTTAATCATCACATGAATTTTAATGGCCTTATACCTCTATTTTCTAATGTTTTACCCTCAGATTTTACCTTCTCATTTTCACAGTTCTTGAAAGATAAAGTTGTAAATGCTTAAATGCACTTAAAACAATCTAGGTATTTGAAGTATATCATACAGCTATAATCTAGATTGGACCATGTACGGTGTTGCAGCCAGTTTTTTTAAACACTTTCTATTTATTTATTTAGAGAGAGGGGGAGAGAGAGAGAAAGCACAAGTGGGAGAGGCAGAGGGAGAGCCAGTCTCAAGAAGACTCCTGAGCAGGGAGCCTGACACGAGGCTCAATCTCATGACCTGGAGATCATTACCTGGGCCGAAATCAAGGACACTTAACCAACTGAGCCACCCAGGCGCCCCTGTTGCAGCCAATTTTATGAGAACATTCATATCACACAATCACCATGTCCTAACTGAAAGCAAGTTAATAACCATTTTCAACATGAACAACAAACGAACAACTTCTTATAAAAGCACTACCAGTCTACATGTTCTGATTTGTGTCACCAGGAAACATACAAATAACAAAATGAATAAAGTAGACAATTTACAACTTTACAGGAAAAGAAAACGAAATGCTGGATCAGGACTCAAGAGTCACGGATATTTCTCATTTGTATATTTATGATATTCTTGTAAATATATACAGAAAAATGTTGCTGTGCAGTTAGAGCTATTTTATATTTAACTCAGAAGTGACTCATTCCAGCAGCCAATATTTATCAAACAGAGTAATAGCCCAACAAAGATGTCCATGTCCTAATCCCAGAACCTGGGACTAGTTAGGATACATGGCAAAAGTTAATTAAAGCAGCTGATGGAATTAAGGTTGCTATTCAGATTACTTTAATTAAGACAGAGAGTATAACCTGATTATCCAGGTGGGCCCAATTTAATCACAAGGGTCCTTAAAAGTGAAATAGGTAGGGGCGCCTGGGTGGCTCAGTCGTTAAGCGTCTGCCTTCGGCTCAGGTCATGATCCCAGGGTCCTGGGATCGAGCCCCGCATCAGGCTCCCTGCTCGGCAGAAGCCTGCTTCTCCCTCTCCCACTCCCCCTGCCTGTGTTCCCTCTCTCGCTGTGTCTCTCTCTGTCAAATAAATAAAATCTTTTAAAAAAAAAAGTGAAATAGGTAGGTGAAAGAGAGAGACGTTGCTAAGAGAGGTCAGAGAACAGGGCCAAGAGCCAGGGAATATGGGTGGCTTCTGGAAACTAGAAAAGGTAAGGAAATGGACTCTCCCCCAGAACCTCCAGAAAGATATGCAGCTTACTGTCCCCTTGATTTTAGCCCAGTGAAACATGGGTTGGACTTCTAACTTACAGAACTATAAGATGTTAATTTTGTGTTTTTTTTTTTTTTTTTAAGATTTTATTTATTCGACAGAGAGACACAGCGAGAGGAAACACAAGCAGGGGGAGTGGGAGAGGGAGAAGCAGGTTTCCCGCGGAGCAGGGAGCCCGATGTAGGGCTCGATCCCAGGACCCTGGGATCATGACCTGAGCTGAAGGCAGACGCTTAACGACTGAGCCACCCAGGTGCCCCAATTTTGTGTTGTTTTAGGCCACTAAATTTGTGGTAATTTTTACCAGCAGCAAATAGAAAACTAATGCAAGTACCCACTAAGTTCAAGGCACAATGCCAGGCTCAATGGTGATAAAAAAAGCACGTGTGAGCTTGAAAATTCTTAGATGGATACTATGGACTGAACTGTGTGTCTCCCCAAAATTATATGTTGAAGCTGTAACCTCCAATGTGACAGTAATTGGAGACTGGGCCTTTGAAAGGTAATTAGTTTAGATGAGGTCATACGTTTATATGACAGGATTGGTGCCCTTATAAGAGGAGACATCAAAAGCTTGCCTTCTCTTTCCCTCTGCCATGTGAGGACACAGCAAGAATGCAGCTGGTCTGCAAGTCAGAAAGAGAACTCTCACCAGAACCTGATCACTCTGGCACTCTGACCTTGGACTTCCAGACTCCAAAACTGTGAGAAAATACACTTCTGTTGCTTAAGTCACTCAGTTTATGGGATTTTGTTGACAGCCAAACTAAGATTTGTTAAGCAAATATTGGAAAAGGGACACTAAAATGAGAAGTTGAATCTTAATTTTATCATTACTCAGGTGATGGCAAACTCAACAGTCAGGAAATTATTTTGCTATTTCATGCCAGAAATCACTGCTGTAAGACACCACTGAATAAAGTTCAACTTGATTACTCATCAAACAGTATTAACATGGGGGGGTGGGTCAGCTTGACTAATTTCTTTTACTGCAATCCCAACAAGTGTGAAGTAAGCATTAATGACAAAGGTTTAATTTTTCTATGAAGACAGCAAAATCAAACTGAAGGCTCCTTTTTGTTCATACTTCCACTAATGGGCACAACACTGTTTCGCTAGGGCAATGGAAGGGATAAGGGGTCTTTCACTAGAATCGGATTATATAAACAAAGATTTGACATATCCCAAACACTGTTGGGCATTTTCAAACACTCCTGATGTAGTCCTTTAAAAGGAGAATTCGGGGGGCGCCTGGGTGGCTCGGTCTGTTGGGCGGCTGCTTTCGGCTCAGGTCATGATCCTGGAGTCCCGGGATCGAGTCCCACATCAGGCTCCCTGCTCAGCGGAGAGCCTGTTTCTCCCTCTCCATCTGCCTGTCACTCCGCCTACTTGTGCTCTCTCTCTGTCTCTCTCTCTGTGTCAAATAAATAAATAAAATCTTTAAAAAAAAAAAAAAGAGAATTCGGCAATATCTAAGAAAATTAAATATGCATTCTTCAAACCAGGAAATTCCATTTCAAAGAATTCCTCTTACAAATATACTCACAGAAGCATGCAAAGATCTATGAATGAGCATGTTCACTCACTGCAATATTGTTTGATAGTAAAAGCCTGGAAACAATCTAAATGGTTATCATTAGGGAACTGGTTAAATAAGTTACAGAAGAGCAATACAACCAAATACTCTACATTTTTAAGGGTAAAGAGAGTAGCTTTTCATTTCTGACAGATATCTACCTCTTATTAAGTGAATTAAAAACTAGTCATGAGATAAAATGTTTCCAGTTGTGGTTTAAAAAAAATCTATATGAGGGTTTGCATGGGAACTTTTTGGAAGAATACACAAATAATTCTGTGATTACTTCCAGGAAGGACTGTGAGTGGTTATGAAACTTCCACTTTTCATTTTATGTCATACTAAGTAGCTTGAAAAAAACGTTTTGAACTATGATCATGTATTTTAGTTTTAAATTATAAAATTAAAAAATATATTGGTGTATTATAGATAAAACTACAGAACTATTTTTCTTTATACTGGTAGTAATGCTTAGCAGTACAGAGAAGAGAACAGAGCCTAGGATGGGATCTGAGCCGGAGTTCACACACTGCCACTTCCTACCTTCATACCTGTGCAAGGAGTTTAACCATACTCAGCCTAAGTTTCTGTATTTAATAGAGAGATCAATACCCACATCTTACTGGGTCTATAGGACAATAAAATGAGATATGAATATGAAAACACTTGGTAAAGAGTTCAGTGAAATAGACATTAAATTTTATTACTATAAAAGTTACCTGTTCTCTTCCCCTAAGCGGCCTGAGGTGGCCTCTGAAAACGGTTCCCTATTCGTTTGACCCAGAAAACCCTACAAAATCACGCAAATCAAGAGGTTCAAATCTTCATGTTCACTTTAAGAACACACATGAAACTGCCCAGGCTATCAAGGGTACGCATATTCGAAAAGCCACCAAGTATCTGAAAGATGTCACTTTGCAGAAGCAGTGCGTGCCATTCCGTCGATACAACAGTGGAGGTGGTAGGTGTGCCCAGGCCAAACAGTGGGGCTGCACACAAGGTCGGTGGCTCAAGAAAAGTGCTGAATTTTTACTGCACATGCTTTTTAAAAAAAATTTTATTTATTTATTTGACAGAGAGGCAGAGAGCACAAGCAGGGGGAGCCACAGGCAGAGGGAGAGGGAGAATCGGGCTCCCTGCAGGGCTCAATCCCAGGACCCTGGGATCATGACCTGAGCTGAAGGCAGACGCTTAACCGACTAAGCCACCCAGGGGCCCCATTACTGCACATGCTTAAAAATGCAGAGAGTCATGCTGAACTTAAGGGTTTAGATGTAGATTCTCTGGTCATGGAGCAAATCCAGGTGAACAAAGCCCCCAAGATGCGGCATAGAACTTACAGGGCTCATTGTCGGATTAACCCACACATGAGCTCTCCCTGCCACACTGAGATCCTCACTGCAAAAGAGCAATGTGTTCCTAAGCCAGAAGAGGAGGTGGCACAGAAGAAAAAGATATCCCAGAAGAAACTGAAGAAACAAAAACTTATGGCCTGGGAGTAAAGTCTGCATAGAATAAATGCAAATAAAAATAAAAACAGAAAAAAAAAGTTGACTTTATCCTAAATTAGAGTCACTTCCATGTATGACTGTATAAAATGCAAACTCTGTGAAGGCAGGGACCGTGTCTCCTTTACAGCTGTATCCCACCTACCTAACACAGAAAGCATTCCAAGATGTGTTTAATGAGCTAGCTAAGTCTGCCAAATATAATGGCACCCAAAAAGCTCTCAGCAAATACTTGCTCAAATAAAAACGTTCCTGACTCCACTTAACCACTTTCGGCATGTATCATTCTCTTGAGTTTTACTAAGGATTAACTACCCATCTCAACTCCCCACCTAGCAATTAGACTCAAAGTAGAAAGGACTGTTGGGGGGTGGTTGGGTGTGGGTGTGTGGGTGGGTGGTGTGTGTTTGTGTGTGTGTGTGTGTGTGTGTGTGCGTGCGCGTGCGCGTGTGCGCGCCCGCACTCTGTTGCTGGTCACCTGATTTCAATTTAAGTAAGTGCCTCACTGGTAAGTGAAGACTGAAGTAAGATGTTAGTAAAAAATACATAAATGAGTTCTTTTCAAAAGTTAAGACACATGAAGTAGTTAAATAAATATGGAAAGCACAATCTGATCTGTCCAGTGTGAATTTCTGGTAGTAGGTCCTGAAAACAAATATGTACTTTAGCTTATATAAAATTGTCATGATGGTACAGATTTTTAATAAATGCTTCTTTTGTACATGTTTATAATAAAGAAATGTCTTAATGTTAAATGACTTACCTAAATTTATACAGTATTCAATAATTTAAATAATGCCACAATCTCAAAGTTCTTTGAGCATATCATCAAAGGTATGTTGAAGAGAGAATATATCTAAATAGCCAATCGGAATTTAGGTTATCTGAAGCACCATTTTACAACTCTGATTTAGAGATACTACATTCTTAGAGAAGGCTTAGTCTAGACCTTTTATTTTTAACAGGGAGAATGAATGAGTTGGCTTGCCCCCTTTAAAGTAAATGCACTGTGGGGCGCCTGGGTGGCTCAGTCCGTTAAGCAGCCAACTCTCGATTTCGGCTCAGGTCATGATCTCATGGGTTATGGGATCAAGCCCTAGGTTGGGCTCCATGCTCAGCAGGGAGTCTGCTAGGGATTCTCTCTCTCCCTCTGCCCCACCCCCTGCTCATACACACACACACACACACACACACACACAAACACACACACATGGGTGTGTGCTCTCTCTCAAATAAATCTTTAAAAAAAAATAAAGTAAACGCACTGTGCTTTCTCCAGACTACTAAAACAATGGTGGCCCATCACTGTGCTGATATGCAAAAGCTATTACAAGTGTGAATAACGGGGGCACCTGGGTGGCTCAGTCAGTTAAGTGTCTGCCTTTGGTTCAGGTCATGATACCAGGGCCCTGGGATCGAGCCCCGCATCGGGCTCTCCGCTCAGCAAGGAGCCTGCTTCTCCTTGTGTGCACTCTCTCTCTAATAAATAAATAAATCTTTAAAAAAAAGTGTGAATAACTGCTTGCACACATACATGCAGGTACTTTCCCTTTCTCTTACGTATTCAATATTTCCTGAGTGTTTATGATGTTTCAGCCACTGTTTCAGGCATGGGGGTTTCCTCAGTGACCATACAGAGTTCTATGAAAGAGTTGATGTTTTCATAGAAAGACTGGCAATAAAATATATATTACAACAGAAAATAGGTGCTATGAAGAAAAATAAAGTGGAGCAAGAAGACAGTGATGGAAGGAGATGCTGTTTTAGATAGTGTGGTCAAAAGACAGGTGACATGTGAACAGAGACTTGAAAAGAGAGGTGATGAGCCATAAGGATGTCTGCAGAAGTTTTTCAAGCAACAGAGGGAGCAGGAACAAACAAACCTGGTGCTCTAAAGACCACCCCAAAAGGCCAGTATGATGGCTAAATCACAGCACACAAGAAGGAAAGTGGTATTTGGGGCACAGAGATAGTCAGGGGCCAGGTTCCAGATCTTGCAAGGGCCTTAAAGGCCATGGTAAAAACTCCCAAGTTTTATTCTTAAAAGTATGATTGGAAACCAATGAAGGTTTCCTGATGCTCTTTCCTTCTCTTCCTCTACATCCGTTAAAGGAATCACAGGACCAGAATTTCGATCTGGGGAGAACAGACTCTGTGATGCAAAAGTGGAGCAAGGAGACTGGTTAGCAGGCTACTATGCTTAGGTCTAAGAGGAAGATGAAGAGTCTAGACTAGGGTTGTAGAAGTATGGGTGGAAAGACATGGCTTGATGCAGGAGACATTTTGGAAGTAAAGTTGACCGATGATTAGGTATGAGATGTTAGTCGAGGAAGATTTTGGACCTGAGCAATTTCGTAACAGGTGTGGTGGGATGGGAAATAAGAGTTCAGTTTAGGACATGATGTATTTGTGGTGTCTATCAGACAGCTAAGTGGAGATGTTGTGTGGGCAACTGGATATGAGTCTGGAGTTCAGGGAGAGACTGCAGATATGATTTGGGAGAATCCTCAGAATGAGACTGCATAAGATCATCTGATGAGCACATCAGTATTTAAGATTCACAAAGAAAAGAGGAATTCAGCAGAAGAGAATGAAAAGTCATGGTCAGGGATTCAGAAGAAAGCCAGGAGTGTATGTCCCGGAAGCCATGGAAGAAAATAGTTCAATATGGTCTGAGGACAAGTGCTGGCTGGGGAGATCAGAGGTTAAGAGAGATAAGTGAGAGCAGAGCACAAATCTGGCAATAAGGCAGGCCCCGGGATATCTTGACAAGAGTCGCAGGGATGAAGGACTTACTGGAGTGGCTTTAAGAGAGATCTATACAAAGAGAGCCCATGAGCACAAACAATTCTCTTGAGGTGTCTGGCTGAAAGAGCCACCCAACAGAGGAATTCCCCTTGCTTTTGCCACCACGGAGTCTAACTGAGATGCAGGTAGGGCTCACACCCTGCTCCCTACACTCTGGAGTGCAAAGCTGTTCTAATTTTTGACCCAACCTGCTGGCAAGCCCTCTTCTTTCTCACTGTCATAGTGCCTTCTGTTCACTTCCACCAATGTTGCTTCTAAACTGCAACAACTGCTGAACCCCACAGCTGATCCTAATCCCCCCTCAACAATGCAGCTGCCATTTCTCATCCATCTCGCCTCTGCCCTTTCTGATGATGGTTTTCTTCTTGTTTTTTTTTCCCTTGTCTCTTGTCACCTCTCCATATGTTTCAATGCCTGAGCAATAAAGCTGAGGTCAGTGACAAAGGATGACTTCCTTTGCATACACGATCTGACCACAGAAGATAGTCCAAGAGTGATCTCTGAAAGTACGGCTCTTCTCATGTGCATACAGCACCTTTTATGAAGGCCTAATGGCTGACTCACTGAAGAGTTACTTGGAGCTTTAAAGATCTTCCAGGAGTCTGAGGCCTCCTGTAGGCTAGCCTCCAGGATGACTATTACATTAGTGAGTACTGTAATGCTTCATTCACACAGTAGTAAATTCCTGAAGGGCAGGAACCGGTTCTCACACTTCTTTATGTCATCCATTTAACAGATAACTATTGCAGCCTAAGGGATTAAGCATGAAAGATGCAGGAGGTGCAGAGAAGACGGATATGGCCTCTCCCTTCATGGAGCATGTAGTAGTCTAGTAGGGCATTTACATAAGTAAATTGACACAATACAGCATAGTAAATGTCCTTAAGGGAATACAGGATACTATGAAAGCACATAGAAAGAACAGCTTACTCAAACTTGGGCATTAGAAGCTTCTCTGAAAGTGATGTTTAAGTTGTGAAGTGTACTGAGTTAGCCAGATTGGGACATTTCAGGGGAAGAACATGTGGAAGGGCCCAGAGGCAAGTGAGAACAGAGCATATATCTGGGGATACTGACAAGTGTTAAATATAGCTAAGGTGTATATGTGCGTATTCTGAGGTGAGGGTGAGGCACTCAAGAATGAGCAAAGATAACGCTAGAGAGAAGGAAGGGCTAGATCACAAGACATGTTAAAGAAGGACCATATCCTGGGATATGCACCAAACTAATCGTTCAAGGTAGTTTTCCTTGGGGAGTGAGAATGGAGAGAGGTGGGAGGACTTCACTTTCTTACTTTAAATATTCCCATAACGTCAAGCATTTACTTTTACAATGCCACACATTACTTCTGTAATTCAAATTTGTAATTAAACAAAACGAAGAAGGTTTTAAAAGATTAGTCTAATTGCACTGAGGAGAATAGATTGGAAGCAGGACAAGACTAGGGCGGGGAGAACTATTAGGAAGCCGTGGCAAGAATCAGGTGGCCCGAATTAGAGCCACAGTAGTGGCTATGGCAAGAGATGTAATTAGAAAGTAAAATGGAAAGATCTTGGTAAGGAATAAGGGAGACAACTAGATTTCTGACTTGGGCAAATGGGTGGATGGTGAATGGTGGGATCTTTCATTCAATTTGGGAAAACAGGGCATGACACAGGTGTAGGTAGGGTAAAAATGAGTTTAGATCTGATCTATAACCCTGAAGAAAAAAATGTGAGTTACAGAAAGAAATGTGACTATTCCCTGCATATATATGGTAATTTAAGTCCTGAGAAAATATGAGATTGCCCAGGTATATATAAAGAGTAAAAACAGAAGGCTGGAACAGAAGTTGGAGGTAGAGCAATATATAAAACTGAATTTCTCAGAATGGTCTGTGACCCATCTGTATCATAATCTCCTGAGGGGTTTGATAAAAATGGAGAATTCTTGGCTCTACCACCAACCTACTGAATCAGATACTTTAGTGGCCTGGGAATCTGTATTTTAAGCAAGCACCCCAGATTACTTTTGTGCAAAGAGAAGTTTGAGAACTGCTGATCTAAAAGATGGGTGGAGGAAGAAGAGTCAGGGAAAAGAAAAAAAAAAAAAAAAGGTTAAGAAGGACCTGTACTCTGCTCACCCTCAAGGAAAAATGAGAATTTCATGTCACAGTCGCCATTGGAAAAGTGCATATTCATCAAAGCACAGTGGGCTGGTGAAAAATAAGCAGACAATAAATATTTGTTCAATAAGTAACTGGGAAAAGTATTTAAAGTTATAATTTACATCTGTATGTTTATAAGCTCCTATTAACTACTGTAAGTATAAACAAAGTTAACACCTGGGTGATTTATAAGAAAAAAAATAATAGTGGGAAGTCTAAAAAAATGGATTGAATGAGAATCGCTTTGATGCCAACGTCTAGGACAAACTGCAAAGGCTTAGCAAGTTAGTGAATAAGCCACCATGACCTCTCAGGTCCAAGTAAATCCCTCAAGTGTATAAACATAGAAACACTTTATGACAAAAAGATGGGCTCAATTTGAAAAGTACTGAAAGAAAGCTGTCAGCTTCATAGTATCATCTGGATGCCCTCTCCCAGATGAAGCAATTACTTAATATCAGACCCAAATTAAACCACTCCTTCACTTAATAAGCTATTAAAGACCAAGAGATAAAGATTTAGCCTGTCTGTCCAACTAAATCCGATAGCTCTTGCCCAAATCACAGTTGCTGAAATAACTGCCTGTCAAACACTTCTTATGCCAGGGTTGCTAGGCTTCAGAGCATCGGTTTTACTAGAAACCTCATTTGTTCTAAGCAGTTAAAAGGATCTGGACTCTAAACACATTAGCTTGAGAGAAGGCAAGATGATTAAATAACCCCAAATTAATTCACACCTAATTCACACCCACTCCCAACTTAAAAGTCATCACAAAATATTCTGCAGAGGTAAAGCAAACTGGCCAAGAGAAGACTTTTTACTTCATTATTCCCATTTTTCCTTTTTCTTTTCTTTCTTTCATTTGTAGGTACTATGAAAGGGGGGGGGGGACGTACTTCAATCTTTCTGAGTACAAGGTGCTCACCTGCATGCTACTACAGACTTTTACTTACTGCTATCACTAAATGCCACTCATTAGTTGTGTGACTTTGGACGACATTCTCTCCTATGAGTTGTACTACATATCCTTTAAGAATTGTTTCCAAACCTAAAGCTCTATGGATCTAAGATTAGAGAAGAGGGAAACAGTAGCCAAGAAAATAAATATTATAATGTTATGACAGAGTTGGTAACAATTATACTCTTTATTTACTTCAAGTTTTAGACCTCCACTTATAAAGAGAGAGACTATCACGAGGCAATGAACCCAGGGCTAGAAGTACCACCTTTGAATTCAGTAAGTCTAAGACAAACTGGTAACATTTCAGGAATTCATCTGTTAGCTGGTAATTTAGAACATGGAACATTGTTTTTTCCACAGAAATGATGTGATACATTAATGGTTAGGCTCTTAGGCTAATTCACAAAAGTTCATTTAACCTTCCATTCAAGTGACTCTCCAGACGGTTTTGGTAAAAATAGAAAATAAATGTTGCCATACTAGTAATGAGGAAAAAAATAGAAAAAAGGAAACAAAAAACCCACAAAATTTATCTTAAAAGACTATTCTTCACAATGAAGTCAACCAAATGATCCATTGACTTGATTACACATAGATCCTCCTAGTAACCCAGATTATAAAAGCTCACTACTTAAGTCCATGGACCCCAAGGATCCTTGCTTTATTTAAGGTACAGGGGGTACTAGGGGATCAGAGGTATGCCAAAGCCCAAAGCTGGGAAAAAAACCTATAGTTGAAGAGAAGAGGAGCACCTTTTCTTAGCTGTCCCTTGACTGCAGTGGGACAGGAACTTAGAGACTAGAGCATTCTCTTCATATCCCAGCTCCAGGATTCCCTGGACAATGCTCCGGGGAGTTCAGTGGCAGCTCAGTAAACATGGAACCTAAAAACATATAAGACATGCTTCCCAGCTCAGGCAGGGATTGTGGAAAGGAACAATCCCCTGAGCTGCCACACCAAGTGCTCACTACTTGCTACTGCTAGAAGCAACCACAGCGCTGACAGTGAGGAGGCTGCCTGGAGGAATGGCTGCTTCCGGCTCTAACTGAAGCCCCATTTCAAGCCCCTTACAGATTCAGGGCTTCAGACACATTTGCATGTTCACAAGTCAGCAGTCCCTAACTTGTGGGTACTTATCTTTATCATTTGCTAAGGCTTGAAATAGAAAAACCAAACAAATGTTCTCTTCTCCTGGGAAGAACTGCTTAATGTACTTAAAACTTTAACTATAGTGATGTTAACTATCCCTGTGTAAATCTGTATTTTGGGTAATTCAGATTTTTAATTCATAAGTACTTCTCCAAGTTCATTATGGAAAACAATTACCTATTATATCTAATTTGGACAGGTTTAAATATTAGGCAAAGAGTTTCAAAAGGTATTTGCCACTCTAATATTCTAAGATTGCCATTTCAGTTTGCTCTTAGCCCTCTCCCTGATATTAGACCACTTTAAAATTAAAGCACCCTTCTGTTCTCATTCAGCTATTATAACGAAAAACAAGTAGCAAGGCATTTGGTATGTCAGTTAAGATATCATTTATATATATATAATATACCATTTACATATATATATATCATATATATGTAAAGCTTTTGTTTCTGAACATATGAATAGATCTGCAGTATACCCAAATCCATATAATAAAGGGATCTTTCAATTCTTTAATAACCATAAACATATGTGATAATTAATCACAATCAAAACTGAGGTTTGGATTCTGCCTGCATTCAAATTACTGCCAGGAAGGGCAGCATGGATAATGCATGCACAACTATCAGAGTGGCACTCAGAAGCTGATCATGTATTCAACTCTTCTACTTTATTTATAAGTTTTGCTTTTCCCTCAGATTAAATCCACTGGCCTCTTCTTGTCTGTTTGTTTTTTAATTTAAATTTATTTGAGGGAGAAAGTGCACACGTGGGGGTGGGGGAGCCTGGGGGGGGGCAGAGGGAGAGGAACAAGTGACTTCATGCTGAGCTCAAAAATCAGGACCTGAGCCAAAAACAAGAGTGGGTCGCTTAACCAGCTAAGCCACCCAGGCACCCCCTTAGCCTCTTCTTGTTACGCTGTAGACACCAACTTTATTTCTTCTGATATAAAATTTTGTGGTTCTCTGAACTTAACATTGTCAATGCTATGTAGCAAAGTACTGGCAAATTCACTGAAAAAGATAATTTTTAAAAGCATGTAGTAAAGAAATCTTACTTTCCTAACTTTAAGCCTAACTACTTACTGCAGGGATACTTGGCAGATTTCCAAAAGATTCTTCAGATTTCCCCCTTTCTGAGGCAAGTTAACAGTAACCCCTACCTTCCCTTCCACTAAAACATAAGTATCCAATGTGCAAAAAGAAAAAATGTGGTTTTGGTTTTGTTTTTTAAACAAATCAGGTTCTGCTTTCCCACTGCAAGGTTCAGCAAATAATACATTTCTACCAGCTTTCACTTTTCAGATGGGCTACTTCCTTGGCTGAGTGGCAGGACACCAAAATGGGAAGGAGAAGTCAATGTCATAGTGTATAAATAGCTGTGGCCAAAAACAATACTGCAGAAGAGCCAATAGGAGAAGGGCTCCCCAAATTGCAGCAAGAGTGACTTAATTCCATGTATCCCTTCATGAGGGCCTCAGGGAAAACTATCATCAGGAAACAAACGAAAGTGGGTGGAGGAAGCAGCCAGGACTCACATAAGATTTCTAACCTTTTGTTAAGGAAAGAACTAGCAGTGTTTAATTCTAGAGTTTCTGAAACACACACCTATCTTTTAAATCTAAAATGGTATGGCCATGAAAAGGAGATTTCTTCTAATTTAAGTTAGGTATATAGAAAATGCCATCCAGTAAAAAGCCAGTCTCTTTTCTCACATATACTGAAAACCACTCACCAATACCAATCCGATTTTTAAATTGTTTAACTCACTCATTATACTTGAGGTAAAATTTGCCATCACGTGAACTTCACTTCATAAAAAAGTAAACCTGGCATTGTGTTCCTGTCATTATTCATTACACGCAACCCAAAGGTCCATAATTTCACACGATAATGATTAATACATTTAAGGTCAGGGAGCTAAATTGCATGGGGCACACAATTCACTTGGTAAATGTTTGCTGGACTTTTCAGGATTGCTCTCAAGTATTGGAAGTCATTAAGTTTACCAAGATTCTGTAGCAGAGCACACACACGTACTGTTGAGGGATCAGCAGCATTCACAAAATGTAGGCAATCATAAAGTCATGTAAGAAAAGCAATCTCTCCGGGCGCCTGGGTGGCTCAGATGGTTAAGCGTCTGCTTTCGGCTCAGGTCATGATCCCAGGATCCTGGGATCGAGTCCCGCGTCGGGCTCCCTGCTCAGCAGGGAGCCTGCTTCTCCTTCTGCCTCTGCCTCTGCCTCTCTCTCTCTCCCTGTCTCTCATGAATAAATAAATAAAATCTTTAAAAAAAAAAAAAGAAAAGCAATCTCTCCTCTGAGCAATTAGTTCGGGCACACAAGAATCCAGGAAATCACATATCCTCCTTGCGGGGCTGGGTCACAGGAACTAGGTAAAGAAACAGTGCAAAGTACACTGGGAAACGAGGGCAGTTTCAGCTGAAAAGATGCAGGCAACGCCACCAGAGGCATCTTCAAGCATTCCTTCGGAAGGAAAGTGTGTGTTGTCTCTAAAGAGCCCCTGCTGACCTGGGTAACGGTACAAACTGAAACCACCACAGCCCGACACATGTGGAAGAGGAGACGGGGGGAAGAAGCATTAGATGACCCACTGCCTAGGGGTGTCGAAGCTGTCACCGCCCTGGGACTCGCGCACACCCCGGCGCTGCCACATGCTTTCTACTTCTTCGGGGAGGGCTGGTGACGCGTGGTGGGCCCGAGAGGAACAGAGGCAAGGATAATGAATCTGCGATTTCTAAAGCCCAACAAAATGTCCCCAGAGCCCGAACCCCCACGGCCGGGCGACTCTACCCGCGCGGCAAGCCACCCCAGGGGTGGAAGGCTAAGAACTTGCAGGCGGCTGAGGCGAGGGCCAGAGGACAAATGGGGAGGGGGCTACGCCGGGTCTGAGTACTAGGATCGCTCGGGCCGCGGCGCCGGGACCGTGGGAAGGTAGGCTGGGGGCGGGACCGCGCGGAGCCAAACAGCCAGGGGCCGGACCTGGGAATCCCCTGGGGCGAGGGCGGGCGCGGGCGGAGAGGGACGCCTTGGCCGCTACCTGCTGCTGGATCTTCCCGTCCTCCGTGACGACCCAGTGCGTGGTGGCGAGGGCCCCTCGAGCCGCCACGCTCAGCAAGGCGGAAAGGCTGAGGAGCCAGCCTGGGCCGGAGCACGGCGGCAGCTCGCACCGGCCGCGGATCCTTACTGCCGCCGCCATTTTGCCCCCCCGGCCCGGCTGCTCACACCGGAAGCGGAAGCCGGCCCCCGCCGCCCGCCATCTTGGGGAGGTCGGCACTGGAGGAGGTGGAGCTCGGGAGGCGCTGCCCGCTGACAACCCGCTTTCTCAGCCTCGGTTTGGGCGGCGGGACAGCCTGGTTTGGCTTCAGGTCGGAGACCGCTTTTTTGTTATTGTTTTCCCGTACGCAATTCGATCTCGTGGCGTGGGAACCAGAGGGAGATAAAAGTAGTGTTCTAGGTGGAGTCTAAGCCGAAATGAGAGGACTCTGTGTGTGTGTATATTTACATATATATGTATTTAATAAAACCTCGGTTTTCATTTTAGTTCATTTTTATTTCGGGTTGTGTCATATAGTTGAGAAATAAAAGGTATGTTTTCGAAACACTTAAGGGAAGAGATGGATTCTCTTTTATTCTTAAAGTCTCGCAGTAGTGGAAGCTTCAGAGTTGGGCGTGTTGTCAGTCTAGGGCAGCGCTGTCCAGTAGAAATATGTGAGGCGCGAGCCACATAGGAAATTTTTAAAAAGACAGTGAAATAACGCATTTGATTTAACCCTTATATACAATACAGTATTAGTTCAATATAAAATCTGTACAAATTCCTGAGCTATTTTATTTTTAGTACTAAGTCTTCAAAACAGGTATGTATTTAGACTTCCAGCTCATCTAAATTCAGACTGGCCGGATTTCGGGGCTTAAGAGCCACATGTGGCTAGTGGCTACCTTACTGGGCAGCACAGGTGTAGGCTGGAGGTCTGTATCAGGAGACCAACAGCATTGGCATCACCTGGCAGTTTATGAGAAATGCACATTCTTGGCTCTTTTACCCCTCCCCACCAGATTCTACCTTTCAGCAAGAGTCCCAGGTGACTGGTATGTACATTAAGAAGCACTTCTCTCTAGTGAACCAACATGTAGGCCAAGGGACTAGCCTGGCTTCTAGCTTCTAGTAAGATAGGTTGTTTTAGGTATTTCAGGGCTGCCTTCTGGCTTGGTGTGTCATTTTGTGTTTAGGTTCATTATGCTTTTGGTTTTCTCTTTGGGAAGAGGAGGATGAGAGTTTTGCCTGACAGCCTCCCTACGCTGGCATATTGCTGGAAAACAAAAATAATTGCCAAGTGTTTAAACATCTCTTCGTACTATGGAAGCAACGACCACAGCTTTGGTTTTTAGTTCCATCTGAAAGTAGCTTTTCTTAGAGGATTGAAGTAATGAACATTCAGCTCTCTAAAAATGTGTGGCTTACCCACTTTTTTGCCTAGTTCTCTGCCAGACAGTGGGTATGGAAATCTGACCACCGAGCAATGTGCAATTTAGTGGAATATTTGGCAGGTTAACAATTGAAATATAGGATTATGGGGGTGTATAAGGGCGCATGTATAGAAGGGAGAGCGGCCAACCAGGTGAAAGGCTTCAAGCAAAGGTGCTGATTCAAGCAGAATAAACAATACATGTGAAAAGGTGAAAACAGTGTCAGGTTGTAAAGGTTTCTTCTATGTCATACCAAAGAGTTTAAACACAGACAATAGGAAGTGCTCCAGAATTTTGAAATAGAGAAGTGGCAAGTGAGTCTCCCTGTTCTCAGCATCTTATTTTAAGGCGTAGACATCAATCCTCTTACCTGTACATAAAATTGCTAAGTAATGGCAATTGTCATCATCTAATGTTTGTTAAGTGTTTTAATACATACTGGCACTGTACACACATAGTAATCTTTGCTGACTTACCAGGCATAGACTAGTTAAGTAATTTGGCCAAGATCATATAGCTAGTAAGTGGCAGACCTCAGATTTGGACTCAGATCTACCTGATTCTAGAGCGTGAGA
This sequence comes from Leptonychotes weddellii, assembly GCF_054177405.1. Lineage (NCBI taxonomy): Eukaryota > Metazoa > Chordata > Mammalia > Carnivora > Phocidae > Leptonychotes > Leptonychotes weddellii. The sequence goes on from NC_138379.1 coordinate 15,818,690, forward strand.
ATGGCTGAAGGATGGTGAGGAATTTGGGAGAAGCCCCAACATCACCTATTTAGGCCACCAGCAATTTCTCTGACACTCATAAGTTAACCTATAGAGGGCGGAATCATAGCTTCTGTAGCTTTAATGTACCACAGGCCTCTACTTTCCCTAGATGATAACCCTGTCCTTGGGGATCCTGTGTTAGTTTTCTGTTGTTTTTTTACCATAAATTTACCATAAATTTAGCAGCTTAACACATATCTATAATCTCACTGTTTTCATGGGTCAAGAGTCTGGCATGGCATGGTTGTGTGTTCTCAGGGTCTCACATGGGTGATATAAGGCTGCTTTCTTCCCAGGGTTTGGGGGCCTTTTTCCAATTCTTGGCAGAATTCAGTTTTCTTGCTGGCTGCTGACTGTGGCCATTCTCAACTCCACTCACCATTCCTTGCTACCATGACCTTCTCAACATGGCAATTATTCCTTCAAGGGAAGCAGGAAAATGTCCACTGCTTGAGTCTCTGACTTCCTCCATTTCTGATCGCTCGGCCCAGATTTAAAGGGCTCATGTAATTAGATAAGGTCTGTCTGAATAATCTCTCTTTTGATTAACCCAAAAATTAACTAATTTGGGTTGATCTGTAATCTGTCAGTGGACATTTGGATTGCTTCCATATCTTGGCTATTGTAAATGATACTGCAATAGACATAACAGTGCAATATATCTTTTCAAATTAATGTTTTTATTTTCTTTGGGTAATTACCCAGTAGTGGAATTACTGGATTGTATGATATGTCTATTTTTAATTTTTTGAGGAGCTTCCATGCATGGCTGCATCCATTTACATTCCCACCAACAATGCACAAGGGTTCCTTTTGCTCCACATCCTCGTCAACACCTGTTATCTGTCTTTTTGATTCTAGTCTTCTGATAGGTGTAAGGTTTTGATTTGCATTTCCCTGATGATTAGTGATGTTGAACATCTTTTTATGTGTCTGTTGGTCATCTGCATGTCTTTTTTTAAAAGATTTTATTTATTTATTTGTTAGAGAGAGAGAGCACAAGCAGGGGGAGTGGCAGACAGAGGGAGAAGCAGGCTCCCCGCTGAGCAGGGAGCCCGATAGGGGACTCGATCCCAGGACCCTGGGATCATGACCTGAGCCAAAGGTAACACTCAACCGACTGAGCCATCCAGGCATCCTGATTTTTTTTTTTTTTGAAAAAATGTCTATTCGGGTCCTCTTCTCACTTTTTTTTTAAAAAAATGTATTTATTTGAGCGGAAGTGTGTGTGCGAGTGGTGGTGGGGGAAGGAGCAGAGGGAGGGGAAGCTGACTCCCTGCTGAGCATGGAGCCCAGATTCTGACCTGAGTGGAAACCAAGAGTTGGCACTCAACTGACTGAGCCACCCAGGCGTCCACCTCTGCCCATTTTAAAATCAGATTATTTGTTGTTGTTTATTTTTTGGTGTTAAGTTATTTATATATTTTGGGTATTAATGCCTTAGCAGATATATCATTTACAAATATCTTCTCTCATGCAGTAGGCTGCCTTTTCATTTTATCGATGGTTTCCTTTGCTGTGCGAAAGGTTTTTTGTTTTTGTTTTTGTTTTTTGTTTGTTTTTTGTTTTTGTTTTTGTTTTTTGGTGTAGTCCCAATACTTTATTTTTGCTTTATTTTCCTTGCCTTAGGAGACATATCTAGAAAAATGTTGCTAAGGCCAATGTCCAAGAGATTACTGCCTATATTTTCTTCTAGGAATTTTGTAGTTTCAGGTCTCACATTTAGGCCTTTAATCCATTCTGAGTTTGTTTCTGTGTATGGTGTAAGAAAATGATCCTGCTTCAGTCTTTTGCATGTAGCTGTCCATTTTCCCAGCACCATTTATTGAAGAGACCATCTTTTACCCATTGTATATTCTTGCCTCCTCTATTGTAGATTAATTGACTAGATAAGGGTGGCCCAGTTAGGTGACTGTCTTTGGTTCAGGTCATGGTTCTGGAGTCCCAGGATTGAGTCCCGTATCAGGCTCCCTGCTCAGCAGGGAGTCTGCTTCTCCCTCTGACCCTCCCCCTTCTCGTGCTCTCTCTCTCAAATAAATAAAATCTTTAAAAAAAAATTGACTAGATAAGCATAGGTTTTTTTCTGGGCTCTCTGTTCTGTTCCATTGGCCTGTATGTCTATTTTTGTGCCAGTATCATACTGTTTTAATTACTACAGCTTTGTAGTATATCTTGAAATTTGGGATTGTGACACCTCCCACTTTGTTTTCTTAAAATTGCTTTGGCTTTTTGAGGTCTTTTATGGTTCTGTACAAATTTTAGTGTTATTTTAGTTCTGTGAAAAAGATTGTTGGTGTTTTGATCGGGATTGCATTGAATCTGTAGATTGCTTTGGGTAGTACAGACATTTTAACAATATTTGTTCTTCCAGTCCATGAGCATGGAATGTTTTTCTATTTGTTTATAGCACCTTATATTTCTTTCATTAGTGTTTTATAGTTTTCAGAGTATAGGTCTTTCACTTCCTTGATTAAGTTTATTCTTAGGTATTTTTTTTTTTAAGATTTATTTATTTGAGAGAGAGAGAGCACCAGAGAGAGCGAGCGAGCAAGCACAAGTTGGGGGCAGAGGGAGAGGCAGGCTCCCTGCGGAGCAGGAAGCCCGATGCGGGGCTCGATCCCAGGACCCTGGGATTATGACCTGAGCCGAAGGCAGATGCTTAACTGACTGAGCCACCCAGGTGCCCCTATTCTTAGGTATTTTATTCTTTTTGGAATAATTATAAATGGAATTGTTTTATAAATTTCTCTTCCTGATATTTCATTATTAGCATATAGAAACATGATTTCTATGTATCCTGCAACTTTACTGAATTTATTTTTTACTTATAATAGTTTTTTGGTGGAGTCTTCGGGGTTTTCTATGTATAGCAATGTGTCATTTGCAATAGTGACAATTTAACTTGTTCCTTACTGATTTGGATGCTGTTTCTTTTCCTTGTCTGATTGCTGAGACTAGGACTTCCAGTACTATGTTGAATAAAAGTGATGAGTGGATATCCTTGTCTTGTTCCTGATCTAAAAAGGAAACAGTCTTGGTTTTTCATCATTGAGTATGATGTTAACTGTGCGTTTTTCATAATATGGCCTTCATCATGTTGAGGTATATTCCCTCTAAACCCACTTTGGTGATGGTGAGAGTTTTTTATCATGAACAGATGTTAAATTTTGTCAAATTTTTCTGTATTTATTGAGGTGATCATATGATTTTTATCCTTTGTTCTGTCAACGTGGTGTATCTCATTGATTGGTTTGCAAATATTGAACCATCCTTGCATCCCTGGAATAAATCCTACTTGATCGTGGTGAATGATCCTTTTAATATATTGTTGAATGCAGCTTGCTAATGTTTTGTTGAGGATTTTTTTCTTCTATGTTCATCAGAGATATTGGCCTGTATGTTTGTTTGTTTTGGTAATACCTTGTAAACTCTTGAGTAATTCTTTTTTCAGTTAGTTATACATTGTTAGCATCTGATGGCAGGAAGCATTTCCGATACAAATATATTTTTGTCTTCCAGAAAGCTTGGTTAGTTTGACTTTTACTTACAGTCTCTATAAAGTATAGAATTTTTGAAGCTAGGAATTGGATAATGATAAAACAAACTTTCTGGATTGTTTCCTTTGGGCCATTTTATCTGAAAGTTGCAGAGAATCTCCATACTGTTTATTCCTTAGAGAAAATACAAGATATAAAGATACCTGAGAGAGTTAACATTCTGTTCAAATTCTGTTAATTATCTTTTGCTTCATGGTAAACCAACTTAAATTTTAGTGGCTTAAATGTTTAATTTTAAAACATGATTTATTATATTTCATAGTTTGTTGGCTGGACTCAGCTGGGTGGTGGTTCTTCTGCTGTTGGTTTGGGTCACTCATGGGGCTGCATTCAGGTGGGACCTCAGCTGGGGCTGGAATGTCCTGAAATGGCTCAACACACATCTAGTACTTTAGCTGGCGTGGCTGAAATGGCTCGGGGTGGCTGTGCTCTCAGGGTAGTTACAGAGGCTTCTTACATGGTAGAAGCTGCCAGGCTCCTTGAGGGCCAGCCCCAGAACTGGCAGTGTCCCTTTTGCATTCTAGTGGTCAAAGAAGGGAGTAAGGATAGCTCAGATTCAAGGGGAAAAGGAAATAGACTCGTCGTCATAAGTGAAGCAGCCATGTTTAAGCAGAAATGGAAGAAATTATTGGCAGCCTACTCTGCATATAATTAATTCCTTTAGAGGGATTTTGAATTGATAGATGTTGATAAGGTGGATAAGGAAGGAGGCTAGTTATGGCTGGAAGGGCTGTAGAAATATATCTCCCCAACAGCTATATGCAAAGTGAATAGGATTTTCAAAGAGGAGACAGAGGATACCTAAGTAGAGTAATTTCATTTAGAAATAGTTTGCCAAATAGATCAAGCAGTCTGAAGCATGAGGACTACTATGGATGAGACCAAATGTCCAGTCAGCCCAGGATTCTAGTTCACAGTGACACTAGGGCTGCTCTGAGGGTAGCATGATGGTCAGCCTTAAAAGAATTTTCCTGATACAACTTACCAGACATTAATTTATTGAAAGCCTTGCAGCTGTTACTATATTTGGGGAGAACAGTTATATTTGGGGAGTAATTGTATTGTGACTGTTCATTCTGTAAGTAACAGCCATACCTGCTCCCACCCCCAGCTTTTACTCCCACATACACTCAAGTTTCAGTATCCTTATTTTATGATGAATCCAAGTTCATTCTATTCAAACCTTTTGTGAGTTTGTGCTTTTGACCTCATCACCCTATAGCAAGCTAAATTTTAGTTTTTCCTCATAGGAATACCATTTCCTTATTTCTTATTTGCTCTTCTCTGTTCCTTTTCCACTTATTTCTTGAGAAATACCAACTGGAGTTGTATGTAGTATTTCATCTGTCTAAGGCCTTGTCTCAGGTCTTGTTTGTAATATCAACCCTTTAGGACCAGAATTTTATGGGATTTTCTTATTTGTGATTGCATTAGTTTTAGGGAGTAAAGGTACAACTTCTAGGAATGAATCTATGATTTCTTAGGTTTTTGATAAATTAGGTTTCATTAGTCTAAATTTTAGTTTCCATCACACTTATTAGACTTGAATCTCATTTGCTGTTTTCCACCCACCCAGAACGACTCTGAGTTCTTTCTTCCTATGGTTTCTAACACGGGGAGAAGATCGTGTGCTGAGGCAGCACACAAGTGGATGGTCCTGTACCCAACTTGGGAGGAGAGGCTTCCCTGGGAGAGTGAACTCTAGTGTGATCTGAAGGATGAATCCTAAGTTAGCTGGATGAATGGGGGTAGAGTGTGGGGGTAACAGTGATTTTTCTGGACGGAGGAAACATGCCTCAGTCTCAGAGCACAGTGCCCTCTGAGTTAGTCAAATAGCTCCTTATCATAGATGAGGAATTTAGGAGTCCAAGGGTTGAAACTAGGAATCTAAAAGCTTTGGGATAGCCCCCGACCCCCGTTTTTTTGTTTTGTTTTAGCGCAGCCTGGTGCTCTTAAAGCCAAGTGTTGTGCAGGTTTTGTTGCCTCCATCTCAAATGCTTTTCCCTGACCTCTTTACTGGGCTGGCTCCAAATCATCATCCAGGTCTCAGCTCAAATTAATTCTTTAGACTTTTCCCAACCGTTCTTTCTATGCTAAGTCACATTAGAATGCGTTTGTTTTCATACTACTACTCTCTGAAATCAGCTTACCAGGCCTGCATAATAGAATGTGAGCTCCCATGAGTTTGCCTCTCTCGTTCACCGCTATATTCCCAGTCTGAAACACTGCCTTTTTCACTGAAAACTTACTATGTACCAAGCACTGTTTTAGGTAGTTGGAATTATCAGTGAGTAAAATACAAAAATCCTTACCTTTGTGGCATTTTAGCCTCATTACATTCTATCAGGGAGAGACAGAATAAACAACGTACAAGTAAACTATACAGTATGTTAGAAGTTGGCAAATGCTCTAGGGAACATGTGGTAGGGTAAGTGGGATTTGGAGTCTTGGCAGGATAGAAAGGGGTATTGCAGTATTTAATTTTCCTTGAGAAGGTGATCTTTGAAGATCTGAAGGAGATGGAGATGGAGTTAGACAAGAGATTAGAAAAGAAAGAGTGGCTAAAGGGACCAGCTAGTGCAAAACCCCTAAGGCAGGAGTGTCTTTGCCTTGCCTGCATGAAGCTAGCTGACTGGGGCAGAGCGATGGGGAGGAAGAATAGCAGCTGAGGTCAGGGATGGAAAGCCATGGCAATGTTTTTGATTTATATTCTGAAATGAGCCATTGAACAGCTTTAAGTAGGAGTGGATCTCTGCTGTCGTGTTTAGAACAGGCTGTAAAAAAGTCAAGTGTAACAGCAGGGAGATCCATTAGAAGACTGTTATGAAACTCTAGGCAAGAAATGATGGACATAGAAATTTCGCAGTCCTCAGCATATAGGTGGTATTAAAGCTAGAGGACTGGATGTGATCACCAGGGGAATTTAGTTATCTTGTTCTATCCATTTAAATTTTGGCTTTAGAACACTCCTAACCATTCTTGGTGCTACTTCAGGAAGACTTTTAATAAAGGCTGGTTGTCAAATTAAGAAGTTCTAACTTGCTTTACATATTAACTTGAAGATGGAAATTATTTATTTCCTAACAATTTGGCAAGTATGTATCTGATGTTTTGCTTCAATAAAAATAACCAAATCATTTTTTTCAGAAGAGTGTATTAACTTTTAAAAATAAATCTCCAAAAATGAAAATTAAAGATAACTTGCAAGACTTGAACTCCTTGAAGGCAGAGCCATAACTTGTCCATCTTTATATTTTCATGGTCTAACACACTGGCACAACAGAAATAATCAATAATGTTTAGTGGATATCCAGGAATCTTAAGTTATCATAATCATAACACATCAAGACACAAAACAAAATTACAAAAGGAAATTTATTTCAAAAGCATAAGGGAACATTTACATTTGAACAAGGTGATAACAGGTGTCTTGCAAAAGAAAAAAAATTCATGGCATGAAGTTTTTCTTTCAAATTTTTGAAGCAAAAATAACCTAAGTTGTGCACTATTGCCTTTGGAAAGGTAAGAGGAACAATGAGGTGGTAAAGGAAGGAACACAGTCAACTCAGTATCAAACTTGAGAAAGTAAAGTCACTTCTGCTCAGCTTTGAGTTTACAAATATGCTTTAAAAAAGAAAAAGAGGAAAAGTTAGACTTAATGTTCAAATTTATATAACTGTAGTCCCAATACAGTTTCCGTATTTGAAATGGCTTTAGGCCACCGGCTGATGCCTCTGAGGTCCAGACTATCTGGTCACAGTTTTCAAATGGCAATTCTATGTTCCTATGTCTGTTCAGATTCCAAGGGAGCTTTAGGTTCAGCTCATAGTCTTTTGGAATGTTTAAGAGATTATTGCCACCACTCCATAGTCAAGCTGACCAACTTCTTTTGCTCACTTGTATCATTCTAGTCTTTAAAAAATATTTTTCCCATAAACATGTGCAGTAATTCTAACAAAGGGGTTTTGCTTTTTCCCCAATGTAGAGGTAACAGTAATGAAGACACCTGCATTAGAATCACAAACTATTCCTCAAAAAAATATGTCAAACTACTAGAAAATGTCATTCAGGCATTGAATTTGAATAGCAAACTTGGGGAGGGAAGATTAACTGTGGAACAAAAATATATGAAACATTCAAATGCAGAGCAAAGGGCCTATGCTACTAAAAATGCCCATGACATTAATCACTCCACAAACCCCCCGTCTGTTGTTTTAACCTAAAGAATCTATTAGCTAACTTATACAATAATTTTGATTAATAACCTGAGAAGTTAAAATCTTGAAAGTGGCAAAAGCAAACCGAGAGAGCATCCCTTTCTTATTGGTACACCATGTTTTCAAGTCACTTTTCCTGGGTTGCCCTGGTTATTAAATCCCCAAATTCTAAATTATTCTATCTCATCCTGTAGAAACCTATATGTACATAAGATTCAATATTTTGGCTGTATTTCTCCAGCAGGGATCTCCAAATTTATCTTTGAAAATGCAGCCTTTGTTTATTTTTAGTTTTAAATAACAATAATCATGTAAGTGCAACTGACTCAAAATTCCTCACTACTGGGAGGAAAACCTAGGTAACAAGTTAATAATGGATTCAGCCTCAAAAAGGATCATCACTGTGTCAAAGACTACCCGTTCCAGGAATTTAAAAAAAATGATTTATGTTGTGTAGTCAAGTTTCACAGCATGCATGTATATATACACACACATATGCTTATGTATGCATGTATATTATACATACACATTTCTATTCAAATAGTAAGATCCCATAGTCAAAAGTTTATATCACAACATATGGAGAAGAGTTAAGTAAGCAGTGCAAAGCAACTTACTTCCTCCTAAAAATGTAATGTCATTTCTACATTTTAAGAAAGCTGATAAGTATTTTGCTTTTATAACACTAGGTAGGAAATGCCTAGCAGCTTTATTAAAATTAACAATGAAAATAAAATGTTAAGATTGACCATGACTCTTCTCCATATGTTGGGGAAGAAAAAAAGACAGAGGGTAGAGGAAATCAGTAACCTTTCAACTGATCATCTTTACCAGTTATCAGAAACAGACTGAATTTCATTATATTTTAGACTTGAATAGATTTCAATAACAAATTACCAAGATGTTTAAAAGTAAAAGATTCACAATATGAAGTCTGAATGATGATGATATTGCAAAAACAAGTCAAGATTGTGGACAAAGCATCCAAAAATATCACTGTGGTTTTTACCTTGGACATAACCATGGTCTGTTTACAAAAGTAGATCATACATACAAAGGTATAAAGAACATTAAGTTTTTAGCTGAAGGCAGCAGTCCTTTTAAAGGGACATCCCCGGCAATCCAATGAGTAGTAGAATTTAAGTATATTAAGCTCATGACAATGCTGAAGAATGTGATGTCTTATTCAGTAGAGTCTTCCCCGACTACGATTTCCTCGTGCTCCCCAACCTCGGCCACCTCTACTTCCCCTGAAGGCTCCTCTCTGCTCTACGAAAAAGCGAACAAGAGTTTAGGTCTTGCTCAGGACTTCATGGTACAGCAAACACAGAAGAAACGTAGCTCGTAGCTTTGAGTGTATAGCAGTAAGCTCTATAAAAGCAGCACTGGTATTCTGCTAGTCTATAAATTCAATCTGTACATAAAACCAGGGCAACATATATACTAAAGCACATATTCAGAGTAGGTACTCAATTAAATGTATCCCACTAACAAGATATTTCAAGGTGACAATATTATAACTACATTTCTTCGTTCTTTATTTTGATGCCTATCACTACTAAAGATAATTAAACTATAAAAATTTCTATACTTGATATGAAATTAACAAGCCACTGGTCTTCAAAAGCTAGTGCCATGAATGCAAAATATCTTAAATTATCAATGATCAGTTTTGAAAAATTAAGCTAGACTGAAAAGCGTACCTTTCAAATGCAATGAATAGGCAATCTGTTTTGGTCACAGTATTTCAGACACCTGGACTCACAAAAATGCAGGTATAAATGCCAATAGCTTTTCTCATTGCTTTATCAGCTACGTGAGCTGCTCAGAGTACTGCCAAAAAGGTGATTATGTACACAGTGTTTAGCACACTGATGTAAATTAAGAATATCTTTTGCTGAAAAATCAAGTCACTTGTGTCATACAGTTGAATGAGTTTTTGATTCATTCACTGGTTACTCTCTTTTATAGCTCCAGAGAAATATTCCTTTAAAGAGTCTTTCCAGTGAAGAAAATTGATTGAAGTTATCAGCCAGGTTGGACTTTTCATCATACATAAATAAGTTAAGAGTCTCAAACTTCTAATTCCAGAGATCAAATCTCTTTACTGAACTTTCAAACTTCCTCATTGCAGCAATCTTGTTAGGAGCAATAAAAACCACCTGGCGTTGCCACTTTGCATCCATAATGTTGAATGCTTGAAAAATTCCTATTAAGTCCATATTGCAATCATTTTTTTGCCATTATGGCTAGAAATATAATTTGGGTAATGTTTTGATGTTTTTTTTTTTTCCCTCCAGCAACCATGAGTTAGAAAACTAACTTGACCTTTCCCCAACTTAGCCAATATTTATCTGTTTAATAGAATGGGATCGGATTCAGAGTCATCTTTCATGTCATGGCACATTTTTCTAAGCTGATCTATTTGAAAGCCGTTTAAGTGACACCACCATGTTTATTACCCCTTGAACATATTCAGAAAATCAGAGGTGATCTGAGGGTAAGATGTTCCCAGTAACTGATGCAGTAATTGCATCAGGGAGTGTAGCAACCCTTATGTACGCTGTAACTCTTGCATTTTTGACTGTTTAAGACTTGGCCTCATCTATGCAGATGTCAGCACATTTTCCCCCTACTGTACTCATTATAAAACCTTCATTTTTCGGTTAATTTAACAACACACTTAACAAATTAACATTTTTTTTAACAAATTAACATCTTCATAGATACCATTATTATCTACAAGCTAGCTGACTACTAAAATACACCCTTTCAATTGTTTTTCTTTTTTTTTTTTTAAGATTTTATTTATTCATTTGAGAGAGAGACAGAGAGAGAGAGCACAAGGAGGGGGAAGGGTAGAGGCAGAGGGAGAAGCAGGTTCCCCCGCTGAGCAGGGAGCCCGACCCTGGGATCATGACCTGGGCCGAAGGCAGACGCTTAACTGACTAAACCACCCAGGTGCCCCTACTGGCTATTTCTTTTTGATCTGCAATGGATGCAGCCATTTCTACAGTTCAGGGAGTCTCCAAATTTTCTTTTTTTGAAGGGTTCCATCCTGAGGGACCATTCTGCACTTTCAGGATCTTTTCAGTGGTTTCAAGCTTACATTACTAACTTGAAAAACCACTGCTCCCAGTTAAAATTATACTTTCAGTTATTTTTACATTCTAGAAAGGTAAGAGATGAAGGACACAAGTCACAACATATAGCATGTTTAGTACCTCTGGGTTACTGGGCAACTCTGTATGCAGGAGGGAAAACTAAACATGAGTAGGTGTTTGTAAATACTTTGATTGAAAATGCACCAGGAAGTTGAACTGAGTTCATATTTATAAAGCAAATAAGAGACCTTGGTTAGTAAAGTGATAAACTTGGATAAGGAAAAAAAGTCTACATAAGCCTGCCTGGATTCAAAGAACAATCACAAATTCTGGTTCCTCTTCTATGATGAATAAGTTCAGGCCTATGACAGTGGCACAGTCTATTTCTTTGACTGTAATAAGACAGTATATCAATACTAACTGAGTCTCTAATAACCAAAAAGAGTAAATTTCCTAACCCCTCAGCATACATGACTTTAAAATTAAAAAGACCATCCAACCAGTCTTTAGAAAGATAAAACAAAACGTGAGCTTGACAGACACAGAAAAGTGGAATTACAATGATTTTACCAAATGTGGTTAAGAAAATCTATGTACTAAGTGACATTAAGAACACAAAACATGTTCTCCTCTCCAACTTTGAGGCAACACTGACATCCCAGAAAAAAAAAGCAACGTGCTTCTTTCTTCTGCACACAATGTCAGTTCCCTAAGAAAAGGACATAAAAAAGGTGGAAAGAAACCTGACATAGGTAGGTCTTCCAAATCTCATCTGTAGTATCAAGAACTGTTTTCAACTGGATGGGTAAAAGAAAGCGAAGAAAACTCTTGAAATTCCTACTGTGAGAATACCTATAACCTGTTAACATTCAACTCTGAAATGTAAAATGCTAGCAGAAATTTTGCTGCTACTTTCCATTCCAATAAAAAGAGTCAGAGTTTAGTTTGCTTTGTAATTCTATTTATGACCAGCACCCAAATGACAAGGCTGACCCTTTTAGGAATATTAAAGTGCTGTAATATCAGACACAAAAAACAATTTAACAGGCAAGCTTGTTCTGCCCTTGCTACTTTGAGGACTATGAACAACTGTAGTTATAAGGGACTCAGATTTTTTTCTACTGACAGTGAAAAACAATCACAATCCAAGGCTTTGTATTTTTCACATCTCTTTTCCACATGCATTATGTCATCTGATTCTCACCATCAGGCAGCCAATGAGTTTCTTAGGGCAGAATCCTCATGGAAACTCAAGAGTAACTCACTTGCCCAAGTGACAAGGAATACAATTCTCTATGTATTGCCACTGCTCTCAATTACTTTAAGTCAAATATAGGATCTGAGATAATAGTTGGATTTTAAGAATAATTCTCATAGACACATTAAATCATACAAGTGACTGAAGACAATCTTTTTTGCAATGAAATAGCAGAACCCTTTCCATTTACAAAATGTTTTCACAAATACTGTTTTTTTCCCCTCTTATTTGACGTTTTTAAGAGCTCTGTGTTATCCCTATTTTTCAAGTAAGAAAAGAGGCTAAGAAATGCACATTTACATAATAAGTACAAAAATTCAGTGATCCTTCCTACACTAATTTGCCTCCAAGTCTGACTGGAGTAGAAGGGTCATTTCACAATCTAAAAACTGCCTTTCCATGATGTTTGCTTTTTATTTAGCTATTGTAGGAAGATTTTAATGTCACGATTATCTCACCTTGCAAATGATTATAGACAGTGTATGTTTCAGAATGTGTTTTAAGAATAATTACTGCAGCATTAACTCTGACTAGTAAATTAGACCAGTCATAAGCATATTTGGTTGTATTATTAAGCTTTGTCTTCTTAAGCAAGGTTAAGGAGCTGACTCAGTGATATTTCACCCATTCTTCTTTGAAAGGATCCATCACATTCTCAGTCAAATGAAACAAACTTTGCTTCTTCACCAGCACTGGGAGAGAATGGACTAGTGGGAAGCTCTCCTGGCACCAATGGCTAACGCTAGGAGGGAGACTGCACTCTGGGCAGTGGAGAGAGACTGCAATGTACACACCTTCCTTGCCAGATGATTCTTTTAACATCTGACTCCACTTCTAGGACTTCTCCTTTTCAAATAGTTAAGAAGATGGAAGACAAGCAGGAGGCAGATAAGGTCCAAGATCATTAATATCATCACATCTGCTAGAACCTATAACTATTCCTGAGGGAGAATGCACACAATGTCTTTCCTTGAAGTTACAACAGGGAAAACCAAGAATGGATGGTTCATGCCAACTTCCTTTGTTTTGTTACTTCCTCTGAATACAAGAGGCATATTTTTCTTTTCTAAGTTCTTTTCTAAATATTGCATGCTCAATTCAGTGAGCCCACAAGGGAGGGTCAGAAAGGAATGGGGTAACTTGTTTCCCCAATAGCTCTAGTTTCCCAAGCTACATCAGAAGTCAGTGGAAAGAAGTATTGTGTATGTAATATATATAATAATTAAAGTACAACACAATTTCTGCCTAATTTCTCATATTGCCTGTACCCAAACGGAAACGCTCACCATAATTAAAGTTGCTCAAATTGCTGCTATATTTCCCACTAGGAGGATTATATATCTGCCTGGCATCCCTTTTTGGTCCTGCTGGAGATTTCTTGGGTGGTGAACCGGAAGTTGTATCTTCATTGGCTCTTTTTTGCCTATAATGGTAAGAAGAATGGCAATAAAAAATTCTATTACCGGAGGACATTAAAACACTTGTAATTTAGCATTATCACTTACAAAGGACATCCTAAAGATGATAGTCATATCAGAAAAGAGGAAATAACGTTCTGAGGTCATCAAATTAACTGTGCCTTAGTTATGCAGACAGTGCCAGAGGGCATTTACAAGGCTTGAAAATAATCTGGAATACGTGGCTACAAAATCTTATGTAAGGGCAAGTGACTAAGTTGTAAAATTCGTCAAAAGTCTAGTTATGCTGCAGAAGTACAGACAAGCCTGAAAATTCCAGGGTTGTATTCCACCCATTTATTTGATAAACACTGCAATTAGACTTTATATTTTAAGCCATGCTTATTTTATTTACATATTTTAACATCTTATTAAGATTATTTAACTGGTAAGGTACCATTTTGTATAGTGAATATAACATCTGAATTCTGATTTTTGTATTTATAAATCTTAAATATCAGAACCCTTAAATCTCTTTTAAATATATCTTACCCAATTTCAACCTTCTGTACAGGTTTCCAGGATAATGTTACTGTGCTTTTATAAGAAGGAGGAATGTGGAAAAGATCCTAAAAAGACAAAATGAAGACAAAATTTCTAATATATCTGGTGGTATAGAGAATGGTGATGAGGGTAAGAAACATGGAGACATCTTAAAGTTTAGGAGAGAGTAAGCTCTGATCTATTCTTCTTGTTCACCTAAAAAAAAAGTTGCAAGGGCGCCTGGGTGGCTCAGTTGGTTAAGCGAAGGCCTTCGGCTCAGGTCACGATCCTGGAGTCCCGGGATCGAGTCCCACATCGGGCTCCCTGCTCGGCAGGGAGCCTGCTTCTCCCTCTGACCCTCCCCCCTCTCATGTGCTTTCTCTCTCTCAAATAAATAAATAAAATCTTTAAAAAAAAAAAAACAGTTGCAAGAGAAAAAATAAACAGATGATTTTGTTTACAAATTATACCTATTAAACTTCACTAATGTCATTTTGTATACATCACTTCAGAAACTGTAGCTAAGTTTTTTTCCTATTTATTTGAGAGAGAGAGCGAGCGAGCTTCAGCACGAGGTTGGGGGCAGGGGGAGAGGCAGAGGCAGACCCCTGCTCGCTGAGCAGGAAGCCTGACATGGGGCTCAATCCCAGGACACTGGGATCATGACCTGAGCCAAAGGCAGATGCTTAACCGACTGAGCCACCCAGGAGTCCCTAGCTAAATTTTTTCTAAATGATGATCATTTAGAATTCCAGGATAAAATATATCAACTGTATTAAACGATGTCTTAAGTATTTCTTTTGCACAGCTGCAGTCACCAAGGTGCTTTAAGGGAAAAAGAATGGTACAAACTACATTGCTTTTGCAGACTTTTAAGTGGTTCAAAATTAGAACAAAATTAGAAAACTAAAGGCCTGGCTAATCGTATTTTTCTTCTTCTCAAATATCTATAAATTACCAATAAAGGAAAAACCCACAAGATTTAAATACCAAATTATTAGTATGTGGTAATGCAAATGTTTGCTGAATTTAAAAGTTAAAGTAATCCAGAACTGAAATAATCTAACCTCATGATATCCTCAAAACTTGGATGGATTTCTAAATATATTTATTCTTAGTATTTTACCTTTCTTATCAGCTTTAACTTTGATTTTTTAGAAGATTTTATGTATCTGTTTGAGAGAGTGAGTGAGTGGGAGGGATGGGGTGAGAGTACCTGAAGCAGACTCCACGCTGAGCGCAGAGCCGAAAACGGGGCTCAATCCCGTGACTGTGAGATCATGACCTGAGCTGAAACCAAGAGTTGGACACCCAACCGACTGAGCCACTAAGGTAGCCCACTCTGATTTTTATATACAGGTAAAATTTGATTAAACTGTTCTTTCCAGGGGCGCCTGGGTGGCTCAGTTGGTTAAGTGACTGCCTTCGGCTCAGGTCATGATCCTGGAGTCCCTGGATCGAGTCCTGCATCGGGCTCCCTGCTCGGCAGGGAGTCTGCTTCTCCCTCTGACCCTCCCCCCTCTCATGTGCTCTCTCTCTCATTCTGTCTCAAATAAATAAATCTAAAAAAAATAAATAAATAAATAAACTGTGTTCTTTCCACAGTTAAACATACTAATAAAATCACCTACTATATGAAACTTAAGTCTACTCTGCCAGATAAATGCAGGGAATTAGTGGTAAAGTCCTTTGGATCAAAAATGCTTGAGGTTTCTAACTGGACTGATTTAATATATGATGTTATTAAAAGGATTTTACTTTATATGAGAAAATGGATGTTGGCTATATCTATTTGTGGTATATATATGTATGTTAATCATATTCTATACTTTAAACTGATATAGTGACATGTGTAAATTATTTCTCAAAAATAGCTCACATTTTTATACAATGGAATATTATGCAGCCATCAAAAGGAATGAGATCTTGCCATTTGCAACGACGTGGATGGAACTGGAGGGTATTATGTTGAGTGAAATAAGTCAAACAGAGAAAAACATGTATCATATGATCTCA